>NC_136063.1:2095384277-2096048957 GCF_964261635.1 Lissotriton helveticus
AATAGCAACTTCCATACCAGTGATCCGGCAATTTGAAATAAGCCTTGTCCCCACAAATATAATAAATTCCAGGAAACACAGGCTCTGACCCATTTTTGAAACCCCAACCTCCAATTACCTTGTAATTATGTTCGCATTCACTGGAACCAATGAAAATGTTATTATAATAGCTAGTCTTCTCGCGGTGAAGACATAGCTTGCCTTTCTTTTCAAAATCCAGCAACAGAGCAGGACCCGCCCCACCAGTTGAGGTGCCTTCCATGTTCTCTGCCCACTTTGGCCTTTTCTGACTTTCGTCATTAGCCTTCTTTTGTATTTTAATTCTCCTTTTCTCTGCCATGTTTAGGAACATCTTTTCCTGCTCATGCAAAGAACAAGTCAAGTTATCTCTGTGTGCGTCAGCTATGTCGATATTACCTATTGTTAGGAAGTAATCCCCCATGTATCGTATTGCGTCACTTTTGGTATGTACAGGATTCAAATTCCCACGTATAGGAAGCTCAGAAAAGATCACGTCATTATTAGAGTAATAGTACTGTAACGGTCCTCTTTTGTAAAATAAACTAGCTAAAATGCTACAGGAGATTCCGTATGTCAGTGGCAAGTGATGGTATGTCACGCCTTCAGCTACAGAAGTAGGTAGCTTCATGCAGACATAGCAATCTTCAATTTCCATAGTCTCTACATAGTGTATTAATAAGTTTGCGAAAACATTTAAGCGTGTCCTGTTTTTGATTCTATGATAATGTAGTTCTTCCTCATCTGATGCTTCTAAGTCTTGTTTTGTTTGTCTCAGTGCTCTCTCATGTCTAGCTACACTCTGTGTTGTCAGCTCTTCACTGTCAGTATTTACAATTTCAGTAGGGACAATATTAGTATCTTTGCTTACAGCAAAGGGAATGAAAATGGTTAGTCCTATCCAGAGTAATATCAGGACAACTATACTACAGACACATACCTTGCAGCATGTTTTGCAACAGCTGCGACTGGGTCTACCATTCACGTTTGAATCAGACATTTTGGCTTCAGAAGAAGTTTCTCAACCCCTCTTTGTGTCTCTACACAAGTATCTTACTTTGTGCAAATTCACGGTGGCTCTTCTCCCTCTTCGTCAGAGTACTCAGGGACGGGCTCTCCGTCGCTTACGTCAGTGATATCGAGATCTTCAAGTTCTTCTAACACAAGTGTCCATTCAGGTGACTTGTACTTTTTGTTTTGTCTCTTTATCCGATCACTCCTTCTTTTGGAAGTGTCTTCTGGTTGTTCTGCTATACGAGCACTTCTCCTTTCTTCTGCACGTTTTTCTTCTACTGTTTTTATTCTCAATCTCAATTTCTTTATGTATTTAGGCTCAAGATGCTTTCTTTTCTTAAGTCTTTTGGTTGGTACTTGGACTTCGTTTTCTTCCCTTGCCCTCTTATTTTCATTAGCTTGTGGCAATTCTGCTTCAGTTTCTTCTTCTTCTATCTGACTAATTCCAGGGCTAGCATCTGTTTCTTCTGCCTGGGTACTAATCTGGCCTTGTTCAGGTATACTGTGTGTTTGCTCCTCAAGTGTCTCTGACTCTGTTTCCTGAACACGTTCTTCTAATTCTATCTGATCCTGTTCAAGCACTTCGATCTCTGGACTTTCTTCTGCTCGAACTATTACACTATGTCTAGTCTGTCCCTTCCCGATATCAGGTGTCAGTGGAGGAGTATCAATCACTTGTTCTGTATTCCTCTTTTGTTCAGGATCCTTCACTTGTTCAGTATCGGGCACTTGTTCAGTCTTATTCACTTGTTCTGTATCAATCACGTGCTCTGTCCCTGTCTGACCTTCTCCTTCCTCAGTTTTGATGTGAATCTCAAGAGTCTGAGGTTCTTCGCCTGTGCCTTGCTTTTCCTCTCTAGTCCACTCTCTACCTTCCCAAAGTCGTTCACTTGTTCGGATGGGGTCTTCGGTGAGATCAATCAAGGGACTCACTCTTCTGGCCATATGCTAGGCAGCTCGTCTTCAGCTACTTCTGGCTCAGCTTCCGTTACCCCTTCAGCAGTCTGGGCTCCTGGTAGTTCGTTGTCAACTATTCTTGGGCCAACGTCTGCTGATTCTGCAGCTTGACTGGTACTGGGTTGTACGTCGTCAGCCACTTCTGGTCTGGCTCCTGCAGAGTCCTCTGCTGGACGTCCTTCTGCTTCAGGCACTTCGTCTGGTGGTACCTTCTGGGTGTGGCTGGCGTGTATCCAACGCGGAACCCCTGCACACTTGACTGCTGTGGTAGTAACCAGAATCACCTGACGTTTTTCTCCCCACCTTGGCTCCAGGCAGCTCTTCCGAGTATGCTTCTTTATCTTCACCCAGTCCCCCGGGACCAGTTTGTGGAGAGGAATCATTGGATTGAGGATGGCGTCTTCTCCGATCTGGCGAGAGATAGAACGCACTTGGTCACCCAATCTTTTGCAGTATTCAAGCACCAAATCATCAGTAATACTCAACAGTTTGCTTCCAGGCACCCATGCTTGTCTCATCACTCTTCCCATAATGATTTCATGGGGACTTAGGCCTGTCTTGCGATCAGGAATACTTCTGAGTCCCATCAGGACCAAGGGTAGGGCCTTCACCCAGGTCAGTTTAGTTGCATCACACAGCTTTGCTAGTCTGTTTTTGATAGTTCCATTTATTTGTTCCACTACTCCAGAAGCCTCTGGACGGTAGGCACAGTGAAGCTTTTGGGAAATTCCAAAGGCCTTACAGAGTTCGTCGATCACTGCATTCTGAAAATGTGAGCCTTGGTCTGATTCAATAGTGACTGGAACCCCGAACCTAGGTATCAGTTCTTTTAATAAACACTTAGCTACTGTTTTTGCGTCATTTTGGGGAGTAGGGAAAGCTTCCACCCACTTTGAAAATAAACAGACCATAACAAGGACATATCGTTTCCCTTCACAACGGGGCATGGTGATGAAATCAACCTGTATCCTTACAAAGGGACCCCCAGACCTCCCAATTTTCCCCAGTTCCACCACAGTCCTCTTCCCTGGGTTCATCTTTTGACATGACAGGCACCTCTGGCAGAGGGACTCTGCTACTTTCCTGAACTTTTTACTGTACCAAGTCTGTTGGAACACTAGAATCATGGCGTCCCTACCAATGTGTGATCCTTCATGTATCAACCTCGCCATTGTGCTAAGTAAGTGTCTAGGCAATACAGGCATACCAGTTGGACCTAAAATGACACCATCCACACGTCTTGGTCTACCCCCATCGTCCTTCCACTTCTCTCTTTCTTGCCAAGGTGCCGCCTGCTGCCACTCTTTCCCTTCATCCCATGTAGGCACTTCCTCAAACACTTGAAGTTGGCAGCTGGTTCCTGGCCCCCCTCGTTTTGGATTTACAATATACCGATCTCTTGCACACCATTGGGCCACTCGATCAGCATAATCGTTTCCCAGTGATACCTTGTCCATGCTCTTCTTATGAGCTGCACATTTTACCACTGCCAGTTCCTTTGGTAACTGGATTGCCTCTAAAAGGTCCTGAACAACTTTTCCATTTCGAATAGGGGTACCTGATGAAGTCAGGAACTCCCTCTGTAGCCACAACTGGCCAAAGTCATGCACAACCCCATAACAGTACTGACTGTCAGTATACACTGTTATGCGTATGTTCTTCCCAATTTGGCAAGCTTTTATCATAGCAATCAATTCGGCTACTTGTGCAGACTTGATGTGATATAGATAACCTGCTTCCTCAATTTTCTCTAGGGACACTACTGCATAGGCAGCACTCAGGCCTCCTTGTTCATGCCTTAGACATGAACCATCTACAAATAGTTCTTTATCATGCACAGGCAATGGCGTTTCCTTTATGTCTGGGCGTGGCTTGGTATTGAATTCTGTTAGATCAATACAATCATGTTCATCATCCACCCCCCCTTCCATATCCTTTGGGTCGGGGAGTAAGGTGGCTGGGTTCAGAATACTGCACCTAACAATGTTTACATTTGCAGCACCCACAAGAATCCTCTCATATTTAGTCAGCCGACTAGGGGTGAGATACTGAGTTTTGGTTCTGGTCAACAAAATTACCACTCCATGCGGAACATACACAGTTACCGGATGTCCCATGACAATTGACTCAGTCTGCTCTAAACTGGCACAGGTAGCAGCTACTGCTTTCAGACAACCTGGTAATCCAGCAGCTACTGGATCTAAAGTGGCAGAGAAATATGCCACAGGCCTTCTCGTCGTGCCATGTTCTTGAGTTAGGACTGACAATGCGCAATTATCGCGAGTGTCACAGAATAGGGCAAACTCTTTGGAATAGTCTGGCATCCCCAATGCAGGAGCAGTACACAGACAATCTCGTAGTTTGGTGAAGGCTGTTAAGCTTTCATCATCCCATTCTACAATCTCGGGTGTTCCTCTCTTAGTCATTTTTATCAAGGGCCTGGCTAGGACTGCAAATCCCAGAATCCACTGCCTGCAGTATCCTATCACACCCAGGAACATTCTCATTTCTTTCTAAGTACGGGGCAACTGCATCTTTTGAATTATTCTCACTCTTTCCGATGTCACTTTTCTGACACCTTTTTCTATCTGGTGCCCCAGATATTTCACCGATTTTGCACAAAACTGTAACTTGTCAGGGGACACTTTATGTCCTTTTTCACACAGGTGATTCAGTAGGGCGATGGTGTCAATCACACAATCCTTATGACTCTTAGACGCCACCAAGAGGTCGTCTATATATTGCACTAAGACAGAGTTCCCAGGTAGGACTAAAGTTTCCAAACATTTTTTCAAGATCTGATTAAAGATAGAGGGGCTCTCTGTATACCCTTGAGGGACCCGGTTCCAGCAATACATGTGACCTTCGAAGGCAAATGAGAAAAGAAATTTGCTATCTGGATGCAAAGGAATGGAAAAGAATGCATGACACAAGTCTATCACGGTGAACCACTCAGCATCCCAGGGAATCTGATACAGAATCACTGCTGGATTCGGGACAATAGGGCAACAGGGAACTACTATTTTGTTGACTTTTCGTAGATCCTGTACTACTCTGTACTTGCCACTAGGCTTCTTAATACCCATAATCGGAGAGTTACATGGGCTACTCATCACCTCCTGTATGATGTTTCCTTCTAACAATTTCTGTATTTCCACAGCAACACCAGCTTTCACTTCTGCATTCATCCTGTAGGGTTTAGTATTGGGGTATACTGCATTGTCCTTTATTGCTATCTGTATGGGGTCCACATTTTTCATTAACCCTACATCTTTCCCGGTAAAGTCCCACACCTCTGGCTTTACTGCTTCTTGGAGTTCTTTGGGCAAATCCTGCATGGTCATTCGTTTAATTTCCGAGTCAGGTCTGACTAACATTAATTTATAAATGCCGTCTTCATCTGGGGTCTGAATTTCCACACCCTTTGGTGTGCAAAAGATGGTACAGTTCATTTTGCACAGCAAATCACGTCCCAGTAAGTTCACTGGACTGGTGTCACAAACGACAAATCTATGCATTTCCCTAAAATTTCCAATTGAGATCTCCATGGGCTTGGTAACAGGAGTACTAATCAATTGAATAGATACACCCACTACTTGGATGGCTTCTCCCGAGAGGGGTAGGTTTGGAACGTCCACTGTTCTCACAGTAGAACGGGTAGCGCCAGTGTCCAACAGAAAGGTGACATCGTTTCCGTCAACCTTTCCTTCAATGTATGGTCCGGACTGGTCTACCGGCAAGGAGGCGCCAAGTACGCACTCCTCGTCCTCCCCTCTCAGGCCCCGTCAGTACTGGTCATCACAAAGGAAGGTATCATATAGAAGATACTGCGAAGTTGCTGCATTTCTGTTCTCATTGCTTTCCCAGACTTCTATCTCATCTCCCTCTGCCTGTTTTCCCCTGTATACTTGCTTTGGTGCTCGGGGCACCTGAACTGTTTTTACCTGTGGTTGAGTCTTTCTTGGTCTCTCTTTCTGCGTCTGTGGAGTTAAATCAGGAGTTTTGGGGTTATCTTCGGGCAAGTAAGGACACTCGTTACGCCAGTGTCCAATTTCGCCGCACTGATGGCAGGGAAATTTCTTCATAGCCTCTTCCCTGCTCATTTTGGGCCGGGGCTTGCCTCCTCTCCCTCCCCCAGGGCCTTCGTTCTTTGCATTTTTGACCATGTTACTCAACTGCTTTTCCTGCTGTTCTGCGAGCTTCACCTGAGCCCACATCACTTTTTCCTTGAGAGCCTTTTTCTTTTCTGCCATCTCGTCCTCGCAGTACTTTGCGTACCGCAGGACCTCGTCTACCTTTTTGGAGTGCCAACAGATTTTGTTATCTTTTATCCACTGACAAATTTCAGGTCTTAAACCGTTTACAAACCTGTAAATGAAGTGCGTCATGTCCTTCATCTCGATGTTATCTATACCACTGTATGTTTTAAACACCTGCAACAGCCTTTCATAATAGGAGTGCACTGTCTCCTCTCTTTCCTGCGTTGTTCTATCTATCCTGGTCCAATCAGTTTCCTTAGCTGGCACCTTTAGTTTCAAGTTCTGAATTACTTGTTCATACTTTCTCATGACTTCCTTCGAAGGTTCCCCTGTTTCTTTATCTCTTGCATACTCCTCACTAGGCCAGGCTATGGCTATTTTACACTCGGTCCATAGATCGACCGGGACCACAATATCGAAAAACCCATCCAGGTCTTTCCACAGGCATTTCTGCACCTTTATGAACCTTTCCACTTGCCGGTACCATTCAACCGGCTTCTCGCGCAGTTTCGGGAAATCGTTAGTAAAGGACACAATATCCTGTCTGGACCATGGAACGTGCACATACCTCCCACCTGGTACTTCCCGCATGGGGCATAATGTTTCGGGTTTGTCTACTTCTCTCAGAGGGAACTCAGGGGTAGCTTGTCTTGATCGGGCCTCATCTTTCTTACGTGCCCACCTCGTTTTCCACTTTTCCACGTCTCCCCATTTTTGCAAAACTGCAAGCAACTCTTTAATCTGCAACTTCCTCCCTGACACATTCAAGTTCTCTAAATCCTTATCTGAGAACTCAGCTCGGTATGGTTTCTGCAAGGGCTTTGATCTCGATATATCTATCCCCATAGTAGCTGCAGTGTCGGTCAGTTTTTCGTGGAGCACCCTGGTACTTCTGGTAAGGTTTTTACACATGAACAGCAATTCTTCTTCAGAATAGGTGTTTAATCTGTCTAACCCCACATTTCCTGCCATCAATTCCTCTATTTCTACCCTCAGCTTGTAGAGGTCTAAAGGTTTCGTTTGCGGAGCCTGTTTTTCTAAATCACGACTCCAATTTTCAATCTCTTCTGGCGTTACCAAGGAAACACTCCTAGTCCCTGTTGCTGATTCTAATTTAATTTCTTTCGCATCAAAAGGATTATGCCTCTTCTGCACTCCCTTTCCGGTCTGTTTGTTTGGTAGATCCAAGAACACCACTTCGGACTCACACTCACTGGACTGGTCGTCTATCAGTAGGGGCTCTTGCCTCGGCGGGGCCATTATCGGGTTCATAACTGGAGGGTTCAGACCTCCTTGATTATTCCCGTACAACGGAACCACTGGTCCGATTGTTACTCGAATAGTCAAAGCTTCAGGACTGGTATTTAACTGGGAGATTTTCTGAATTATTTCTGTCCTCTGTCTAGCTAGGGCCTCTTGCTCCCTTTCATCTAGTACTCTTCCTAATGTCCGGTCAGGTATCATCTGTGGGGTCAGGTGAGGGGTAAGACTCGGGGCAGTAGGATGCGTCTCACTTGGACCCCCACCATAATTTGGTTTCGGGAACAAAGTTCCTGTCCCCAACGACCTGCGCTCTTCCCCATATGGAGGCTGCAAAAAGGGTACCCCTGAACCTACTGGCTTTTCTTCGTTTTCATACAGAGGTCTGGGGAAAAATGTTCTTTCACGAGAATATTTTTCCTCTGAGCTCTCGGGCATTCTAGGATATATATTGCGTACCTCCGGGGGCTCGGGCTTCTCGAAATAGGGCAATACCTGGCCCCCTCCCCCCTACATAGGGATCTGTCCTCCTCCTTAATAGATGGACGCTGGAGATTCTCTCCTGCACTGGAAGGTCGGGCTCCTTCATTATAAGGGGGCGGACTTCTCATAAAGATGTCATCTAACAATTCATCATCTGACTCTCCAAGGGCTCCCCAATGCTTACTCTTTTCTGTCCTTTTTCCTTCCCCCGACGGGGTACATGCTGGCATCATAGGAAACAGACCCTCAACAATCATGCTCTGCCTCCACTGTTTCATCCTCTTGTCCCTTGTCTCTTGTTTCAGCCTTGGGTACCACTTAGTCAGACCTTTGTCCATTCGGGGTTTCTCTCTTTCAAAAGCCTCAATTTCCCATTCCTCTAATGCCTCATACTGCGTTAGTCTCGGTCTGGGATGTAATTCATTCATGCGGGTTATCAAATTAAATAAAATTCTGCCATTAAAAGTACCGTCTAACGGAAAAGCCAATACTCCGTCATCTTTTGTGTACTTTACCCAATTCTCCAACCACACACAGGTGTTGTACCCTCGGTCAAACATCATGAATGAGGCAGGAGTATTCGGTGGCGGGATAGTAACACCCTCTCTAGACTTAATCGGGTTGTCCGTTTTGAAGAAATTCTTTACCCTGCTTACAAGGGACATCTTTCTCTTAGCTCCGTACATAATATCGTATCTATTAGCTTTCGACTGATCCCTTTCAAACCCTTGGTTTCTTGGATCGGGTCTAGTCTCTGGACAATACGAGTGCCACATACGATTTTTACGCTTAACTCTGTTTACAAAGTCACCTCCAATCAGAACGCGTCTTGCAATTCCGTGCGACCAATGAGGTGCACGCGTTCAAGTATTTTCGGCCAATGGGTGCGCGGCCCCTTCGTGAGACAGTTCTCACTCCTCGGCGCTTCACCCCTCATTTACAATTTCAGCCCCGCTACCCGCCCGCTGTTTCTACCAATCCCAGCGCGGCACGGAGTGACGTCAGAGACGCTTCGCGACTGACTCCCTCCCTTCACAAGGTAACGGAAACTTTCTTTCCTTTTAAAGTGCTCAGTGCTTGGTTATTTTACAACAAATACACATTCGCCACAGTGCTCAAGTGTCTAGACAGAAAAGATTTCTTTTTACTGCAAGTAAACTACTTCCATTTACTTTTCACGCGCTGCGGGCAGATCTCTTCCGCCTACCCTTCACTCTAGCATCGGTGAACCTGTTATTCCCCTAAACTCATCCACTTCTTTCCGGGATATATCCGAGTCTAAGGTTTCCCAGCGGACCCCTTTGCTTTCACCCAAGCTCCGATGAACCTGCTACTCTTCCGATGTGACCCTTACTAGGTTACGCCACTATGGGAATTTTGCCAATGAACCTCGTTACTGACATTTATTCACACATATATTCAGAAAAAACCCTAGTTAGTGCTTCCCGGTTATCCTAACCTGCACCTAACTTTCCTTAAGCCTGTGACCTCAGGACAATGGATTCTATTCACCACTTGCCCTTTCAATTCCCCGGGGAGTTCGGACAACAAGAAACAATACGGTTTACAAATGCATGGATTAATACATATAACAATATAAGAACAAGAATAATAACAATACAATAATTCATGAATTTCAGCAGCGTATTCACAAGAGAGTGATCAGTTCCCTCGCAACAGCCGCTCTTATAGCAGCATTAATGTACTAGCAGCTTCCGACTCAACTAGTCTAACTAGTTCTACCTAACCTTTAGCTAGTCCCTAACCATCCTCTGATCTACCAGAAAACTGATAGAGCGCGCGAGGTCACCCAGCCAACGATTGCGCCGTTTCCGGCTTCAGGGCCCATATACTTTCAATTCACACTATTCATTGGCCAGGCGACTTCACGGGCTGCTACCAATTGTGTGTGTTCCCTACTATTATTGCTTAGTGTACCCGACTTACCATCCACCGACACGGGTACCTATGGCTTCAATGGATCAGGGGCCTAGCGGTAAAAGGAAAGGCAGTAAATGCAATTTCAAAATGACATTCAATACTGTTGTAAAAGACCACGGACAACTGGAAGTTTTAAAATGTTTATCTAAAGTTCGTTTTCTGAAAGCATGAGATTTACAAGAATAAGACAATCGATAATCAAGATAATGAAAAGTACATAACTATAGAGAAATAAAGTCAGGGTAATCATTAAAATGCAATAAGGAGATGCAAAGGAAATATGCTATGCATTCAAGGCAGGAATTCTTTAGAAACTCTAAGTAAGGTCGTTCTAGACCATATCAGAAAATGACAGACTGCAATGCAAAATATGATTTCTAAAAGATAGGGTAACATGAGATCATATCAAGAAAAATTATGCAAATGACTTTACGTTTCAATAGTTTGCGGCAAAAGCATGGAAAAATCAACGTATGCAAGATGTCTCTTTATTTGAGCAAAAGACAGAAATATAGAAAGGTGCAAGTTTTAAGGAACTTAGAGCAGTATTTACCTAGACTGGTGTGGAAACCAAACCCTGGCCACGGGTCAGTTAAGGACAGGAAACCCTCAAGGAAGGATACCCTTCAAAGGACAGCAGGTGCAGAATGGACACCCCGGACAGGACAGGATACCCTCAGATTAGGAATCAGGACAGGACCTCAGAACAGGACAGCAAACCCTCAGGACAGGACCGCTCAGGACAGGACCACACCCGCAGTTTGGAAGCAACGCCTGCGTTCCACCCTCTCTGCAGCTATCGATCAAGACCCCGATTGGGTCAGCGAACTCCCAGCAAAGTGCTTCGCCAGCACTTTAAGGTTCAGTAAAACCTTAGTCTATGGTCAATTTCGGACAGAGTGCTCCGCAGCGCTCTGTATCTTCAGTCACCTATTGAGTACGATGGGTCAGTGACAGGTCAGCTAAACCAGACAAGTCGGACGATTCCCTAGGTGAACCCAGGGTAGATATACTCTTTTGGGTCAGTGTACCACCCCCAAATGTTGCAAAGTGTCAGAATCCCCAATTTCGATTGGTCCTAAGGTAGGCTTTGGGTAACACACCAATCATATCAGTCTATTTAGATGCTACATTTACATATTTGGGTACCGCCTAGCGAGATTGGGGTTCCCATGAGAAATTGTGCAGAAATATGAGTGACAATTTACATTGTTGCCGAGCTAGGACAATTGTCTCTGTTTTCCTGGGTTTTTCAGGTCAGTTCTCAGGAGCATCTTGCCCATCACTGCCAGCTGGCTAAGTTCCATCAGCCAAAGTTGTCAGGTCCCTGGAAAAGCGATCATGCGCAGAAGGGACCTCCAAGATGGCTCATCGGTACAAACAGACCCCCATTCCCCGCGGTACATGAAAAGTAAGCGAGAACAAATTAATACATAGAAATAACGTTATGAAAACACATCATTTGGTTTTGAACTTTCAACTTATCACTACAAAATATACTTATGCAGTCTAAATGTTAGCTACACATAACATACACAAGAGCAGTGGCACGAGCAGTACCACGTTGCAGGCAAAGCTATGAATTACGCATGCGCATAAATTTCCCTCCACTTCTGCAGACCCGTCAGGACACGTGAGTGTGGCTGACGCATGCGCAGTAACTAAATACAAGCGGCGGCCATATTTTACGGACACGGATTAAAATCATTAGGAATACACATAGGCAAGCTTCTTAATCCTTATTCAAACTAAATATAAACGTTAGTAAGACGTACACTTATTACCTTGTTACACATAGACGAGGTTCATGACTTCGGCAAGGTCGCAAAATATGCGAAGCTTTGCTTCATCAGAGGTTACGGCATGACAGGTTACGGCATGACGTCATGCCAGGTGAGGTTCCAAGAGAAGGGAAATCCTTTAAAGAGAGTCATTTTCTCTCTGGATTTCCCTTCTCTTTTTAAAACTCAGGAGCAGCAACATTGTCATGGTGTCACCAGGGCTGTACGTGGAAGCTTTTTCAACATTATATACAAGCCATAATTGATGCTTATTTATCTTATCCAACTAACAACCATTGACAAAGGCAATAGTCCTGACTTGTTGAAGCTATGAGGTTATTTGTAGCATCATATATCTGGATGCAATTACAGAAAGAGCAACATACAAGTTGGGCGGCACACTATGCTAAGCTGTGATTTTTAGCCAATGTGTTTTAAGTCATGCCCTTAATTACATTGGTCACGCCCCTTTGAGAGACCCCCGCCCCCCGTTTTTTCTTCTTACTTAAAGCCCTGCTCATAAGCTCCCAACGGCGAGACATATTCACTATGCAATGCTCATTAATTGTTTCTGACATTTTCGATTTTCCAGATGAATAGGAGGTTTCTTGGAGATAGACCGTTTCCAAATAGGGATGTAGGTTCATATCCGGAGACTGAGGAACGATACTTTCATCATGATATGATTTTTTTGCAATTGAATTGAAGATTGTTATTTAATCTATGGATTCAAACAACACACACGCAAGTGCAGAGGTGTTTGGTTAACTTCAATTACTCAGTTTAATAAAATTATTAACTGTAGTGTTGAGCCATAATTAGACTGTGCATCTCCCAGACCTAAATCAATGACGTGTAAGACGTGAGCGTCACTGCAGGTTGGATTCTGGTACCCAGTGGTGCGGGAAGCTGCAGAGTGGACTTAGGCTGGTAACGAATCTTCAGCAGCAACACGGGGGCAGCTGCAGGGCTTGCTTCTATTTTTAAAGATGGAGAATGTACAGCGCGTTCTTGCATTTTAAAGGCAGTAGCTGTTCAAAGAGTTCATGCATTGTTAAAGATTGTGATTTTTACAACTTTGTTTCTAACTTTAGAGGATGAGACTGTTCAAAGTGTATTGCGGAAGTTTGTTTTTCACAAACCCCTTCAATGTTTAAAGACTTTTTGAAAGTCTTTGTCTTTTCCACGGGTGTGGTCATGCTCTATGTTCTAGATTAGAAGGTGTAGACTGTATTGAATTTGTAACATTTCATTTATTTTGAACACGACTAGCTACATACGACAGGATTTTGGAATGAGGCAGAGAAACAGGCATTTGTCTGTGGGCTAACCTCAAAATGCAGGAAAGGATGTTGTGTGTGTCCAGGGGCCGTGCCATGATCACGTTTTCTGTTCTGCACTGATCAGAAAGGGACTGTGACGTCTTCTGTGCATATATTAACTAAAGACATCTCCCAACTAGCGCATGGAATGCAGTATTAGCCTTTTTGCTTCCGAGCTGTGCTTCAGCAGCAAGAGATTTTTCAGGCCAGATTTATCAAAGCTTTGCGCGAAAGCAAAGTGGTGCATATTTTTGAAAGGGTACTAAGTTTAAACACAAAACTTATTTTGCGCTGCAAAAGTGCCTTTTGTCAGTGTAAATAGCGCTTTGCGTTTCTTGGCATCAAGGAGGCGTTAGATGGGTAGTACTCAGGCATTCCAGTACAAGCACCAATGTTTTTTGATGGCTAGCTATATCTCCTAATATTTTCAGACCAGGCTTTGCGTACAACATAATGCTTCCTTAAGGCTAGTGCAAACTTGGACAAATATATGTATTTCTCCAAACAGTTCACTACATTGCATGTGAGCTGCACTATATAGCACTCATCAAATCTGTGAAATGCTTTAAAAATTGTCTAGGCAGAGCATTTTGTACTTGAAGGGTACACGTCCAGTACTTAGTCTATATGAAAATAGGTAGTGGTACTGTGTATAATAAAGAGACTTTATTACAAACATGCAGGAAAGAACACCAGGGTGAGGCTCCGGAGGAAAGCACATCCATGTTCATTTGAAGAGTAAACCACCAACTGCTCACTCTACATTCTAAGGGCCTCATTTATGAAAAGTGACGCAACGCTGCGTGAAAATAGTGATGCGTCACTTTTCATTGCGCGCTCCTTGTGACACCAATGATGCGTCATATTTACAGTATGACGCATCATTCCGCATGGAGTTACAGATACGTCAGTATTTCTGATGTATTTGCTTGGCGCAAAAGTGACGCATTGCTGGAGTGTGTCACAAAAGTGATGCAACTCCAGCAATGTGTCCTTTCACATGGAGCAAGCCCCATGTGAAAGGGCCTGCTTCATTCTTACACCTGCTGTGAGGCAGGCGTAAGAAATCGACGCCTTTGCATCCTAGAAGTGGCGCAGTAAAATCTTATAGATTTCACTGCGTCACTTCTATGACCTTTTCTTGTGTCATAACGCCCCCCCTGCATACATTATACCTGATGCAGGTATAATGTAGCGCAGGGGTTTACAAAGTGACGCATCTACCTAGACGCGTCTCTTTGTAAATATGGTGCAACAAGGCACTTTTTCTACGCTGCTGGTGCGTCACAAAAAGTGATGCACCGGCGGCGTAAAAGTGACGCACAGCCTCATAAATGAGGCCCGAAGTTCTTCTAGAGCTACACATCACACTCATCATGCTAAACAGTATAACTAAAACTATATCTTAAGCCCTAACCGTACACTAGGCATCATGCATTGTGCAGAGGTGTGTGTGTCACTAGGCAGCCTGTTTGTGTGCCAGCAGCAGTGGCATAACACAGGCCCCAGCAGCCCCTGTGGTGCGGAGCCCCCAAGTTCCAGGGGGCCCCCAAAGCATAGTTCTCTGGCCGGAGAGCTCCCAATTTAGTCCCGAGGGTGCCCCTCCACGTGCCTTGCAGGGGGGCCCCATCAAGTTTCGTTACGCCAGAGGCCAGAAGAGGGAAATAGAGCAGCAGCAGGCCATATTTAGCAGATATGGCTCAATGCTGCTTTCTCCCCCGACACAGCACAGCAAGTTTGCACGCTGCACTGCATTACAAATTAGTAAATCCGACCCTTCGATTTAGTGGATGTGCTGAAGATGCGTAGCACTGACGAAAAGATCCTAGATGTCACAGAACTTCTAATCTTGCACCTTAGGCATGTGGATGGAATCTAACTGACATGTTTTCCAAACCAAAATATTTCTTTTCCAACTGTACTTGGTAATGAAGTATAAGAATGTGAATTATTAATTGGGGTGGTTATTAGTGCACCACAAATAATACAGTCACTGACCTGGTAGATCCAATCATAGCTTTCAGTTATTTAAACCAGAGCTCAACCCGAGGTAGCTATGGCACAAAGCAGATAGGCTTAACTTAACAAAAATGTGAAAAGCATTTAGTAGTACTAAAAAATAGTTAAATTGTCTAAAATACCACAAGCAATCCCAGTGCAATTTATATAAAGAGAGAACATTTTAAACAGCAAATTGACACCAAAATGTCAAAAATTCAAATTTTTTAAATAACTAATTGAAATAGCAGCAAAAAGTGCAAAGCGCCAATAGTAGTCAATGATTACAGCAGACTGGCTCCAAGACACAATTTGAGGCCAACCTCAATGCAGGATACACCAAAAAGATTAAAAGGAAGTAGAGACATTTGCAAATGTTTCAAAGTCCGAACCTGAAAGGGGAATTATCTTTGGTTTTCAAAGGAAAAACTCTTCTATATGAGGAACAAACCTGAAAATGCAAATCTAACACTGTGGAACTGCTGGTGCTCTTGAAGATCTGAAGCTCTGGAGCAAAGGCTTTGAAAATGTTCCCAAACTTCTTTTGGTGCCTAAACAACCACAGGGGACAATTCCATGGCCCCCTGGATATCAGGGGGAGGATCTAGAGCCTCTCAGGGTGTCAAGCAGAGGGCAACCATAAAGTCTAGTTGAGGTTGAATTAACCATAGGTCAGCTGGAATTATTCACAGGAATGTAATCTTCAGCTTTTAACATTACTAAAGTCGCCTGGGGGAAAGCTTATGATCTTTGGAAATCTTTCTGTTCTTGGTTTTTAATTAGAAAGGGTCCAACCTCCTCAGGTCCTTATTACAGGTCAAAGATACCACATGCAACGTCCTGATTTCCTATTGCAAGTCTAGTGTTCTGATGAACGTACCTTGAGGTGCCACATTTATGCTTGGCACCAGCTAGTAAGTGGGGGTGACTCACGGGCACTCACTAACCAATAGGATAAGAGTTTCTGGGAGTGACCATACACACTTTTTAAGCACTTGCTGTTTGCTTTACTGCTAAAAGGGACACATTTCCATGTGCAGGAAATTTTCAAGATTGCGAAAGTGTTTTGGCCATACTAAACTTGGAGTCTGAGGCTGGGGATTGTGAGTGGGGAGTGGACTGTGGTAATTCTAGAGTCCTCCCACATCTAACGATAAAAACCAGTTTGAAGCAGGCACTGTACCCACACCAAATCCAGAGACAAAGGTCAGGTAGGACAAACTCAGAGTCCTTTAGAAACATGACAGGAGACACAGAAGAATTGTCTTGACATTCTGTTCTCTCCCTTTCAAGTGTGCCCAAAGTGCTACACGGAACCCAACAGATCGGTCAAACGTGATTTGACAGTGTGGTGCTGCAGGATGACCACAGCTTGTACTCTGAATATTCTGTGGGGTTTAGAGAAGTCTTCTCTGCCCAATCAAGTCAGCCTATTGTTTCCACCTGGGTGACCTTTCCCACTTTTCTCACACCTATTTGTAGGCAAGAACAGAGTAGGTCTTGAAATTAATGGCAAATCTCTTTTGGGGTCAAAGATTCAACTCCATGGGAGAGGTAGTGTGAGTTACTAGCAACATTCCTGGGGGGCTGCTGGTCCTCATGCACCTGCTGACAGCACATTAACAGGATGCCGATTGTGCCCCTGACCATTTTGGTGGCACCAGAGAATGAACTCACAGGGTATGGTGGGGTGTTCCCTTGTGGAGCAGTGAATTTATAATGAGCGGGTCTCCCTCTTTGTTTTTGTCTGTGCAGCCTCATGCAGCCTGTGTTTCCCTGTGCATTTCTTCTTATTCTTAGAGGTATTGTTATGGCACACACAGCTGCAGGTGTCATTTGGGGCCAGGGGAGAGGTGTGGTGCCGCGGCCAGGGCGACTGACGCTGGAATCTGGGGATCACGGTTCGATCCCCGGCTCCGGCGGCAGATTAGCCCAGCACCATGTGACTCTGGGCAATAGCTCGCTTAATCTTCCCGACGGCCCCCAGCGCCTAGAGACCCTTACGGGTGATTGTGCGCTTTACAAATGTGGACTTTACTTTACTTTTACTTTACATAGGTAGCCCCAAGGTTCCTCTAGTTCCAGTAAGCTCCCTGCATGAAGAGCCCTTTTTTTGGTGCTAGAAAGAACCCAGCAAGTTTTGTCTAGGCTTCGGCCAGGATGGTGCAACTTTCCTTTCTGGCATCCATTCACAGTGGGAGCTATGCTGCTTCTGCCCATGAGTGTGGACAGGGAGTAAGAGGGCATGAGTTACATGGTCTGCACCCCAATACATGGGTACAGGGACAGGCAACACCCTCAACCTATTGGTTGCGTCCCTCCTTGCTTTCCTGAAGAATGTGGTCCCTAGGACCTGTTGCAACAGCTCCCAGGGAGATCGGTGTTCCTGTGGGCATATATCATTTATATCCTGCTTCCCTGAACAGAATAAAGAAAATGTATACCCAGTCCACCCCAAGAGAAGTTTAGTAAAATCGGGCAAAGTGTTATACACACTCTTGTTCATGTTCTTTTCTTTAGGAGGGCCAGACTTTTTAATAACTTTGAGTGCTGACTTTTCTGTCTCTCTGTGCCAGACCTGTTCCCTGCCTGGGTCCTGGTGTCCAACTCCTGCTGGTGGAGGCTTCTTACACAGACCTCAAAACAACCTCCCTGTCACACTCTACCCAAGCACAGAGCTTTGGCCCTTTTCAAAGGGAAGCTGTGGGTTAGCGATGTCAACCGTCAGTCCGCAGAAAGTCCAGCAGAACCATCTACCCCAGCAGGTCCACCTCCCCAACTGTTTCTGGGCAGAAGGCAGCCAGTGCCACAGGCTATGAGATGCCCATCCTAGTCCTGGGGGACATCTGGAATCAAAGTCCTAAGTCCATCCTTGCAGGGCATCTGTTGGCTTCTCCTTCTAGCTGGGCATCCTCTTGCCATTTTCACTCTCAGGATCAGATCAGACCAGTATCTTTGTTACTACCAGCTCCAGACGTTTCAGCTGTCTTTCCCTTGTGCAGGTGCTTTTAAGATAGGGTAGAAAGTTTTAGGAGCTAGCCACCCCACTGGGAAGCCTCATCATCAGTCCACTCATGTTCCAACCCTCCTGCACAGCATTCTGGGACAAACCAATTTTGCAACTTCAAGTTGTCTGTGGAAATAGCCCCCGTGAGAGTGTCTGTTTCACCCCTTGATGATACTGCCTGATGACTTTGTACCAAAACTTCTAAATCTAGCTACACTGGTGTTAGCTCCAGAGGTCTGGCCCTCCTACTGTGTTCGTGTGTTCCTCGGTTATCCCAGTACATGTGCAGTGTGACAAGCTATTTAACATATTCAATGTTCATCTCCACCCTCTTGTGTGTCATTTTAGATACCGAATATAGGTTTCCTGATGTATGCCCTTATATAGACACAATTCACATTGCCCGTATTTAGGCATAGAAATCCAACCGCCACAGCCACATCACCCCCCACCTGGGAGACCTACACTGGCTCCCCGTCGACAAGAGGATCACCTTCAAGCTCCTCACCCACGCACACAAAGCACTCCACAACGCCGGACCAGCCTCCCTGAACAGCAGACTCAGCTTCCACACGCCCACCCGCCAGCTGCGCTCCGCCAGCCTCGCCCTCGCCCGCATCCAGAAAACGACCTCCGGCGGCAGATCCTTCTCCTACCTCGCCGCCAAGACCTGGAATACCCTCCCTACCCACATACGGCAGGCCCAAGACCTACTCGCCTTCAGAAGACTCCTCAAGACCTGGCTCTTCGAGCAGTAGCAGCACCCCCCTCTCCCCTCAGCGCCTTGGGTCCATCACGTGTAAGTAGCGCACTTTACAAGTACTCTTATTGATTGATCGATTAATATACCTACACTTGCCATGGCACGGCACGGCTACCTACCGACTGCATGACTGCATACATGCACGGCTCGGCTGCGATTCACCACGGCAAGTTCAGAAGGAACTCGAGTCCCCGCCTGACGCACTGAGCACACGCTGTCATCCTCCTAGCACACAATCCAGCTCCAGTGTTTCTGATTCCCCTTGCGGGGTGTTAGAGATCGAGACCCAGAAAGAGATTGCAGCCTCTCTCATTCTAAGGTATGGAGCAGACTAGAACCTAGAGGGACTTTTGGCAAATCTTGGGAACACCCATCCTAACTATAGCAAAACTAGACTATAGAAAAACAGCATCTACTCCTTACCTCGTACTACACTTAGGTTAGGTACACTGGGATAGAACAAGCTAGAAGCACCATATGAGTATTCCACATTTTAGCCTGTGTTATTTATGTATGTATTTTTGTGAATATATGGCAGAGCTACAAATCATGCTATTGCAGTGTTATTTTATCTTACTGCTAACGCTGTACGTATTATACTTCGCATTCTGTCTGACAATTGAAGCAGTTCATATCTCTGGCACGAGAAATAAGACTGTTCAATAAACCCTTTTTATTGAAACGCCCGTCTACCTATTTCTGTGTAAACTCAGTAGAAACTAAGCATGCACGATTGACTGAGTGAAACTGGTAACTATTGTTTCCACGATTCTGAGACTGTTCCGATTCTAAGAGAAACACAGTTGTCATGTTTATACAGTTGTCAGAAACTAATCCCTTCTTGTTTATTCAAGAAGTTTCTAGTGACCTCTGAGTTAGCTGGCACACACACAAGTAATTAAGTTTAATGTACTCAATATAGGCATACCGACCTCAGTCCTATGCCACAACTATAGTGTATATTATCCCAATGCGTAGAGCCTATCAGGGATATAGGAGCTACACTACAACCCCTTCCTGTCAGAGGCTCTGGGTCAAGTACTGCTAATTGCTCTAGTGTATGGGGATGCATTTGATCCCACTGCTGGGAAGCTGAGTAACTAACTTGGCCCAGTAGGAGGGCCAAAAGCCTGAAATCTGACTCTGAGCTGAGCCAGGGAAATATAGCAAATCCTAAAGTGGCATAAGTTGTGCAGGTGAGTTTCTGGTTCCTGCACAGTCACACTTAGGGTGCATGTTTAACATCGGATTGGTCCCTTGCTCCATCCTGTAGCCGTTAGTGGAGCAAAACTGCCCTTTAGGGCAGATTTTGCCTTTGATGTAATGATAGTATAAGCACCACAGACCTTCAGCAAGCACTACAGACTACACTTTGAATTTTCACTCACATAGTAAGTCTTATCCCATGTCACCACCAATCCCTGAAAAATCCCTTCTGTAACAGGCTACCTGTGCATTGATGCTGGCCTGCGCAAAACAGTAGTCTCATATGGACAACCTTGGTGAAATTTATATAAATCTCTTAAAAGGCAAACACAATCGGTCAGCTCTCACAGTCCATTTATTTTGAATTTACTGTGAGTGAGACTCATTAGGTGAGTCTCACTCACAATAAAGCTAAAAACAAGTAGTCAAAAGCAAATAATCAGGAATATTAGGTATTTTAATCTAAACTTTGGTTTGGCATGCATGACAACTAGATCTGGCACAGTAAAAATAGATTTTAGGGGCTAGGTACACTGTAACAATTTTTTCTAAATGTCTCACTTTTGAACATCATTCACCCTATCTTGTGGGCTACAGTGCCTACATGGGTGTGATTTCCTAAAATTTAAAGGGGAGATTTTTAACTGTCAATAAGCGTTATTTTATTCAGTAGCAGTGCAGCTGTCAGGCTGCAATGGTAGGCCTGAAGCCATGTTTTCCTTGTCAAGGAAGTGGATGGCACAATAAGAGCTGTGGTACGCAGGTGAAATTTAACTTTTCATGCCATATGTGTATTTCTGCACTATATACTATGGCCGGATAGAAAAGTTAAATAATCCATTCAGGGATTACACAATTTGAACGTTTTAGGGGTCAGAACACATAAACTGGGCAATGGGCATCCGTGCCCTAGTGTGCAGACTCAAAAAAAGCAATGAAATGCAGCAAAAACGGGCGATCCTGCAAATAGGGACAGTTTGTTACAGGGAGCATATATCTTAAATTGCGCACTTGTATTTGAAGAAAAAACATTCTTATTTACTGCATGTAATTAATTCAGAATAACAAAACCAATTAAAACATTTGATTTTGAATGTCTATAGAATTTACCCTTGGCCATATTTTACTATGTGTGTTCATTCCTTCATTATGAAATAAACTTGACAACAATGCAACTAATTATGCTAATTTTTTATTATTCTTCAAATTCTTCATTCAGTTTTAAATATCGTCCTGTCAGGATATTGTTACCAAAATATTGACTACTACAATGTCATGAAGGTAATTGTATATAGGTAAGCACAATGTTGCATCAGGATGATATTTTGTCATTCAATATAGTGACGTACAACCTGTCCTATATATTTGACAGGTACAACAGTATCTGACATTCTTTACCTTGATGTATTTATCCAGTTGTAACTTTAGGACTGTGTACGCTCTCCTTTTTGCTTGCCAATAATATTTTATTTGTTTAGTTTTGTTTACAAAATGATCTTTGAGTGATAATGATCAAGTCTACCTCTGAATCCACCACCCGGTAGTGACAGCAAGACCATTCATGTAGCTTCACAGATACATAGACCCAGTAATAGTGAATATCATCATGTTTCTGGAAACCATGGCTTGTCTTAAAGGTTTTCTTCCTTGGATGGTGCTCATTAAAAGATTTTTCTTAGTATGAAATATGTCCTTTAAGTAGTGCATCTTCTATAGCTTGTTTCTTCTATATGTCTGTAACTTCACTAAAGTGTAAAGGTGTTAGATTTATGATTCATCGAAACAAGTTGATCACAGCAACTATATAAATCTATCTATGTTATCTGCTGGCATACAATCAGAAACGCCACTCCAAATACTTTAAACCAACTGCTGTGGGATGAAAATTGGCATGGAAATGTGTAAAACAAATTGCGGTGGTAGAGGACAAGGCTACCTTTGTAGACAGGTCCCATGCCTGGGTGACCTTGAACTTTTACTAATCACTTGCATTGCAGAAGTACTTTAATCAGGGCTACTCCAAAGAGTAAAAAATGAAATTCTTAAGGTACAGATTGGGCATTCTCCTGTACACTCAGCATCTTCCACTAATGCCACAACTTCAAGCAAGTGTAAGCTGTGTAACATCAAGCAAGGAGACATTTTACACCTAATCTGCACCTGTAAAGATCTACAACAAGGACGGATATTGCAATTAAAAGCTCCCTTCAAGCAGTTAGGAATCCGCACTAGGAGACAAGCGGTGTTGGCTTGCTTTAACCCGGGAACCACGCAGCTGAATTTCAGATTAGTAAAATATCTAAAGCTGGCTGAACAAAAAAAACACCTAAAATTAGAATAGTGGAATAGTAGACAGACAATTAAGAACCCTCTATGACGCAACTAACTTATAATATCTGACTGGCTTTCCTCAAAGGACAGAGCACTAGCACTTTTGTAAATAAATGGTGAGCAGGAATTAATTACAAAACGCTCTCTATGGCACCTCAACATGCCCTTAAAAACGCCCATGCCCAGGACTAGAAAGGAACAGCGAATGCACTGCATTTTATTTTTTGCGAACAAATGAACTTTGACATCGTCTGTACAGCTAACTTTTTTCTTTTAATGTATAATAATGTTAGCTTCTGTTTTATGTTTTATGTTTTTTATTACTGCATAACAATAATTTTATTGACTCTTTTTCAAAGCAAACTCTGCAATGGTTTTCAAAAACTATGCATCATAAAAAAACTCTATAAATGCAATTTAGATTTATTTATTGTGGGGTCATGAAGGCTGTAAAGGGTAAATTGCAACTGCGTCAGTATGTTGGAATATAAACCACCACCCTATTCTTCCCTTAGAACACCATAAAATAATGGTTCTCATGAGATCCAAGTGAAGCACACCACCCTAAAGTCTCCTAGGTGTAACGTTTTAAAAAACATGCAAAATGTCTAGGTTTTCCGAGGTGCTGCCTGAGCTACAGACCAAAATCCACAGCCACCCATTTTTCAAAATACTAGTCAGTTTTAAGTGGGAACATATGATGTATCTATGTTGTGTTTTGGGCTATTTTTTGTCCAAATGTGACATTTGCAAGGACTTTTGGGCAAAACAACATGGTGATATCCATGAAAGTCATCATACCTTAGATTCCCCTATTTTTCTTGTTTTAAAAAATATAAAGGTTTCTAGGTTTTGCTAGATGGTGGCTTATCTAGGGCTTAAAATACGCAGTTACCCACTTTGCAAAGAAAAGGTCAGTTTGGAGTGGAAAAATGTGATGTATTCAAGTTGAGTTTTGGGCCATTTGTTGTTGCAGGCACTAGGCCTACCTACACAAGTTAGGTACCATTTTATCGTAAGACACGGGGGAATGCTGGGTTTGAAGGAAGCTTGTGGCTTCCCAGAGATTCCAGAACTTTCCATCACAGAAATGTTTTTTTTAGCAGACGTTTGAGGTTTGCAAGGGATTCTAGATAAAATAAACTAGTGGGAGCCACTCAAGTCACCCCATCCTGGAGTCCTCTAGGTGTTTAAAAATGTAAAGGTTTTCTAGGTTTCCCTAGGTGCCTACTGAGCTAGGTTCCAAAATCCACAGCTACCCACATTGGAAATAAAAGGTCAGTTTGCAGTAGAAAAACGTGATACGCCCATGTTGGGTTGTGGCCCATTTTCTGTCACTGGCAGTAGGCCTATCCACTCAAACGAGGTACCATTTTAATGGGAGCACAGAATACTAGGGCAAACTGTAAGTAGGTTGAGAGTACAGAAAATAGGAATAATGGGCTATCTATTTGAAAAAACTGTGGAAAACCAAATAGATTTTGTTACAAATTGGGATACCTTACTGGTTGACCAGGGTGTGAGCCCTTTTCAATTATCAACCACAATCCTAGTCAGGTTAAAGCCCCAGCAAACCCCAAATTAAAATGTGTTAAACCCCTTGGTAAGTTGGCACAGAGCAGTCAAGCATCACTTAGAGGCAATGTGTGAAATATTTGTGCAACCACACAAAACGATCCCACACCAGGTTAGATTAATAGAGCCTAATTTAATAGCCCAAAACGTCAAAAATCAAATCAGTAGATCCAGAGATATATAGTTTGAAAGTTTTTCACAAAATGTTGTGCCAAAAGGCGTAAAGTAGATATCTGTCATGCAGGAAAAGGAGCAAAATCACATGTTCAGCCTGACAGCAATGGAGCGCGGGCCAGCTACAGGGACCCAGATAGGCCTGCTGAACAGAGCACTTTAAATCCTGGCTTGCAGAGTACTACATGGTTCCCAGTGGCAGCACCTTCGCGAGGAGCGTCGGCACACTGCTTTTAAGCAGTGCAAATAAGTATAAAATGGTAATAACTTTAAGTAACGGAGGAGTGGTTTGCCCACTCCTAAGTGTACAGTGACTGTTTGGTCGGCCGTCTCTGGTTTCCCAAAACAGTCATGTGCACTTCCCTGTTCTACATGCAGGCTGCATTACAGCCTGCGTGGAGAACTAGCCCAAGTACCCATTTCCTAGTTGATCATTGAACCAGGACGCTCAAAACCAATTATAGCGCTGCATTATTTTTTTCATGTTTTTTTTAAATATGCGCAACACCCCCTCTGTGACCCCTCACATGACTCTCCACGTCCCGCAACCCTCTCACACCAACACCCACCAGCCATGACGGCCACCCCTGGTCGATCCACGTCAAAGATGCGTTGCACAGTGAAGGTGATACATTGGTTCTCAGATACAGTGAGGCTGCAGTGTGAGATCCTGTTGTGTTTACATTCAGATCCCATCAACGGGGCTTGCGATACAAAGTCAGGGTTGTACCGCGTTGTAGGGGCAATGTGCCGGTTCCGAAGAGCCACGAATCTGCGATGCAGAGTCTGCCCTCATCGTCGAAGCTCCCGTCAATGGGAGATGCAAGGGCATGTGCCCAGGATGCGATACGCAGTGGCGGTTCTGAAGTGGCAATGTGGGTCTTTGCAACAGGTTCAATAACGCAGCAGTGGAGATGTATCAGTTCTACTAAGGGTTGCACCCTGCAGCACAGGTGATGCGTCAGTTCCGCTGGATCCACAGAGGCTAACAAAGCACCTTAAGCCCACTTCCAAGGATCCTGGACTGAGGTTGCACCACTTGGCAGGGTAGACTCACAGATTGTAGAGTCCAGGTACAAGGCTGTCGGAAGCCAGTTTTGTCCCTGAGGCTTCAGATCAGGAGGCCAGCCTACTAGTCCTTGAAGTCACTCTGGGTCCTGTGTTCAAGTATTGCAGGTTTGGTCCTTGTCACCCAGGCGAGAGGGCAGCAGGCAGTAGGTCGGCACAGCAGGGCAGTTGATTCTACAGCACAGCGGTCCAGCAGAGTGGCATTCATTGTAGCAGTGCAGCAGTCCTTCTTCCTGGCAGAGGATTTACAGGTCCAGAAGTGTATTGAAGTGGAAATGTCTGAGATCCTTCTTTTATATACAGTTATACCTTTAAAGAGGGGAGGAGCTTCTAGAGACATGACTTTGAACTGCACAGATGCCCTGCCTTCCCTGCCGCCGCTTCAGACTAACGGGAAACAACCTTTACAACGCAAATTTTACAACCCACTACCATTACAACAAAACTTTTACAACGCAACATCCATTACAACGCATGCATTTACAACGCAACCATTACAGCGCATGACACTACAACGCACAGCACTACAACGCATGTCATTACAACTCAGTCATTACAACGCATACCATTACAACGCATTACATTACCATCCAACACTTACCCCACTGTTGCACCCCCTGGAGTTAGAATAGTAATTTTACCCCTACACTATCCAACACTTACCCTACTGTTGCATCCCCTGGAGTTAGAATAGTAATTTTTACCACTACACTATCCAATACTTACCAAAACATGCAATATAATGTTATGCGTTGTAATGGTATGCGTTGTAAAGGTATTATGCGTTGTAATGGAATGCATTGTAAATGTAGTTTTTAAAATTTCGTTGTAATGGCATGCGTTGTAATGGAATGCGTTATAATGGATGTTGCGTTGTAAAAAATGCGTTGTAAAGGTATGCGTTGTAAAATTGTGCGTTGTAATGTCATACATCCAGACTAACTAAAGGGGTATGCAGCCCTTTGTGTAGAGACAGGAGACAGTCTATCCAGGTGTAAGTGAGGCTGAGACAAGCTCCTTTCTCCTATCCTTCCAGTGATGGCCCATTCAGTTACACCCAAGCCCCCATTGTGTGTGGCTATCTAGGAGGAATACAAAAAGCCCCTGCTACCTACAGCCACTCATGTGACCACAGGTTACGGATGAAGAGGCTATCGTTCTGGCAGTCCTTGGTGTGGCGCTGTGGTGCAGAGCAGTAGAGCAGTCGAGCAGAGTCGAGTTGCAGAGTCGAGCTGTAGTTGACGGCTGAGGCAGCGGAAAAAAGCGGCTGCTGGAAACGGGCACCGGACATTGCAAGCCGCGAGTCAGGAATCGGGAAGCGGAGCGGAGCAAGTGGAAGAAGCGGCCCGTAAGCCGGCGGCGGCGGCTGTGTGAGCTGGTAGGATTCCAACCATCCAAACCAGCAAAGAAAAACTACCTGGCATTTTGAGTCCCTCAGCAACCGCAGCACACCGGGCAAGACTGCGCACACCGGGGACTGCGAGGAGAAAAACGGTGAGCCGGTGAGCCGGGTGCCGAGCGCCGAGCACGGGCCATGGTGAGGCGGGGACAGGGACAGGCCGGAAGCATTGAAGCATTGAAGCCCTAAAACCCCGAGGCGCCCCTGAAGCTCTCCCAAAAATCCCACGAGCTTAAAAGCCCCCCGAAGCACCGCGAGGCGCCGAGGTAGCGCACTACACCTGGTGTAAAAAAAAAAAAAAAAAAAAAAGGCAGAAGCGAGTCAGGTGCGGCCAGGTGCGAGGTGCGAGGTGCGTGAGTGCGTAGTGGGTAGTGGGTAGGCAGAATCAGAATAATCAAAGCGCCAGAAGCACACCAGAGGGCACAGGAAGGTCCCCCGAAAGCCCCAAAAGCCTGAGGCACTAGTTCCACACTCTTCCGGCCGTAAAAAAGGCAAGAGGCAAGAGGCAATATCAGCAGTTTAAAGTACCTGGAAGTAGCATACGAATCAGAGCCAGGAGCCAGGAGCTAGGAGCAGAGCAGAAGAGAGGCCACGGCGACCAGCAAAGGAGCATCAAAGGAGCAGTAGATCACGGTGAGAAGAGTTTGAGCGGCTGTGGCGTAAAAGGTGGTGAGCATTGCTCCACCATACGCTGACTACACCAACACACAACAAATTACCACCCGAACTCCCAGCGCATAGGTTCCAAGGGGAATCAGTAAGTTTTGCATCAGCGTGGGAACCAATATTGTTGGTATAATGAGGTCAGGGAGGACACAGAAGAACCCCCCACAGACTATAAAACGGAAATCTAAAACGAAAGGACTCCCCATTCCCCCTGCGGACACTGTAGTCAACATCCCCACCGCCCCACTAATACCTCCAATTTACTCAATCTTCGGCTCAATAAAGCCCAATGGAAAATTCACATTTTTGAAAGGCCCTGTAGCAGCAATCTACGCTATGCCAGCAACCCCAAACGGATTACAAAAACCAATGACCCCAAGCAAGGCGATTACGCAGCCAATTGACCAACAACTATCATCGCCAAGCGTAAACAGCACCCTAACAAGGGGCTTTGGAATAGAGAATCAAAGTGGGCACATACAAACAATTCAGGAAAACAACAAGCAAAAGTTCCAAATACAAGCTCAAGTACACACAGGACACACGGAAAATAGAAACCACTGTTCGGTCCAAGACTCGGCGCAAGAGCAAATAAATATCCAAATTTCGTCAAGTGTCACAGAGTGGTTTATGGATAGTCCCAGTGAAAAACCTCTGGAAGCGAGCTTACTAAATACACGACACCAAGGGACCACAGTGATACCAAAAATGTCAGCCCAAATAGAAAATGGAATAAATAAACCCCAACCAAGGGACAGCAGTTCACTGGTCATTGGAGATGATGAAAGTAGCCATAATGCTAGCACCACAGAGGGTGTGTATAAGGTACAACCAAACAACCACTCAACCCCAAGATGGGACTCCCGTTTAAATCAAACAAACCAAAAACTCAGCAAAGAGAGCGAGAGGTGCGATTACTGGCCGGACTCCCAAATCTTATTTGACAAGAACCAAAGCATAACATCTCGAATTGTAAAGCAAGACAAGCAAACAGGTGAAACTAGTTCAGAGCAAACTAAATCACACAAAAAGCCAGTAGCTGTATTAATGGAGGTCCAAGGAAAAGCGTCTAGTAAATTGCACCAAGGCGACCCATCAACCTAGGAGTCAGATAAAATAACATAATTGAGATTTCCAGTAGGTCAATTCAGGATGTAGAAAACAAAGGACGTCCAGCCTCGTCCAATGGCCCTGACACTGAGCATCGACAGGAACAAACAATAATAGAAATCTCGAGTCTGTCAGTCCCAAGCCCTCTACTACCTGCAAAAAGGTCAACACACAAAGGTCCCCCATACATACAACATGAGGAACATCACAAACCAGCGACTCATGATGAATATACACACAGTAGACTCACGACGAATATCGATGAACCAAATGCATCTAAGCAAGCAGGAATGGGTGGTTTAAACCAAAAACTAGAATCCATAATTGCATTACATAATGCACTTGGTAATATCTTGGAGACCACAATCAAAACATTGAATATGCAGTCAGATAAACTTGACATACAAATCCACTTAATGAGTACGATTGCGGAACACATATTCAGTATAAACAAGAAAATGGATACTTTGGGAAATCTGTTTGACGTTTCTCGAGAGCAGTCTCGCTCCCGGACCCAGGTCCCAAACTGCACTTGTAGCCCAATACTGGAAAAGTTAAAAGACTTGCCGTCAATACTTAGAGACATTCTATACGAATGCAAGTACGCAAATCTAGGACCACACAGTATATTAAATGAAAGAGAACTTATCGCTCAGCACAAAGAAGCACGCAAAGAACAAACACTGAGCGGCGAAAAGAGAACAGTAGACCTAACAACATTAGCAACGCAACAGATAATAGATAAAGAACTGAAGCACAATCTGCTACCCAACAACAAACTTGATGATAAACAGAAAGAACAAAATATCTTGGGAAACAATCCAGGAGCCCAGATTAGCGCAAACCATGAAACGGCAGAAAAAGATCACCACGAACATGGCCAAGAAAAAAAATTGCACATTAAACAACCCCTAACCAAAAGGCAGAAAAAACGTGCGAGGAAAAATAGAAATCAACCATCAAATCGCATGCCTGCAACCAATCAGGCTTTGACTAATTTTCCGATCTTTGACTGTCGGAAGCCAACAGCTAAAGTCATAGAGGAAAATGAGGAGGGATTATGTCAGTTGTCAATAACATCAAAACAAAAACCCCAATGCAGCCTGTGGAAAAACAATGCTATAGGGAAGCAATTAACCGCCAAAGATGAATGTTGCAACATCGTAGCACAAGTAAAAAGAACAAGAGTACCAACAAAATTTGAAGAAATCGTGTATGCAACAAACACAGACACGGACGACTCAAATATTGATGAACAGGAGGACCTAGCTACGCCTTTAAGTGGGGCGGACTGGAGTCTGGGAAGTACCAATTATGATCAGTCTCAATTGACTAAAATACTAGGAAGTCCTAAGGATGAATCAAACAAGAATGGGAATAATCAACGACAAAAAACTTGGGCTAAGCAACAATGTACCAACAGTTGCATAAGGAAGAATGAATGCCGTAGACATGAAACTATTAAGCAGAAGGGCCAAAGGGTAGCGATTAAAGGTCCAGACATTATGCATAAAGGTGCAGACAATACACACAAAGTCACTCAAAAACCAAAAACTGTCATGAGTATTAACGTAACCTCGAGCAGGGATAGAAACAAAGCTATGCCACTTACACCAATAGCTGTCCAGATTAAGCCAGATCAACCACAAGCAAAGATTATCATGGAGCAATATGACGCATGCCAGAACGTTGGGCCGGAAAGACCTACAAGGCGAGGTCCTAACTCTGCGAACACAGTTAACGACTGCACCCCTAATATAGATCTAGGCTGACACATAAGAACAATCATGAGAGTAAAAACTAAGGACAGCATACAATCAGAACCACCAGGGAATGATGATCATACTCAACATGTCAATAACACAAGGGATGATGCAAGATACAATGGAAGTAAAAAAAATAAGGAGAGCAAGGCCGCATGACATAATCCATGGTACAAAACCAACAATAAATGGAAAGCTACTTTTTATACCTAATTATGAAATGCAAGGTATACAAGATTATCTCAACCGAGGAAATATCTTACATCTAACATCGGCCATCTCGAGCCTCAACCACATAACGTCTGCTGACCTCTTGGAAATTGAATTCATCACCCTTGGAAACAACATAGTCAACGAAGGCACCCTTACAACCTAGAGGAACATGGAAACTGTCAAGCAGTTACTTAATGAAACTAAGAAATTTGAGGAGTGGGGTATCTCGCTCAAGGAAGAGGTGACCACAGGCTATCCCTCGCCCCTATTAAGGAAGCGCGCTATATTAGGAGATTACGCTGGGGCTAGCCGAGATACATACTCAGTACTGCAAGGGGCAAGGGGCGCAGACATTTCCAAATTCAACCAACTGAGCAGACCAAGGCATCTAACTGAAGACTGAATCCAAAGCAGGGACTGCAACACCCGATATTGCACAGTAAAAGTCCTTTCCTGGAACATCGCCGGTGCCAAAGAAATCCTGAATAACAAAAGGAAAATGGACACATGGAATAGCTATGATATTATTGCCCTGCAGGAAACATGGCTAATAGAGCCAATTGATGTTCCGGGAAGAATCAGTTTTCACGTCAGTGCAATTCGCACTCAGCGCCATGGTCGAGCAAAGGGGGGCCTGTCGGTGTATATAAGCACGGCATTAAACATCAAGGCCTCCCAACTGGCAGCCTCCAAGGCAGATATGCAAATAATTAAATTTGAGAGGGTGTCCCCGGCTGGTATTGGCACCATTATATTAATCAATATATACGCCCATCCAAAAAAGAATGTAAAAAAAGAATTATTTCACGCCATCAACAAAGTAATATCAGGTTTCCGACTCGAACATCCAGAATGGGAGATAATTCTGACGGGCGATTTCAACTCCAACCTTATACAGCCCCCAGAAGACGAAGACAATATCATGGCTGCCAATGAATTCTGGGCAGTGGAAACACAGGAGATTCCCCCGGCTAAAAAATCTGACATAGTGGGAAAACAGTTGATGTGGGCCCTGGAAAATCAGGGGCTGAGCGTATTAAATGGAAGAATTAAACAGGATAAACCCCCCTTAACCACCTACATAGGCCCGAGTGCAAACACAATTTTGGACTATACCATCGTCTCGCTCCCTCTACTGTGTTTAGTCAAAAGCTTCCAAATCCAATGTACAATAGATAGTGACCATTCAATGCAACACATTGAGATTAATTTGGCACCTTTTCAACATCTAAAAGCACAATCGACAGCTGGGGAAATAACAACGATCAACCTGAAGCGTATAAGGTGGACGACTAATTCACTACCACAAGTAGCCAAAGACGCCAAACACCTACTTCAAACCACAACCAAGGGAAGTGAACTGTGTGCAGAAGCATGGACCTCTTTTGTAAATAAGCTACCAAAAACTTGAGTAAATTTGAGTAATAAATCCAACCTAAAGAAAGGGGGTCAGCTTAGTAAGACCATACTATCCTTAAGAAGGCGCCTGCGGAAGTGTATGAGGCAAACAAAGGGCCATAGTTCAAACTCTCACGTCTGGCAAACAGTACGATCAATCAGGAAACAATATAAAAAACTGCTTTGGATTGAAAAAAGAACTCAATACACAGAATTCTGGACTAAGTTATTATACAACGCAAACAAATCCGACTCAAGAGCATTTTGGGCACAGGTAAATTCATTAAATAGATCTGGACAAACAATAAGCATGACCTGTGTCACGGAAAAAGCATGGATTCAACATGTACTGGACATCTTCTCAGTTAACCCATCGGTGCCACCCACAATAATATCCAATAACACACTAAAAACACTGGAACCGAGGACTCAAGTAGCGACAAAATTCAAGAACCTGATTGTTAATCAATTGTGTGGAAATCAGACATCCAGTACAGATGCAGAATTTGAAATATTGAAAATAATTAAGAGAAGCAAGAAAGACTGTGCTCCAGGACCAAATGGTGTCCCCCAGGCAATCTACAAGGAGGACCCTGACTTTTGGGCAGGCAAGTTAAACACCTTATTTAGATCAATAAATAACACGAGTCGTCTCTCAGAAAGCTGGAGAGGGGCGATCATAAATCCGATCTATAAAGGAGAAGACCGTAAAAATCCATCCAATTATCGTCTTATAGCACTTATCGATACCGAAGCTAAATACTATGCATCTTTGGTGCTAATTTACCTTCTAAAATGGTCTGAGGATAACAAGAAGATTCCGGTAAACCAGACTGGGTTTCGTAGGGGTACAGGCACTATGGCTAATGCCATGGCATTGAGTTTAATTGCTGAAAAGAGTATACAAAACCACCAAGCATTGTACTCCTGTTTTGTTGATTTCAAGGCGGCGTTCGACCGTGTCAGCCGTCAACTATTATGGTGCAAACTAAAGCAGCAGGGCCTGCCGGATGCAATTCTGAATCCCATAATGGACTTATATACCGATACCTGGATGCAGGTAAAGATAGCTAATGGGCACTGTCTAACACGGAAGATCAACACATTTGACTGACTAAAACAGGGTTGCGTCTTGGCCCCCCACCTTTTTAATCTGTTCATGGCAGACTTAACTACAAGGTTGGACGGGATTAACGCCCATCCGCCGAGGCTAGGAGCTTTACTCTTGACACATCTCTCCTATGCCGATGATGTGGTGCTTTTAAGTCAGACAAAAATAGGTCTGCAACGCCTCCTGCATGGTCTGGCAGAATACACAAAATGCAATCGTCTCAAAATAAATAGTCAAAAAACAAAGATTATGATACTGACACGTCGGCGTAACACATTTCCAGTTTTTTTTATAGATGACAAGAAGCTAGAAATAGTGGACAATTATAAGTACTTGGGAATACAGCTAGACAGACGCCTTAACCTTTGCACTTTGATGTCATTGAAAAAAAGGGAACAGCCCTGTTATATGCGCTAAACAACATCTCCAAGCAGCTAAAAGGTCCCTATTTTAATCCACTTTTGACAGTCATCAAGGCCAAGCTGCTCCCTACAATAGGCTATGGCAGTGTGCTACATCATGGCAGAAGTGCACAGCTTCTTGACAAAATCCAAATTAGGGTTTATAAGCGGGTTTTCACATTACCGCCCAATGCCTCACCTGCGCAGGTCCGACTGGAGTTTGGCCTACAATCTCAAGAACTCCAAAAAAAGTACGAGACCATTATATTCTGGTATAATATATGGATGAACAGGGAAACAGAAATCAACCTTGCCGCGTGGGAAGCAATGCAAAACAACCCGAATTCCCAGTATGCCAAGTATTTAAAACAGTCCCTTGACATTACTGAACTTGCATCGCTGTGGCAAATTAAGCTATCGGTACCATCATTTAAACTAGCTGTCAAAAAGGTCGCAAACAGGCATTCGCTGATTAATGACAAATCGATCTTCAGTCACCGAGCTCACGCATGGATGACAATTCAATCATACAAGGTCCTCAAACCTGCAGCCTATTTCGGGTTTTCTTTCTCTCCATATATCAAATCAAAATACCTCAGCTTAAGGATGGGAAATCTGCCGACAAACGCTGATATACCAGACTGGAGGAAACCTGACACTAAGGAGTGTGACCTATGTGGCAACTCAAAACAAGACCTCATCCACCTACTTTGCATCTGCCCCGCACTGGCTCAGGAACGACGATACTGGTTAAAGGCAAAGTTCATCGAGTATGGAATACGTACCTGTCGCTCCGCCACTATACAAATCCTGAGTGCAGCGGATCCGCAATTCATCTGCAGATTCATTAAATTTGTCATGAAGTCAGAATGCAAAAGGGGTGTCAAATTGAAAACTAAGAATAAATCTTACTCCGTTGCATTTACCATTTTCCCCAGCCAGTCAACGGATACAGTGGATGAATTTGATTTTAACTTACCACCCCACAACTAGTTAACGGACAATGTATAAATAAATTGACTTGGCACTGGACACTTTTGACTTAATTTTACTCTTAAATGTTGCAAAGTTCAATCAGGAATGTATATTGATTAGTTTTTAACCAATGTTTTTATCCTTTTGTAATGGTTTTTATTAACTATACAATAAAATCTAAATCTAAAAATCATGTGACCACAGACAGGCTGCAGACACCAAGGGCCAAATGTATCAATATTTCAAATAGCAATTCCCTAATTATGATTCTCTGCGAATCCCAATTAGGTAATCGCTATTTGAATGTATAAACTCCATGAGCAAATAGACCTCCATCATTAATTATAATGAGGCAGGTTGCAATTTGCGACCCATTAGAAATCTCTAAATTCACAACGATGGTTGCCTGCAGGTGTCAGCAGACCACCATGTCTATGATTGCTTTTAAATAAAGCGCGTAAGCGTTCCACTAGGAGAGGGCCTTTTTGCATTGCTACAGCTTTTCTCACCTTTTCTTGAAGCTCGTTCGTGTGGTGCTCACATGCTATTGGGCTTTGTGTGCGTCTTTATAAAAAGGCAGCATGCAATTCGACAAAGGCGGGTTCATGTCCCACCTTTGTATCCATCCACGGCCTACGGCTTGCGAGAGCGAGCAGCAGCCCTATCTGTTTCCAATGATCCTGCCCAGGTCTGCATCTCGCGCTCGCGTAATTGAAAACAGATAGCGGTCGGGCTGGCTGGCCGGGGTACAGGCCCTGTGTGCACACTTCTCGTTACTGAAGGTGCTTCTGTTGTTTTCTGTCATGGACAACGCTGCAGGCCATGGCACAAGCCCCGTCTGCACATGTCTTATGACAGAAGGTGCCTCGGTTGTTTTCGGTCGTGTACACAGCTGCAAGCCGGGCACAGGACTCGTGTGCACAATTCTTGTGACAGAAGGTGCCTCTCTTGTTCTCTGGTGTGCACACCGCTGTAGGCTGGGGCACAGGGACCCATGTTCACACTTCTGACAGAAGGTGCTTCTGTGGTTCTCTGACATGGAGACCGCTGCAGGTTTGTTTTCCTGTAAGGATGAGTTGTGCATTGCGCAGTCCGGGGTGTATTCTCTCTTCTCACACTGCAGAAGAGTGATGTACCCTGTATCTTCAAGCGCTCCCCATGACTCACTTTAAGATTAAGGGAGTCACTCTTCATAAAGAGATACTACATTTTTAACATTGTTCCAAATTCTGACTTCCCTCGTCAGATATTTTCTTCCTCGATAAGGAACTATTGTGACCATGAATTTTAATGAGCAGTGAAACAAAACCTTTTCACAAAAGAGAATGAACATGTTTTCCCATGCTCAGTTAAGTTTAAACGTCTGGGGCAGTGGTTCCCAAACTTTTTCGACCCACGGCTTCCTTGATCTATTGGCCATTGGCCACGGCTCCCCATTATTTTACTTTTTTTTGTGGGTGAAGGGATATAAGCCCAGCTTTGGGAGTACTTCAATTTTTCACCCTGAAAATAATTGGGATGAAGCAGATGTAGGTATTGTAATCATAAATGTAACAAAATTAAAATATGACAGCTGTTTAATGTAAAACTTGAATTGGTTAAGTAAGCCAGAAATAATAATCTGAGGTCTGCATATAGAATTTCTAAAAACTATCTTTTGTTTTTAAAAATTGGCTCTAGAGGGGCTCCTTCCAGGGAGCCAAGTGGAACAGGTGATGGGCGGGGGATGAATGAAATATTTCTCATTTACACCTTTCTCAAGATTGTGTTAATGTGCCAATGCATACCAGCATCATTAGAGTGAATGTAGGGTAGTATAGTTATCAAATTATTTGTCATCCATTTCAATGCAAGCACTCAAGTGGACATGAATAGATCTACCCCAAAAGCCAATGGATGAACACTCCACTGGGCAGAGCCAAGACACTAAATGGCACCTTTGAGCAATACCTCAAGCACACTAAAGATTGAATCACTGGTTCCTGGAGAAAGAAAATGCACGAGGCCTGCATGCAACATTTAGAAACCTGATTGGCTCCTGTAAGAAAACAGGCCTCTACTGACAGCAGACAGAAAGACTTTCACTCAGTCATCAACAAAAATCAGGAATTTGTGTGCTGCTGGAGTTAAAATTACTAACAAACAGTAGCAGTAATCGGTACATGTGAGTGATGCAACCATTCTACTTTCTATTGGTGTCTCTTAAAAGCAATGGGTTTCGTGTTGCGAGGTAAAAAAACATAACATATATTTTGCTGTCAAATCCTCCTTATCAATGTTCTGCAGCTTCTGCCTCCCAGTTCAAACAGCCTTGCACACTGGTGCATTCGTTGGCATCTCAGCACGGGCTGATGGGAACTGTAATTTGAGCATTAAGTTTACCCGAGACTTTGACTTGTGGAAGTACGTACATTATTAATGCTTAAAGCATCTGTTCGCGGCACCCCTGTTTAGTTTTGAAGGCGCACCAGGGCGCCGCGGCGCACACATTGGGAATCTCTGGTCTGGGGTAATGTTCTGCTGTCGACAAATAGGCCCCTCTCTCCGCATGGGATCTTTACCCCCATGTGGCCTGTATTCTGACATCATAAATGCAGCGAGCAACAGGTTAAAGGCAACCGATGTCAGGGGCTGGGTTGCATTTTTTATGCACAGCGTTTTAGTAACTTTGATTTGTTGAAGCTAGAAACATATTTTGTTGAAATGTGAAATCATCCAGCAGGTGGCAGATTATGCAGCAAATATGGTAATTACAGAAAATATTGCAGTCACCGAATCACAGATTTCTATTGACCCTGGCTGCACTGTTTCTGGCCTGCTAGAAGAAGCTCCCTCCTCCCCACTTCTTAGAAGCAAGAAGCTTCAAGGAGCTGGTTTTGAACTCATTTGGCTATAAATGTGCCATAAGTGTCCCAAGAGTCACCAACAAGCAACACCGTTGTTCAGGAAATATAAAAGATGGTAAAACAATCATAGTTTGGTTTAATTCCATGTTAATGAATACATTTTTAGGGTGTGCATCTCTCGGCGTGAGTGAGGCTAAACGAACGCCGGTGCTCCAAGGTGGACGTCAGTATGTTCAACAGGAAGAGGTGTGTCTTTTGGAAGGTCCTAAGAAGTTGAGTGAAAGCTGGTGCTCTAAGGTGGGTGGTCAGTTGGTTTGGCAGAAAGAGGTGTGTCTTCTGGAAGGTCCTGAGCGCAGGCACTCTTTAGGTAGCCGTGGACATACTGTCCCAGAGCTCTGAGCCTCTTGCAGAGAAGCCACTGCCAGGGTTTGCGACATGCTTAGATGTTGGAGGCCTCTGCAAATGTGGTTCATGGAGTGAGAGGGTCGGTTTGGAGTGTGACCGGGGACCCTTGGTCCCCGGCAAAGCCGTGTTGAGAGCTCGCCCGGTGAGACCACACCTGAGACCACATTTTAAGATGTATGAGACTGGTGACACTGCTATTTTAACTTTGTACAATTTTAGAACTGTTTTAAACTTAATTGCCCGTTTTGCACTAGGAGAGGGAGGGAGGGATCGAACCTGACAGCCTGGGGCTGCTCACAGAGGTTAGCGGTCTAGTGGTGGAAAGCAGTGTTATTTAACTCGGAAGCTGACGCGGACGCGCAGCATTGGTCCCCGGCGAAGCCGTGTTGAGAGCTCGCCCGGTGAGACCACACCTGAGACCACATTTTGAGATTCATGAGACTGGTGCCACTGCTATTTTAACTTTGCACAAGTTTAGAACTGTTTTAAATTTAATTGCCGATTTTGCACAAGGAGAGGGAGGGAGGGATCGAACCTGACGGCCTGGGGCTGCTCACAGAGGTTAGCGGTCTAGTGGTGGAAAGCGGGGTATTTAACACACATGCTGACGTGGACGCGTGCAGCGGGCACGCCGCTGCCGTGCCAAAGGCAAGCCCGTCTGCACCCGTCCACGCGCAGGCCGGGCATAGGGCCTGTCCCCCTGGCCTTTGTTCCCCAAAACGAAATCAAACTAGTTACACCACGGAGGAACTACACAAGCCGAATCCTGGCACGGGTATGTTATGCTGTTCCCTAAATCCTAGGACTATCACTGAGCGAGGCATGGAAATCGCTCTTTGCCCCAGCTGCCAGACACAACTTCCCCTTTTTTTGAATTTGACGGTACGTAAGCTTAGAATTCCAACACTCAAGAGGTCAAATTCAAATAAGATAGGGGATCTGAAATGTGTTCTACTAATGCTAGATCTTTAGTTAAACACAGTGTAGAATGTGCTTTAAGAGATTAAACAAGCTTTTATTACAGAAGCATGGACAGACCTGGCCTCCGGACCAGATTTAGTGAAGGCCATACCCCTTGGGTTTCACTGTTACACACTTGATAGGCCACAAAAAAAGGGAGGAGGTCTTGCGGTAATTTATCACGCCTCTTTAAAACCTTATTTCGTTCCGATTTCCAACTCTACATGTGAAGCTTTAGCATTTCATTTTCATTTTAGAAGTCACAGGATTTTTAAAGGTCTACTCCTCTATCGTCCTCCGGGACCCAAAAAAGGGTTCCTGGAGTCAGTGGGCACCGTAATCGAAGAAGGGTTCTGTCAAGATTCATATACAGTAATGGGGGATTTTAACTTCCATCTGGAAAATCATAAAGGGCCATATGTATCAACATACCCTTTTGCGATTTCTTAATAGCGATTTTTAAGGAATCGCTATTTAGAAATTGCAAAGTGGTATGTATGTAGAAATTTGCTATTTTTTAGCGATTTCTTAAAATTCCTTAATTGCGATTAGCAAATTGCTAATCGCAATTAAGGAATTATTTCCCATTCATTTCTATGGGCCAGGAGGCCCATAGGAATGAATGTGAAATTATTCTCAATTTGCGATTCGCAATTTGCTAAACGCAAAATTCAAGGGTGCTGTGGTGTCCAAAGGACACCCTGTTGCACCCCTGAAATAAGCATGGGTACACATGTGGTGTGCATACATGCCCTAGGGGCATGTATGTGCATCACATGGCACTTTGAAAAATGCCGAAATGTGCATTCTTCAAAGAAATCGCAACTTACCACCAACTAGTAGTTGGTGGTAATTTGCGATTCCTTAAGGGCATTTTGCAAATGTTTTGGGCTTCATACATTGCATTTAAGGAATCGCAAAATTTGCTATTCCTTAAATGCAATTGCAAAATAAGGAATCGCAATTTTTGCGATTCCTTAGTTTGCTTGAAGATTTGTGTGATACATACCATTTACCGAAAATGAGTTTGCAAATGCCGAAATTCTACGAATTTCAGCGTTTGCAAACGCATTTGGGCTTGATACATATGGCCCATAGATCCTGATACGCAACAGTTGGATCAAATTATGGAGGAAGGCCACTTATGTCAGATGGTGACCACTCCCACACACGAAAAGGGACACACTTTAGATGGGATATACACAAACAATCATGATTTGTGTAATATCTCAGTGTTCCCTTTATCATGGTCAGATCATTGTGCTATTCAGTTTGAGCTCAAATGTAGCAGGAATCAGCCAGCCACAAGTAAATTAGATCAGAGGATAACGACCAGAGCCTGGGAAAAATTGGACATCAACAAACTCGAGAGCTCCCTCAGTAGGTCGCTGCTTCCCCTTCCAACTGAAGTGGAAACTGCGGCCGCCGACTACAATCAATGGCTTGCCGCTACCTGCAATCTATTAGCCCCTAGTAGAAAGTGGCTTCCTAAACGAGCTACGCCATCGGCCCCTTGGTATTCAGAAGAACTTAGAGATAGAAAACTGGAATGTAAACTGTTAGAAAGGGCCTGGCGTAAAAAGTATACTGATACAGATAAGGATAAATATAAACAATCCATAGCAAGTTATACACAAAGCCTATCTGAAGCTAAAAGACAGTTTTTCTCCAAGCAGATTGCAATAGCCAAGTCCAATTCTAAGGAACTTTTTAATACTATTAAAAAATTGACCTCACCCTCCAGTCCTAAGAGTCACAGTAACCATTCACTTTGTAATGAAATCGCCGCCTTTTTCAAACAGAAAGTTGAAATGATATTCTCCTCATTTTCTGAGGTCAATGAAAAAATACAGGCAAGTAATAATAGTAATGGACTGGAGAGCAGAGATCCATTAAGAACTCTGGATCAATTTACACCATTTGAGATTCCAGAAGTAATCAGGGTTTTAACTAACCCTGGGCGTAGTAGGCGTAGTGGGGCTACGCGAAGCTACGCGAAGTGGACCAGAAACTACCTCCACCTACGCACTTCGCGTAGCCCCACTACGCGCCACCCGCCACCCTCCCGCCCTCGCTAAATACTACCCGCCTCCCTCCCGCCCTCCCTAAATACTTAAATAATGTTTTTTAAAAGAATAAACACCACTTACCTTGTCGGCTGCGTCTCCGGGGCTCCCTCTGGTAACCGCGCCGCCATGTTGGATACTAATGCGCATGCGCGGCCGCCCGTGCGAGAAATGCGCATGTGCGGGCGGCCGCGCATGCGCATTAGTATCCAACATGGCGGCACACAAATCTTCAAGCAAACTGAGGAATCGCAAAAATTGTGATTCCTTATTTTGCAATTGCATTTAAGGAATAGCAAATTTTGCGAATCCATAAATGCAATGTATGAAGCCCAAAAAATTTGCAAAATGCCCTTAAGGAATCGCTAATTACCACCAACTACTAGTTCTTCTCGCGAGAAATGCGCATGTGCGGGCGGCCGCGCATGCGCATTAGTATCCAACATGGCGGCGCGGTTACCAGAGGGAGCCCCGGAGACGCAGCCGACAAGGTAAGTGGTGTTTATTCTTTTAAAAAACATTATTTAAGTATTTAGGGAGGGCGGGGGGGAGGCGGGTGGCCGGCAACTTCGCTAAGCCCACGGAGTGGGCGTAGTGTTGCCTGCTACGCCTACTTCGCAAATGGCGAAGTAGGCAACACTACGCCCACTCCGTAGGCGTAGCGAAGTACTACGCCTCGGGTTAGTTTTAACCCAAATTCGATCAGGAGCCCCTGGTGATCCCTGTCCTGCTTGAGTCATCAAACAAACACCAGAGGATATAGGAATGGCCCTGAATCCCGTGTTTAATAATGTTTTTGCTTCCGGGATTTTTCCGAAAATTTGGAAAGTAGCCTCGGTCCTCCCGCTTTTGAAAAAGGAGAACTTAGAACCTAAAGAACCCAATAATTATAGGACTATTTCACAGCTCCCTCTCCCTGCTAAAATCCTGGAAAAGGTGATGAACACCCAACTCAGTGCTTTTCTTCATTGCAACAACTCTCTGGACCCCTCGCAATATGGGTTCAGGGCTAATCATAGCACTGAGCTGGCCCTGTTGAAATCTACGGAAGAGATTAGAAAAGCCGTAGATGGAGGAGGAAGTGCCATTTTGATCCTGTTAGAACTGTCGGCGGCCTTTGACAAGGTCCATCATAAAATTTTGATGGACCGGTTGTCTGGGATCGGTGTGGCAGGACAAGCGTGGAAACTCATACAGTCCTTTTTGGCCGACAGGTCCCAAACAGTGGATCTGGAGGGCAATTCGTCTAAGCCATTCACACTCGCTTGCGGGGTGCCACAGGGCTCTTCTTTGAGCCCCACACTTTTTAATGTCTATGTGGCACCTCTAGCGGGAGTTATTAGATCTTTGGCTTCCAGCTCACCTCCTATGCTGACGACACACAAACTGTGTTGTCTATAAGTAAGGGAGGTGAGAAAGAGACTGGGGAGCACTTTCATGAGTGTATGAGTGCCATAACCCATTGGATGTCCTCCAATTGTTTGAAACTCAACTCTAACAAGACTGAGGTGTTAAAGTTTGGGAATAACCCCTTGGTGTAGACACCAGAATGGTGGCCAGAAGAATTGGGTCCTTGTCCCACACCAACTAAGAAGGCTAAAAACCTGAGGGTAGTTGTGGATGACAGACTTATCATGGGGGGCCTGATTAGCCTGGTGACCTCAGCCTGTTTTATGATTCTTAGAATCATAAGGAAAATAAAGTTCTTCCTGACAGAGAGCAATATGAAGACAGTGGCCATGGCATTGATAACATCGTGGCTGGACTACTGTAATAGCCTTTACCTGAATCTGCAAAAATGTCAGATGTATAGACTTCAGTTAGTCCAGAATGCAGCAGCCAGGCTGCTGTCTGGTACCCCTAAATTTGCTTCTGTCAACGGCGAGCTCAGAAAGCTACATTGGCTTCCCATAAAACAAAGATCTCACTTTAAAGCTCTTTGTATAGTCTTTAAGGCTATCAAAGGGATTGGGCCAGAATTCCTCAGGCACAATGGTATGTGCCAAGGAGGGCACTGAGATCTGTCAGTGCCGAATTAATACAAACTCCAAGGATAAAAAAATGTAACTGGGGAGGCAGGAGCTTTATCCACTGCGCCTCAAAAGCCTGGAACGAGCTTCCACTGGTCCTTAAAAATGCTCCAAATCTCCTCATGTTTCCGAAGAGCTTGAAGACGTGGCTTTTTTCACAGTGATATCTCAGCTAGCTTAGGAGGCCAATGCTTAGCGCCAGGACACCCAAGGGTAATCGTGCACTTTATAAGTGTTAATAATAATAATAATAATAATAATAATAATAATAATAATAATTGACTGGATGGCTTCTTCGACAGTCTCTGCAGTACCTTTGCCGATGAGACCAGCATCCTTAAGGTGAACCTGGTTCTTCTGGAGGTTAGTGAAGGCTCAGGAAGGTGGAGCAGACTTGCCCTGGTGACTCGTGGACTAAGGCACTCCTGTAGGAACCTTTGATTCAATGTTTTGTCCCAGGTTTTCAATCTTGTTGGGGTCACTGAGGGAGATAAAATGAGAACCTCAGGCTTTGATAACAGTACACACATTTTATCTGTTCCAAGACATTCTCGAATGGCTCTACTATGCCGGTCATAGTGATGCTTTTTAGTTTTGGTGCTAATCTGTTTTTTTTGCCTTGAGTTTTCTGTGGTGATTTGGTGTAGACCCGGTTTGAACTCACATTGAGGCTTGTGAGTGTGGGGCATGGTTTGCGGCGAAAAAACGGGAAAGTTGTATTAATGCTCTCAGTTAGTACCACGTGAACCAACACAGCCTTGTGTGGATAACAAGGATGTGTCATTGTCAAGATAAGAAGGCAAGCTGGTCCAGTTTGGGTGATGGAGGGTGGCCGATAGAGGCAGTACCAGGTTTTATGCTATTGTGAAAGATGTAGATCCTGGTTCAGTTTCATTCAAGGGTGCTTCCACAAACCCACTCCTGGATGCTTTCCAGGCTCCTGGCCCTCTCGATAAGGGCCTAAGGTGCTTTCATGAGGCATGTGGGTCTTGGCATGACTGCTAAGAAGCGGTCACTCCTCTTCATACCTTGAGGACCCTGAGCATTGAAGGGTAAGTGAATGGGAGAACTCTGTTAACTGGACGCCATTTTTGACTATGAATGTTACCCCTGGAACGGTGCTCCAGTGATGCGAAACGTGTCAGCAAGTAGTCTAATACTCAATATTATAGCGCCCTTCTAAAGCAAGCCATCTTTAAACCTTTGTTGCATGCGTCTCAAAGCTGTGTTGTTCTGGCAAGTGGCCTGGTTGAACTGGGAGCCCTCTCTGCTCCCTGACTTTGTACACTTTATGGAGACCGGGCAAGTGGTGGCCGCATCACAAACTCCACCATCATCTCTAGAAGGCAGGTCACTCACCCACAGGCCTCTGGCCTGCAGGCTTTGCTCATCTGCTTTCTTATATCGAGGGATATGCTGGCGTGGTGTGTTCTGTGGAGATATTGAACTCTTAGAGAGACTTTTATGTGTGATGTGTCTGAACACGACGGAGACCTGGCGGGATATGATGTTTGTATTCACCTGACCCCCACTTTGTAAAAAATGGTGCATGCGTCATTATACATGGTAATGCATGCACGTGCCTACAAAATAACGTGGCCAGTCTTCTTTATTATAATTTTTTAACATGCTACACGGCAGCCACACTGCTCTACAACATAGCTTAAAAACAAAAGCAAAGCCAAAACCTCTGCCTAACCACTTATAAGGTCCCAAAGGCGAGACCTATTGGCTATGCCAATGCTTGTTTTTAAATGCAGCCCATTTTCCTTAAAGGAAAATGGGCTGTGTTTAGAAAAGAAAAATGAAAAGCTTTTCTTTGAATTTTTCAAGAGCAGGCAGCAGTGGTCTGTAGCGCCGCTACCTGCTCTTAAAAAACTGTTTCACAAACATACACAACCTGCAAAGGTTCCTTGGGGACCCTGTTCTGTTAGCGCATAGGTTAGCACCTACTTCAAGTAGGTGGTAAAATGCAAATGTTTTGTCACCGCATTTCGTTCACAAAACATTCCTACATACCGCTGTGATTCGGTATTAGGTAGGGATGCCCTTATCATGCCCCTTCCTAATACCCAATCGGTATGTATTTGCAATTCCAAATTGTGATTTGGTTACATGTTACTGAACCGCAAATTGGAATTCTTACATACCAAAATGCATTTTACCGGTCGCAAACGGCCTGATACTGTGAATTGGGCCATTTGTGATGGGTAAAATGCATGATACATGGGGCCCCAAATGGCTAAGGCAAGAAAATGCCTGCTTTTTTAAAATGACATTTTCAGATTTGTCCTTTAAAACCTAACCACCATAAGTTGGGATTCCAGATACACCAACTGTAAACCGGTTATCTCTTCCCATTAAGAAATTACACTAAAATATAATGAACCAACTCCAATATTATCCTATGGGAGAAATAATCCTTGCAGTAGTGAATTCCGAATTTAAGAGATTTTCACTACCAGGAAATGTAAAACTTAAAAGTACATTACTAACCTTTTAAATACACTGCACCCTGCCTTTGGTGCTGTCAAGGGCCTACCTTGGGGGTGACGTATATGTATTAAAAAGGAAAGTTTGTGCCTAGCAAAAAGATTATTGTGCATGGTTGAATGGCAGTTTAAACTGCACACACAGGCTCTGCGAAGGCAGGCCTGAGGCAAGTTTAAAGGGCTACTTAAGTGAGTGTCACAATCAGTGCTGCAGGCCCTCTAGTAGCATTTAATACACATACCCTGGGCACATATAGTGCCACTTTACTTGGGTCTTATAAGTAAATTAAAAATGCCAATTTGGTATAAGTCAATGTTATCATTTTTAGAGCAGACAGCACAAGCACATTAGCACTGGTTAGCAGTGATAAACAGTTCAGAGTCCTAAGGCCAGAAAAAACTAAGTCAGCAAAAGAATTGGCAGTCTGAATGCAAAACATTAGAGGGAAACCACGCCAAGGATGCCAGGTCTAACACATTTTTTTATTCAGCCCTGCATGTTCTGAAAGCTGGGCAGGTGGTGACTTTAGCTCAGCAAACTGCTCATTGATGCCATCTTTTGAAAAACACTTTTATCTGAGTGCTTTTTCCCTATTTTCCCCAAAAACTCAAAAGTTATCTATATTTTGCCAATTTTCTAGGTCCCCTGCAGGGTAACCCACAAACCCTGGGTACCTATAGAATCCAAAGGGTGTTGGAAGAAAGTTATGCAAATTTGGCATGGATACTTTATGTGGAAAAAGGCTTTGGAGCCCTAAGCGCAAACGACTCCAATTAGACAAAAATGGGCTCAGCACTAGGAGTTGGAGGGGGGGACGGGTGAGTAAAACTCAGTAATTCATCGAAAAAGTTTTGTGAATAGGGCACAAAATGTGCATCTTATTATATGTGTATACGTACTATAACCAACCACCAGTAGCAGTCTGATCCTATCTGTTGGCTCCCCCGGCAGAGCAGGCCACATATACTCCAGTTGCCCTTCTATATAAGCATAATGCAGACCATGGAAAGCAATCGCCACCGATACTTTGCAGAGCCTCATACTTTTGAAAATTCTCAACAAAATAATTGTTCACTGTTGGACTTGGCCCTTTTGGGAGGTTCACCCCTGAACTTTTTGCCTTTTAATATTACATAATTATAGTGATTTCTGGTCTCTGCGCACTTTGGCACTGTGTCCCACTGTAAAGTGCGTGCGCTCCCTGAGTGCGTGTGATGAGATTGGCCTGCCCTCCCATAGGAATGCATGGGGAATATGTGTGTCCATGGTAGTTCCTGATGTGTGGGGAGTGCAGGGTCGAGTTTGGTATGTGCGAACTCGTGAGACTAAATGCTGTGCGATGATGTGTGCAGATTTAATGTGTCTAGTGTGGAAGTGCCACTTCTAAAAGTTGGCATGTCTGGGCAGTGGAGCGGGCTGGTGTGCCTCGCTCCAGGAGTCAGGATGGGTCTGCCCCGGTGGTGAATAGAGAGATCTGCATGTTGATGGGAGGGAGGAGTGTACCTGGGACCTAAATAGGGCTGGGCCTTCCCTCCACAATGCTGGCTCCACCCCCTATGATGTGTCTGATGTCCCTGACCCACCCTGTGAATAGGCAGAGGGGCTGAGCAAAACAAAGTGCTCAAGAACTAGTTGCATCTGGTTCACCCCTTGCCTGCACCTTTGACAACAAAGAATTTCTGTGTATAAAAGAGGGGCTGTGACCCCATGAAAATGTTCTTGTTTCCAACTCGAATCTACCATGGGCGTGCTGCTGCAGGGGCCCAGGGGAAGGCTTGCCTCCCTGGGCTCTGCCCAGCCCCTGGATTGCTGGAGGACTTCTTTCAGGGGCCCCTTCTGCCTGCTCTGGGATGACTGGGGGGACTTTTCCTTGTCCTAGGACTATTTTTGCTCCAGCTGCTCTTTTTGAACTGAGTGTTTTTACACTTAGCGCCTGGGAGCGCTTTTATCTTAATTTACTCTTTATCTTGAGGGAGCCTGATGGCGGCCACTTTTGTTTTAGAGCCGCGGGGCTCTAGCGATGGGCCAATTAAAGTAAAGGGGCCCCAGTGGGGGCCCCCCAGCCCCAGAGTGGTGCCCTTCCTAAGAGTGGCCCTGGATGGCAGCGGGCCGCTCCCCCAATGGCTCTCCTGTTGTTTCAAGGACCCCGTGGGAGTCCTGAGGTTCCGGGGCCCGTGTCCCCCCCAGAGCCATTGCGCTCCACCAATTGGGGCATGTATTTCTAAAAGGGGCCAGAGTGGCCTAGGGACAGTTCCAGGCCCCACCAGGGCTCCCCCCATTGCTGATGGTTACCAGAGCCTGAGGGCTCCAACGTGCTAGATAATCATTTTAGGAGCCAGAGTGCTCCACTGGACATAGCCAATTTTCAGAGCCCCAGCAGGGCCCATTTTGTCCTTGTCCCCGCAGCTCCTTGGGGGACATGCTGAGTTCCAGAGCCTAGATGGCTCCAACCTGCAACGCAGTGGTTCCTGAAGGCCAGTGCAGGCCCATGCAGCAGTTTTACTTTCAGTGGGCAGCTGCACCGTTTAGGACTTTTTCCTTTTACGGGACATATGTTCTTTTGGACTCAGGAGTGAGGCGCTCTCCTTTGCCCTACCTTGGCCTTCCACAGCTGAGCAGCACTTAGTGACAGCTTTAGCGTTTAGGCCCTAGTTCATGTTCTCGGCTGCCCAGCAAGTAGTGGGCAGTTGCAACGTTTAGGTTTTGGCGCAGTGGTGCAACCTTGACCTTCGCTGCTAAGGCAGCAGCCCTGTCTCTCTGGACATAGGGCATTTGAGCCCTCTATTTGAGATGGCCAGTTGGCCAGGGCGGGATTGTTACATTTATAGGGTGCATGCCCTAATGTGATTTATGTGCTAGATGTGATTTTATGTGCTAATGCTTTTGGGTGCTAGGAAATGTATTGTTTATAGTATGTTTTGCTCACCCTGTTTGATACATCTAAGTTATGGTTTATACATCTGAGGTTGTGTTACGTGTTTAGGTTGGTGTAAGGGAGATTATACTTCCCTGTGTGATTTACGCCCCTAGTGTAATGTTTACTTAGGTGGTTAGGGTCTAATGTAGTTAGACTTGAGGGATACTGTGCATGATGGATTTCGTGTCCCCCAGGCAATCTACAAGGAGGACCCTGACTTTTGGGCAGGCAAGTTAAACACCTTATTTAGATCAATAATTAACAAGAGTCGTCTCCCAGAAAGCTGGAGAGGGGCGATCATAAATCCGATCTATAAAGGAGGAGACCGTAAAAATCCATCCAATTATCGTCTTATAGCACTTATCGATGCCGAAGCTAAATACTATGCATCTTTGGTGCTAATTGACCTTCTAAAATGGTCTGAGGATAACAAGAAGATTCCGGTAAACCAGACTGGGTTTCGTAGGGGTACAGGCACTATGGCTAATGCCATGGCATTGAGTTTAATTGCTGAAAAGAGTATACAAAACCACCAAGCATTGTACTCCTGTTTTGTTGATTTCAAGGCGGCGTTCGACCGTGTCAGCCGTCAACTATTATGGTGCAAACTAAAGCAGCAGGGCCTGCCGGATGCAATTCTGAATCCCATAATGAACTTATATACCGATACCTGGATGCAGGTAAAGATAGCTAATGGGCACTGTCTAACACGGAAGATCAACACATTTGACGAACTAAAACAGGGTTGCGTCTTGGCCCCCCACCTTTTTAATCTGTTCATGGCAGACTTAACTACAAGGTTGGACGGGATTAACGCCCATCCGCCGAGGCTAGGAGCTTTACTCTTGACACATCTCTCCTATGCCGATGATGTGGTGCTTTTAAGTCAGACAAAAATAGGTCTGCAACGCCTCCTGCATGGTCTGGCAGAATACACAAAATGCAATCGTCTCGAAATAAATAGTCAAAAAACAAAGATTATGATACTGACACGTCGGTGTAACACATTTCCAGTTTTTTTTATAGATGACAAGAAGCTAGAAATAGTGGACAATTATAAGTACTTGGGAATACAGCTGGACAGACGCCTTAACTTCTCTTTGCACTTTGATGTCATTGAAAAAAAGGGAACAGCCCTGTTATATGCGCTAAATAACATCTCCAAGCAGCTAAAAGGTCCCTATTTTAATCCACTTTTGACAGTCATCAAGGCCAAGCTGCTCCCTACAATAGGCTATGGCAGTGTGCTACATCATGGCAGAAGTGCACAGCTTCTTGGCAAAATCCAAATTAGGGTTTATAAGCGGGTTTTCACATTACCGCCCAATGCCTCACCTGCGCAGGTCCGACTGGAGTTTGGCCTACAATCTCAAGAACTCCCAAAAAAGTACGAGACCATTATATTCTGGTATAATATATGGATGAACAGGGAAACAGAAATCAACCTTGCCACGTGGGAAGCAATGCAAAACAACCCGAATTCCCAGTATGCCAAGTATTTAAAACAGTCCCTTGACATTACTGAACTTGCATCACTGTGGCAAATTAAGCTATCGGTACCATCATTTAAACTAGCTGTCAAAAAGGTCACAAACAGGCATTCGCTGATTAATGACAAATCGATCTTCAGTCACCGAGCTCACGCATGGATGACAATTCAATCATACAAGGCCCTCAAACCTGCAGCCTATTTCGGGTTTTCTTTCTCTCCATATATCAAATCAAAATACCTCAGCTTAAGGATGGGAAATCTGCCGACAAACGCTGATATACCAGACTGGAGGAAACCTGACACTAAGGAGTGTGACCTATGTGGCAACTCAAAACAAGACCTCATCCACCTACTTTGCATCTGCCCCGCACTGGCTCAGGAACGACGGTACTGGTTAAAGGCAAAGTTCATCGAGTATGGAATACGTACCTGTCGCTCCGCCACTATACAAATCCTGAGTGCAGCGGATCCGCAATTCATCTGCAGATTCATTACATTTGTCATGAAGTCGGAATGCAAAAGGGGTGTCACTGCACAAAATTGAAAACTAAGAATAGATCTTACTCCGTTGCATCTACCATTTTCCCCAGCCAGTCAACGGATACAGTGGATGAATTCGATTTTAACTTACCACCCCACAACTAGTTAACGGACAATGTATAAATAAATTGACTTGGCACTGGACACTTTTGACTTAATTTTACTCTTAAATGTTGCAAAGTTCAATCAGGAATGTATATTGATTAGTTTTTAACCAATGTTTTTATCCTTTTGTAATGGTTTTTATTAACTATACAATAAAATCTAAATCTAAAAATCATGTGACCACAGACAGGCTGCAGACACCAAGGGCCAAATGTATCAATATTTCAAATAGCAATTCCCTAATTATGATTCTCTGCGAATCCCAATTAGGTAATCGCTATTTGAATGTATAAACTCCATGAGCAAATAGACCTCCATCATTAATTATAATGAGGCAGGTTGCAATTTGCGACCCATTAGAAATCTCTAAATTCACAACGATGGTGGCCTGCAGGTGTCAGCAGACCACCATGTCTATGATTGCTTTTAAATAAAGCGCGTAAGCGTTCCACTAGGAGAGGGCCTTTTTGCATTGCTACAGCTTTTCTCACCTTTTCTTGAAGCTCGTTCGTGTGGTGCTCACATGCTATTGGGCTTTGTGTGCGTCTTTATAAAAAGGCAGCATGCAATTCGACAAAGGCGGGTTCATGTCCCACCTTTGTATCCATCCACGGCCTACGGCTTGCGAGAGCGAGCAGCAGCCCTATCTGTTTCCAATGATCCTGCCCAGGTCTGCATCTCGCGCTCGCGTAATTGAAAACAGATAGCGGTCGGGCTGGCTGGCCGGGGTACAGGCCCTGTGTGCACACTTCTCGTTACTGAAGGTGCTTCTGTTGTTTTCTGTCATGGACAACGCTGCAGGCCATGGCACAAGCCCCGTCTGCACATGTCTTATGACAGAAGGTGCCTCGGTTGTTTTCGGTCGTGTACACAGCTGCAAGCCGGGCACAGGACTCGTGTGCACAATTCTTGTGACAGAAGGTGCCTCTCTTGTTCTCTGGTGTGCACACCGCTGTAGGCTGGGGCACAGGGACCCATGTTCACACTTCTGACAGAAGGTGCTTCTGTTGTTCTCTGACATGGAGACCGCTGCAGGTTTGTTTTCCTGTAAGGATGAGTTGTGCATTGCGCAGTCCGGGGTGTATTCTCTCTTCTCACACTGCAGAAGAGTGATGTACCCTGTATCTTCAAGCGCTCCCCACGACTCACTTTAAGATTAAGGGAGTCACTCTTCATAAAGAGATACTACATTTTTAACATTGTTCCAAATTCTGACTTCCCTCGTCAGATATTTTCTTCCTCGAGAAGGAACTATTGTGACCATGAATTTTAATGAGCAGTGAAACAAAACCTTTTCACAAAAGGGAATGAACATGTTTTCCCATGCTCAGTTAAGTGTAAACGTCTGGGGTAATGTTCTGCTGTCGACAAATAGGCCCCTCTCTCCGCATGGGATCTTTACCCCCATGTGGCCTGTATTCTGACATCATAAATGCAGCGAGCAACAGGTTAAAGGCAACCGATGTCAGGGGCTGGGTTGCATTTTTTATGCACAGCGTTTTAGTAACTTTGATTTGTTGAAGCTAGAAACATATTTTGTTGAAATGTGAAATCATCCAGCAGGTGGCAGATTATGCAGCAAATATGGTAATTACAGAAAATATTGCAGTCACCGAATCACAGATTTCTATTGACCCTGGCTGCACTGTTTCTGGCCTGCTAGAAGAAGCTCCCTCCTCCCCACTTCTTAGAAGCAAGAAGCTTCAAGGAGCTGGTTTTGAACTCATTTGGCTATAAATGTGCCATAAGTGTCCCAAGAGTCACCAACAAGCAACACCGTTGTTCAGGAAATATAAAAGATGGTAAAACAATCATAGTTTGGTTTAATTCCATGTTAATGAATACATTTTTAGGGTGTGCATCTCTCGGCGTGAGTGAGGCTAAACGAACGCCGGTGCTCCAAGGTGGACGTCAGTATGTTCAACAGGAAGAGGTGTGTCTTTTGGAAGGTCCTAAGAAGTTGAGTGAAAGCTGGTGCTCTAAGGTGGGTGGTCAGTTGGTTTGGCAGAAAGAGGTGTGTCTTCTGGAAGGTCCTGAGCGCAGGCACTCTTTAGGTAGCCGTGGACATACTGTCCCAGAGCTCTGAGCCTCTTGCAGAGAAGCCACTGCCAGGGTTTGCGACATGCTTAGATGTTGGAGGCCTCTGCAAATGTGGTTCATGGAGTGAGAGGGTCGGTTTGGAGTGTGACCGGGGACCCTTGGTCCCCGGCAAAGCCGTGTTGAGAGCTCGCCCGGTGAGACCACACCTGAGACCACATTTTGGGATTTATGAGACTGGTGACACTGCTATTTTAACTTTGTACAATTTTAGAACTGTTTTAAACTTAATTGCCGATTTTGCACTAGGAGAGGGAGGGAGGGATCGAACCTGACAGCCTGGGGCTGCTCACAGAGGTTAGCGGTCTAGTGGTGGAAAGTAGTGTTATTTAACTCGGAAGCTGACGCGGACGCGCAGCATTGGTCCCTGGCGAAGCCGTGTTGAGAGCTCGCCCGGTGAGACCACACCTGAAACCACATTTTGAGATTCATGAGACTGGTGCCACTGCTATTTTAACTTTGCACAATTTTAGAACTGTTTTAAATTTAATTGCCGATTTTTCACAAGGAGAGGGAGGGAGGGATCGAACCTGACGGCCTGGGGCTGCTCACAGAGGTTAGCGGTCTAGTGGTGGAAAGCGGGGTTATTTAACACACATGCTGACGTGGACGCGTGCAGCGGGCACGCCGCTGGCGCGCCAAAGGCAAGCCCGTCTGCACCCGTCCACGCGCAGGCCGGGCATAGGGCCTGTCCCCCTGGCCTTTGTTCCCCAAAACGAAATCAAACTAGTTACACCACGGAGGAACTACACAAACCGAATCCTGGCACGGGTATGTTATGCTGTTCCCTAAATCCTAGGACTATCACTGAGCGAGGCATGGAAATCGCTCTTTGCCCCAGCTGCCAGACACAACTTCCCCTTTTTTTGAATTTGACGGTACGTAAGCTTACAATTCCAACACTCAAGAGGTCAAATTCAAATAAGATAGGGGATCTGAAATGTGTTCTACTAATGCTAGATCTTTAGTTAAACACAGTGTAGAATGTGCTTTAAGAGATTAAACAAGCTTTTATTACAGAAGCATGGACAGACCTGGCCTCCGGACCAGATTTAGTGAAGGCCATACCCCTTGGGTTTCACTGTTACACACTTGATAGGCCACAAAAAAAGGGAGGAGGTCTTGCGATAATTTATCACGCCTCTTTAAAACCTTATTTCGTTCCGATTTCCAACTCTACATGTGAAGCTTTAGCATTTCATTTTCATTTTAGAAGTCACAGGATTTTTAAAGGTCTACTCCTCTATCGTCCTCCGGGACCCAAAAAAGGGTTCCTGGAGTCAGTGGGCACCGTAATCGAAGAAGGGTTCTGTCAAGATTCATATACAGTAATGGGGGATTTTAACTTCCATCTGGAAAATCATAAAGGGCCATATGTATCAACAAACCCTTTTGCGATTTCTTAATAGCGATTTTTAAGGAATCGCTATTTAGAAATTGCAAAGTGGTATGTATGTAGAAATTCGCTATTTTTTAGCGATTTCTTAAAATTCCTTAATTGCGATTAACAAATTGCTAATCGCAATTAAGGAATTATTTCCCATTCATTTCTATGGGCCAGGAGGCTAATCGCAAAATTCAAGGGTGCTGTGGTGTCCAAAGGACACCCTGTTGCACCCCTGAAATAAGCATGGGTACACATGTGGTGTGCATACATGCCCTAGGGGCATGTATGTGCATCACATGGCACTTTGAAAAATGCCGAAATGTGCATTCTTCAAAGAAATCGCAACTTACCACCAACTAGTAGTTGGTGGTAATTTGCGATTCCTTAAGGGCATTTTGCAAATGTTTTGGGCTTCATACATTGCATTTAAGGAATCGCAAAATGTGCTATTCCTTAAATGCAATTGCAAAATAAGGAATCGCAATTTTTGCGATTCCTTAGTTTGCTTGAAGATTTGTGTGATACATACCATTTACCGAAAATGAGTTCGCAAACGCCGAAATTCTACGAATTTCAGCGTTTGTGAACGCATTTGGGCTTGATACATATGGCCCATAGATCCTGATACGCAACAGTTGGATCAAATTATGGAGGAAGGCCACTTATGTCAGATGGTGACCACTCCCACACACGAAAAGGGACACACTTTAGATGGGATATACTCAAACAATCATGATTTGTGTAATATCTCAGTGTTCCCTTTATCATGGTCAGATCATTGTGCTATTCAGTTTGAGCTCAAATGTAGCAGGAATCAGCCAGCCACAAGTAAATTAGACCAGAGGATAACGACCAGAGCCTGGGGAAAATTGGACATCAACAAACTCGAGAGCTCCCTCAGTAGCTCGCTGCTTCCCCTTCCAACTGAAGTGGAAACTGCGGCCGCCGACTACAATCAATGGCTTGCCGCTACCTGCAATCTATTAGCCCCTAGTAGAAAGTGGCTTCCTAAACGAGCTACGCCATCGGCCCCTTGGTATTCAGAAGAACTTAGAGATAGAAAACTGGAATGTAAACTGTTAGAAAGGGCCTGGCGTAAAAAGTATACTGATACAGATAAGGATAAATATAAACAATCCATAGCAAGTTATACACAAAGCCTATCTGAAGCTAAAAGACAGTTTTTCTCCAAGCAGATTGCAATAGCCAAGTCCAATTCTAAGGACCTTATTAATACTATTAAAAAATTGACCTCACCCTCCAGTCCTAAGAGTCACAGTAACCATTCACTTTGTAATGAAATCGCCGCCTTTTTCAAACAGAAAGTTGAAATGATATTCTCCTCATTTTCTGAGGTCAATGAAAAAATACAGGCAAGTAATAATAGTAATGGACTGGAGAGCAGAGATCCATTAAGAACTCTGGATCAATTTACACCATTTGAGATTCCAGAAGTAATCAGGGTTTTAACTAACCCTGGGCGTAGTAGGCGTAGTGGGGCTACGCGAAGCTACGCGAAGTGGACCAGAAACTACCTCCACCTACGCACTTCGCGTAGCCCCACTACGCGCCACCCGCCACCCTCCCGCCCTCGCTAAATACTACCCGCCTCCCTCCCGCCCTCCCTAAATACTTAAATAATGTTTTTTTAAAGAATAAACACCACTTACCTTGTCGGCTGCGTCTCCGGGGCTCCCTCTGGTAACCGCGCCGCCATGTTGGATACTAATGCGCATGCGCGGCCGCCCGTGCGAGAAATGCGCATGTGCGGGCGGCCGCGCATGCGCATTAGTATCCAACATGGTGGCACACAAATCTTCAAGCAAACTGAGGAATCGCAAAAATTGCGATTCCTTATTTTGCAATTGCATTTAAGGAATAGCAAATTTTGCGAATCCATAAATGCAATGTATGAAGCCCAAAAAATTTGCAAAATGCCCTTAAGGAATCGCTAATTACCACCAACTACTAGTTCTTCTCGCGAGAAATGCGCATGTGCGGGCGGCCGCGCATGCGCATTAGTATCCAACATGGCGGCGCGGTTACCAGAGGGAGCCCCGGAGACGCAGCCGACAAGGTAAGTGGTGTTTATTCTTTTAAAAAACATTATTTAAATATTTAGGGAGGCGGGTGGCCGGCAACTTCGCTAAGCCCACGGAGTGGGCGTAGTGTTGCCTGCTACGCCTACTTCGCAAATGGCGAAGTAGGCAACACTACGCCCACTCCGTAGGCATAGCGAAGTACTACGCCCCGGGTTAGTTTTAACCCAAATTCGATCAGCAGCCCCTAGTGATCCCTGTCCTGCTTGAGTCATCAAACAAACACCAGAGGATATAGGAATGGCCCTGAATCCCGTGTTTAATAATGTTTTTGCTTCCGGGATTTTTCCGAAAATTTGGAAAGTAGCCTTGGTCCTCCCGCTTTTGAAAAAGGAGAACTTAGACCCTAAAGAACCCAATAATTATAGGACTATTTCACAGCTCCCTCTCCCTGCTAAAATCCTGGAAAAGGTGATGAACACCAAACTCAGTGCTTTTCTTAATTGCAACAACTCTCTGGACCCCTCGCAATATGGGTTCAGGGCTAATCATAGCACTGAGCTGGCCCTGTTGAAATCTACGGAAGAGATTAGAAAAGCCGTAGATGGAGGAGGAAGTGCCGTTTTGATCCTGTTAGAACTGTCGGCGGCCTTTGACAAGGTCCATCATAAAATTTTGATGGACCGGTTGTCTGGGATCGGTGTGGCAGGACTAGCGTGGAAACTCATACAGTCCTTTTTGGCCGACAGGTCCCAAACAGTGGATCTGGAGGGCAATTCGTCTAAGCCATTCACACTCGCGTGCGGGGTGCCACAGGGCTCTTCTTTGAGCCCCACGCTTTTTAATGTCTATGTGGCACCTCTAGCGGGAGATATTAGATCTTTGGCTTCCAGCTCACCTCCTATGCTGACGACACACAAACTGTGTTGTCTATAAGTAAGGGAGGTGAGAAAGAGACTGGGGAGCACTTTCATGAGTGTATGAGTGCCATATCCCATTGGATGTCCTCCAATTGTTTGAAACTCAACTCTAACAAGACTGAGGTGTTAAAGTTTGGGAATAACCCCTTGGTGTAGACACCAGAATGGTGGCCAGAAGAATTGGGTCCTTGTCCCACACCAACTAAGAAGGCTAAAAACCTGGGGGTAGTTGTGGATGACAGACTTATCATGGGGGGCCAGATTAGCCTGGTGACCTCAGCCTGTTTTATGATTCTTAGAATCATAAGGAAAATAAAGTTCTTCCTGACAGAGAGCAATATGAAGACAGTGGTCATGGCATTGATAACATCGTGGCTGGACTACTGTAATAGCCTTTACCTGAATCTGCAAAAATGTCAGATGTATAGACTTCAGTAAGTCCAGAATGCAGCAGCCAGGCTGCTGTCTGGTACCCCTAAATTTGCTTCTGTCAAAGGCGAGCTCAGAAAGCTACATTGGCTTCCCATAAAACAAAGATCTCGCTTTAAAGCTCTTTGTATAGTCTTTAAGGCTATCAAAGGGATTGGGCCAGAATTCCTCAGGCACAATGGTATGTGCCAAGGAGGGCACTGAGATCTGTCAGTGCCGAATTAATACAAACTCCAAGGATAAAAAAATTTAACTGGGGAGGCAGGAACTTTATCCACTGCGCCTCAAAAGCCTGGAACAAGCTTCCACTGGTCCTTAAAAATGCTCCAAATCTCCTCATGTTTCCGAAGAGCTTGAAGACGTGGCTTTTTTCACAGTGATATCTCAGCTAGCTAAGGAGGCCAATGCTTAGCGCCAGGACACCCAAGGGTAATCGTGCACTTTATAAGTGTTAATAATAATAATAATAATAATAATTGACTGGATGGCTTCTTCGACAGTCTCTGCAGTACCTTTGCCGATGAGACCAGCATCCTTAAGGTGAACCTGGTTCTTCTGGAGGTTAGTGAAGGCTCAGGAAGGTGGAGCCGACTTGCCCTGGTGACTCGTGGACTAAGGCACTCCTGTAGGAACCTTTGATTCAACGTTTTGTCCCAGGTTTTCAATCTTGTTGGGGTCACTGAGGGAGATAAAATGAGAACCTCAGGCTTTGATAACAGTACACACATTTTATCTGTTCCAAGACATTCTCGAATGGCTCTACTATGCCGGTCATAGTGATGCTTTTTAGTTTTGGTGCCAATCTGTTTTTTTTGCCTTGAGTTTTCTGTGGTGATTTGGTGTAGACCCGGTTTGAACTCACATTGAGGCTTGTGAGTGTGGGGCATGGTTTGCGGCGAAAAAACGGGAAAGTTGTATTAATGCTCTCAGTTAGTACCACGTGAGCCAACACAGCCTTGTGTGGATAACAAGGATGTGTCATTGTCAAGATAAGAAGGCAAGCTGGTCCAGTTTGGGTGATGGAGGGTGGCCGATAGAGGCAGTACCAGGTTTTATGCTGTTGTGAAAGATGTAGATCCTGGTTCAGTTTCATTCAAGGGTGCTTCCACAAACCCACTCCTGGATGCTTTCCAGGCTCCTGGCCCTCTCCATAAGGGCCTAAGGTGCTTTCATGAGGCATGTTGGTCTTGGCATGACTGCTAAGAAGCGGTCACTCCTCTTCATACCTTGAGGACCCTGAGCATTGAAGGGTAAGTGAATGGGAGAACTCTGTTAACTGGACGGCATTTTTGACTATGAATGTTACCCCTGGAACGGTGCTCCAGTGATGCGAAACGTGTCATCAAGTAGTCTAATACTCAATATTATAGCGCCCTTCTAAAGCAAGCCATCTTTAAACCTTTGTTGCATGCGTCTCAAAGCTGTGTTGTTCTGGCAAGTGGCCTGGTTGAAGTGGGAGCCCTCTCTGCTCCCTGACTTTGTACACTTTATGGAGACCAGGCAAGTGGTGGCCACATCACAAACTCCACCATCATCTCTAGAAGGCAGGTCACTCACCCACAGGCCTCTGGCCTGCAGGCTTTGCTCATCTGCTTTCTTATATTGAGGGATATGCTGGCGTGGTGTGTTCTGTGGAGATATTGAACTCTTAGAGAGACTTTTATGTGTGATGTGTCTGAACACGACGGAGACCTGGCGGGATATGATGTTTGAATTCACCTGACCCCCACTTTGTAAAAAATGGTGCATGCGTCATTATACATGGTAATGCATGCACGTGCCTACAAAATAACGTGGCCAGTCTTCTTTATTATAATTTTTTAACATGCTACACGGCAGCCACACTGCTCTACAACATAGCTTAAAAACAAAGGCAAAGCCAAAACCTCTGCCTAACCACTTATAAGGTCCCAAAGGCGAGACCTATTGGCTATGCCAATGCTTGTTTTTAAATGCAGCCCATTTTCCTTAAAGGAAAATGGGCTGTGTTTAGAAAAGAAAAATGAAAAGCTTTTCTTTGAATTTTTCAAGAGCAGGCAGCAGTGGTCTGTAGCGCCGCTACCTGCTCTTAAAAAACTGTTTCACAAACATTCACAACCTGCAAAGGTTCCTTGGGGACCCTGTTCTGTTAGCGCATAGGTTAGCACCTACTTCAAGTAGGTGGTAAAATGCAAATGTTTTGTCACCGCATTTCGTTCACAAAACATTCCTACATACCGATGTGATTCGGTATTAGGTAGGGATGCCCTTATCATGCCCCTTCCTAATACCCAATCGGTATGTATTTGCAATTCCAAATTGTGATTTGGTTACATGTTACTGAACCGCAAATTGGAATTCTTACATACCAAAATGCATTTTACCGGTTGCAAACGGCCTGATACTGTGAATTGGGCCATTTGTGATGGGTAAAATGCATGATACATGGGGCCCCAAATGGCTAAGGCAAGAAAATGCCTGCTTTTTTAAAATGACATTTTCAGAATTGTCCTTTAAAACCTAACCACCATAAGTTGGGATTCCAGATACACCAACTGTAAACCGGTTATCTCTTCCCATTAAGAAATTACACTAAAATATAATGAACCAACTCCAATATTATTATTTATTTTTTTTTTTAACTTTATTTTTGCAATTTTTGGTGGTCACACAGTTTAGAACAGAAAGTGCAGTACAGTCACACAGGTTTAGCACAGGCACATATCACAAATAATGTATGAAAAGGAGGAGAAGCAGTACATTTCAATCAGTACACAGCAGGATCGACATTACCTCTCAAGGGAATTTTGACAGTCAATTGTAGTTCGTAACCCGTTTGGGCCTCTGACCCGTACATCTCAGGTCCCAAGCCCCTACAACAAGGCAAACGGCCATTAGGTGGGTGCCTCCCCCTCAGAGTCCGCAACTTTCCTAGCAAGGTAACTCCGCAACGGAGCCCAAATGTCACATGGTCTAGAAACAATCAGCAATAATTCTGAATAAGTATTCAGTTGTTCTTGACAATGTAATAAATCATTCATCCAGTCCTTAAATTTAGGGGCTCTACCTCTGCCCCAGCGACACGCTACTCTCCGTTTGGCCACCAGCAGGGCCATTGCAATAAACCTGCGATGCGTCGCTTGTACGGGCTCTACATATCCCAGTAACGCCAGGAGCGGGGAGGGATGTATTGTAGTGTGTGTCATATCAGAAAGTGCGTTTATCACTTGAATCCAGTACTGGTTTACTGTATCACACGCCCAGGCGAGATGCAAGAAGTCCGCCCCAGAGGCATGACATCTATCACATTCATCCGTTGCTCTTAGCTGAAGTCTTCGCATTCGAGCTGGAGTGTAGTAAAGACGGTGTATGAATTTATAGTGTATGATTCTATGTCGACTACTAGCCGAAATGCGTTCCGTATGCTGTAGGGAGAACAACCACTGCCTATCCGTGAGCGGGCTATCAAGCTCTTGATCCCATTTGAGTCTAGCGGGAAGTGTCGCGTATTCCATTTGCGTGTGTACCGCCCTATAAATTGTCGATACCAATCGATAGGGTGTCTCTAGTTGGAGCAGAGTCTGCAAGGGGGCCAGCTGTACCGGTTCTCGGGGAAAGTCAGGTGAGAGGGCTTTTACACCTTGCCGGAGCCGGATATATAAAAACACTTCAAGTGGAGTGGGTGACATCTCTTCATACAAGTGCTCCATGGTACGAAACATTCCTTCATGGTATAGATCCCCCCATGTCACAATTCGTAATTTGTGTAACAGTTTACGGAATCCGGGTTCCTGCAATAGTGGCATGTCCGGGTGGTAGCTCAATGGTAAGGACGGAGCATACAATACCTTCTGGCCCATTTTAGCCAGTATTCGGGCCCATGCAGTGGCTGTGCTAAGCACCGTTGTAGGCGTTTTATCCCTGCCAGAGGCCTCCGCGTAAATCGCACCCTCTATAGGGATAGGGTGGGCTAGCCAATTCTCCGCAGCCAGTTGAGGCATATACCTAGGCTGGTGCACCCAAAAATAGGCATAGTGGGCTTGTGCTGCCTGATAGTACAGCTCAAAATTGGGCACTCCGAAGCCACCGTGTGTGTAGGGACGTGTCAGGGTATCCCACTTGAGTCGAGGCGATTTCCCTCCCCATACTAGCTTGATGAGTTCAGAGCGAAGCTGGCTAAAAAACGATCTGCCCGGATAAAATGGGATGTTTAAAAATAGGTACAATAATTTTGGAAGAATGACCATTTTTATCAGGGAAGCTCTGCCCGCCATCGACAGAGGCAAGGTGATCCAGCGCGCCACATTGTCCATTATGCGGTTCATGGCAGTGCCATAATTGGCATGCATAAGTTCATCTCTGTCCTTCTCTATGTGTATCCCAAGATATTTAAAATCACCTTCGCTCCAGGTAAGAGGGAAGTCTAGATCAAACCGCGCAGTAGAAGGGGTAAGCGGAAAAATGCAGGACTTACTCCAATTAATCTGGACCCCTGACAGTCTACCAAAGCGCACGAATTCTCTAAGGATGGGGTTGAGATTAACGCAAGGATGTCGGATGTACAATGTGATATCATCCGCATACAGTGAAAGCAGAATCTGTCGTTGAAAGCACCGGAGCGCACTGTCATTATGATGCTGTCGCAGTTTAGCGGCCAGAGGTTCTGTGGCAATCGCGAAAAGGAGAGGTGAAAGGGGACATCCCTGCCTTGTCCCCCTCGTGATGGGGAATGAGGCAGACAGTTTACCATTAATGAGAGTCGTGGCCATAGGGCGTTCATACAGGAGTTTAATCCAGGCAATGAAAATCGCCGGGAATCCCATTCTTTCCAACACTCGGAACACATAGTCCCATTCCAGGGAATCAAACGCCTTGGTGGCGTCAAGAAAGACAGCCGCCATTGGCAGGTCTTCATGCACCGAGTTTAATACAGAGAAGAAGGTACGCAGATTGTGGGAGGTAGCCCTGCCAGGGACAAAGCCAGACTGATCTGGTAGTATCAGATTGGGAAGTAGAAGGCTGATGCGGTTAGCAATGAGCTTGGCTAATACCTTAACATCGCTATTCAATAAGGACAGGGGACGGTAGGAGTCACACAGATGCGGTGGCTTGCCTGGCTTAAGGAGAGAGATAATAAGAGCCGTTCTCATTGAGGGCGGCAGGTGGCCCACCTCTAGGGCGTCCTCATATACCTCTCGGAGTACAGGAGCCATAAAATCGATGTACATTTTGTAAAATTCTATTGGAATGCCATCCAATCCCGTGGCTTTCCCGGTCTGCATACCCATAATTGCGTCTCGCACCTCTTGTAACTCGAAAAGGCGCACTCAGGAACTCTCTTTGGGCCTCACCAAGCCAGCCCAGCGATACATCTGCCAGATAATCCTGTAATTGCAGTTCTCCTACTCTAGAGGAGGTATATAGCGTGCTATAGTGGGAAACAAAGGAGTTGAGGATTTGAGTCGTGTCCCGAATTACCACCCCATCCGGACCCTCTATTTCAAGTATAATGTTAGGCTCACACATCAATTTAATCGTCGAGGCTAAAGCCTTTCCAGGCCGGTCGCCTTCACCGTAACGGCGAGCAGTCCAATGCTTGCTCCTAAATTTAGATTCTCTTGCTGCTTCCGTCGTGTATTCAGAGATTTTATCCCGGATCGCAAGTAATGTAGAGTCGGACGTATTAGTGACCAATGAGGTCTCCAGGTCTTTAAGTTCCCTTTCGATAGTACGTATGCGTGAGGTAATTTCTTTCAATAATCCCGACCCTTTTGCGATGCAGATTCCCCTCAATGTCACTTTAAACGCATCCCAAATAGTCTCAACATCGTTAACAGAGTCCTTATTCCGCCTAAAGAATTCTAGGCACTCATTCCGGAGTTCCTCCTGAAATGTGTCGTCCAGTAGCAGTGAGGGGCGCATCCGCCATGCGGTAGAAGGAGGGCCCAATTCGGCTGCGCGCAGTGTAATTTTCACAGGGGAATGATCCGAGTAGGTCCTGGGGAGATGATGTGCACGGTGAAGGGATGTGTAAAGGTGTGGTGTCACGAATATATAATCTAGTCTGGGACATGAGCGTGCCTGCGCAGTGAAATGCGTGCCTTCCCTGAGTACTCCGTGTAGCTGTCTCCAGGCGTCCACTAAGCTATAGTCGGTAATTACTGCGCGCAGTTCCGCCCGTGCCTTGGTGTAGTGGTGTGGGGAAGGGTGTGATCTATCTAATGTGGGATCTAGCGTTGTATTAAAGTCTCCCCCCCATATGATTTGATGTGGACCCGTCTCCATTATGGCCGCCCATAATTCCGTAAAAAAGCTCGGGTCATCTATGTTAGGCCCATAGCAGCATACCAGGGTGACCGTCGTGTGCCCCAGCCTGCCCCACAGCATACAGTAGCGTCCCTGATCGTCTACCTTGGAGCCAGCCGAGACAAATGGTGTATTCCGTCTAACCAGAATTGCCATCCCCCTAGCGTATGTAGAGTATGAAGAAAATGCAGCACTCATTGCCCATCTACTGGCAAAGGTATGATTGGAGGATCTGTTAAAATGCGTTTCCTGCAGAAAAGCTATATGAATCGAGTGCCTGTCTAAGTACGATAGTACTTGCCGTCGCTTCCTGGGGTCCCCTGGCCCTCTAACATTCCAAGTTAGTATATTGAGATCAGTGTCCCCCATCAATAACGAACAACATCATCCCTAATGTCTTTTTCCCTTCCTTGACCCATCCATATATATCCAATAGGCCCTTGAAATGTACATCAGTGTGCATTAATAACTTGTGTCCCATGTGTGCAACCTGCACTGCATGCCCTAAAGCACTCATACCATAATCAGGTGAATCATCAGGTGTCGATGATACAATCCGTATTCCAATCCTCAGTAGGACAACCAGAGTTAACCAAACAGTCCCAACCCCCTCCCACCAACCTTGTAAAGACCTTAAAACTGTACTGCGAGCTGCTTCCCAATCTTGAGAGATATACAATGCATAATAGATCCTTGAAATATATACTGTACAGTAAATAACATTGCGGCCTGAAGGTGCCCATTGCTGGCTAGTCATACAGTATAGAAAATGAAATACTGAGGCTCTACGCGGAAAGCGCGCCATGAATACCGCCCAATAGACACTACATGGCAAGGAATAATCTAGCCAGAGCACAGAGCACGCGTAGCCAATCATACACAGCGCAGCAGTTGGGTCTTCACAGTAAATCCGAACACATTCAACAATCCAAAGCGCACCATCGTTAGCGCACCCTCCCCCCTCCCACTGGAGCAGCCCCAACTTGCCAGCATTCCCATCCCTCCCCCCACCCCTAACAAGCCCTAAAGTCCCCAACATTTGCAACAGTTGTAGTAAGTTCAGTGGGGTATACCCTACAGGGTGCAGTCTAGTAGCGCACTGAACCTCCCCCCACTCCTTGGCCCCGTTTCCGACACCCAGTCCAGACCCAATTCAGGTAGTGGGGGGGGGGGGGTGCCCGGAATACATTACCACCATCTTCTAACGAAAAACCGGGCAGCGGTTGGAGTTCGCAGCTGAGCAGCAGATCGGGTCTCATACAGCCATGTTGTCACCTCCAACTGTGAGCAAGAGGCCGCAGAGGCGATAATCAGTGTCATTCATCTTCATTAGCTGAGTGAAAGTCGTCTTGTCTGTCTTCGCCATGTCGTCTATTTTCCGCTCTTTCCCGTTTGAGTTGCTTTACAAAGTCTTCGACCTGTTGCGGATTAGTAAAGAAGTGCTGCTTCGCCTGATGTGTCACCCTCAATTTGGCAGGATACAGGAGCGCATAGTCGATTTGGAGGGTCCGCAGCTTTTTCTTGACGTCTAGAAACTTTCTCCGTTGCTCTTGCACCACTGGCGTAAAGTCCGGATAGATGGAGAAAGTAACTCCTTCACAAGATAGCGTGCGCTGGGTTCGGGCTGCCCGTAAGGCAGCGTCTCGATCACGATAATTGAGAAGGCGGGCAATGATGGGTCGTGGGGCGGCTCCAGCAGATGGTTTCAGTGCCAGTGATCGATGTGCTCGCTCTACAATAAATTGTTTGGAGAACGCCTCAGGGCCAATCGCAGTAGTGAGTATCTTCTCAACATAGTCCTCCATGCGCCCCGTGTTGGTCGATTCGGGAAATCCCACTACGCGTATATTATTACGCCGGCTTCTCGCCTCCAATTCCTCATTTTTCGCGGCTATGATCCTAAGCACATTGTCCATCCGCGCGATTTGGGTCGTGTGTGTAGCCGTGGTGTCATCATTGTCGGATATGCGTTGCTCTGTGGCGGTGATACGCTCTTCATGCACATCCACTTTGTGCACTATTGCGTCCATTCTAGATGACATTCTGTCCACTTTATCAACAATGGTGGCGAACCCTTGTCGCATCTCTTGCATCATCTGTTGGAAATCCGAGGTGCCAGCGTGAGTCGCCGTGTCCGGTGGAGTGGGGGGTTGGGAGCTGCCTGCTGCCTGCTTCCTGCGTGTTCCTTAACCCCTTTTTGCTGGTAGTCAAGTCAAACGAAAGTTTGGGCTGCCTGTTGTCCGGCTTCCCCATGCTGAGATTTTTGCAAGGCCTGCGGCAATTAAGAAGGTGGAGGGTGCGAGGCAGGCCAGACAGTCGTCGTCTCCAGTGCTTGCCACGCTCAACGTCTATCCCAGCATTAGCAATGACGTAGCTCCAGCCGTGGGTCAGACCTTGAGAGCGCTCGTGTTTTCGTTGGGAAGAGCGTATCTCCTGCCGCCTCTTCAGTGCCCAGAGTCCCCCAGAAGTGGCGCAATCAGCCGCATACGTGGGTTCAGCCGGGCCAGAAATGTACTCAGGCACCTACTGCACAAGTGCACACAGGGGCTATGGCAGTCAGTGCACCATTCAGCTCATCCACAAGGGGAAAAAGAAAAGGGAACCGCTAGCCAGCCTCCCTTCACAGCCCCTGGAGGCAGAGCAGCAAGTTGACCATGCGCGCAGTAAGACACGGGGCCTCAACACATATGTAGACTCTCGCCGTCCCCAGGCCTGCGCTTACCGTCCGTATGTAGTCCCAGGTCAGGGCTTCAGGGGGGGAGCAGCGGAGCTCCGTGAACACGCAGCGGCGGCAGGGAGCAATCGGTCCCGTGGGCAACGGCAGCGCTTAAGGGGTACAGGTAGGAAAGCAGCAGTCTTCCGATTAAGGAGCAATGTGCCAGCTGTTGGAGACGAAGGTTACCCCCGCCATCAGTCTGTCCAGGCGTGGTAACTGCCTCACGCACCTGATGTGCAACGGGAGGAGAAGATGCAGGTGTTTTTGTCTTGTTGCCCTTTTTTTTTGTTTTTTGTGTGTTTCCGTTTTATTATTATCATTTATTTATTTATTAAATGTAAGTTCTGAGGCCAAGCACTTCAGGCGTATGCTCCTACGCTGTCCGAAATGGCCGCCATGGCCGCCGTTCCTCACGGCCGTCTCCAGTCATCCGCGTTGTTGAAATTGCCGCAGGAGGCACAGCGGAGCTCTCCAGCGGCCGCCCCACAGCCGTCAGTGCTGGTCCGCATGCAGTGCCCTCCCGCCTTATGATGCGGAACACTCACCGCAGTCTTCACAGCAGGGGCCCGATCGTGCTGCAGCGCCGGGCCTACTTTCCTCGTGGCCCGCAGCGGCCTCTCGTAGCCCAGCAGTCCGGTGTCCCCCTCCGTCTGTATCGTGCTCCACCTCAGGCGAATCTGTCTGCAGCCGTTTCTCCGATCAGGGATGCAGCAGCGCGCCGTGACTTTCACCGGAGGTCAGGCTGGACACCCTCTCTCTGTCAACACCGCAGTTTCACTTCGAGATGGTGAAAAAGAAGGATTATTGACGGATAATTGTTCCGGGCTGCAGGAGTCTCACATCAGTGCGACCATTCTGCCAGTGCGCCCTCTAGCGCCCCCAACCAACTCCAATATTATCCTATGGGAGAAATAATCCTTGCAGTAGTGAATTCCGAATTTAAGAGATTTTCACTACCAGGAAATGTAAAACTTAAAAGTACATTACTAACCTTTTAAATACACTGCACCCTGCCTTTGGTGCTGTCAAGGGCCTACCTTGGGGGTGAAGTATATGTATTAAAAAGGAAAGTTTCTGCCTAGCAAAAAGATTATTGTGCATGGTTGAATGGCAGTTTAAACTGCACACACAGGCTCTGCGAAGGCAGGCCTGAGGCAAGTTTAAAGGGCTACTTAAATGAGTGTCACAATCAGTGCTGCAGGCCCTCTAGTAGCATTTAATATACATACCCTGGGCACATATAGTGCCACTTTACTTGGGTCTTATAAGTAAATTAAAAATGCCAATTTGGTATAAGTCAATGTTATCATTTTTAGAGCAGACAGCACAAGCACATTAGCACTGGTTAGCAGTGATAAACAGTTCAGAGTCCTAAGGCCAGAAAAAACTAAGTCAGCAAAAGAATTGGCAGTCTGAATGCAAAACATTAGAGGGAAACCACGCCAAGGATGCCAGGTCTAACACATTTTTTTATTCAGCCCTGCATGTTCTGAAAGCTGGGCAGGTGGTGACTTTAGCTCAGCAAACTGCTCATTGATGCCATCTTTTGAAAAACACTTTTATCTGAGTGCTTTTTCCCTATTTTCCCCAAAAACTCAAAAGTTATCTATATTTTGCCAATTTTCTAGGTCCCCTGCAGGGTAACCCACAAACCCTGGGTACCTATAGAATCCAAAGGGTGTTGGAAGAAAGTTATGCAAATTTGGCGTGGATACTTTATGTGGAAAAAGGCTTTGGAGCCCTAAGCGCAAACGACTCCAATTAGACAAAAATGGGCTCAGCACTAGGAGTTGGGGGGGTGGGGGGGGACGGGTGAGTAAAACTCAGTAATTAATCGAAAAAGTTTTGTGAATAGGGCACAAAATGTGCATCTTATTATATGTGTATACGTACTATAACCAACCACCAGTAGCAGTCTGATCCTATCTGTTGGCTCCCCCGGCAGAGCAGGCCACATATACTCCAGTTGCCCTTCTATATAAGCATAATGCAGACCATGGAAAGCAATCGCCACCGATACTTTGCAGAGCCTCATACTTTTGAAAATTCTCAACAAAATAATTGTTCACTGTTGGACTTGGCCCTTTTGGGAGGTTCACCCCTGAACTTTTTGCCTTTTAATATTACATAATTATAGTGATTTCTGGTCTCTGCGCACTTTGGCACTGTGTCCCACTGTAAAGTGCGTGCGCTCCCTGAGTGCGTGTGATGAGATTGGCCTGCCCTCCCATAGGAATGCATGGGGAATATGTGTGTCCATGGTAGTTCCTGATGTGTGGGTAGTGCAGGGTCGAGTTTGGTATGTGCGAACTCGTGAGACTAAATGCTGTGCGATGATGTGTGCAGATTTAATGTGTCTAGTGTGGAAGTGCCACTTCTAAAAGTTGGCATGTCTGGGCAGTGGAGCGGGCTGGTGTGCCTCGCTCCAGGAGTCAGGATGGGTCTGCCCCGGTGGTGAATAGAGAGATCTGCATGTTTATGGGAGGGAGGAGTGTACCTGGGACCTGAATAGGGCTGGGCCTTCCCTCCACAATGCTGGCTCCACCCACTATGATGTGTCTGATGTCCCTGACCCACCCTGTGAATAGGCAGAGGGGCTGAGCAAAACAAAGTGCTCAAGAACTAGTTGCATCTGGTTCACCCCTTGCCTGCACCTTTGACAACAAAGAATTTCTGTGTATAAAACAGGGGCTGTGACCCCATGAAAATGTTCTTGTTTCCAACTCGAATCTACCATGGGCGTGCTGCTGCTGGGGCCCAGGGGAAGGCTTGCCTCCCTGGGCTCTGCCCAGCCCCTGGATTGCTGGAGGACTTCTTTCAGGGGCCCCTTCTGCCTGCTCTGGGATGACTGGGGGGACTTTTCCTTGTCCTAGGACTATTTTTGCTCCAGCTGCTCTTTTTGAACTGAGTGTCGTTACACTTAGCGCCTGGGAGCGCTTTTATCTTTATTTACTCTTTATCTTGAGGGAGCCTGATGGCGGCCACTTTTGTTTTAGAGCCGCGGGGCTCTAGCGATGGGCCAATTAAAGTAAAGGGGCCCCAGTGGGGGCCCCCCGGCCCCAGAGTGGTGCCCTTCCTAAGAGCGGCCCTGGATGGCAGCGGGCCGCTCCCCCAATGGCTCTCCTGTTGTTTCAAGGACCCCGTGGGAGTCCTGAGGTCCCGGGGCCTGTGTCCCCCCCCAGAGCCATTGCGCTCCACCGATTGGGGCATGTATTTCTAAAAGGGGCCAGAGTGGCCTAGGGACAGTTCCAGGCCCCACCAGGGCTCCCCCCATTGCTGGTGGTTACCAGAGCCTGAGGGCTCCAACGTGCTAGATAATCATTTTAGGAGCCAGAGTGCTCCACTGGACATAGCCAATTTTCAGAGCCCCAGCAGGGCCCATTTTGTCCTTGTCCCCGCAGCTCCTTGGGAGACATGCTGAGTTCCAGAGCCTAGATGGCTCCAACCTGCAACGCAGTGGTTCCTGAAGGCCAGTGCAGGCCCATGCAGCAGTTTTACTTTCAGTGGGCAGCTGCACCGTTTAGGACTTTTTCCTTTTAGGGGACATATGTTCTTTTGGACTCAGGAGTGAGGCGCTCTCCTTTGCCCTACCTTGGCCTTTCACAGCTGAGCAGCACTTAGTGCCAGCTTTAGCGTTTAGGCCCTAGTTCATGTTCTCGGCTGCCCAGCAAGTAGTGGGCAGTTGCAACGTTTAGGTTTTGGCGCAGTGGTGCAACCTTGACCTTCGCTGCTAAGGCAGCAGCCCTGTTTCTCTGGACATAGGGCATTTGAGCCCTCTATTTGAGATGGCCAGTTGGCCAGGGCGGGATTGTTACATTTATAGGGCGCATGCCCTAATGTGATTTATGTGCTAGATGTGATTTTATGTGCTAATGCTTTTGGGTGCTAGGAAATGTATTGTTTATAGTATGTTTTGCTCACCCTGTTTGATACATCTAAGTTATGGTTTATACATCTGAGGTTGTGTTACGTGTTTAGGTTGGTGTAAGGGAGATTATACTTCCCTGTGTGATTTACGCCCCTAGTGTAATGTTTACTTAGGTGGTTAGGGTCTAATGTAGTTAGACTTGTGGGATACTGTGCATGATGGATTTCGTGTCCCCCAGGCAATCTACAAGGAGGACCCTGACTTTTGGGCAGGCAAGTTAAACACCTTATTTAGATCAATAAATAACACGAGTCGTCTCCCAGAAAGCTGGAGAGGGGCGATCATAAATCCGATCTATAAAGGAGGAGACCGTAAAAATCCATCCAATTATCGTCTTATAGCACTTATCGATGCCAAAGCTAAATACTATGCATCTTTGGTGCTAATTGACCTTCTAAAATGGTCTGAGGATAACAAGAAGATTCCGGTAAACCAGACTGGGTTTCGTAGGGGTACAGGCACTATGGCTAATGCCATGGCATTGAGTTTAATTGCTGAAAAGAGTATACAAAACCACCAAGCATTGTACTCCTGTTTTGTTGATTTCAAGGCGGCGTTCGACCGTGTCAGCCGTCAACTATTATGGTGCAAACTAAAGCAGCAGGGCCTGCCGGATGCAATTCTGAATCCCATAATGGACTTATATACCGATACCTGGATGCAGGTAAAGATAGCTAATGGGCACTGTCTAACACGGAAGATCAACACATTTGACGGACTAAAACAGGGTTGCGTCTTGGCCCCCCACCTTTTTAATCTGTTCATGGCAGACTTAACTACAAGGTTGGACGGGATTAACGCCCATCCGCCGAGGCTAGGAGCTTTACTCTTGACACATCTCTCCTATGCCGATGATGTAGTGCTTTGAAGTCAGACAAAAATAGGTCTGCAACGCCTCCTGCATGGTCTGGCAGAATACACAAAATGCAATCGTCTCGAAATAAATAGTCAAAAAACAAAGATTATGATACTGACACGTCGGCGTAACACATTTCCAGTTTTTTTTATATATGACAAGAAGCTAGAAATAGTGGACAATTATAAATACTTGGGAATACAGCTGGACAGACGCCTTAACTTTTCTTTGCACTTTGATGTCATTGAAAAAAAGGGAACAGCCCTGTTATATGCGCTAAATAACATCTCCAAGCAGCTAAAAGGTCCCTATTTTAATCCACTTTTGACAGTCATCAAGGCCAAGCTGCTCCCTACAATAGGCTATGGCAGTGTGCTACATCATGGCAGAAGTGCACAGCTTCTTGACAAAATCCAAATTAGGGTTTATAAGCGGGTTTTCACATTACCGCCCAATGCCTCACCTGCGCAGGTCCGACTGGAGTTTGGCCTACAATCTCAAGAACTCCCAAAAAAGTACGAGACCATTATATTCTGGTATAATATATGGATGAACAGGGAAACAGAAATCAACCTTGCCACGTGGGAAGCAATGCAAAACAACCCGAATTCCCAGTATGCCAAGTATTTAAAACAGTCCCTTGACATTACTGAACTTGCATCGCTGTGGCAAATTAAGCTATCGGTACCATCATTTAAACTAGCTGTCAAAAAGGTCGCAAACAGGCATTCGCTGATTAATGACAAATCGATCTTCAGTCACCGAGCTCACGCATGGATGACAATTCAATCATACAAGGTCCTCAAACCTGCAGCCTATTTCGGGTTTTATTTCTCTCCATATATCAAATCAAAATACCTCAGCTTAAGGATGGGAAATCTGCCGACAAACGCTGATATACCAGACTGGAGGAAACCTGACACTAAGGAGTGTGACCTATGTGGCAACTCAAAACAAGACCTCATCCACCTACTTTGCATCTGCCCCGCACTGGCTCAGGAACGACGGTACTGGTTAAAGGCAAAGTTCATCGAGTATGGAATACGTACCTGTCGCTCCGCCACTATACAAATCCTGAGTGCAGCGGATCCGCAATTCATCTGCAGATTCATTACATTTGTCATGAAGTCGGAATGCAAAAGGGGTGTCACTGCACAAAATTGAAAACTAAGAATAGATCTTACTCCGTTGCATCTACCATTTTCCCCAGCCAGTCAACGGATACAGTGGATGAATTCGATTTTAACTTACCACCCCACAACTAGTTAACGGACAATGTATAAATAAATTGACTTGGCACTGGACACTTTTGACTTAATTTTACTCTTAAATGTTGCAAAGTTCAATCAGGAATGTATATTGATTAGTTTTTAACCAATGTTTTTATCCTTTTGTAATGGTTTTTATTAACTATACAATAAAATCTAAATCTAAAAATCATGTGACCACAGACAGGCTGCAGACACCAAGGGCCAAATGTATCAATATTTCAAATAGCAATTCCCTAATTATGATTCTCTGCGAATCCCAATTAGGTAATCGCTATTTGAATGTATAAACTCCATGAGCAAATAGACCTCCATCATTAATTATAATGAGGCAGGTTGCAATTTGCGACCCATTAGAAATCTCTAAATTCACAACGATGGTGGCCTGCAGGTGTCAGCAGACCACCATGTCTATGATTGCTTTTAAATAAAGCGCGTAAGCGTTCCACTAGGAGAGGGCCTTTTTGCATTGCTACAGCTTTTCTCACCTTTTCTTGAAGCTCGTTCGTGTGGTGCTCACATGCTATTGGGCTTTGTGTGCGTCTTTATAAAAAGGCAGCATGCAATTCGACAAAGGCGGGTTCATGTCCCACCTTTGTATCCATCCACGGCCTACGGCTTGCGAGAGCGAGCAGCAGCCCTATCTGTTTCCAATGATCCTGCCCAGGTCTGCATCTCGCGCTCGCGTAATTGAAAACAGATAGCGGTCGGGCTGGCTGGCCGGGGTACAGGCCCTGTGTGCACACTTCTCGTTACTGAAGGTGCTTCTGTTGTTTTCTGTCATGGACAACGCTGCAGGCCATGGCACAAGCCCCGTCTGCACATGTCTTATGACAGAAGGTGCCTCGGTTGTTTTCGGTCGTGTACACAGCTGCAAGCCGGGCACAGGACTCGTGTGCACAATTCTTGTGACAGAAGGTGCCTCTCTTGTTCTCTGGTGTGCACACCGCTGTAGGCTGGGGCACAGGGACCCATGTTCACACTTCTGACAGAAGGTGCTTCTGTTGTTCTCTGACATGGAGACCGCTGCAGGTTTGTTTTCCTGTAAGGATGAGTTGTGCATTGCGCAGTCCGGGGTGTATTCTCTCTTCTCACACTGCAGAAGAGTGATGTACCCTGTATCTTCAAGCGCTCCCCACGACTCACTTTAAGATTAAGGGAGTCACTCTTCATAAAGAGATACTACATTTTTAACATTGTTCCAAATTCTGACTTCCCTCGTCAGATATTTTCTTCCTCGAGAAGGAACTATTGTGACCATGAATTTTAATGAGCAGTGAAACAAAACCTTTTCACAAAAGGGAATGAACATGTTTTCCCATGCTCAGTTATGTTTAAACGTCTGGGGTAATGTTCTGCTGTCGACAAATAGGCCCCTCTCTCCGCATGGGATCTTTACCCCCATGTGGCCTGTATTCTGACATCATAAATGCAGCGAGCAACAGGTTAAAGGCAACCGATGTCAGGGGCTGGGTTGCATTTTTTATGCACAGCGTTTTAGTAACTTTGATTTGCTGAAGCAAGAAACATATTTTGTTGAAATGTGAAATCATCCAGCAGGTGGCAGATTATGCAGCAAATATGGTAATTACAGAAAATATTGCAGTCACCGAATCACAGATTTCTATTGACCCTGGCTGCACTGTTTCTGGCCTGCTAGAAGAAGCTCCCTCCTCCCCACTTCTTAGAAGCAAGAAGCTTCAAGGAGCTGGTTTTGAACTCATTTGGCTATAAATGTGCCATAAGTGTCCCAAGAGTCACCAACAAGCAACACCGTTGTTCAGGAAATATAAAAGATGGTAAAACAATCATAGTTTGGTTTAATTCCATGTTAATGAATACATTTTTAGGGTGTGCATCTCTCGGCGTGAGTGAGGCTAAACGAACGCCGGTGCTCCAAGGTGGACGTCAGTATGTTCAACAGGAAGAGGTGTGTCTTTTGGAAGGTCCTAAGAAGTTGAGTGAAAGCTGGTGCTCTAAGGTGGGTGGTCAGTTGGTTTGGCAGAAAGAGGTGTGTCTTCTGGAAGGTCCTGAGCGCAGGCACTCTTTAGGTAGCCGTGGACATACTGTCCCAGAGCTCTGAGCCTCTTGCAGAGAAGCCACTGCCAGGGTTTGCGACATGCTTAGATGTTGGAGGCCTCTGCAAATGTTGTTCATGGAGTGAGAGGGTCGGTTTGGAGTGTGACGGGGGACCCTTGGTCCCCGGCAAAGCCGTGTTGAGAGCTCGCCTGGTGAGACCACACCTGAGACCACATTTTGGGATTTATGAGACTGGTGACACTGCTATTTTAACTTTGTACAATTTTAGAACTGTTTTAAACTTAATTGCCGATTTTGCACTAGGAGAGGGAGGGAGGGATCGAACCTGACAGCCTGGGGCTGCTCACAGAGGTTAGCGGTCTAGTGGTGGAAAGTAGTGTTATTTAACTCGGAAGCTGATGCGGACGCGCAGCATTGGTCCCTGGCGAAGCCGTGTTGAGAGCTCGCCCGGTGAGACCATACCTGAGACCACATTTTGAGATTCATGAGACTGGTGACACTGCTATTTTAACTTTGCACAATTTTAGAACTGTTTTAAACTTAATTGCCGATTTTGCACTAGGAGAGGGAGGGAGGGATAGAACCCGACGGCCTGGGGCTGCTCACAGAGGTTAGCGGTCTAGTGGTGGAAAGCGGGGTTATTTAACACACATGCTGATGTGGACGCGTGCAGCGGGCACGCCGCTGGCGCGCCAAATGCAAGCCCAGCTGTACCCGTCCACGCGCAGGCCGGGCATAGGGCCTGTCCCACTGGCCTTTGTTCCCCAAAACGAAATCAAACTAGTTACACCACAGAGGAACTACACAAGCTGAATCCTGGCACAGGTATGTTATGCTGTTCCCTAAATCCTAGGACTATCACTGAGCGAGGCATGGAAAGCGCTCTTTGCCCCAGCTGCCAGACACAACTCCCCCTTTTTTTGAATTTGACGGTACGTAAGCTTAGAATTCCAACACTCAAGAGGTCAAATTCAAATAAGATAGGGGATCTGAAATGTGTTCTACTAAATGCTAGATCTTTAGTTAAACACAGTGTAGAATGTGCTTTAAGAGATTAAACAAGCTTTTATTACAGAAGCATGGACAGACCTGGCCTCCGGACCAGATTTAGGGAAGGCCATACCCCTTGGGTTTCACTGTTACATACTTGTTAGGCCGCAAACAAAGGGAGGAGGTCTTGCGGTAATTTATCACGCCTCTTTAAAAGCTTATTTCCTTCCGATTTCCAACTCTGCATGTGAAGCTTTAGCATTTCATTTTCATTTTAGAAGTCACAGGATTTTTAAAGGTCTACTCCTCTTTCGTCCTCCGGGACCCAAAAAAGGGTTCCTGGAGTCAGTGGGCACCCTAATCGAAGAAGGGTTCTGTCAAGATTCATATACAGTAATGGGGGATTTTAACTTCCATCTGGAAAATCATAAAGGGCCATATGTATCAACATACCCTTTTGCGATTTCTTAATAGCGATTTTTAAGGAATCGCTATTTAGAAATTGCAAAGTGGTATGTATGTAGAAATTCGCTATTTTTTAGCGATTTCTTAAAATTCCTTAATTGCGATTAGCAAATTGCTAATCGCAATTAAGGCATTATTTCCCATTCATTTCTATGGGCCGGGAGGCCCATAGGAATGAATGTGAAATTATTCTCAATTTGCGATTTGCAATTTGCTAATCGCAAATTTCAAGGGTGCAGGGGTGTCCAAAGTACACCCTGTTGCACCCCTGAAATAAGCATGGGTACACATGTGGTGCACATACATGCCCTAGGGGCATGTATGTGCATCACATGGCACTTTGAAAAATGCCGAAATGTGCATTCTTCAAAGAAATCGCAACTTACCACCAACTAGTAGTTGGTGGTAAAATGCGATTCCTTAAGGGCATTTTGCACATTTTTTGGGCTTCATACAGTGCCTTTAAGGAATCGCAAAATTTGCTATTCCTTAAATGCAATTGCAAAATAAGGAATCACAATTTTTGCGATTCCTTAGTTTGCTTGAAGATTTGTGTGATACATACCATTTACCGAAAATGCGTTCGCAAACGCCGAAATTCTGCGAATTTCGGCGTTTGCGAAGGCATTTGGGCTTGATACATATGGCCCATAGATCCTGATACACAACAGTTGGATCAAATTATGGAGGTGGGCCACTTATGTCAGCTGGTGACCACTCCCACACACGAAAAGGGACACACTTTAGATGGGATATACTCAAACAATCATGATGTGTGTAATATCTCAGTGTTCCCTTTATCATGGTCAGATCATTGTGTTATTCAGTTTGAGCTCAAATGTAGCAGGAATCAGCCAGCCACAAGTAAATTAGACCAGAGGATAACGACCAGAGCCTGGGGAAAAGTGGACATCAACAAACTCGAGAGCTCCCTCAGTAGCTCGCTGCTTCTCCTTCCAACTGAAGTGCAAACTGCGGCCGCCGACTACAATCAATGGCTTGCCGCTACCTGCAATCTATTAGCCCCTAGTAGAAAGTGGCTTCCTAAACGAGCTACGCCATCGGCCCCTTGGTATTCAGAAGAACATAGAGATAGAAAACAGGAATGTAAACTGTTAGAAAGAGCCTGGCGTAAAAAGTATACTGATACAGATAAGGATAAATATAAACAATCCATAGCAAGTTATACACAAAGCCTATCTGAAGCTAAAAGACAGTTTTTCTCCAAGCAGATTGCAATAGCCAAGTCCAATTCTAAGGAACTTTTTCATACTATTAAAAAATTTACCTCACCCTCCAGTCCTAAGAGTCACAGTAACCATTCACTTTGTAATGAAATCGCCGCCTTTTTCAAACAGAAAGTTGAAATGATATTCTCCTCATTTTCTGAGGTCAATGAAAAATACAGGCAAGTAATAATAGTAATGGACTGGAGAGCAGAGATCCAGTAAGAACTCTGGATCAATTTACACCATTTGAGATTCCAGAAGTAATCAGGGTTTTAACTAACCCTGGGCGTAGTAGGCGTAGTGGGGCTGCGCAAAGCTACGCGAAGTGGACCAGAAACTACGTCCACCTACGCACTTCGCGTAGCCCCACAACGCGCCACCCGCCACCCTCCCGCGCTCGCTAAATACTACCCGCCTCCCTCCCACCCTCCCTAAATACTTAAATAATGTTTTTTAAAAGAATAAACACCACTTACCTTGTCGGCTGCGTCTCCGGGGCTCCCTCTGGTAACCGCGCCGCCATGTTGGATACTAATGCGCATTCGCGGCCGCCCGCGCATGCGCATTTCTCATGAGAAATGCGCATGCGCGGGCGGCCGCGCATGCGCATTAGTATCCAACATGGCGGCACGGTTACCAGAGGGAGCCCCGGAGACGCAGCCGACAATGTAAGTGGTGTTTATTCTTTTAAAAACATTATTTAAGTATTTAGGGAGGGCGGTAGGGAGGCGGGTGGCCGGCAACTTCGCTAAGCCCACGGAGTGGGCGTAGTGTTGCCTGCTACGCCTACTTCGCAAATGGCGAAGTAGGCAACACTACGCCCACTCCGTGGGCATAGCGAAGTACTACGCCCAGGGTTAGTTTTAACCCAAATTCGATCAGGAGCCCCTAGTGATCCCTGTCCTGCTTGGGTCATCAAACAAATACCAGAGGTTATAGGAATGGCCCTGAATCCCGTGTTTAATAATGTTTTTGCTTCCGGGATTTTTCCCAAAATTTGGAAAGTAGCCTCGGTCCTCCCGCTTTTGAAAAAGGAGAACTTAGACCCTAAAGAACCCAATAATTAATGGACTATTTCACAGCTCCCTCTCCCTGCTAAAATCCTGGAAAAGGTGATGAACACCCAACTCAGTGCTTTTCTTCATTGCAACAACTCTCTGGACCCCTCGCAATATGGGTTCAGGGCTAATCATAGCACTGAGCTGGCCCTGTTGAAATCTACGGAAGAGATTAGAGAAGCCGTAGATGGAGGAGGAAGTGCCGTTTTGATCCTGTTAGAACTGTCGGCGGCCTTTGACAAGGTCCATCATTAAATTTTGATGGACCGGTTGTCTGGGATCGGTGTGGCAGGACTCGCGTGGAAACTCATACAGTCCTTTTTGCCGACAGGTCCCAAACAGTGGATCTGGAGGGCAATTCGTCTAAGCCATTCACACTCGCGTGCGGGGTGCCACAGGGCTCTTCTTTGAGCCCCACGCTTTTTAATGTCTATGTGGCACCTCTAGCGGGAGTTATTAGATCTTTGGCTTCCAGCTCACCTCCTATGCTGACGACACACAAACTGTGTTGTCTATAAGTAAGGGAGGTGAGAAAGAGACTGGGGAGCACTTTCATGAGTGTATGAGTGCCATATCCCATTGGATGTCCTCCAATTGTTTGAAACTCAACTCTAACAAGACTGAGGTGTTAAAGTTTGGTAATTGCCCCTTGGTGTGGACACCAGAATGGTGGCCAGAAGAATTGGGTCCTTGTCCCACACCAACTAAGAAGGCTAAAAACCTGGGGGTAGATGTGGATGACAGACTTATCATGGGGGGCCAGATTAGCCTGGTGACCTCAGCCTGTTTTATGATTCTTAGAATCATAAGGAAAATAAAGTTCTTCCTGACAGAGAGCAATATGAAGACAGTGGTCATGGCATTGATAACATCGTGGCTGGACTACTGTAATAGCCGTTACCTGAACCTGCAAAAATGTCAGATGTATAGACTTCAGTTAGTCCAGAATGCAGCAGCCAGGCTGCTGTCTGGTACCCCTAAATTTGCTTCTGTCAAAGGCGAGCTCAGAAAGCTACATTGGCTTCCCATAAAACAAAGATCTCGCTTTAAAGCTCTTTGTATAGTCTTTAAGGCTATCAAAGGGATTGGGCCAGAATTCCTCAGGCACAATGGTATGTGCCAAGGAGGGCACTGAGATCTGTCAGTGCCGAATTAATACAAACTCCAAGGATAAAAAAATGTAACTGGGGAGGCAGGAGCTTTATCCACTGCGCCTCAAAAGCCTGGAACAAGCTTCCACTGGTCCTTAAAAATGCTCCAAATCTCCTCATGTTTCCGAAGAGCTTGAAGACGTGGCTTTTTTCACAGTGATATCTCAGCTAGCTTAGGAGGCCAATGCTTAGCGCCAGGACACCCAAGGGTAATCGTGCACTTTATAAGTGTTAATAATAATAATAATAATAATAATAATAATAATAATAATAATAATAATAATAATAATTGACTGGATGGCTTCTTCGACAGTCTCTGCAGTACCTTTGCCGATGAGACCAGCATCCTTAAGGTGAACCTGGTTCTTCTGGAGGTTAGTGAAGGCTCAGGAAGGTGGAGCCGACTTGCCCTGGTGACTCGTGGACTAAGGCACTCCTGCAGGAACCTTTGATTCAACGGTTTGTCCCAGGTTTTCAATCTTGTTGGGGTCACTGAGGGAGATAAAATGAGAACCTCAGGCTTTGATAACAGTACACACATTTTATCTGTTCTTAGACATCCTCGAATGGCTCTACTATGCCGGTCATAGTGATGCTTTTTAGTTTTGGTGCTAATCTGGCTTTCTTGCCTTGATTTTTCTGAGGTGATTTGGTGTAGACCAGGTTTGAACTCACATTGAGGCTTGTGAGTCTGGGGCATGGTTTGCGGAGAAAAACGGGAAAGTTGTATTAATGCTCTCAGTTAGTACCACGTGAACCAACACAACCTTGTGTGGATAACAAGGATGTGTCATTGTCAAGGTAAGAAGGCAAGTGGGTCCAGTTTGGGTGATGGAGGGTGGCCGATAGAGGCAGTACCAGGTTTAATGCTGTTGTGAAAGATGTAGATCCTGGTTCAGTTTCATTCAAGGGTGCTTCCACAAACCCACTCCTGAATGCTTTCCAGGCTCCTGGCCCTCTCCATAAGGGCCTAAGGTGCTTTCATGAGGCATGTGGGTCTTGGCATGACTGCTAAGAAGCGGTCACTCCTCTTCATACCTTGAGGACCCTGAGCATTGAAGGGTAAGTGAATGGGAGAACTCTGCTAACTGGACGCCATTGTTGACTATGAATGTTACCCCTGGAACCGTGTTCCAGTGATGCGAAACGTGTCAGCAAGTAGCCTAATACTCAATATTATAGTGCCCTTCTAAAGCAAGCCATCTTTAAACCTTTGTTGCATGAGTCTCAAAGCTGTGTTGTTCTGGCAAGTGGCCTTGTTGAAGTGGGAGCCCTCTCTGCTCCCTGACTTTGTAAACTTCATGAAGACCAGGCAAGTGGTGGCCGCATCACAAACTCCACCATCATCTCTAGAAGGCAGGTCACTCACCCACAGGCCTCTGGCCTGCAGGCTTTGCTCATCTGCATTCTTATATTGAGGGCTATGCTGGCGTGGTGTGTTCTGTGGAGATATTGAACTCTTAGAGAGACTTTTATGTATGATGTGTCTGAACACGACGGAGACCTGGCGGGATATGATGTTTGAATTCACCTGACCCCCACTTTGTAAAAAATGGTGCATGCATCATTATACATGGTAATGCATGCACGTGCCTACAAAATAACGTGGCCAGTCTTCTTTATTATAATTTTTTAACATGCTACACGGCAGCCACACTGCTCTACAACATAGCTTAAAAACAAAGGCAAAGCCAAAACCTCTGCCTAACCACTTATAAGGTCCCAAAGGCGAGACCTATTGGCTATGCCAATGCTTGTTTTTAAATGCAGCCCATTTTCCTTAAAGGAAAATGGGCTGTGTTTAGAAAAGAAAAATGAAAAGCTTTTCTTTGAATTTTTCAAGAGCAGGCAGCAGTGGTCTGTAGCGCCGCTACCTGCTCTTAAAAAACAGTTTCACAAACATTCACAAACTGGAAAGGTTCCTTGGGGACCCTGTTCTGTTAGCGCATAGGTTAGCACCTACTTCAAGTAGGTGTTAAAATGCTAATGTTTTGTCACCGCATTTCGTTCACAAAACATTCCTACATACCGCTGTGATTCGGTATTAGGTAGGGATGCCCTTATCATGCCCCTTCCCAATACCCAATCGGTATGTATTTGCAATTCCAAATTGTGATTTGGTAACATGTTACTGAACCGCAAATTGGAATTCTTACATACCAAAATGCATTTTACCGATCGCAAACGGCCTGATACTGTGAATTGGGCCATTTGCGATGGGTAAAATGCATGATACATGGGGCCCCAAATGGCTAAGGCAAGAAAATGCCTGCTTTTTTAAAATGACATTTTCAGAATTGTCCTTTAAAACCTAACCACCATAAGTTGGGATTCCAGATACACCAACTGTAAACCGGTTATCTCTTCCCATTAAGAAATTACACTAAAATATAATGAACCAACTCCAATATTATCCTATGGGAGAAATAATCCTTGCAGTAGTGAATTCCGAATTTAAGAGATTTTCACTACCAGGAAATGTAAAACTTAAAAGTACATTACTAACCTTTTAAATACACTGCACCCTGCCTTTGGTGCTGTCAAGGGCCTACCTTGGGGGTGACGTATATGTATTAAAAAGGAAAGTTTGTGCCTAGCAAAAAGATTATTGTGCATGGTTGAATGGCAGTTTAAACTGCACACACAGGCTCTGCGAAGGCAGGCCTGAGGCAAGTTTAAAGGGCTACTTAACCCCTTCAGCGCTAATGACAAAGCCAGCTTGTCATGGGCGTTACCTGCGCTACGCGGATGACGAGCTGGCTTTGTCATAAACAAGCCATTTTATAAATTTCAGCGCACAGCGGGAAAGCGCGGTAGCGCGGTAGGGGTTAAGTGAGTGTCACAATCAGTGCTGCAGGCCCTCTAGTAGCATTTATTATACATACCCTGGGCACATATAGTGCCACTTTACTTGGGTCTTATAAGTAAATTAAAAATGCCAATTTGGTATAAGTCAATGTTATCATTTTTTAAGCAGACAGCACAAGCACAAGCACATTAGCACTGGTTAGCAGTGATAAACCGTTCAGAGTCCTAAGGCCAGAAAAAATTAAGTCAGCAAAAGAATTGGCAGTCTGAATGCAAAACATTAGAGGGAAACCACGCCAAGGATGCCAGGTCTAACACATTTTTTTATTCAGCCCTGCATGTTCTGAAAGCTGGGCAGGTGGTGACTTTAGCTCAGCAAACTGCTCATTGATGCCATCTTTTGAAAAACACTTTTATCTGAGTGCTTTTTTCCTATTTTCCCCAAAAACTCAAAAGTTATCTATATTGTGCCAATTTTCTAGGTCCCCTGCAGGGTAACCCACAAACCCTGGGTACCTATAGAATCCAAAGGGTGTTGGAAGAAAGTTATGCAAATTTTGCGTGGATACTTTATGTGGAAAAAGGCTTTGGAGCCTTAAGCGCAAACGACTCCAATTAGACAAAAATGGGCTCAGCACTAGGAGTTGGGGGGGGGGGGACGGGTGAGTAAAACTCAGTAATTCATCGAAAAAGTTTTGTGAATAGGGCACAAAATGTGCATCTTATTATATGTGTATACGTACTATAACCAACCACCAGTAGCAGTCTGATCCTATCTGTTGGCTCCCCCGGCAGAGCAGGCCACATATACTCCAGTTGCCCTTCTATATAAGCATAATGCAGACCATGGAAAGCAATCGCCACCGATACTTTGCAGAGCCTCATACTTTTGAAAATTCTCAACAAAATAATTGTTCACTGTTGGACTTGGCCCTTTTGGGAGGTTCACCCCTGAACTTTTTGCCTTTTAATATTACATAATTATAGTGATTTCTGGTCTCTGCGCACTTTGACGCACTGTAAAGTGCGTGCGCTCCCTGAGTGCGTGTGATGAGATTGGCCTGCCCACCCAAAGGAATGCATGGGGAATATGTGTGTCCATGGTAGTTCCAGATGTGTGGTGAGTGCAGGGTCGAGTTTGGTATGTGCAAACTCGTGAGACTAAATGCTGTGAGATGACGTGTGCAGATTTAATGTGTCTAGTGTGGAAGTGCCACTTCTAAAAGTTGGCATGTCTGGGCAGTGGAGCGGGCTTGTGTGCCTCGCTCCAGGAGTCAGGATGGGTCTGCCCCCGTGGTGAATAGAGAGATCTGCATGTTGATGGGAGGGAGGAGTGCACCTGGGACCTGAATAGGGCGGGGCCTTCCCTCCACAATGCTGGCTCCACCCCCTATGATGTGTCTGATGTCCCTGAGCCACCCTGTGAATAGGCAGAGGGGCTGAGCAAAACAAAGTGCTCAAGAACTAGTTGCATCTGGTTCACCCCTTGCCTGCACCTTTGACAACAAAGGATTTCTGTGTATAAAAGAGGGGCTGTGACCCCATGAAAATGTTCTTGTTTCCAACTCGAATCTACCATGGGCGTGCTGCTGCTGGGGCCCAGGGGAAGGCTTGCCTCCCTGGGCTCTGCCCAGCCCCTGGATTGCTGGAGGACTTCTTTCAGGAGGCCCTTCTGCCTGCTCTGGGATGACTGGGGGGACTTTTCCTTGTCCTAGGACTATTTTTGCTCCAGCTACTCTTTTTGAACTGAGTGTCTTTACACTTAGCGCCTGGTAGCGCTTTTATCTTAATTTACTCTTTATCTTGAGGGAGCCTGACGGTGGCCACTTTTGTTTTAGAGCCACAGGGCTCTAGCGATGGGCCAATTACAGTAAAGGGGCCCCAGTGGGGGCCCCCAGGCACCAGAGTGGTGCCCTTCTTAAGAGCGGCCCTGGATGGCAGCGGGCCGCTCCCCTAATGGCTCTCCTGTTGTTTCAAGGACCCCGTGGGAGTCCTGAGGTCCCGGGGCCCGTGTCCCCCCCCCAGAGCCATTGCGCTCCACCGATTGGGGCATGTATTTCTAAAAGGGGCCAGAGTGGCCTAATCAATCAATCAATCAAAGCATTTATATAGCGCACTACTCACCCGGAGGGTCTCAAGGCGCTGGGGGTTGTGGGGGGCCGCTACTGCTCGAACAGCCAGGTCTTGAGCTGCTTCCTGAAGGCGAGGTGGTCCTGGGTCAGGCGGAGGTGGGTCGGAAGGGAGTTCCAAGTCTTGGCGGCCAGGTAGGAGAAGGACCTTCCTCCTGTGGTGGCTCTTCGGATGCGGGGGATGGTGGCGAGGGCGTGGCCGGTCGATCGAAGCTGGCGTTTGGGAGCGTAGAAGTTGAGGCGGCTGTTGAGGTATCCTGGGCCTTGGTTGTGTAGGGCTTTGTGTGCGTGGGTGAGGAGCTGGAAGGTGATTCTTTTGTTGACCGGGAGCCAGTGCAGGTCTCTCAGGTGTCCGGAGATGTGGCTGCGGCGGGGGATGTCCAGGATGAGTCGTGCTGAGGTGTTCTGGATCCGCTGTAGTTTCTTCTGGAGCTTGGCGGTGGTTCCGGCGTAGAGGGAGTTGCCGTAGTCCAGACGGCTGGTGACAAGGGCCTGGGTGACCGTCTTCCTGGTCTCGGTGGGGATCCATCGGAAGATCTTACGTAGCATGTGCAGGATGTTGAAGCACGACGAGGAGACAGCGTTGACTTGTCTGGTCATGGATAGGGAGGAGTCCAGGATGAAGCCCAGGTTGCGTGCGTGGTCTGTGGGTTTGGGTGCACTGCCTAGGGCGGGGGGCCACCAGGAGTCGTCCCAGGCGGAGGGTGATGATCCCAGGATGAGGACTTCCGTCTTGTCCGAGTTCAGTTTCAGGCGGCTGTTCGACATCCATTTGGCTACGTCTGTCATCCCTTCGTGCAGGTTGGCTCTGGCGGTGGCGGGGTCGTTGGTGAGGGAGAGGATCAGCTGGGTGTCGTCGGCGTAGGTGATGATGTTGAGGTTGTGCTGGCGTGCGATGGCTGCGAGGGGGCTCATGTAGACGTTGAAGAGTGTTGGGCTGAGCGAGGAGCCTTGAGGAACGCCGCAGATGACTTCGGTGGCCTCTGATCTGAACGGGGGGAGGCGGACTCTCTGTGTCCTTCCGGCGAGGAAGGAGATGATCCACTCCAGTGCCTTCTCCTGGATTCCGACGTTGCTGAGGCGCTGTACTAGGGTACGGTGGCAGACCGCGTCGAAGGCCGTGGAGAGGTCCAGGAGGATGAGGGCCGCTGTTTCTCCGTTGTCGAGCAGGGTTCGGATGTCATCGGTAGCTGCGATCAGGGCGGTCTCGGTGCTGTGGTTGGCCCGGAAGCCAGACTGCGAGAGGTCGAGGGAACTGTTCGTCTCGAGGAAGGCGGCCAGTTGCTTGTTGACGGTCTTCTCGATGACTTTTGCCGGAAACGGGAGCAGCGAGATGGGGCGGTAGTTCTTGAGGTCGGTGGGGTCGGCTGATGGTTTCTTGAGTAGAGCGCTGAGTTCGGCGTGCTTCCAGCTCTCCGGGAAGGTCGCGGTGTCGAAGGAGGTGTTGATGATGTCCTGCAGGTGGGGTGCGATGACAGCGTCGGCCTTGTTGAAGACGTGGTGAGGGCAGGGGTCTGTCGGAGATCCGGAGTGGATGGAGTTCATCGTGTGGACGGTGTCTTTGGTGCTGATCGGGGTCCAGGCGTGGAGGGTGGTTGTGGGGGGCGGTGGGTCGGTCGTGGCGTGCGTCGGTTGAGTGCTGAAGCTGTTGTGTATGTCCCCGATCTTGTTGTGGAAGTAGGAGGCGAGGGAGTTGCAGAGGTCTTGTGAAGGGGTGATGTCGTTGTTTCCGGCGTTTGGTTGGAGAGCTCTTTCACGATGTTGAAGAGTTCCTTGCTGTTGTGTGCGTTGTTGTCCAGTCGTTCCTTGAATGCGGTTTTCTTGGTGGTGTGGATCAGTTTGTGGTGTTTTCGGGTGTCGAGCTTGAGGGCAGTCATGTTGTCTGGTGTTGGGTTTCTGCGCCAGGTTTTCTCGAGTGCTCTGCAGTTCTTCTTGGAGCTCTTGAGTTCGTCGTTAAACCATGGGGCTTTCTTACTGCCGGGTCTGCTGGGCAGGGTCTTCAGAGGGGCGAGGTCGTCTGCGCAGTCGCTGATCCATTTCGTGAGGTTGGTGGCCGCTTGGCTGGGGTTCGTTGTGCTGGTGGGAGGGTTCTTGCTCAGGGAGGTAGCGAGCTGGTCTGCAGTGATCTTGTTCCAGCTTCTGCGGGGGACCTGTTGCTGGTGATGGTGGAACGTGGTCCTTCTGAAGCTGAAGTGGACGCAGCTGTGGTCCGTCCAGTGGAGTCCCGTGGCGTGGCTGAAGGCGATGTCCTTGGTGGAAGAGAAGACCGGGTCGAGCGTGTGTCCAGCGTAGTGGGTGGGGGTGTTGACCAGCTGCTTGAGTCCGAGGTTGGCGAGGTTGTCCAGCAGGGTGATGGTGTTGCGGTCGTTGTTGTTCTCCAGGTGGAAGTTGAGGTCCCCGAGGAGGATGTAGTCGGCGGAGGGGAGGGCGTGTGGGCTGATGAAGTCGGCGATGTCTTCACTGAATTGTGTGCGTGGTCCCGGGGGTCTGTAGATGAGGGTGCCTCTGAGGGTGGTCTTGGGGTTGACGTGGATCTGGAAGTGCAGGTGTTCGGTGGGTGCGAGGGTATCGTCGGTGTCGGTCGTGATGCGGATGGTGTTCCTGTGGATGATGGCGATGCCTCCTCCTGTCTGGTTGACGCGGTCCCTCCGGATGATCTTGTAGCCGTCCGGGATGGCGATGGCGATGTCGGGCGCTGAGGAGGCGTTCATCCAGGTTTCCGTGAGGAAGGCGACGTCTGGGGCTGTGGTGTCGAGCAGGTTCCAGAGCTCGACGGCGTGTCTGTGGACGGAGCGGGTGTTGAGCAGGATGCACTTCAGGTGGGTGGTGCTGGAGTTCGGCCTGGTGGGTGCTGGTGTAGCGTGGGTCCGGTTGCAGGTGAACTTGCAGGAGTGGCAGCTGAAGGGTCCGTGGGTGCGTCTCGGTGTGGCTCGGTAGCAGCCCGGGGTTCGGCCGGTGTTGAGAGCGTTGAGTTCGGTGGCGTCGTAGGTCCGTCGGGTCGGCTTCCGACGGTGGGGGCCAGGGGTCCTGGCACTGGGCGCGGGCCAGGCGCGGATGGGTGCAGACGGGCTTACCTTTGGCGCACCTTTGGCGCTCAATCGGTGCTCCCGCTGCGCGCGTCCGCTGCGCGGTCGCTGAGGGGGCGTCATAAGTAGGAGCCGGGAGGGAGGGTCAGCCGGGAGGCGGGAGGACCAATGGGAGAGGGGGGGAGGCGGAGCTACGGGTCAGCGGCGGGAAAGCGTCCAGGCAGCAGGAAAGACAGAAGGCAGGCGAGCGGCAGGACAGCGAGGAGGGAGCGACCACCTGCGAGGGCACAGGGGTCACAGTGAGTGACCCGGCAGGGACCCCTTAAGTAGGAGCCGGGAGGGAGGGTCAGCCGGGAGGCGGGAGGCGGGAGGACCAATGGGAGAGGGGGGGAGGCGGAGCTACGGGTCAGCGGCGGCGGGAAAGCGTCCAGGCAGCAGGAAAGACAGCAGGCAGGCAGGCGAGCGGCAGGACAGCGAGGAGGGAGCGACCACCTGCGAGGGCACAGGGGTCACCTAGGGCCTAGGGACAGTTCCAGGCCCCACCAGGGCTCCCCCCATTGCTGATGGTTACCAGAGCCTGAGGGCTCCAACGTGCTAGATAATCATTTTAGGAGCCAGAGTGCTCCACTGGACATAGCCAATTTTCAGAGCCCCAGCAGGGCCCAGAGGGCACCGCTGTGCCAGGGCCCATTTTGTCCTTGTCCCCGCAGCTCCTTGGGGGACATGCTGAGTTCCAGAGCCTAGATGGCTCCAACCTGCAACGCAGTGGTTCCTGAAGGACAGGGCAGGCCCATGCAGCAGTTTTACTTTCAGTGGGCAGCTGCACCGTTTAGGACTTTTTCCTTTTAGGGGACATATGTTCTTTTGGACTCAGGAGTGAGGCGCTCTCCTTTGCCCTAGCTTGGCCTTCCACAGCTGCACAGCACTTAGTGCCAGCTTTAGCGTTTAGGCCCTAGTTCATGTTCTCGGCTGCCCAACAAGTAGTGGGCAGTTGCAACGTTTAGGTTTTGGCGCAGTGGTGCAACCTTGACCTTCGCTGCTAAGGCAGCAGCCCTGTCTCTCTGGACATAGGGCATTTGAGCCCCCTATTTGAGGTGGCCAGTTGGCCAGGGGGGGATTGTTACATTTATAGGGCGCATGCCCTAATGTGATTTATGTGCTAGATGTGATTTTATGTGCTAATGCTTTTGGGTGCTAGGAAATGTATTGTGTATAGTATGTTTTGCTCACCCTGTTTGATACATCTAAGTTATGGTTTATACATCTGAGGTTGTGTTACGTGTTTAGGTTGGTGTTAGGGAGATTATACTCTCCTGTGTGATTTACGCCCCTAGTGTAATGTTTACTTAGGTGGTTAGGGTCTAATGTAGTTAGACTTGTGGGATACTGTGCATGATGGATTTCATGTCACAGACTGTTGCAAAGTACAGTGACTATCAGTGTTTACTGGCTGTACGTTCTATGACCTATTTTACTTGTATGTTTATGATTTAGTTCACTTTTACCAAGTTATCTATTGTACCATTTCTTTACCAAGTGCTGATGCTGACAGTGGTCCCTGTGGCCCTGTCAGGTGTACATAATCCCTTGTAAATATTGCCCGTGCCAGTTTGCACAATGTATATGGTTGATTACTATCTGATGTGTTTTGAGAATACAAAGGGTATTTTTGATATAACCTTGTGTGGAGTTCCTTTTGTGGGGGGCCTGGGATGTTGTTGCTGGTAGGTGCGTGCGCAAATGCTTTACACTTTGCCTCCGGGATAAGCCTTACTGCTCGTGACACGTTGCCAAGGGGATGAGCAGGGGTTATCTTTGGAGTGTAACTCCCTTGCCCTAACTAGAGTGGTGGTTTCTGCCTGGCTTTGGCGCAAGCCTCAGCCAACCAGAAATCCTATTTCTAACATTCACAAATTAACATCAAGATGACATTTAACTTTTCAGTCTGTCCATTCTCAGAAATGTTAATTACAGCTCTAGACAATCACCATCAGAGGCCGTTCATAAAGTCACATTCTTCTCCATGGAATCTTGCAGGGTGTTTTTAATGCATCCCTGGGTCTGTATATAAAGTTCAGTATGTCAAAAAGTTTGAATGTCTTTAGACAAGAGCAACTTACATTGTTCTGTGCAATATATGAAGCTGCAAATACCTTTATGGAACTACAGCATTGAATTTTTAATGAAGAAATCATGAAAAAATAAAGTCTTTCCTAGTCAAGGTCAATTTTACTTGGGTGGAAAATAAATATTTATTTCTACTAAAAGAAAGTGTGAGTCAGAAAAGATCCAACACAGTATTCGACTTTTAAATGTTTTAGCAGGTACAGATTGTCTTTTATAAAATGCAAATAGAAAAAACCTGCAGAGGAATACTTCTGAAGCAGTCCAATTAGTCTTTGAAAAGCGCACTATTTCACAAAAATTATTCTGACATACATTTGCAGCTACTTTGAGTGTGGGTCTCATGAACCCAGGCATGTTTCTTTTGATAAATTGCCGCGGGATTGAACCACACAGTGTTAGTTTCTAAAAACAAAACAAAAAATAATAATATAAATTGAGACGAATGATCTGCTTCAATGTTGATGCACTTATGAAGTGAAATAAATGGATATATTAATTGTTTTTGCCAAGATACTGTGGAACAATAAATATATATATATATTTTTTTAAGTTGATGCATTTATCTACACGTTGGTATGAGTAAAGTGTTGTTATAAGTCACAATATTAAGCCTATCATTGAGATGATGGTGGAATGATTTACAAGGATTGGTTGCAGGGCTTTTCCATGATCCTTGAGGTCACATGAACAACCTGGGCTTACCAAAGGTGAAATTGATGGTGCTGCAGGACTGGGAGAACACTAGGTACACAGACTGGGACAGAAGGGTGACCTCCCAAGTGTTCTTGACTTTCAGGTAACACGTGGATAAGAAGTCAAGGTTAAATTCAAGGAAGGTAGCACAAGGTTGAGTTAGGCGGAACAGCAAACCAGCAGTAAAAATGTTGCAATAGTCAGAGCGCTTTTAAAAATACTGGTACATAATATTACCATTAGTAGTAGTTGTGATAGTACTAATGTAGCATTATTATTTGTAATAGTAGTTTTTGTAGTAGTATTACGAGCAGCATTATTATTGGTGTTATTGTGTTTAGTATAATAAAAACAGTAATAATAGCAGTAGTAATAGTAATAATATTAACAACAACGATAATAATAATAATAATAATAATAATAATAATGATAATGATAGTAATAAAAATACTAGTAGTAATAATAACCAAAAGCCTGTAATCTTTTGCACAACCAGTTAAAATGATTTAAGGCATGGGAAGCTTTAGCCCAAGACATTGACGTCTGAGCTCTGAGTTGGTTAAATAAACCTGTTTTAAATTGCACTCAGACTGTTATACCATGCAGAGACATGTTAAGGCATTGGCCCTATGGCCCTTGCTTCTAAAATATCCCCACAGTAAGTGATTTAGACAGTGAGAAGGCTTGCTTTTCTCTTCCTCTATCACAACTTTCTCTCTTTCTCTCTAGTTCTGCCTCCTTCCCCACCTGGTCATCTTTTATCTCTTTCTCGCACTACTTTGCTTACCCCTCTTTACTTCTTTCTACTTCTTTCTCTCCCTAATGTACTCTCTTCTCCCTCTGTCTATTTTGTTTCTCTTTCTACCCCTCCCTGCTTAAACCAGAGACTAATCCACCCCTTGCAATGTGTAATTGCAAGGAGACCATGATTCCTGTCTGGGCACCGACCCCTCAGTGCTGATCCACCTGCATATTCAACGTACTTTCTACTTGGTTGTAGGTGATGCAGAAAGGTATATAAATGAAGTGAGTGATATACACTGTAGGTAAGGATGTTGGCATGAAAAAGGGCTTGGGGAAAAGTGCGCTTCTGGATACATGTTGAATAAATACAACTTACACTTTTATCCACTGATGTTCTGAATGTTTCAGGTATCCCTATTGTTAGGAATCCATGAAACCTTGAGTTAACTGAAAATGTGCACTCAATTAAAAGCTGGTCTGAACAGGAGGCCCAAAAATATGTCTTGCCGGGGACTCAAAATCATTAAGATTTCCCTAGTTAAATGCACAGAAAGCTGACTCAGAAAAGCTAGAGAACATTTTAGTATAGCATACTAAGACAAGTAAATATTTCTTGTGAGAAATTGGGTTGTTGGGCGACTGGGGTGTGAGACCTGGCCATACAGCAACTACAATCCTTGTCAGCATGAGGCACAAGCCAACTCTAAAGTAACCTAAGCTCGACCCCCTGGTAGCTTGGCACAGAGCAGTCAGGCTTAACTTAAAGGAAATGCGTAAAGTATTTGTGCAACACTTAAAACAGTAAGACAGTTAGAATATCACACAAAAAAGGATTCCACACCGAATTAGAAGATTAGACCTGAATGTAATAATTAGAATAAGACCAAAATGGCAAACTTCTAATCAGTAGAACTGAAGGTATGAATTTTAAAAAGAATTTAGTAAAAAAAAAGTGCCAAAAAGCACAAAATGACAACATGTGCGATCTAGTCACGCAGGACCAGGTCAAAGTCACACTTTCAGGCTGACCGCGATGGAGGTCAGGTTAGATAAATGTCAAAATAATTCTTAGCCAATTCTGCATTCAAAACATATAAATACATCATAACAGAGCTGAGGGCACATAATTCAATGACCAGAGGGGCCTATGAATTGATGCATAATTGTTATGTTATTATTCAAGAACATGGTATTCTATATATACTTTAAAAATAAATAGATCACTCATATGTCATCTAAAATACATCACAACACTGCATGTCTTAGCTATTTCAATCATACGATCTTTCATACCCTTACTTTCATCCACAACATACAACATAACCAACAGCGAAATAAATATATATTTAAATGACAATCCCAATAAATCCATATAATATATAATATGTGAAAATAGAAACACATCGCCCAACAAAGTTTCTTGTAAACTATTTCAGCAAAACTAGTTGTTCATGCAGTTCTCAAACAGTGGCAAATTAATAATATATTTTCTCAGGTTGGATAGTCACCAGGTTAGTCCTGCTAAAGTTTACAGGCTCAAGTTTTATCCCAAGAGTTGCTTTCTTATTGAGGAGGGAAGACAGGAACCATTTGAGCGTTGCGGGAGGCTGTTGGTGAAGAGTGACTAGCCAGCTGGGGTCATGGGCAAACATTGCTGGAGGTTCATTCTGGCAGTTCCCATGAGTCAGCGATACCAATGAAGGTTTGGGCTGGTTTCAATCAATCAATCAATCAATCAGGGTTTTTTAAAAGCATGCTACTCACCCGTGAGTGCTTCAAGGTGCTGGAGGGGAGGAGGGGCTGCAGCTCCGGATCAGCCCAAGAGCCAGGCCTTGAGGCTCTTCCTGTAGGTGTGCAGGATAAGGGAGCATCTGCTGTTGAGTGGGAGCTCGTTCCAGGCCTTAGCCGTGACGTGGGAGAAGGCTCTTCCCTCCGCTCTGGTTCTGTGGATACGTGGTGTTTCTGCTAGGGCGAGGTCAGCGGAGTGGAGGTTTCTTTTGGGTACGTGGAAAGATACTCTTTCATTGAGGTATTTGTATCCGATGTTGTGGAGGTATTTGTAGGCGTGGGTGAGTAGCTTGAAGGTTACTCTCTTCTCGACTGGGAGCTAGTGGAAGTCTTGCAGGTGTTGGGTCATGAGCTTGTGTTGTAGAGTTCCGAGGATGAGTCGGCCGTGGTGTTCTGGATGGTCTGGCGTTTGTGAAGGAGGGATTTGTTGATTCTGGCGTAGAGGGTGTTACCGTAGTCCAGTCTGCTGGTTATGAGTGCATGGATGATGCTTCTTCTGGCTTCGGGGGATCCACTTGAATGTCTTGCAGAGGATGTGGAGAGAGTTGAAGCAGGTGGAGGCGACAGCATTGATCTGGTGGGTCATGGTGAGGGAGGAGTCTAGGATGAAGCTGAGGTTCAGTGCGTGATCCGTCGGGGTGTGTGGGTTTCCGAGGGATGAGGGCCATCAAGTGTTGTCCCAAGCAGAGGGAGAGGGTCCAAGGACGAGGACCTCTGTCTTCTCTGAGTTGATCTTTAGGCAGCTGTTGCTCATCCTGGCTGCTACGTCCTTCATTCCTTCCTGGAAGCTGGGTCTGGTGTCTTCAGGGTTCTTCATGAGGGAGAGGATGAGCTTGGTGTCATCGGTGTAGGATACTATACTGAGCCCATGTTGTCTGAAGATGGCGGCAAGAGGGGCCATGTAGATGTTGAATAGCGATGGGCTGAGCGATGATCCTTAGGGTACTCCACAGGTGATCTCTGTTTGTTCAGAGAGGAAGGGTGGGAGTCTGATCCTTTGGGTTCTGCTGGCGAGAAAGGAGCGTATTCAGTCAAGGGCAGTACCACGTATGCTTGTGACTTGGAGTCTGGCTGCATGAGTGCGGGGGGATTTGATGTCCACGGCTGTGGAGACGTCGGGTTGAGTAGCATGCGGACGTCGTCGGTGGCAGCGAGGAGGGCAGTCTCTGTGCTGTGGTTGCTGCAGAAACCGGACTGGGTGGAGTCGAGAATGTTGTTCTCTTTGTGACTTTGGCTGCAAAGGGAAGGAGAGAGATGGGCCAGTAGATTTCCAGGTCTGTCAGGTCAGCTGCAGGTTTCTTGAGAAGGGGCTTGACCTCTGCCAGCTGTCAGTAATTGGGGAAAATGCCAGATTTGAAGGAAGCATTGCTGGTGCGGCATAGTTTGTGTGCTATGGTGGCGGAGGCTCTGTGGAAGACGTGCGGTGGGCAGCAGTCCATGGGGGCTCCTGAGTGGGTGGTCTTCAAGGTCATGGTGGTATCTTCGGTGGTGACTCGGGTCCAGGTGGTGATGGTGGAATGGCTGAAATTGCTGGGGGTGGGGGTGGTTTTTGGAGACTGTTCGCTGAAGCTGTTGTAGAGAGCCTTGATTTTCAGGTGGAAGTAGGAGCTGAGCTTCTTGCAGAGGTCCTGGGATGGCGTGATGTCTCTGGCTTCACTAGGGGTCTGGTGAACTGCTGGATGACGTTGAAGAGTTCCTTTGCGTTACTGGCATTGGTCTGGATTTTGTTCTGATGAAGGTCCTCTTGGTGGTTCTTATGCGTTGGTGGTATTCAGTCATGGCATTTTTTAAGGTGTTCTGGTCTCCAGTGGTTTTGTGTTTCTCCCAAAAATTTCGAGACGTCTGCAGGTGTGTCTGGCTTCTTGAGGGTCGGTGGTTTACTAGGCGGCCTTCACGGGGCATTGTCTTGTGGGGTGGCGGAGGGATGCGAGCTTGTCTACGCAGCTGTTGACCTTGTGGTGTAGTTCTTTGGTTGCAGAGTTGACCTCAGTCATGGCGGTGGGAAAAGCTCTGGAATGGATCACCTCCTTCCTCTCCGACAGAACTCAGAGAGTCCTCCTCCCCCCTCCTTCCGCTCAGCGGCCACCAAGATCATCTGCGGCGTTCCTCAAGGCTCCTCGCTCAGCCCCACCCTCTTCAACATCTACATGAGCCCCCTCGCAGCCATTGCACGCCAACACAATCTGAACATCATCTCCTACGCTGACGACACCCAGCTGATCCTCTCCCTCACCAACGACCCCACCACCACCAGAGCCAACCTCCATGAAGGAATGAAAGACGTCGCAGAATGAATGAAGCTCAGCCATCTGAAACTGAACTCAGACAAGACGGTAGTCCTCATCCTCGGACCATCACCCTCCGCCTGGGACGACTCCTGGTGGCCCCCCACACTGGGAACCCCCCCCAAGCCCACGGACCATGCTCGCAACCTGGGCTTCATCCTGGACTCCTCCCTCACGATGACCAGGCAAGTCAACGCAGTCTCGTCATCCTGTTTCAACACCCTGTGCATGCTCCGTAAGATCTTCCGGTGGATTCCCACCGAAACCAGAAAGACGGTCGCCCAGGCCCTCGTCACCAGCCAACTGGACTACGGGAACGCCCTCTATGCTGGAACCACAGCCAAACTACAGAAAAGATTGCAGCGCATACAGAACGCCTCTGCACGACTCATCCTGGGCATCCCCCGTCACAGCCACATCTCTGCCCACCTGAGAGACCTGCACTGGCTCCCCGCCAGCAAGAGGATCACATTCTGGCTCCTCACCCACGCACACAAGGCTCTCCACCACATGGGCCCCAAATACCTCAACAACCGCCTAACGTTCTACACACCCACCCGCCAGCTCCGATCCGCCAGCCTTGCCCTCGCCACCGTCCCTCGGATTCGCAGAACCCCCACCGGAGGAAGATCCTTCTCCTACCTGGCCGCCAAGACATGGAACTCCCTCCCCTCCCACCTGCAGATGACCCAGGACCATCTCTCCTTCAGGAAGCAACTCAAGACCTGGCTCTTCGAGCAGTAGCAGCACCCAACCCCCCTCCCCTCTCAGCGCCTTGAGACCCTAGCGGGTGAGTAGCGCACTTCATAAATGCGATGATTGATTGATTGATGGGGTGTCATGGATGAGGGTGGAGTTGAGGTGCTCCTCAAGGACCTTGCTCCAGTTCCTTCATGGCAGGCGCTGGGCAGGCTTATGTGCAGAGGTGGTGTTGAAGGAGAAGTGTACGCAGTGGTGGTCTGTCCATAGGGGCTCTGAGGTGTGGCTGAAAGGGATGTTGGGCCCTCCTGCGAAGATGGGGTCGAGGATGTGTCCGGCCTTGTGGGTGGGGGTGGTGATGAGCTGCTTTAGTTCGAGGTTGGCAAGGTTGTCAAGAAGGGAAGTGGAGTCGGGGTCACTGCGGTTGTCGAGGTGGAAGTTCAGTCTCCAATGAAGACGTAGTCCGTGGAGGCGATGGCTTGGGGTACAATGAGGTCTGGGATAGTGGTGGCAAAAGAGGTGCGGGCCTTGGGGGTCTGTAGGCAATGTCTGGAGGCAAGGGTGTCGCATAGCGTGGTACTGAGCTGGTCTGGATCTGAAAGCGGAGGTGCTCGGTTTTGGAGAGGGGTCATTTGTGCTGGAGGTGGAGAGTCAGAGAGTGCTCTTGTGTGCGACAGCGAGTCCTCTTCCTGGGCAGTGGGGGTGGTCCTTCCTCTGGATCTTGTATCCCTCGGGAATGGCGATGGCGATGTCAGGGAGGAGGTGTTGGTTCAGGTTTCCGTGAAGAATGCGATGTCTGGCGAGAGGGTGTCGAGGAGGTCCCAGAGCTCTACGGCGTGTCTGTGCAGGGAGTGCACGTTGAGGAGTGTTAGACCTGGCCCCATTGGCATGGGTCTCCCTTCCATTTTTGCTGTTGCCTCATGTGTTTTTGCTGCTGTTAAATGCTTTGGGCACTGTCCCACTGCTGTTCAGTGCCACAGAGCAAGGGCTCCCTACTGTAAATGAATGTATTAATTGGTGATTCCATGATTGACTATTTGGTTTACTTGTCAGACCCTAGTACAGTGCACCAGGAGTGCCCATGGCATGTAAATCAAAATGCTTCTAGTGGGCTTGCAGCACTGGTTGTGCCACCCACAGAAGCAGCCTGTAAGGTCTAAGGTTTGCCATTGCAGAACCTGCGCGCAGGCTGGTACTGTCATGCTGACTGGACAAGTGCACCCACTTGCCAGTCCCTAAACCTTCCCTTGTCTTCATATCAGACACCCCTATGGTAGGCCCAAGGGAAGGGTGCATTGTAAGTATAAGGTAGGACAAGCCCTGATGTGTGTGGCCTGCCCTAATAGTGAATTACAGCCATTTTCATTTTTCATTCTTGCAAGGCTACCTATGCTCCATAGGCCCGAATGGGCTGTTAGAATGATTACATTTTATTACCCTAACTGACTCAGAGAACATTGTAGAAATTCGAGTTTAGTATGTCTGAACTCAGAATGATAAAAAACATATTTTAGTGAAGTTGGTTTTAACATTCTGTATTTGAAAATACCACTTTTACAAAGTAGGTATTTTCTTGCCAAACCTTTCAAGCCTGCCTCTGCTAGGTTGTGCATTCTTTTGTCTGGAGTTTGTGAGTGACAGAGCTGGGGGAATCCAGAAGACAGGATGGGTCAGCCCAGTGGTGAATAGAGAGATTTGCATCTAGATGGGAGGGAGGAGTTACACGTTGGACCTGAATAGGGCTGTGCCTTCCCTCCACAATGCTGGCTCCGGCCTCTGCCCTGCACACTGAAAGAAGAGAAGGAATCCTGTCAACAAAGTGCTCCATGGCTTTGCTTGCCTTCCACAATGCTGGCTCCATCTCCTGTCTGATGTTTCTGCCCTGCACTGTGAAAGGAAAGAAGGAGTCTTGTAAACAGAGTGTTCCAGAACTGGTTTGGACTAGGCAAAGACCCTGCTCCCCTCAGAGAACAAAGGATTTTGTGCTATAAATATTGGGACCCTGATCCCAAGAAATTAGATCACTTTTGGACTACAAGAAGAAACCTTTGCTGAGGAGAGGAACCTGAAGAAACTGAGGAGAGACTATTCCTAAGCTGAAGTGTTGCTTAGGGGATTGGCCTGCAGTGGTTGCCTGTCTGCCAAAGGAAGGAGAAGGGAACTTTGTGTATTTTATTTTCAACTTGCAGAGGATCTCCAAGGGCTTGGAATAGAGCTTGCCACCTGCTGAAGTCTCAGGGACAACAGACTTCAAACCCCAGCTCCCCAGATTTCTTTAGGAAGTGCCTGCTGCTGTTTTGGGCCTTCTGAGCCACTGAGTGTTGCAAGGAGCTGGAAGCATGACTCAACAAGGAAGAAGCGTGTCGCCGTCACTGCTGCTGCCGTCGCATCTGTGAACAAGGGTGTCGCCGCTGGAGGTGTCGCACTGCACCGCATCGAGAAAAGCGTCTTGCAACGAAGAGGAAGCGTGTCGCTGTCGCTGCTGCCTGCCGTCGCACTTCTGAACAAGGGTGTCGCCGCTGGAGCTGTCGCATTGCACCGCATCGAGAGAAGGGTCTCGCAACGAGGAAGAAGCGTGTCGCCATTGCTGTTGCTGCCGTTGCACTTCTGAACAAGGGTGTTGTCGATGGAACTGCTGCATTGCACCGCATCTAGGATAGCGCCTTGCATCCCCGTCAGAGCTGCTGCCGTCGCATTTCTGAACAAGGATGTCACCGCTGTAGTTGTCGCATTGTGCAGAAGCTTCTCGCAAACGTGGAAGAGTGTTGCAGCCAAGGCTGTTGCTGTCACATCGCTGAACAAGGTGTCGCCGCTACAGTCAACGCATCTAACCGAAAACTACTCGCATCCCCGGAGAAGCGTGCCACATCTGGGAGATTTTCACATCTTTATTTCTTTGCACCAGAACTTTGCCACATTTCCATCGCTGCAACATTGCTTGTCGTGGAAGCGCAACACTTCGTAAGGTATATTGAAGCAAAGTGTCGCATCTTAAGAACTGAACTTAACCATTTTTAAGTAACAGTATTGTGTATTTCTTTCGTTTATGGTCTTGTGGTAAATCTTTATAAAGTATACTTATTTTTGATATACAACCTTGAGTGGTGTCCATCTGTAGTGTTGTCACTGGGTTACTGTATGTGGTCACAAATGCTTCACACACTGCCTCTGAGATATGCCTGTCTGCTCGTGCCAAGCAACCAAGGGGGTGAGCAGGGGTTATGTTAGAAGTGTACCACCTTACCCTGACTAGAGACAAGGGTCCCTAATTGTCACAAGTACCTACATGTGCCAACTAGAGACCCCAAAATCTAACATATGTGATCACAAATGCTTTACACACTGCCTCTGAGATAAGCCTGTCTGCTCGTGCCAGGCTACCAAAGAGGTGAGCAGGGGTTATTTTAGAAGTGTACCACCTTACCCTGACTAGAGACAAGGGTCCCCAATTGTCACAAGTACCTACCTGTGCCAACTAGAGACCCCAAAATCTAACAAGGAGGATGCACTTCAGTGCTTCGGTGGTGCGGGGTCTGGCGTGGGAGTGGCGGCCGTGGGGGTGCTGTCGGTGGGGAAGTATTGGTGGCAGTGTCGGCAGGAGAATTGGCCATAGGTTGTCTTTGGCATTGGCTGTTGGCAGTTGCAGTTTCTTCTGTGGTTGAGTGCGAGAAGGTCAGCTGAGTCATATTGGTGGATGGTCGGAAATCTAGGGTTCCTGGCGCTGTTCACTGTTGTGTCGAGGATAGGCGCAGGGGGGCTTGCCTTTGGCACGTCCACTGCTTGCTGCTGCACAGCAGTCGCATTCTCCTAGCTGTTGTTTATAATGGCCCACTAGTGGCGCATTCTCCTTGCTGTTTTTTTATGGCTGATTTAAGCTCACAGAGGTGGACTCGCAGTTCCCTAGCTGTTTCGTCCACTTAGCCTAAGTTATATGGGTACAAAAGTAAGTAGACGATAATGCTGCTTCTATAGTTGTTAAGGTCTTTTGCAGAAAGGGTATATTTGTTGTATGTGATGTTTTTACCCTCTATACAGTGATCGCAGATCATACAGCTGCTGCACTTGTAGTTGCCTATAGCTTTAGTCCCTGTTATTGTGTATTGTCCTGTTTCAGAGGTATCTCTATAGGTGTGTACCAGTTCTTTCCTCAAATTATTGTTGTGTTTAAATGCAAAAAATGGCCTATCTGAGGTGTTTTGTTCATTGTCATTGAGGATACTCCAATGGGAGTTGATTATGTTTTTTATTTTATTACTAATGCATGAGAACTGGCTCACGAACACTATTTTTTGCATTTCTTTTACTCTCTCATCGTTTTTTGTTTATGTGTAAGTTAACATACTGTCGAGGTCGTAAAAACACGCGTGTTTGAATGAGTGTGTTTCCTTGGGTAGCCCCTACCTTTTAATTTTATTTTAAGATCTTCATAGTGCTTATAAAATCATCCAGTGATGAACAGTTCCTTCGGAGCCGAAGGAACTGGCCAAAAGGGATATTATCTTTCTGGGCTCTGGGATGATAACCAGGGCCGGACTGGCTACCGGGCAGTTAGGAATGCTGCTGAGCAGGGGGGTGATTTCGTTAATGGGGACCTGCGTGAGCTAAACAAAATTTGTTTTGCTTTCAGTATTTCGCAGCACACGCAGGTCTCCATGTACGAAATCAGCCTCCACTGCAGTAAAATCAGGCAGCAGCTCGGCAGCATTCCTAACTGCCCGGTAGCCAGTCCGGGCCCTGATGATAACTGGCATAATGCAATAAGGTATTCTTGTTGGTCGGTTTTGTGATATCAATATAAAGCATGTTTTTGTTTGTTATATGTATGAATGTGTTCCTATGCATTTTTTAATTAGTTAAAACTATGGTTTTCAACTCTACTAATTGTGATTTTAATAAATTAATTTTTGTGATACCCAATTAGTTTTCTTGTGTATTTATAATTGATTTATGGGCCCCAAATTCTAAGTGCATTTTAGCACATTTTAATATTTTAGGGTTTTTCGGTGGTTGAATGATGTGCAAGATAAATTTTTCTTTTTACATTGAATATATTTGGTACCCCGTCTCTTGGTGAGTGGGGCCACTCCCTTCTTGTTTTATGGAAAAAATAACAAGCCAGAAAATTGGGCAAGAACAGAACAAAACAAGAACAGCACCATAATGAGGCAAAAAATGTACAAACAATTATAAGGCAAAACAATTACACTGAATTACGATAAGCAGTTATGATGAGCACTTACACTGCAAATAAGCCAGGGCAGAGTGGAGGAGGAGTAGGGCCTCGAACCCCTTGCAATGCAGCGCAGCACAGTACGGGCAGCGGTACTCACCACCAGAGCTGTAGGCGGAGAGAGCAGGTCCCTGACCAGGATGTTTGCGACACAAGTGATGAAGTGGTCACGAAAAACCCAAAAGCTTGATTTCAGTGCCCTTGAGCCACACCAGGGGCCAGGACCGGAGAGGCACCACTTGGATGCCAGGAACTCTCTCCAGCTGGATCTAAGGGTTAGTGTACGATGTTGGGGAGCCTTTTATGTCCATGATACTTATATTAAGAGCCCAGCAGACTAGCACTTGGAGTCACTCTGGGATCCTGGGTTCAAGATGGAGTTGCCAGTCCAATTCTTCTTCCCCAGGCAAGAGGGCAGCAGTCAGTAGGTATGAATAGCAGGGCACCAGTTCCTTTAGAGCAGCAGTCCAGCAGAGTGGCAGTCCTCGAAGCAGCACTTCCTGGCATGGTACTCACAGTACAAGATGAGTACTTAAAAGGTGGTGTCTATGGTCCATGATTTATACACATATTTTTTGAAGTGGGGAGGAGCTTCTAGAGGCATGCCTTTGAAGTGCACAGATGCACTGCCTTCTTTGTTCCAAACTAACTAGAGGGGGTATGCAGCCCTGTGTGAGGAGGCATGACACAGCCTATTTAAGCATAAGTGAAGCTGGGCCCAGCTCCTCTTACCCATCCTGCCAGTGATTGCCTAACCAGTCACACCTATGCTCCCCATTGCGTGAGGTAGTCTAGGAGGAATAAACAAAGCCCAACTGTCAGCTAGACACAGTCATGTTAGGACTTTCAATTGCGATTCCAGAGACACCAAACATTAACTGGCTACCTAATCGCATTTGGAAGTGACTCTTCTAATAAGACGACTCCAATATTATCCTATAAGAGAAGTAGGCCTTGCTGGAGTGAAAAAAATTATTTATTTGCCTTTCACTATCAGGACATGTAAAACTTAAAAGTACATGAATACATTTTAAATACATTGCTCCCTGCCCTGTGGGCCATTCTGGGCCTACCCTAGGGATGACTTACACATATTAAAAAGAAGGTTTGTGCCTGGCAAAAGCATTTTTTTTTGCTTTAGTTTGGATTGATCATTCTCTGACTACCTTCTTGATTTACAAGTCCGAAGAGACCAGAAAGTCAACAATAGCAAATAAAAGAATATTTAGACAATGAAGAGAATCACTCCTAATCAGGGGCGTCTCCTCCGGTATGGCGGAGAAGTGTTGCCCCACTACTTTCTCGCAGTGCGAGAAGAGGAAACTTATAATGTCAATAACTTTTAGTTATTCCCATTTTATGTTTGCGATGAGGGTGGGCCAGGGCTGCTCTGCTCTCCAAGCAGAGCAGGGGAGGAGTGGTGTACCCACTTCTGTTTGAGCAAAGACTGTTTGGTTAGCCCTCTCTGGCTGCCCAAACCAGTCACGCGCACTCTGCCCCACTCCATGCAGGCTGTAATGCAGCCTGCATGGAGAACATGGCATCCCTATTAGCCCCGGGCTGGGCGGCGTCCCAACTAATTACAACTCTGCTTGCAGGGTTGTGATTGGCTTAGGGGAGGGAGCCTAGCCGCCTGCTTCCTGTTCCTGTCGGAGGCAGGAGAGCAGGAGCCGAGAAGACGCGGGATCTGGCAAAAAGGTACGTTTGAATTCTTATTAAAAAAAATTAAACTCCCCCTGCGCGACCTCCCCGTGACCCCCCACCCCATGCCTTCCCCGTCACCTCCTGCTCCTCACTCAAAAAGTTCACTTGAAATTCCTCAGTAGGCTGTCATAGCTGCTAGCAACGTTATTTATTAGCTTTGTTCTCACCTTGAAATAATCTTTTAAGCAAGTTTTTTTCGATTTTCCATCATAACTACAGCACAAACGATTAATGAACAAGCAGCAGAAAATATAAAACAGTTTTGGTTTAACTGTCAGGATTTTGAAACTCCCGACTTCTGGCATCCGGTAGATACGGCTATATTAAAAAATAATCGCGCTCTATTAAGTGCAACCTCCCCCGCAGCTAACCCTCCCCGCACTAACCCCCATGCCCACCACCCCCACGTGCGAGCCATGCCGGCTGTGACTGCTCCTGACTCCTTTTTTTACAGAGTTTGTGAACTCGACGACCACTAAGGACTGGGGAGTCATCTTAGCACTAGCAGAGTATCATGCAGCCTTAAATGCAGCTATTGACAGCATTGCTCCCTCAAATGTGGTGCTAAAACCAAGCATGGTTCCCATGCACCTTGGTATACCACTGTCTTATGCCAAGAGAAAGCCTTTTGTAAAAAACACTAGAGCGGCATTGGCTACAATTTATAACTCAACTGACAAACAGGCTTACACACCTGTCCTTAGCAGTTATTACTGGAACATCAAAGTTGCTCAGAAATCGATATCTCCAACCAAATTGACCAGCAACTCATTGAAGGATCTATTTAAAGCACTAAACACTTTTATTAATCCTGGTGCCTGCTCCCAAGACATTAAGAATTCACAACAACGTTGCAACTCTCTTGCAGATTATTTCAAAGAGAAAATCAGTGCAATCTATCGTAATTTCTCTGACTCCCCAATAAGACAAACGAGGAGTTAAATTCTCCCTCTTCCAAAGGTGTATGCAGCTTGGGAGAGTTTAAGGATTTCTCTCCTAAGAGCATTCAGAGGGCTTTGGAAATAGCCAAGTCTGCTCCCATTTTGACATCTGTCCCCCTAGGATTGCAGCGTAACTTTCCAAGCAGTTTGCCCCTGCAAAATGTTTCTTGTTTATCCTAGTAGTTAATACAGGGAAAATCCCTCTAGTGTGGAAAGCGGCTCAGTTAATGACCATTCAAAAGAAAGCCAATATGATACCCCCCAACCTTACAAATCATCAGCCTACCTCATTACTTCTTCGGTACACAGTCAAAATATCGAGTTTAAAATATCGACCTACCAAAATATCGTGTTTGAAAAGTCCAAGGTCATGAATATCGATGTCAAGAATATCGTTGGACAGAATATCGATCCTAAGGTAAGTAATATCGAATTTATTTATATCGATGTAAGTAATATCGAAGTTAGTAATATCGATAGCATATATATCGATGTAACTAATTTCGATGTCACTAATATCGATGTTACTAATTTCGATGTCACTAATATCGATATTTGTATTATTTTTATGTTTTTTAATATGTATGTGTTATATGTATTTGTTAAGTATTTAAATTAATTTATATTATATGTGTATTTTTTTTATATATTAATAAATTAATTTTCAAGTAAATTATATGTTTTAGTACCGGAGCGGGTTGTGGGTTTATAGGGGAATAGGGTGGGAAGTAACTTAATTGTAAATAATTAATGATTTTTTTATGTGTAATTACATTTTATTCTAATTAATAATTGGCAATTAATTATTTTAATTGATAAATTAATTATCTAATTGGTATTTAATGTGAATTTTTATTAAATGTTATGTTTTAGTACCGGAGCGGGTTGTGGGTTTATAGGGGAATAGGGTGGGAAGTAATTTAATTGTAAATAATAATGATTATTTTATGTGTAAATAATTTTAAATGTAATTATTAATTGGCAATTATTTTAATTGATAAATTAATTATTTAATTGGTAATTAATGTTAATTTTTAGTAAATGTTATGTTTTAGTATCAGAGCGGGTTGTGGGTTTATAGAGGAATAGGGTGGGAAGTGATATTATTGTAATTAATTAATTATTTTTATGTATAATTAAAATAGTAATTATTTATTAATTGGCAATTAATTATTGTAATTGATAAATTATTTTTTTAATTGGTAATTAATGTTAATTTTTATTAAATGTTATGTTTTAGTACCAGAGTGGGTTGTGGGTTTATAGTAATTTGATTGTAATTAATTAATTTATTTGATGTATAATGTATTTTGTAATTATTTATTATTTGGAAATTAATTATTTTAATTGGTAAAATAATTATTTAATTGGTAATAATTGTTACTTTTTATTAAATGCGATGTTTTAGTATTGGAGCGTGTTGTGGTTTTATAGGGGTATTGGTTGGGAAGTAATTTAATTGTAAATATTTAATTATTTAAACAAATTTTTTACTGATAATTAATGTATTAATTAATTATTAATTGGCAAATAATTATTTTTAAACATAATAAATTTATTTAATTGGGAATTAATATTTTTAAATCGTAATTATGTTTTAATAACTAGAAAAAATCATAAATTAATTGGTAAACTTTAAAAAAAAATTATATTTTTTATATTGTTTCTTAAATTTTAATTGTAAATTAAATGTAATTTATTTTTTATTTTTATGATAAATAGTTATTTTTATCATTTTCATTATTTGGTGAGTAATATTTAATTATTATTATTTAATGCTGTTTGTTGTTAATTTATTGTCAAATAATTTTTTTTAATTTCATTGGTTTTATTAATTAGTAATTGTATTTAATTGATGTTGATGTATTTAAAATATTATTTATACATTATTTCAAGTATAAGAATAATTTATAAGTATGTAAAAATAAAATTCTACGCTATTAAACACTTTCCCTGGTGTTGCACCCTCTGGAGTGGGAATAGTAATTTTTACCCACCCGCTATCCAACGCTTTCCCTACTGTTGCAATCTCTGGAGTGGGAATAGTAATTTTTCCCCCTACGCAATCCAACGCTTTCCCTACTATTGCAGTTACTGGAGTGGGAATAGTAATTTTTACCCACCTGCTATCAAACGCTTTCCCTACTGCTGCACCCTTTGGAGTTTGAATAGTAATTTTGACCCTTACGCTATCCAATATTATTTATATTTATTTATGTATTTAATATGTTACATAATGTTGTATTTAATTGATTTTTAAAATATTGAACGTATATTTAATTGTTGTTATTTATTGAATATAATTATTTATAATTAGTATGTTATTATTTTATGAGTGTTGATGTATTTTTAATGTATAGTATTTGTTAATATTTTTAATTACTTTAATAAATATATATATTTTAATTAAGTATGTATTATATATTGTATGTTTAATTTTAATTAAATGTTTAATATTAAATATGTATTATGTATTCATTTTAAACATTATAACACATTTTTAAATGAGTTTACATTATATATAAGTATAATTTATTTAATTTAAAAAAACAAAAAAATTACAGAAAAAAACGATATTTTTAAATACGATACTTTTAACATCGATATTTTAATTTCGATATTTTTGTACTTACCATGGTGTAGATAGTGAGTCGATATACTTGCCTTCGATATTCCAGCGCCGATATTTTGTCTGTCGATATTTGCATTCTCGATATTCTGTCATAGATTCTACTTCTTCTACTTGGCAAGTTGTAAACAATTCACTGAGCATCTCAAAGACAACATAATCTTGGACCCATCTCTATCGTGGTACAAGTCCTCACATAGTACAGAGTCAGGTGTTGCAGCAGTCAGGAGGCAATAATATGCTTGGCAGGATCGCCACGGTCCTGCCAAGCATATTATCGACCCTGCCAAGCATATTACAAGTTTCCTCTCTGCTACAGTTTTTATGGTGGTTCCACTGCCGTGAAAACCGTGGCAGAGAGGATAGAAAGGGGGCCCTACACATGTACCCCCCGTGTGTATGCACAGTTTCTCCACAGCATGGACTTTTTTGGGTGTTCCCATTGCAGTGGCCATTTTCAGGGCACCATGGTGGGAACGACAAAACACACTCGTAATCTGGCGGGCGGCCCGACCATGGCTTTGGCGGTGCTGCGGCTGGGCAGACCTGCCGCCACACTGCCTAAGTCATAATCAGACCCACTGCCTGATATAGCTGAATTAAGAAAAATGTATCAGAAATTATATAAGCAGGTAAATTGACTAGATATATCGGCCATGCATACATTTATAAACAAAACAGAGCTACCACAATCAGAACAGAGTCTGATACAGATAAACTCGATGCACTAATTAATTTGAAAGAGGTTATTGATGCTATACAGGCAATGTCGTCTGTCTCTGTAGTACGAATTATTTTAACGGTGCTGGATCAACCTCTGTGGGATTCCAGCTGTTCATTTTAACACAGCTTTTTGGGCACATTTAATCCCACCTACTTATTTGTTCAAATATTTACGGGTACCTGATTATTTACTTATAACTAACAAGGTTAATTCCAAATTTGAAAGAATTGAATTATTTTAACTTTTTGAAGCAATCTAACAAGAATCCTAATGGTGCGTTGTCCACCATTTTTCTTGTTATCCTCGAGGAGGCCAGATAATGTTTTATTCTATATCAGGAAAAAATGACATTTTGAAGGATAGTGATACAGGGTACAAGAAACGTAGGGTGCTAATTCCCAGCTTTGTCAATTTAAGTTTACAAACATAATGTATTCCACCCTTATAACGTTGGTCAAATGGAAGTAGATTCAATTTAATTTAGTATTACCTACAAAAAGGCTTGTGCTTGCTCCCAAAGCGACTGTACCTGGAAAATATGAATGTTTTGTGTTCAACGCAATTGTCATTGTCGGAATATGAACAGCTTTAGATTGGATGTACCCTTTATCTCCGAGTACTGACAAAATAGTGAAACTTGTTATATTACGCGTATGAACGTGAGGTGACATTTCAGATGTTTAAACGCCTGTGGCTACAAGCTTCTGCTAAGAACTGGGGTCCACTTGAAATGTTTCTTGTTAAATATGGATGCCATCTAATCACTGGCGGCAGCATAACAGGATTTCCGGGATTCTTAACTGTAATTGCTTCAATTTTCATTTGTTAGGATTCTAGTTTGCTGTTTTAATATTTATGTAAAGTGCATTGAGGAATGGAAATGTGAATTCACTCATTATCTTCTCCAAGATTCAAAAAAAGAAGAAGTGAGAGCAAGTCAGTAATGGTCAAATGAAGCGACGGGCTGCAGTAATAGTCGGAGGCCCTTAGATCTAAGCATTGGCATTTGGTTCCTATGTAATGCATCCCTCATTAAAGTGTGAGACCAACCGGCCGACCATCTCCGTGTGCCAAAGCGCTTCAAAGAAAACATGCACTGCCCCCCTGAGTCCATAGGATGTAACCATAGTACCTCACGCCTTCCTTGAAGCCGAAGATGACATACAATTCTACATCGCACAATGGTATTATAGCCTGCTGAGAGAAAGTGTCCTCAATTACCGCACAAAACCTTTCTTTAGAATTGACATCACAGTGGCGGGTAAGTTTTACTAGATGTTCCATGCAGGACTTTAAGAGGGATGAAAAATCTTGGGGGTCTCTCAAAGGGGCGTGGCGAATGTAGTTAAGGACGTGGCTTAAAATACTTAAAATGAAAACCAGCGTTTAGCATATTGTGTCACTTGTATTTTGCTGCCTAAATCTTTGTATCCAGATATGTAATACAACAAGTAGCATTACGCCAACAAGAAGTCAGAACTATTGGTTTTGTCAATGGTTTTTAGTTGCATAGGATACATTAGCAAAAACGATGGCTCCGTTATCTATTATATTGAAAATGCCTCGGTGCTGAAATGATGAGGCTGTGAAAGAACGAGTCTCTTTGAAGCTACATCAAAGGAGGTGAAGGGTGGTACTGCCGCAGAATTAAGATTTATTTTTTATCACCCTGAGGTTGAGGGCACAAATGTTCTATGACTCACCGGAAATCTTCATTATTCCGGGTCCCATTGTCCTCGTACCCTTCATACTTAACAAGTGAGATAATCTATCTCACCAACAGAAAAAAGAAAGGAAAACATGCTGGTAACCCCCCCCCCCGCCCACTGGGAGTACATAACCGTACTCTACCCAGCATTCCTCCTGAACCACCAAGCCCCAGATGAGGGCCGGCAAGCCCGGGAGGGAGGGAGGGATGCTATGAAGGGGACCAGGTTAACGGTACCCAGAGTAATGAAGATTACTGGTAAGTAATAGGACATTACCCCCAGGTCCCTCCTGTCCTCGTCCCCTTCATACTTAACAAGTGAGAAAACCCAAGCAGCAACCAGTTATCATCCCACTACAAACCACCAGGACACAGAACAAGTTCAAACCCAGTGATTTATTGAAACACAGAACATAAGAAGAAAGGGGAATCAGGAGCACACAGCCCAAAGCACCCCCAGACCAAAGTTGGCATCATCCCCTAGAACATTCTGAATACGGTAATGCCTAACAAAAGTATTAGCAGAAGCCCAAGTGGTCGCCGTACAAATCACAGACAGGAACGCCCCATGAACTTCCGCCCAAGAAGCCACCACCCCATGAGTATAACGCCCCTGAACCCTAACCAAAGGAGGGGAGCCTGAAAAGGAGAAGGCGAACATGATAACCTGCTTCTGCCAGCGACCAATGGAGGAAGCGGAAGCCCTACACCCACTAGAGGACACACCAAAAGAAACAAACAGGGAGTCAGGCTGCCTAAAAGGACGAGTACGGTCCACATAGATCCGCAACACACTGCTAATATCCAACAAAGCCCAAGGAAGATTACCCACATCCACCTGCTCCACACACAAAGCAGGCAAGACCAGTTCCTGGGAGCGATGGAACTGGGACGGAACCTGGGAACAAAGGACGAGTCCAAATACAGAACTACGCCATTGTCGGAAAAGGATAGAAAAGTTTCCCGAGACATCAAAGCACCCAACTCCTCAAGGCACCTAGCCAAAGTGTCCTCCAAAGGCTCAAAAGGAGCAGCCACCAAAGCCTTCAACACCAAAGGGAGGTCCCAAAGATGAAAAGAAGGCCGAACCACAGGACGCGACAAGGAAAAACTGCGCAATAAACGAGGAACCAGGTCGTCAACATCAGGCAAATTCCCCCAAGGGGAACGGAAAGCCCAAATAGCAGCCCACTGGGCCTGCAAAGTGGAGACAGACAAACCCTTCTCAAACCCCTCCCAGAGAAACTGAAGGACATCAAGCAAGGGACAAACCAGAGGAGACAATGCAGGACTGAAGAGTAGACAGTTTCCTGGACTGCTGAATCGCCAAAGCTAAATGCTTGGGGAGACCGCGATTCCTCCACCCCTGCCTTTCAACCTCCAGACCGACAGAATAAGCTGCCAGAGGGAGAACATCAGAGAGGACAGCAAGGGAGGTGGAGGGAACGGGAAGAACCAAGGACCCTGACAGCCAACAACTTCAGAGTGAGAAACTACGACCGGCGGGGCCAGAAGGGCACCACCACTTCTTGATCCTCGATCACCAGGCGAGACAGAAACCAAGAGGTGAGAGCAATGGTAGGAAAGGTATACATCAGCCGATACGGGCAAGGAATGGTCAGAAGATCCACCCCCAAGACCCCGCCTGGGGGACTCAGGAGCAATAGCGGGGAAGCTGAGCATTGAGCCGGGAAGCAAAAATGTTGAGAGAAGGACGGCCAAACCTCATGCACACCAGACAGAAGGCCACTGGAGTCAAGGCCAACTCCTGGGAGGTGGGGAACCAATGACTGAGGACATCTGCTACCCAATTGTCCATTCCCTGGATATGAACAGCTGCCAGATACAAGAGGTGCCCCTCCGCCCAGCAAAACAACTAGGACACCACAGCATTCAGGGATTTGGAACTGATATCCCCCTGGTGATTCAAGTAGGCCACCGTCACTGTGTTTTCCGAATGAACCAGCGCATTGCGGTTCAAAAACTGACTCTGGAATCCCATGACTGCCCTGAACACAGCAGACAACTCGCGCCAATTTGAAGACCACCGACTCTCCAGAATGGACCAATGACCCTGAAGGAAGTCTGAACCCAAAGTTGCCCTCCACCACACCGCACCGGCATCTGTTGTGAGGACAGCCGGAGGGGAGGGCTGCAGAGTCAGACCCCTGGCGACATTATCCGACACCATACGCCAGCACAGAACAGGGAAGATCGAGAGAGACACAGGAACCAAGAGGGACAAATTGTGAGACAATGGATCCCACTGAGCCAACAGGAAGGACCAAAGAGGACACAGATGGAATCAAGCCCAAGGCACCATGAAAACTCTAGCCGCCATAAGACCCAGAACCGACAACCAGAGACAAACCTCAAACGAACAACCCTCCCGAAAACGTCGAGCAAGGGAGCACAAGGTCACTGCCCGAGACTTCGGCAGGAAAACCCGATTCAGATCAGTGCAGAAACGAGTTCCTATGAATGGCAAATCCTGGGAAGGCACCAGTTGACACTTGGGGAGATTCAGCAGAAACCCATGTCCTCAACTCTGAACACACAAATTCCTGATACCTCAACAACTGATCCCTGAAAGGAGCATGAAGGAGCCAACCATCCAAGTAAGGGTAAATCAGAACACTGAGAAGATGAAACAAAGCCACCAATGGCGCCACCCCCTTGGTGAACACCATGGGGGCCGACTGCAGGCCGAAGGGCAGAACCTGAAACTGATAAGGCCTCCCCTAAAGACAAAACCTCAGGACCCAACAAGACAGGAGGTGAACCGGGACATGACAATAAGCGTCAAGGGTGCACATGAAATGACCCGGGAGAACCAGGGGAAACACCGTTGGGAGAGTCTCCATTTTGAAAGGCAGATGCAACACAAATTAGTTCAGGGCTTTCAAATCCTGGACAAAATGCAACCCCCCTGTCACCATGGGTTCCAGGAAAATGATGGAATAAAATCCCCTTCTCCGCTCCGCAGGAGGGACCTCCTGCACCGCCTCCTTGTCCGGTAGAGCCTGGATCCCCAGACACTGCTCCGACCTCTTGGACAGACAGGCCGGCCAGGGAATCTGACAGACCCCAGAGTTCAGAGGAGGATCTGAAAATTCGATGATGTACCCCAGTCTCACAATGTCCAGGACCCACATATCTGAACAGGAGCTCATCCAGGCTGGTAGACAGAACCAAAGCCGACCTCCGACCAAGAATCTGGTATTGGCCGCCAGATAGTGAGGAACGAGGCTTCACAGGAGAAGACTTCGCCTTCTTGTCCAGACCTCTACCATAAGGAAACCGTCCCCGACCACTAGAAAACTGCCTGCAAGAGGGGGGACAGAAGAAGAAACTGCCACAGAGGACGACTGCTTAAACGAGGAGGAATGATTATTTTCTTTAAAAAGACGATGCAGTTTGCCCTACAACTCTTCCCCAAATATAATGGTACCCTGAAAGGGCAACCGAAGAGCAGAAGACTTCTGGGCCGAATCCGTTTTCCAGTCTTTCAGAACCAAATTGCGACAAGCAGCCACACAAACCACTCCAGAGAGGGCCAAAGCTCTCACCACGTTGAAGGAAACATCAGACAGGTACTCCACCTGCCCCTCAACATGTTCCAGAAGTCCCGAACAGTTAGTAGAATCATCCATAGACCTATTTAGAGACTTGATATCCAAGATAAGTGACTGAGCCACATAAGTCCCATAAATGCCAGCCCTGAGCGCCAGATGAGAACCAGAATAAACCTTCCGAAGGGAAGCGTCCATTTTCTTATCTACAGGATCCCTGACCACCACCTCGTCAGCCAAGGAAGTACGACCCACCAGACTGGCAACAAAAGAATTGATAGGAATGGAGACAGGCACGTCCTTGGCCATATCCTGTAGGAGGTGGAGTTTTGCCATGAAACGGGGAAGCATAATGCAATCAGGGTCCTTCCACTCCCAGTTAAAAACTTCACGGATATAGGGATGGACCAGAACATCTACAGCAGCAGTGCTTTGTAACTGGCGACGCATGGAACCACCCGGAAGTGCTCGGAGAATCATCGCAAGGAAACCCCATATTGGACTTCACATGCTGCACCAAGTCTGGTAACAACTCCTTGTCAATGTGCTTGCCCTTTAGCTCATCACCCCCAACCACTCATCCTACAAAGCAGAAGGCGCAAAGGCGGAGCTAGACCAAAGCTTTTGGACCAAGGAGCGCCACCCATCACCAGCAAGGTCTCTTTGATTAAACGCTTAATCTGGGCATCATTACCCTTGTTAGACCTGGCATCTTTGGCGTGGTTTCCCCCTATATTTTGCCTCTACCTCCTGTATTTTTGATGCTGTGCTGGATTTTGTTTTTGCTGGTTTAGAGGCTTTGGGCACATTGCCACTGCTGTTCAGTGTCAAAGTGCAAGTGCTCCCTTTGTAAATTGTTATTATGATTGGTTATCCATGACATATTTGTACCACCAAGAAGTCCCTAGTAAAGTGCACTGAGTGTGCCAGGGCTGGTGATAACAAATGCTACTAGTGGGCCTGCAGCAACGATTGTGCCACCCACATGAGTAGCCCTAAAATGGTGTCTCAGGCCTGCAAACGCAGTGCCTGTGTGCAGTCTGTGAACTCCCATGTCCACCTTCCTGGTCAGTGTCCCCACTGGCCAGGCCTAGCCCTTCCCTTTCTGTACACATTGGTCACCCCTATGGAAGGCCCAAGGTACCCCCTTGGGCAGGGTGCAGTGTATGTTAAAGGTATAGCATGTACTTGTGCAGGTGACATGCTCTGGTAGTGAATTACAGCCATTTTCGTTTTCACTATTGTACGGCTATCTTGCCCCATAGGCTATCATGGGGAAAGCTGGCTACAGTGGCTACCAGCATATCTTCCCATAGGAGCAAGATGGGACATAAAAGTCTGGTATCCCTGAACTCAGAATTTAATAACTAATCTTTTAGGAAAGGTTGTTTATAAATCCTGTATTTTGAGAACAGTACTTTTAGAAAGTTGCTGTTCTCTTGTCTGACCTTTCTGTGTGCCTTGGCCTGTTTGTGAATTGTCTGTCTGGTGTGTGAGTGATAGGGTGGCTCTCAGAGTCTGATGGGGCCATCCCTGGGCTGAATAGCACCATCTGCATCTAGAGTGGTGGGAGGGGGTAGCACCTGGGCCTGAATAGGGCTGTGCCTGCCTTCCACAATGCTGGCTCCACCTCCTGCTGGGCGGCTGACGACCCTGCCCCTCTCTCTGAAAGGAAAGGAGAGGCCAAGAAAACAAAGTGCTCAAGGAACATCCAGAACTGGTTCAGACCGGGCTAAGAACCCTCCTGCACATAGGGATCAAAGACTTTTAGGGGTATAAGTACAGGACCCCTGACTATAGAAAATAAGATCATCCTGGAAACAAGAAGAAACCTCTGCCAAGGAGAAAGCTGGAAGACTGAAGAAGAAGGACTGCCCTGCTGTGTGATGCTGGACTGACCTGCAGTTGCTTTGCTGCCTAGGAGAGGGGAAGGATTTTGTTGTTGTTTTGTCCCCTGACTTGAAGGAATCTCCATGGGCCTGTTGTGAGCTGGCTCCCTGTTTTGAAATCCCAGGAACAAACAGACTTAGCCTCCAGATTCCCTGAGCTCTGCTGAGAGAGCTCTGTCCTTACTAGACTGCTTGGGCCAGTTGTGGTGCCTCTGGAAGTGGTATCTGTGTTGGGTAGCTGGAATCCAAGATTTGAGAGACTTTGCTACAGAAAATGTATTGCATCGCTCGATTGCGGAGCACATCACCGTCAGTGCGAGGAAATTCCCTCCGCCGAGAACGACGAGATCGTTGCAGCGCCTGTTGCGGCTGCCAGAGACATCGCACCCTTCGCTAGCGGGAAGAGTATCCTCGCAGAGCATGTCATCACTGGGTGAGATCGTCGCACCACCGCTTTGCGAGCTGTTTCACGTTGCTGCGAATATCGTCGCAGAGCCATCACTTCGAGGGGCCACGTGAGGAGAAGATCGTCGCTAAGCCCCAGAGGTCGGCGCATCGTGCCTTTGTGAGAGGAATCTTCCTACGGAACCTACGCACCGGAATCCATACAAGTCATCGCCTTCCTCCCCATACAGACCGGATTCGTCGCAACACGTCTGCTGCTGCAGGGGGGCTGCGGCTGACGCCTCCCCAGGGTCTCAGGAGTAACGCATTGCTTGTTTTCTACCGCTACAGCGTCTGTGCTTGGAACTTTTCATCGCAACCAAAGGTACTGTGGCTACAACGTGACGCAACTGTGGATCATTTTATCACTAACGTTAAGAACACTTTGCAACCATATTCTTGAACTTTGTATGTTGGATTTTTGTAGTTTTGGTCTTGTGTAGTTTAGATTAAATACCTTTATTTTTCTAACCTTTTGTGGAGTCAGTTTGTGGTGTTTTCACTGTATTACTGTGGGTGTTGGTACAAATACTTTACAGATTGCCTTTGATAAGCCTGACTGCTTGTGCCAAGCTACCAAGGGGGTGAGCCGAGGTTATCTAAAGAGTGTTTCCTCCTTAGCCTGACAATAGCAAGGGTCCCTATTTGGACAGTGGTACCTACCTCTGCCAACGAGAGACCCCCAGTTCTAACATTGGTGGCAGCAGTGGGATTTGAAATTGTATTTGTACTAGACCTACAGTGATTGGTGTACATCACTAGTGAGTGCAGACCACTACGCCACCGCATACTACTGTTTTTTTTGGCTGGTTCTATGTTTGAGTAACTCTTCAAAGCATCATGTCTGTGAATGGAAAGGCACCCAGTGTGGAGGCAGAATTAGAGTTTTGTATTGAGGATTTGTATTCATACAAAGTTGAGCAGCTTAGGAAATTCTGCCACGAGTTTGAGTGCCCCATAAAGAGCAACCTCAGGAAGGAGGAGTTGCAGAGAATCTTGAAGGCCCATTGGGAGGCACAAGAGGGAAATTATGCAAATGAAGGGAATGGTTTTCAACCCACAGATATGCCTGTGAGCAGACCAGGCTCAAGGCCTGGCAGAAACCATTTCAGTAGGGGCCTCACCCAAGAAGAGTTACAAGAAATTCAGAGAGCAAGGGACCATGACTTGGAGGTCCTGAAATTAAAAATGGAAATGGAAAAAGAAAGAGAAAGAGCGGAAAGAGAAAGGGTGGCGGAGGAGAGTAAAAATGCCCGTGCCCTGGAGGAAAATAAATTGCTTTTGGCTCATGAGTTGAGCATGAGAGAACTGGATATCAAGGCCAAGCAGGTGGATTCCAGTTCAAATGGTGGCAGCGCACAGCCAGTGCAGGGAGGTAAAGTATATATTCCCAAGGACCAGGTACAGAATTATAATTGGAGTGAGGATATCTATGTCTGGTTTACTTCTTATGAAATTGCATTAAGAATGAACGGTGTGCCTGAACAGCATTTCGGGGCGGGCCTGTGGAAACATTTTGAGGCTTCTGGGAGGAGTGCTCTAGAGCCCTTAGAGTTAGCACGTGCCATGACCTACCCCAATATGAAGGAGGCCCTATGTCTCAGGTCTGAACTTACTCCAGAGCAGTACAGACTGCAGTTTAGAAACCCCAAGAAGAGAGAGTCTGAGACTTTGATGGAATGTGTGAATTTGTAATCATGTGCACTGGAAGATGGGATGAAGAGCAGCAAGGTAACTCATTTTAAGGGGTTATTGCATTTAATCAGTTGGGAGCACTTGAGTAGTCTTTGTGTTCCAGAGCTGCGCCAGCATCTTTTAGACAGCAAGCTGTCAGACCCCATTGAGCTTGCTAAGGAGGCGGACCGCTGGAGCAGTACCAGGGTCCACAGAGGCATTGTGGGTACCACAGCCAAAGGTAGGCAGGGTCCCCAGCAGAGGAGTGGGGGGGACAAGGGTAACCAAAAGGAGTTCGCTCAAGGGCCCCAAAATAGTTCCCAGGGAAAGGAGTCTCAACCCCCCAGACCTAAACAGCCATGGCACCCTAGGGGCAGAAGGGATAACCAAGATCCCCCTCCATGCTATCACTGCTACGAGGTGGGCCACTTTTCATCCAGGTGTCCCAAGAAAAACACAGCACCCACTGGTGCTCCCGCCCCAGGGTTAGCAAGTGTAGCTTTGGGAGGGGATTTGATTTCCAGTGGGGAAGGGGAGCTAGCAGTTATGACCCTTGTCTCTTTAGGAGACCGAGAGGTGGTCCAAGAAACCTTACTGCCTCCTAACACTAAAAAATACGGGCAGAAGGTGATCATCAATGGGATGGGGATAGAGGCTCTGAGAGACAGAGGAGCCAGCGTGATATCCGTGAGGTGTCAGTGGGTGTCTGAAGAGCAGTGTATCCCCAACGTACTCTGCCCACTAGTTGCAGCTGATAGAGCAGAGATCGCCTCTGCAAAATGGCGCGTGTTCCCTTTGAGTGGGGTAGAGTCTCTGCTCTCTTGGAAGTTGTTGTCAGTAGACTGTCTGCTAGAGAATGACCTGGAGAGTTCTCCATGGAAGGATGTAGAGCACCGAACTCACCTGGAGACGTTTGGTTTGTCTGCGTGGATCTGTGTTTGCACGCGTGCTATGGCAGCCAGTAGGGGTGATTCAGCAGAACTGGAGCCTGAAACAGTGGCCCAGAGACCTGCCAAGAACAGAGGAGGCAGGGAGCGCGGGAAACCCGCCCCCGTGGTACCCGTGGCCCAGGAGGAAGCAGAACCTGAGGGGGATGCCCTGGAGCCTACCGGTGAACAAGTGGCCGAACTGGGGGAACTGCCTGAGCTGACCCATTGGCAGCAAGAGGGTGGCCCCTCCAGGGAGGAGTTCTGCATGGCACAGAAGGAGTGCCCTTCTCTCATTGGTATGCAGCAACAGGCCGCAGACCAGGCAGCAGGTCTAGGGTCCAAGGATAATTTAATTTACTGGGAAGATGATTTGCTTTATAGTGAGCCTAAGTTCGCTGAGCCCGGTGCAGCCCGTGTGGTGGTGGTACCCGAGCGCTTCAGGAACTTCCTAATGGGTCTGGCTCATGACGTGCCTCTCGCAGGACATCTGGGGCAAGGCAAAACCCTACACAGGCTTGTCACCCACTTCCACTGGCCCCAGATGAGGAAGCACGTCAGGACATTTTGTAGATCTTGCCGGACATGTCAGGCCTGTGGCAAGAGCGGAGGGAAGTGCAAGGCACCCCTCCAACACTTTCCTGTGGTGAGCACCCCTTTCGAGCGGGTGGGTATCGACATCGTGGGGTCCCTTGGCCCCAAGACAGCCTTAGGCAACAGGTTCATCCTGGTCTTGGTGGACCATGCCACCCGGTACCCGGAAGCAGTCCCTCTCAGGACAATCACAGCACCCATGGTGGGCCGTGCATTGATGGGGATCTTTTCCCATGTGGGGTTCCCCAGAGAGGTGGTCTCCGACCGGGGTACCAACTTCATCTCTAGGTAGATGAGGTCTCTGTGGGAGGAGTGTGGGGTAACTTATAAGTTTACCACTCCTTACCACCCTCAAGGAAATGGGTTGGTTGAAAGGTTCAACCGCACCCTGAAAGGTATGATTATGGGCCTAGCGGATGCCCTGAGACGGAAGTGGGACGTCTTTTTACCATGCCTATTGTTCGCCTACAGGGAGGTGCCTCAGAAGATCTCAGGGTTCAGTCCCTTTGAACTCCTGTATGGCTACGCTGTTAGAGGACCTCTCACTCTGGTGAAGGAGGGGTGAGAGAAATCCCGTGGGAAAGCCCCCCAGGATGTGTTCAGCTATGTGCTGGCCATCCACAACCAGACACAACGCTTCAGGAAGCTTGCTCAGGAGAACCTAGAAGCTAGCCAGGCAGAAATAAAAAGATGGTACGACCAGAATACCACTCTGGTCGAATTTCAACCTGGGCAGAAAGTGTGGGTGATGGCGCCAGTGGAGCCTTGTGCGCTCCAGGGCAAGTGGTCTGGGCCATATGAGGTGGTGGAGCGCAAGAGCGAAGTAACCTACCTGGTTAACTTGAAGACTCCTAGGCAGCCCCTGAGAGTCTTTTATGTGAACTGCCTCAAACCCCACTTTGAGAGGTCTGAAGTGACAATGCTCATGGCTACAGATGCTGGAATGGAAATGGAAAGTGACCCTCTCCCTGACCTCCTGGCAGCCAAGGAGCAAGATGGGTCGGTGGATGGTGTGGTCCTCTCGCCCACCCTGACGCCAGAACAGCAGAGGGACCGTCGCTAAGTGTTGGGTCAGTTTGCCCCCCTGTTCTCCCTGACTCCAGGTATCACCAACTGGTGCGTCCAAAATGTGGACACTGGAGATAGTTTACCTGTGAAACAAAAAATTTACAGAGTAGCTGACAAGGTCAGGGCCAACATCAAGGAAGAAGTTTCCAAGAAGTTGGCGCTAGAAGTTATTGAGCCTTCCAGCAGCCCCTGGGCTAGCCCAGTGGTATTAGTCCCAAGCGCTGCTGCTCCCGGTGCCACTCCAGAACTCCGGTTTTGTGTGGACTACCGTGGGCTCAATGCGGTCATGAAGACTGATGCACACCCCATCCCCAGAGCTGAGGAGCTTGTGGATCGGTTGGAGCTGCCCAGACCTCAGTACGTTTGTTTTAACTTCTGGGTACTGGCAGATTGCCTTAACTGAGAGGGCCAAAGAGAGGTCTGCATTCTCAATGCCAGAGGGGCACTTCCAGTTCAGAGTCATGCCCTTTGGATTGAAGAATGCCCCTGCCACATTCCAGAGACTGGTTAACCAGGTATTGACCGGGCTGGAGGAATTCAGCGCCGCATGTCTGGATGACATTGCTGTGTTCAGCTCCACGTGGGAAGAACACTTGCAACACCTCTGTGAAGTGTTGAAGCCTCTGCAAAGGGCAGGCCTCACTACCAAGGCCAGCAAGTGCCAGATAGGGCAGGGATCTGTGGTGTACTTGGGACACCAGGTAGGGAGCGGCAAGGTGGCGCCCCTACAGGCAAAGATTGATACCATTCTGCCTTGGGAGCCCCCCAAGACCCAGACAGAGATGAGAGCCTTTTTAGGTCTCACCGGGTACTACAGACGGTTTGTCAAGGGATATGGCACCATTGTTGCCCCCTTGACAGAGCTGAATTCCAAGAAGCAGCCCAAGAAAGTGAATTGGACCGAGGTGTGCCAAACTGCTTTTGATGCCCTGAAGACTGCCATGTGCACAGCACTGGTGCTCAAGGCACCTGACCTCTCCAGTGAGTTCATAGTGCAGGCAGATGCTTCAGAGCATGGTGTGGGAGCAGTACTCTCACAGATCACTGACCAGGGCTGGGACCAACCTATAGCTTTCATTAGCCGGAGGCTACTCCCCAGGGAACAGAGGTGGAGTGCAATTGAAAGGGAAGCTTTTGCTGTGGTCTGGGCTCTGAAGAAGCTGAGGCCCTACCTGTTTGGGACTCACTTCTGTGTTCAGACAGACCACAGGCCCCTCAGATGGTTAATGCAGATGAGGGGTGAGAACCCAAAACTGTTGAGGTGGTCCATCTCCCTACAGGGTATGGACTTCACGGTGGAACACCACCCTCGCACAGAACACGCCAATGCTGATGGTCTGTCCACGTTTTTCCGCCTTAGTGAAGAGAACTCCCAAGAGGGTGAGTAGTTCTCCCCACTTTCTGCTGGAGGGGACACGTGTTAGACCTGGCATCTTTGGCGTGGTTTCCCCCTATCTTTTTGCTTCTACCTCCTGTATTTTTTATGCTGTGCTGCATTTCGTTTTTGCTGGTTTAGGTGCTTTGGGCACTTTGCCACTGCTGTTCAGTGTCAAAGTGCAAGTTCTCTCTGTGTAAATTGTTATTATGATTGGTTATCCATGATTGCCATATTTGTGTAACCAAGAAGTCCCTTGTAAAGTGCACTGAGTGTGCCAGGGCTGGTGATAACAAATGCTACTAGTGGACCTGCAGCACTGATTGGGCCACCCACATGAGTAGCCCTAAAATGGTGTCTCAGGCCTCCCACCGCAGTGCCTGTCTGCAATCTGTGACCTGCCATGTCCTCCTGGTCAGTGTCCCCACTGGCCAGGCCTAACCCTTCCCTTTCTGTACACATTGGTCACCCCTATGGAAGACCCAAGGTACCCCCTTGGGCAGGGTGTAGTGTATGTGAAAGGTAGAGCATGTACTTGTGCAGGTGACATGCTCTTGTAGTGAATTACAGCAATTTTCGTTTTTCACTATTGTAAGGCTATCTTGCCCCATAGGCTATCATGGGGAATGCTTGCTACAGAGGCTACCAGCATATCTTCCCATAGGAGCAAAATAGGACATAAAAGTCTGGTATGCCCGAACTCAGAATTTAGTAACATATCTTTTAGGAAAGGTTGTTTTTAAATCATGTGTTTGAGAACAGCACTTTTAGAAAGTTGATGTTCTCTTGTCTGACCTTTCTGTGTGCCTTGGCCTGTTTGTGAATTGACTGTCTGCTTTGTGAGTGACAGGGGCTGGGTGGCTCCCAGAGTCTGAGTGGGCGATCCCTGGGCTGAATAGCTCCATCTGCATCTAGAGTGGTGGGAGGGGGTAGCACCTGGGCCTGAATAGGGCTGTGCCTGCCTTCCACAATGCTGGCTCCACTTCCTGCTGGGCGGCTAACGACCCTGCCCCTCTCTCTGAAAGGAAAGGAGAGGCCAGGAAAACAAAGTGCTCAAGGAACACGCAGAACTGGTTCAGACCGGGCTCAGAGCGCTCCTGCACAAAGGGATCAAAGACTTTTAGGGGTATAAGTACAGGACCCCTGACTACAGAAAATTAGATCATTCTGGAAACAAGAAGGAACCTCTGCCAAGGAGAAAGCTGGAAGACTGAAGAAGAAAAACTGCCCTGCTGTGTGATGCTGGACTGACATGCAGTTGCTTTGCTGTCTAGGAGAGGGGAAGGACTTTGTTGTTGCTTTGTCCACTGACTTGAAGGAATCTCCAAGGGCCTGTTGTGAGCTGGCTCCCTGTTTTGAAGTCCTAGGAACAAAAGGACTTAACCCCCAGCTTCCCTGAGCTCCGCTGAGAGCGCTCTGCCCTTCCTAGACTGCTTGGGCTAGTTGTGGTGCCTCTGGAAGTGGTACCTGTGTTGGGAAGCTGGAATCCAAGGTTTCAGAGACTTTGCTACAGAAAATGTATCGCATCGCTCGATTGCAGAGCGCATCACCATCAGTGTGAGGAAATTCCCGCCGCGCGAAGGACGAGATCGTCTCAGCGCCTGTTGCGGCTGCCAGAGACGTCGCACCATTCGGTAGCGGGACAAAATATCATAGCTGTGAGTATTGTCGCAGAGCCTGTCATCACTGGGTGAGATCGTGGCACAGACGCTTTGCGAGCTGTTTTACGTCGCTGCGAACATCGTCGCAGAGCCATCGCTTCGAGGGGCCAGGAAAGGAGAAGATCGTCACTAAGCCCCGGAGGTCATCGCATCGTGCCTTTGCGAGAGGAAACGTCCTACAGAACATTCGCACCGGAATCCATACAAGTCATCGCCTTCCTCCCCATGCAGACCGGATTCGTTGCAACACGTCCGCTGCTGCAGCGGGGCTGTCGCTAACGCCTCCCCAGGGTCTCTGGATTAATGCATCGCTTGTTTTCTACCGCTACAGCGTCTGTGCTTGGAACTTTTTATCGCAACCAAAGGTACTGTGGCTAAAACATGACACAACTGTGGATATTTTTATCGCTAACGTTAAGAATGCTTCGCAACCATATTCTTGAACTGTGTATGTTGGATTTTTGTCGTTTTGGTTTTGTGTAGGTTAGATTAAATACCTTTATTTTTCTAACCTGTTGTGGAGTCAGTTTGTGGTGTTTTCACTATGTTACTGTGAGTGTTGTTACAAATACTTTACACATTGCCTTTGATAAGCCTGACTGCTTGTGCCAAGCTACCAAGGGGGTGAGCAGAGGTTATCTAAAGAGTGTTTCCACCTTACCCTGACTAGAAGCAAGGGTCCCTATTTGGACAGTGGTTCCTACCTCTGCCATCTAGAGACCCCCAGTTCTAACAACCCTCCTTACACCATCCGGAGGGCGCAGGAGAAGGCGAAAAAGATGATACTGAGGAAGCAGAGGAGGAAACCTCCACATGCCTGCTGGTCCTGGCATGTTTACCCATGGTCCACAAAAAAGGAGCAGGTGTACAACCCCAACAGAAGCAAAGGACTGCAGGCCTGCCACCACAGGAGAAAATGTCACAGACAGGGATATCTGCAGGATGTCAGGACCAGCAAGGGAACGAGAACCTCAGCAGACACACAGAGGATCCCAACTGGAAAGTGCCTTGCCGAAGTACAGCAGGCCTAACCTGGAGGCAGGCAACCCACAGCAGCCCGCAGTCCACGGAACACAATGCAGATTGACCGAAATGCAGGGCCTGCAAAGTGGGGGCAGACAGCAACAGCAACAGAAGACAACAGCGTAAATGAGCAGGTTCCAAGAAAATAATTCATAAACCGCTGAGCTGTACTAACAACCTGGCCGGCAATCACCCCACTCCACTGCCACCAGCTGCACGACAATAGAAAGCCTGGCTTCATTCACCAAACCCAGGAAGTCAGCCAAATGCCGAAAGGAAGTGACCCAGACACCCGAGGGCTGCCGTGTAACGAAGGAACAACTAACAGGAACCGCCGCACCCCCGACGTGCCCGGCAACCCGGGAGGCGTGGCGAAGACTCCTCAAGCAGCAGCATCCACCGCAAGACTACGTGGGAAAAAGATAACATGAACCAGGAACGAGGAGCCAGCAGTGCAGCCCCCCCAAGCCCGTAGCAATGGAGTCCAAGAACAAACAGCAACTCGCCCACCGCCCAGCAGCAGGTAAGCCCCAGGATCCTCCAGGATCCTGGCCCCTTCATACTATTGATAGACAGAAAAAAGAACAGGAGGAATGCTGGGTAGAGTATGGCTATGTACTCCCAGTGGAGGGGGTGGTACCAGCATTCCTTCTTTCTTTTTTCTGTCGATGAGATAGATGATCTCATTTGTTAAGTATGACGAGGACGAGGAGAAGAGGGACCTGGGGGTAATGGAGAGCCCGAGATAGACCACTCTCAGCAGCTGCTTTTTAGAACTGCAGGTGCTCGATCCGGCCCACTTAAAGCCCTGCTGCAATGTATTTTTTGTTCTTAAACGGTTTGAGTTGTTCCCTTTCCAGAACAGCGCACAATTTCCCCTTTCTTTCCGTGAGATGTCTGTAACCAACATTTGCGATGAAATAGTCGAGATCAGACATAGAATAGCAATGCAGAGAGGTTGACAAGGCACCAGCCCTTCAGCTGCCCCCCATCCGTTGGCCATGTTTCTACGTGCATCTTGAAGAGCGCTTTATCTGCGAGGTTACTGGGCTGGAAGTGCCCAGCCTTTGTCTTTTCAGACTTTGGGCTCCACAATTTAACGATAGATACACATACACAGCACCAGTGATCAAAGAAGCTGGGCATTGTAAGGCACACCGCCTTTTTTCGAAATACCTGGGTCACCATGATTCTGAAACTAAAGAAATAAAGTTTAAAGCGTTCTCAAAGACGTAAAAGTGCTTTTGAAGTGAGAGCTGCAAAGGGTTCTAGACAAAAAAAGTATTTTTCTCAGCAGGATATGATACCATGCTGAGAAACAGCATCATGACTTTTACCTTCAACAAGGAGAAGCGAAACCTTTTTAGCCACTTATCTTGATGGCATTGCGCCTGTGTAATATGCCTTACGAAATTATGTAGTACAAAAACATCTAAAAGAAACTAATGCGTGGTGAGAAAATGACGTCCCCATTGATTTTGCATTCTTCTGTTTTATATTTCACAATGTATGAAGTTCTTTAACGGTGTATTGTAAGATGAAATTGTTAATGCCACTAGTTTTCATTCTGGCTGTGGCTTTGTTTTTGCTAAGACGGTCCTCTTTAACCATGCCAGTAGTTTGATAGCAGTGCATTTTTTTTTAGACTGTACCTTCACGAAAATATTTCAATTGATTGGAGTAATGAAAGATTTTATTTCACAATACAATGTTGACTGGTTGAGATAGCAGCAAATAAAATCAGCTTTAACAAAACCAATAGATCTGGATGTTTTGTTTGTGAGAGTTTATGTTTATTGCTATTTATGTGTGTGAGGTTATACAGATTGTAGAGAGACAAATGCAAAAATGAGTCAAAAAGTAAATAGGTAGATGGATGAGTGAGTCAATGCATGAATGAGTGAGTAATTGGGTATTTGGATGAGAGTGCAAGGATGGATGCCTACGTGAGTTCATATATGGACAGAATAATTAGGTTTGAGTGTTTGTCTGGCCACAGTCATGTTTGAAGCAAGAGGCTCCTTGTCACTATTGTCATTGTTCCTCACTTACCCATGTACACACTCATTCATGTGTCCATAAACACCCTCTCACGTAACCACCACGTTCAATGGTGGGCTATCGGACATTATAAGGAGACCACAGAGCAGGTAGGGGCAACTGGGCCACAGCTATTGTCCCTGGGATTGTTTGCCTTTGCTGTCCTGGGGCTTTTTGCTGCTATGACTCTGGATAATAGGCCAAGTACATCCTTTCTACACATGGAGCCAGATAAACGAAGCCTTAAATTCGTGGCATTTGAGACCACAAAAATGCTTTTTTTAATGTATCAAACCCAAATTGCCATTCAGTAACATGTTAGCGAATCGCAATTTGGGTGTGCAATCAAAGACTGTTTCAATATTTGAAAGGACAGTGTTTACTGTGTCCCTTCCAAATACCGATTTAGAATGGTGTGTATTATTATTTTGTGCCAGAATTTCTGTCTCAAAACTTTAATCTTTTACCACCTCCTCAAAGGACGTGGTAAGCCATTTGCAAACGGGAAGGGGTCCCCAAGGGACCAATTCTCCTTGCAAATGTGGAAAACAACAGGGGCCACTGCCTACTCGTAAAAAAAATTAAATTACACTTTTCATTTTTTTTAAACGCATTTCATTTTTCTTTAAGAAAAATGAACTGCATTTAAAAAAAAGATTTCTTTATTTAAAAGCAATCACACACATGGTGGTATGCTGACCCCAGCAGACCACCATCCTTGTGATGCCTGCGATTCCTCAGGGATTCTAAACTGCGACCTACCTTATAAATGTTGATGAGGTCAGTTGATTTGCAACCCACTAGGAATCAGTGATTTAAAAATAAAGTATTATACATTAGGAATAGCGATTTCCTAAATGTGATACATTTTTAGTACATCAGGCTCTTAACGCTTAGGGTAGCGAGGGCAAGTAGGCAGAGGCTACCGAGGCAGAGAGTGTTGGGGGTCATAAGTGAAGAACTCTAAGAGTCCGACAGCAGAAACAATAACTTATTGTCCAGCCAACTGAGTATCTTGGTAAAAAAAAAGATTAACTGTAATATTATAACAGAAGGAAATACTACACAAAGCAAGAGGGATTCAGCCAAAGAGTTTTACAAACGACTCTATGGGGTGCTAACCAAGTATGAAACTCCTTACAACATCTGAAGTGCATTAACGCAGCTTCAATGGCTCCCACCATATCTTCAGTGTCTTAGCTGAGATAAAAAGTCAAACAATGAATTGGACACAAACGTAATCTCACAATCAGGATGTTCAAGCAATTACCATGGTAGGTAACACATAGGCCAGGTCAGTGAGATTTTGAGCGAAAGAGTACACACAGACAATGTTAATCTCCTTAATGTGCAATATTATCTTTACAAGTTCAAGATAGAGTTTTTCAGTCTTTTATTTGAGACAAACACAAGGAGATGTTGGACAGAGCGCTGAAACTTTTCAGACACTCACCCCCCGTCACAGATCTGGGTTAAATCCATCATCATTCTTTAGCTCACTTTGCCAACCCAGTTCAGACCGAGCTATATGCAAATCAGTCATGAGCCTGTGCCGCATGGAAACAGTCCAGCCCGAACTGCCAAGCCAGGTCTTCCATGGACCGGAAACAAGTATCATGACACAGGTTTTGTGGTAACACCCCTCCTCAGCCAGGCCAGCTTGAATCCAGTCGCAAAGTGAGCAAGGGACACATATCTGGGCATACCCTGCCAACTTGGGGTGAGCAAAGCAAACACAAGGAGATGATGGACGGAGCGCTGAAACTTTTCAGAAACTCACCCCCAGTCACAGATGTGGGTTGAATCCATCATTGTTCTTTAGCTCACTTGTGGAGTCCCACACGGGTCGGGGCTCTCACCTACATGTTTTAATATATATGTGACCCCATTGGTCAAACTAGTTAGAGACTTTGGTTTCTCGCTTGTGTCATACGCCGACGACACTCAAATTATAGTCTCCATATCTTCAATGGATGATGTGCCATCGGTTAGGTTTCATAGTTGTCTTGACCACATCATACAATGGATGCACCCCAACTATTTGAAATTAGATACACAGAAGACTGAAATTATGGAGTTTGGTAATGGCCCTCCAATTTGGAGTTCAGCTTGGTGGCCAACTGGGGCAGGAGACTGTCCGTCACCAGTGGCTAAGATGAGAAATCTAGGTGTGATGGGGGATACACAGCTTAATTTCTCAGGACAGATTAATCAGGTCACTTCAGCCTGTTACTTTACGCTAAAGATTCTATGGAAGATTTTATCATATCTCCCAATGGAATTGAGGACAATTGTGGTTGTAGCTCTTGTGATATCTCAAATTGACTACTGCAACGCCCTATCTTTAGGGGTTGATAAGCGGCAGTTAAGTAAACTACAATCTCTCCAGAACACTGCAGTCCGAACTTTACTCAACATTCCGAAATTCAATCGCATCTCAGAGGTCATTGGGAATCTCCATTGGCTTCCTCTTAAGCAGCGTATTGAATTCAAGGCTCTGTACCTGGTCCATAAAACCTTGTACGGTGGCGGCCCAATGGCGTACCGCAACCTATTCCATTGGTACTGTCCAGGACGTTCACTAAGGTCTGCCAATCATACTCTGGTTAAAGTTCCGAAACGGAGGATGGCTAGATGGGGCAGCAGATGCCTCTCCTACCTGGCTCCCAAACTCTTGAATAAGCTGCCTTTGAAGATTATATCACAACTGGCTCGGTCTAAATTATGTGGCCTTCTAAAAACTTGGCTCTATCTAGTTTTGCAGTGCACTTTACCTTTTTGACTTCTTCCTCTCTTCTGTATTTTTCTCCAGTGCCAAGACACCACGGCAATCAAGTGCTTTATAAAACCCCTACTTACTTACTAACTTACCTCTCCACCCCAGCTCGGACCCAGCCATAGGCAATTCAGCCTTGATCCTATACCTAATGGGAATAGTCCAAACCGAACTGCCAAGACAGGCCTTCCCCGGACCAGGAACAAGAATCCTGAGACCGGTTTCGGGGTAACATCCCTCATCAGCCAGGCTAGCGTGAATCCAGTGGCAAAGTGATCATGGGACCCACGCCTGGGCATACCCTGCCAACTTAGGGCGAGCAACGCAAGCACAAGGAGATGATGGATGGAGTGCTGAAACTTTTCTGACACTCACCCACAGTCACAGATGTGGGTTGAATCCATCATTGTTCTTTAGCTCACTTGTGGAGTCCCACACGGGTCGGGGCTCTCACCTACATGTTTTAATATATATGTGACCCCATTGGTCAAACTAGTTAGAGACTTTGGTTTCTCGCTTGTGTCATACGCCGACGACACTCAAATTATAGTCTCCATATCTTCAATGGATGATGTGCCATCGGTTAGGTTTCATAGTTGTCTTGACCACATCATACAATGGATGCACCCCAACTATTTGAAATTAGATACACAGAAGACTGAAATTATGGAGTTTGGTAATGGCCCTCCAATTTGGAGTTCAGCTTGGTGGCCAACTGGGGCAGGAGACTGTCCGTCACCAGTGGCTAAGATGAGAAATCTAGGTGTGATGGGGGATACACAGCTTAATTTCTCAGGACAGATTAATCAGGTCACTTCAGCCTGTTACTTTACGCTAAAGATTCTATGGAAGATTTTATCATATCTCCCAATGGAATTGAGGACAATTGTGGTTGTAGCTCTTGTGATATCTCAAATTGACTACTGCAACGCCCTATCTTTAGGGGTTGATAAGCGGCAGTTAAGTAAACTACAATCTCTCCAGAACACTGCAGTCCGAACTTTACTCAACATTCCGAAATTCAATCGCATCTCAGAGGTCATTGGGAATCTCCATTGGCTTCCTCTTAAGCAGCGTATTGAATTCAAGGCTCTGTACCTGGTCCATAAAACCTTGTACGGTGGCGGCCCAATGGCGTACCGCAACCTATTCCATTGGTACTGTCCAGGACGTTCACTAAGGTCTGCCAATCATACTCTGGTTAAAGTTCCGAAACGGAGGATGGCTAGATGGGGCAGCAGATGCCTCTCCTACCTGGCTCCCAAACTCTTGAATAAGCTGCCTTTGAAGATTATATCACAACTGGCTCGGTCTAAATTATGTGGCCTTCTAAAAACTTGGCTCTATCTAGTTTTGCAGTGCACTTTACCTTTTTGACTTCTTCCTCTCTTCTGTATTTTTCTCCAGTGCCAAGACACCACGGCAATCAAGTGCTTTATAAAACCCCTACTTACTTACTAACTTACCTCTCCACCCCAGCTCGGACCCAGCCATAGGCAATTCAGCCTTGATCCTATACCTAATGGGAATAGTCCAAACCGAACTGCCAAGACAGGCCTTCCCCGGACCAGGAACAAGAATCCTGAGACCGGTTTCGGGGTAACATCCCTCATCAGCCAGGCTAGCGTGAATCCAGTGGCAAAGTGATCATGGGACCCACGCCTGGGCATACCCTGCCAACTTAGGGCGAGCAACGCAAGCACAAGGAGATGATGGATGGAGTGCTGAAACTTTTCTGACACTCACCCACAGTCACAGACCTGGGTTGAATCCATCATCGTTCTTTAGCTCACTTCGCCACCCCAGTTCAGACACAGATATATGCAAATCAGTCTTGACCCTATGCCTCATGGGAACTGTCCAGCCCAAACTGCCAAGCGAGGTCTTCCCTGGACAAGAAACAAGCATCCTGGCACTGGTTTTGGGGTAACACCCCTCCTTAGCCAGGCTAGCTTCACTGTCTGAAAGGTTTCAACACACCGTCCATCATCTCCTTGTGCTTTCTTTGTTTGCCCCAATGGTCAAGACTGATTTGCATATGGCTGGGTCTGAACTGGGGTGCAAAATGAGCTAAAGAACGAAGATGGATTCAACCCAGATCTGTGACTGGGGGTGAGTGTCTGAAAAGTTTCAGTGCTCCTTCCATTATCTCCTTGTGTTTGCTGTTATTTGAGACCCCAGTTATCAATTTGCTGTGATGCAGTTTGGCACAGAGATTGGTAATGCATGCTTCACAGTGACACAATCAGCAACCTTGCTGGCAGATGCAGGAACACAGCATTCACAGCACCCCTACAGGCTTACTGATGAGAATGGACAGCACTGCAGGCCTTTGCAGCAGTTGCAGGTTTTGTGAAATTGTGGCCCGAAGGCTCTTAACGTATTTTCCATTTTTAAAATGGCCATCTTTTACATGGTATTCTACCAGATTTTGCCTTCTTTTACTGAACTTGTTATTGTTGACCATAGGGCTCTGTTCTCTCTATTCCTGCTAAACTGTGGTAAAGTACTTTTGTTCACCCTTTATACATAGTAAAATTGATATATTCCTAAATGGGCACATTTCATTTACTTCCAAGTCCCTAGTATATGGTACTACATGCACGCAGAGCCTGTAAATGAAATGAAATGAAATGGTATAAGTGGGATGCAGCACGCATTGTGCCACTACTAACGCAGCACTATAAAAACATGTCTCCAGGCCTGCCTCTGCAGACTGCATATGACATTTTACAAACTGTCATTTTAACCGGGCATAAACCTTTTGCGACTCCTACACTTTCCTTTTTAATACTTATAAGTCACCTCAAAATACTCATAGGGTATGGTGGATGCTATTTAAAAAGTAGGACATATATAATTATTGTTTTACATCTCTCTGCTGTGAAACCTCCCCAAATTCATTTTTCACTGTGTCAAGGTCGACACTGCCATCTGGGTGAAGCAAGAATACGCAAGTGTGTGCGAATGTCACATGCTTCAAACATCAGTAAGGACTAGGGTTGCATGTGACTGTGTATGCTCGGTGGACATGTGGGGCTTAGTGCCTTGCCGGGGAGCACATCTATCTAGTAGGCCATCGAAGACACAGTTGAAGTCACCCGCCATGATGACCTCCACTGTCAGGGGGGCATGGGAGGCTGCCAGTACAGTGCCCTTAATGGCTCTATAATCAATGTTGAGTGCATAATCATTATTAAGACATTTGGCACGTTTTATGGGTGCCAAGTGTGCTTTCCAGTATTACATATCTACCATCCGTGTCTATGCTTACACCTGTGTCTAAACAGAACCCCCGGGGCCACCCATATCAGGGCCCCTCAGGTATATCCTGAATAGGTTGTGTCCCCTCCAACTATTTTTCATGACCCTAATGCACATGACCACATGTGTGTCTTTTGTAGGAATGCCACTGCTATGCCATACCTCTGGAGGTATGCGTGCACCCTATTGTGCCTGACAGGACAATTCAAACCCTGCATATTCCAGGTCCGAAGCTTATACTATGTACCCAGGCCTGCCATGTGAAATGTTTTGTAGTGTCTTGTCCACCCACACCAGCAATGAGACAAAGGATCCAGCTTGATTTGCCCACAATTCATGGAGGCATCCCCGATGGTCAATCTTAATCAAAACAATGTGATCAATAAGACCAAAAAAGAAATTATTCTTGCCCTTCTTCCCTCCATCTAGCAGAATCCACAGTCCCTCTTGACACAACACATGGTGAAAAGGATAGTAAACCCCACCCCAGACACCCTACCCACCTCACTTAATCCAACTAAAGTACTAGAAAGGCACTATCTGTAGAATTGGTTCAGGGCACCAGATCCCTCGCGCAGCGTGAGCCCTGATATGAAGGTCAGCAGCCTGGGCTGTTCTAGACCCCAAACTGTTCCAACCAGGAAGCTGTTTAATACACAACTAGGACTGCAATTCATAAAAAGTACTATGGACCCCAGAAGAGCATTGGGCCACAAAATGTTCTTGTCCATCAGTTAAACCAGGCTGCCAGCAAAAGGCATTACCTTGGTCAAAGCTCAAAACTCCATCACCCACCATGCTTTTTGCTTTTTTATCTGTTCACTCCACTTCTGTATCATCACTCTGGGTCTCCGGAATGAGGAAAAACGGTGAGAAAGAGTTCTGCACCTTCAGGGGCAGAATCTCGGCTTGCATGGTGCCATCTGGGCATACCAGGTCTCATTCTCCCCTCGCCTCCAGCCGCAGTTTGGATGCTTCATCGGCAATGACTATTCTCTGTCTGAGCGTCACACTTCATGGTGCCTCAGTTCTCGCCATTCCAGCTCCTGCTTCCCCTGCCTCAGGTCTAATTAGTCCACCTTGCATTGCGATCCATGGAAGTGGACCTTCCCCACTGTGTTGGTTGCGTAGCCTGGCTAGGAACATCAAGACGTACTTTGTGCTATGTTCATTCATCCATCTCTTGACTTGCAAGAAGGATTTCCTGAGTTCTTGAACCCTACATGTGTAGTCAGGGAAAATTTGAATATTTGTATCTCCATTGCGTGAGTGGCTGTGGTTTCGAACATGTTGGCGTATTGCATCTATCTCTGTCTCTATAATTGTTTATACGAGCTATGAGAGCTCGGGACAGCACACAAGGGTCTGGCACATGCACCAGCGCTCTGTGAGCATGTTCTATAGAGCATTTTAGAGAGAAGTTTAAGTGCAGTTGCAATCCATTCTTTGAGAAAGAGTTCCACAGAGGGACCTGTCTCCCACTTCAGGAACCCAAGAAAGCATAAGTCTGCAGTGACCCTCTGCCTCTTCCAGATGGTCTTCCATTTGCATCGCACTGCACTCCAGGCCTTCCACCGTAGCCTGGAGGTCCTTCACATTTTGATGAAAGGTAGTGACCTCCTCTTCAGTGCTTGTGATGCGTTCAAAAACATTATGCACCTCCAGGGGCAAGGGATTTATGTCCATGGCTATGGTGTCCATTTTTTCCTCCAGCGCAATTCTGGATCCCTGTATTGCAGCTAGAATCTCGGTGGTGTCTTGTGGCGGTACCACTGGTTTCTGATTCACTCAGCCTCCCTGCCTCATCTCAAGAGGGACTGGGGCAGGCATGGTACCTTGGACGACTGTATTGGATTGCACTCCCTTCTGGCCTTTTTTCTTTCACCATGCTTGAGGCTCCGACAGCCCCCAGCAGGAGCCGTAGCCCCAGACCAGCCCCAGTACCTCAGAAACAGTTATCGTACAGTTATCTGGGATCTTAAAGGCAGTGGTGGCTAGGGCATGTTAACATTAGAACTGAACGTGTGCAGTACCCATTGCACCCACAGACAGGCAGCTGGTGCAGCACCCCAACAACGGTGTGCCAGCAGGTTATCTCCCACACCTACTGGCTCAGGCAGTCAGCCTTCAGGGCGTCCATTCAGTTGTGCCCAACAGTTCAAAATGGGGGGGGGGTCCCATCCCCCCTCAGCCTGTGCACAGCCATAGAGGCTCAGTGTGTCAGCCTACAGCTCATTAAGGGATATGTATCTGGGCCTCCACATGCATCTGTATCCTCTGGGGCGAGCAGCCCATGGTCAGTAGGCGTGAGCATCACTCACCACAGGCGGCCTCCCAGCTTCTCTGTTCTCCTGTGCAGAGTTCTGCCGGTGCTCAAATGCTGTCCCATAGCCAAAGAAGGGAAGTTGATGTGTCCTCGAAGTCAGGCGCGCCCAGGACTAGGCTCTGTAAGCTCAGTATCATATTTGTGGGAATTCACTGCATGTGCTGGGAAGTAGGTTGTGGCAGTATCATATGAAAAGCAGGATATAGTGTTCTTTATTTCAAAAGGCAGGGCCCCCCTTGATGCATGCAGACCTCATGGGATCCACCGCTCCTCTGTAGCACACATCAGGCCAGCAGCAGGAGCTTGCGGCCCAAGGATCTGCAGCATCCAAGGCAGTCTCTAGACTTATGTCCAAGGGCCGTGGGCATGCGCACCACTCACAAGCATTGATGGCACCCTGCAGCCATGTCAAGCACTTCACTTCCCTGGATCTCCCATGCAGAGGTCAGGCTCTGCGACAATGGCACGACAGGCCTGCATGGGTGCCCCCAGCCTCAGGGGTTTCAGAAGTTTTTACATGGGCTAGGCTGCCTCCCATGCTGTCTCTATCAGGTCCCACCAGCCATGTGAGGTCTCTCCTAGTTTGCGTCCTAGAGGCTCCACGGCCGCAAAGTCTCACCTTCAGGGCCTCAGTGTTCCCTCCCAGCCAGGATCCAACAAGTGGTTAACTCCGCTTTTCGACCACATCATCTGCTGAGAGTTCCCCAGCAAGGAAGACCGCAATGTGGCCGAGCCAGCACTGGAGACTCACCCCTCTCCGAAACAATGGTATGTTGTTTAGAGCCCCCCAGAGGTCCCAGTTGCTGAAGTTTACAATCTTGCAGGTGTTAGGGTTACTGCGACCCAGATGTGCCAGGATCATGCTCTCTTCGGTGGGATCTAGTTAGGGGTATGTCTAACAGGCCATTGTGCTTGGCCGCGCCCCATTCAAATACCTGTCTTAATAGTCATTTAAAATCCAACCTAATGATCAAGCAGGAATTTATATTACTAATTTACAAATTTCACTATTAGAAAGTTATAATTTTTCTGCTTAAGCCAAAAGCATCTTCATGCCAGTTCCACCTGATTGCTGAATGTCTCCCATGTGGTGACATTCGCATTACTGCCAGAAAGTGGACAGAAGGTTTGGGTGTGGAGAGGTGTTTTTCCTTTTAAAGCAAAATGGCCCACAGTGCTCTGATCAACTCTTCCCTGAGCTTCAAGGATGTCTACCCTGTCACTGCTAGGTATAGCTCACACATAAGTCTGTCTCCCTTTGTCTTCCTAGTCAGTTTGTCTGTGAACCCATTGGGCATTGGAATCTGGCCCAAAACTGGGTAGAAGGCACCGCAGGGGAGGCTTTGCCCATTTACATAGTTGCATCTGTGGGTGGGCACAGGGAGCTCTGACCAGAGGCAGAAAAGTTCTGCCATGTTGGTTTTAGGCAAAGATGGGCACTATGGCATAGCTTAAGGGTAAACACATAGGAAGTGTTTCAAAAGTGTGTAGGGTCAACCCTGGGTACCTTTACTCAGTTGGCTAGGGAGTGGCCAGAAGTTCCAACCACCCACAGACTAGCCCTGAGCATACATTTGGCAGCTCATGGCCCTGTGAAGAATGAGAAGAAGGATGGCCCTACTGTCTGAAGAACCTTGTGGAAGACTGGGCCTTCTTGCCTTGAACCTAGGGCCCCAGAAGTGTCTCCATGTGTCAGTTGGATGACCTGTTTTAGCTACATGGGCACAACAAGCCTCCAGAGGACGTTCTCTCTACAACTGCCCAGATGACCAGTTCCACATGGACCCACCCTAGACTCTGCTGATTATCTCTGTTTGAGTGAGTCCTAAACTCCAAGTGGTGCCACCCAGGTCCTGATGTTAACATGTGCTCCTGTTGACTAAACTGCAAAAGCAGGGACTTAGAACCCTTTTGCCTACTTTTTCTCCAGGGACCCGGTGGGAGATCAGCTTGACTGGCAATCTGAAGCCGTTGATGTTAGATCTCTAATCGGATTCAATCCGCATGTTTGCCCCGCTAAATGAGATCAGACTTCTAGAACAATTTTTAAGTCTGAACATAGAGAACTTCATCAAGACCGACACTGAGCAGCAACATATTGAACCTCAAGACCTTCCTAGGCACAGACTTTGGACTTCACCCACTTAGTGCTTTCATACCTTCCTCGACAACCGCACAGGGATCCCCATCCCTAGCGACCCACTGTTGACAAGTGCATTTCCTTGTTGCCCCCCCATGACCACATTTTTTTAAGATACATTTCTAGTCAGAAGGTAAACTTTCCATGTGTATAAACTGGGTTCCTGTATCCAAGTGCTCCTCCATCGCGGTGGGCATAAACTTTAGATTGTCTCGTGGTCTAGCACGACCAGATAACCCCGGTTGGCGTTTTGTGCCTTTTAGAACTATTTTTCATTCAAATTTTTAAAAATCACATCTCCACTTCTACCTATTGGATGTTTGTTCTTTCAGTGTCATTGTATTCATTAAAATATTACCTATAATTCTAAATTGGCTTGGGATTTTTACTCCATTACTGTGAGAGTAGTGCATAAATATGTTACACATGTCCCCTAGGTTAAGCCTGACAAGCTGCCAGAGAGTTAAGCACAGATTTATTTAGTGACTTTTGTGGTTCACCCTGACAAGAATTGTGATTATTATTTGAGAACACATTCAAAATTCTTACATTCACTATGGCAATGGTGTTTGCAAGTCACGCAGCACATTGAGGCAGCAATGGAGCAGGTCCCTCAGGTCTCACTCCATGGATGCCAGTGTGCACACTGTCCATTGGGAGTTAAAAATGTTTCATACACTTCACATCATGAACCATAGAAGGAGTCAAACTGACCTCTACGAGCTTGGGTTGTTATCTGTTATGCTTATGGTATAATGCTGACTCTTCTGGGTGCTTCACATACCAGAAACACATCTGGGCTTCTCCTCCTGCAGAGTCAAGCACTTTCCTTCCCTCTCTGAGAAAGTAGTCAGGCTTATAAGCACGAGGAAGATCCACAGCTTCTCTCACAAGTCATGCAGACTTCATATGATGTCCCCTCACCTCTAGCAGACTAGTTATCAAGCAGACTCTATCCCGGGGCCATAGCAGATCTTTGATTAATCTTCAGAGCACTACCTTCCTTGGTCAAGAAGAACTTGGAACTGGAGGAAAGGATGGTTTGGCTCCCATCTTTATACTCATTTTCCAGACAGGAGATGTGGATTAACTTTCCGATGGCCTGGAACCAGTTTAGGGTGGTTCCCTTTCAAAATAATTTTCTGTCTGCACATCATGGTCATGTGCCTGTTCTAAAAGTATTCCTCGAGTTTTCTGATTGCAGTCTGTTCCTTCTACAGGCAGGAAGAGAGGCTGTATAGTTTCAAGAGCAGTGAATTCAAAAATTCCGTCTGCTGGTCATTGTTGTTGCATTGTGTCAAAGCTTGTCTTTGTGAGCAAGCTTGTTTGGTGAATGTATGGGATTTCAGCTGTTGGTCCTTTTTTTGGTAGGTTACTATTATTTTGGAATGCTTTTAAATAAAGTAACAGTTTTTTTCTTTTTTGGTGTGACTTCACTTTTTTTAACACCACGTGTTAAGCTTAGTATGCAGGTCAGCGGCGGTGCGTCCATAGGGCGCTGGGGCGTTGCGCCACTAATGACGCTGCCCGCCACCATCACATAAATATTAACTCGCGCTGAGGTGCGCACACACAGTGACACTGCTAGGAAAATTAAATTAGCCGCTAATTTATACATCCTTACTCCTAATTAATACATCCTCAATCCATCAAAAAATTTTCACTGAGAGTCTGCAGATAATGAGGAACTCTGTTCACCCATGGGGCGATGAATATATATATATATATGTATATATATATTTTTTTTTTTTAGATGAATTTCAAGCCTTCATCAAGGGGCATGACCCAAAATGGAGAAGATGCCTAAAAGTCGTTGAAAGTAAAGAGGAAGACCAACAGCTACCAGCCCAAAAAGAGAATAAACAATCAACAAAAGAAACCCTTTGGGAATATGTACGAGGGGTCAAAAGAAATAAAAAAAATGTATCCATGTGAATAAATGATGGTACTTAATTGATTGCACCAATAACTTAAAGAACTAGAGACTGGGGTGCCACGCTTAGGTCTTTGTTTTTGCCCTGATCAAAGCTTTGATAATGTTTGAAATAGAATTGATTGATGTTTTAGAAATTATGCACAGACGAAAACATTTCAAAGCATATATGTTTTCTGAACACAAACACGTCAAAGTAATACAAAAACACCATTACCACTGGCCTTACTTTAGCAGATGTGATATTAAATATGTTACTCATGTCTTAAACAAAAGGGTTTGATTTCAATAATCAGGATATCTTCATATCTGAGAAAAAAAATAATATATATTTTTTTCATTTAATTATAGCTTATTACTAATGCCACAAGAAAAAAACAGCTTTCAGGAGAAATGGCAGGTGCAAAGATGCTAGAGACACTGGAGATTGGTCCAGTGGAAGTTACGAAAAACTGGGACACTGGACCTCTAACTGTAGTGTAACACGAGTGACTTGCTTTCTTGGTTTATATCCCTTCCAAGTTAAGAGAGGTACAGAACTCATTAGGCACAGTTAGACCGTAGGTTTCACCTGGCAATGTGTTGTGTAGTTGGACCTGCTGTTTGCTAACATGGTAGTACACATCGGGGGATATTGTCAAGAACGTGTGAAAACTATTGCAAAATTAGCCTAACACAACTTTCAACATCACAGCCCCCTGCTGGAAAAGAACACTGTGTTAACAAAGTATTCAAAACACGGAGGCACCATGCGATAGGTCCCTGACAATGCGTAAAATGCCAGAGATAAAGTCAGCGCGATGCCGCAAAAATGCAAAACACTTGCGATGAGGCCAATCGCGATACAAAAAGCAGCAAAAACCAGCAGCAGGCATGCAAATCCCATGCGTCTGCCGGGAAAATGCCCTATAAGAACAACAAAAAGAACACACCAAAAACAATCCAAAGAGCGCAGCAACATAGATGCACCCGGACCGCGTGCAGAGGTCAACGCGAACCCCACAAGCCCCACAGACCACCAGCAAGAAACAACGGGATCGGGGAAGGCTAAGGAGAAGAGGGAGAGGAACACGGGGTACAGTCCACAGGAAAACCAGATCAGCGTCACGGAGGTGACAAAACACTACCATCAACTGACCCACAATTAGACTACCATGAATGCAATCGGAGTGTTCAGGAGGTCAATGGAGGAGGCCAAGAGGCGCTGGCATGATGTGAAAAATAAACCAAGGACAAACCCACTGCCAACAGGAAGGCAGCAACGGCGATAGGAGATGGGAGTCCTGCGCCACAGGAGGAGCTGGAGGAAACTGAGGCCACAGTCATCAGTTTTCGAGATGGTGCAGTGAGCTGGGAGTCTGGACACAGCTCGAGAGGACCTGACACACCATCAACAGGGCGAGTAACGACCAGGGACTTGGGGGTAGGGTGGAGATGGGCACAATGGCACACATGCACACGATGTGTAGCACACTGCACAAATACAATGACCCAGGAGCAGGTGTTAATTTTCTGCTGCTAATGCACCTTATCGCATTCTATGGGATCTTTCGCCTGTCTGGCCGGTCATTGTGAATGTTGCGGAGTGGTGTTGTCGAGGCTTTTTGCACGGGGACGCCTACACTGCATCTCATTAGCGATAGTTGTGGGGGTCTTCTGCGGCAATGTTTTTTGCGACTGCTATCGCAGGTAAACTGGTGATATGGGCTGTTATCACCAGCTTGTGAATGGGGCGATAAATTTATCGCCACGTTGGCTGCGATAAAGTGCTGTTAACTCGGCGATAACTCCTTGAGAATATGCCCCATCCTTTTTTGTGTATAACCATATTTGTTTGCTGTATTCTTTCTCTTTTTTGTTTACTTAGTTTCCTTGTTAGTTACAGTTTTGCCTTGACTTGTATTAAACTTCCTACCCTATTTTCTATAGGTTCTTACTGGTGAGTTGCTGGTGCGTCCTTAGACCTTCCACTTGTATCTTGGTCAGCTTCAGGCCAGTAACATCACTACTCACTACTAAAACTGATAAACATAATTTCATCAGTGCTACTTTTTTGCTGCAAGTTAAGCTGCATACTTACCATCTCCCCAATGTCTTCCAGTCAATGTAGATCTACCCATTATCTAAACAGATGATATCCCTTGAAAGAGAATGGCCTTTTTAGATTGCGGACACCAGTCAAGTATTTCTCTCTTACTCCCTTTCCTGTTTCTCCTGATTCCTACGACCAGGGGCGAATTTTCCTTGCCCCACCAGCGTGGGTATTCTAGGACGGCAGGGACTTCTGATGTGCTACATCTAATGTCAAATAACAAAAACTACTTCTTCTTTTTCTAATTCTTCCTCTTGCTTTTGTTCTTGTTCTTCTCTGTTCTTCTTTTCTGCAGGTCAGGTCATTGAACATAATTGAACAGATGTTTAAAGAATGAAAACGAAACTTGACTTTTCTTTCTTCTGCTCTATGTTTTATTTATACAATGACAAACAGAAACACGATATTTATATAAAAGCATGTTTATTTTTGCACTCCTTCGTTAATTACTGAGAGGTAGAACCGTTCAGCATGTGTCTATACATTCTGAGCCACTGATATTGACCTTCCTACCCCATTTTAACTAATTCTTATATGTTTTTTCAAAAACTATTTAGCCGCTTTTCTGATGTGTTTAATTTTGCAATATAGATTTTATTGATATTCCTCATGTTTGCAAACATGCTCTCGCTTTCATATGAAAGAGGTACACACAAAGGATTTAAATGTTTGGCGTGAAAGGTGATTGTGTAATCATGTATGATAAATTATTAAAGCACCTGCCGACGTATACGATAAGGATATTGCAAATCACCTCTGAGTGCTGTAACCTTTTAAAGGAACTCAGCCTATGTGGTCATGGAAGGCCTCGGTGACTTGCAATACACTTATAATGTATGGCAGTGGGTACTTTATCCCATTTATTAATATTATTATTAGTAGTACTACTATTCCATTTTATAAATGAGGTTCTAAATGGTATTTAGTATTACTATTATGATTAGCAATATTTTTTGCTGTTTCCTTTCATTTTGCTATAAAAAATATCAATTATGATAATTATAACATTAATAGTTGTTATTACTAGTAGTGCTAGTAGCAGTATTCCTAACACTTTTGGGCGTTGTGGCCATGATGATGTTAAAATGATGATTAAGGCTAGCAAGTAGTTATCATTCAAATTGCATATTGTTGATATAGTTTATTAATAATAGTGATAACAACAGTGATGATGATGGTGATGATAATATTATTCATGAATAAAATAACCATGATCAGAATAACATTTCTAAGACTCTCAGGCAAGCAGGAATCAAGGAAGATAAGACATACTGTTGTTATAAACCCAAACCACAATGCACAGTAGTGGTATAATGTACCAAAATTATGAAATGCATTGCAAGCCACACTATTGAAGAAATGACATTGAATAAAGTAAACAAGTCAATCAAATATCTTTGACTTTCAAAATTATTATCATTATTGAGGTTCCAAGAAAATGATTGCCACCTCCTAAACTGCACCTAAACCCGTTTAAATAGGTGAGATTTCAAGCACAGGCTGTGAATTAATGTATTTAGGTCAAGTCAAATCAAGTCAAAAATAGCTGTATTCGATTGCTATTACATACAATCATAAAAGCACATAAAAAACACAAACAATTATACAGCTCATTGTGAAGTTCAAGATAAAAATTTTAGAATGATAATAACAATCAAGTGCAACTTTTAAAACTCACTATTTAGATCACCATGGAGAACCTTATTTAAATACAATGATATCCTCCATACACTTTGTACATTATCCAGGAACTGCAGATTAATGAACGCCGGTATGCACGGCTGAATCCCCATAGTTTTTAAAATTGGAATGATCCAAATTTTCCTTACTTCCACGTAAAATGTTCAAATTAAAACTACATGTATTGTAGATTGTTCAGAGAGATTATCGCAGGGGCATACTTGTAATTCCCAGGCACAACCATTCATTTTAGGGACACTAACAAGTCTTTGAGAAATCCCCAGTCTAAATCTAGTCAGTAAGAACCTATCGTATCGCCCTGGTGCAAATTTTAAATAAGGTTGGATACTGAAGGTAATTAAGATTAGCTGGTTATGCTGGACCGATGGTTTAGCAATCTCCGCTGACATTGTCAGTGTGTCCAACAGCATAAGAGCCTCTTTTTTCAACTGTTTTCTCGAGATCGTCTGTAAAATACGCTAAGTGACCCAAATCACGCATAAAATCTCTGCCATATTTAATCCATGGGACCTTTAGGGCCCCCTCCGAGTTCATGCTGTCCATTAAAATGTCCCTTTTTAACTTTGTCTCACATTTAGACTAGATTCTATGCAACAAAAAAATAGGCTCTGTTCGGTAATGATGGGTAACCCCAAATCTGCATGATAAACATATGAGGAGGTGTTAATCCGCACACTTGAAATATATTTTAAGAAGGAATTTTCCACCACCTGCAATGGAAGCGTGTTTGTGAAACCCCACAACCCTGCCCCATACACGGCAGTGGTGATACATTTTGCTTTGTAGATTTGAATGAGCTCTACTGGTGGTGTCCTACCCAGCTTTTTAGCAAAGCTAGCAAAGGTGGTAGTTGTTACAAAAGCACATTTTGTTGTTAACCACTTGGCTGCTAAGGGGTTTTCCCCTCCTGTGCTGCATATTTATGAATCCCATTATACATGACGAGTTGACCTTGTCATGAGCACAGATCCAGTGTGCCTCATGACGAGTTCACCTTGTCATTAGCATGCAAGTGGTTAAAGCAGTTTGGGCCCATAGGCCATTGTGATTAAAAAGTATACCAAGATAAGAAAAACTCTTGGCAACCCCCAACTTCGGGCCTTCCACAAACATGTCCCTGCACCTCTGATTACCACGGTCACACCTCATAATATAGGTCTTTTAGATATTACCTCTGAGGCTTAGATTGCTCATGAACATGGAAAAGCTGCCTAGCACCCTCTGCAATCCTAATTGCATTGGTGACATCAATACCGCATCATCTTCGTACAAGAAGGCTGGTATAGGGTGACCTGCTACCTGGGGGAAATCTTGGTTGCCTTTAAACAACGCCTCACCCAGGCCATTGATGTAAAGAAAAAAGAAAGGGGGCAGACACTAGAACAAGAAGTAGAAGTTGATCCTGAAAAGAAAAAAGATCTGTAGAGAGAGAACATAGAACACGCAGATGCTCTAGAAACGCTTCGTGTCATAGACCACAAAGAATACCTCCGTCGACAACATACGGAGGCAGACCGGTCAGGAGCACTATTAGCCCGTTTAGTAAGAGATCACCCGGATATCCCGGTGATAACCCAAATCCGAACAGGGGAAGGGGATTTGGTTTGTACACAGAACGAAATTAATCGGACGTTCTGCGACCACCTGACTGCACTATATGCCCGACCTGAGCGGGAAGACCTGGGTCATATATCCGATTTTCTGGCCGACCTTCCATTCCCAACGCTAACTGTGGACGCCCAGAAAGATCTTGAGGGACCCATCACACAACATGAGATATGCGCTGCCATCAAGTCCCTTAATCGCAACAAAACACCAGGTATGGATGGGCTCCCGGTAGAGTTTTACGCGACCTACTCTTAGATCCTGGTACCGGTGCTGGAAAAGGTATACCGGACGGCGTTGGTGGAGGGCCATCTGCCTGAATCCACTATGCAGGCACTGGTGGTCTCGCTGCCAAAGCCGGGTAGGGATCACCTCGATATGTCAAACTATAGGCCCCTATCGATGCTCTCTACAGAATACCAAATTCTTAGTAAAGCGATAGCTCTAAGGCTCCAGGCGCACCTCCCTACCTTAATCCATAGGGACCAGTGCGGCTTTCTTCCGGGTAGGAGCACCTCCATGAACATGCGAAGGTTACACGCTCTCATGGCGACCACCCCACAGGACCTCCCCAGGGCAGGCTGTATAGCCTTAGATCTTAGGCAGGCCTTTGATTCACTGTCTTGGGTTTTCATATTTCTAACCTTGGAGAAGTTTGGGCTTCCAGCTTCTATTCTGGCATGGATCAGACTGCTATACACTGCACCTTCAGCACGATCGCGCACAGCACGACATGTGTCCGATAAATACACAGTACACCGGGGCACCAGACAGGGCTGCCCCCTGTCCCGACTGTTATTTGTCATTGCCCTGGAACCCCTGGCCATAGCCCTTCGCACAAGGGAAGAACAGAGAGGCATACCGAGCAGAGGTACATACAACTTGATCTCGATCTACGCAGACTATATCCTATTATACCTCCTTGACACTGCCATCTACGAAATATTTGACCGCTTTGCAGAGGTCTCAGGCCTAGCCATTAACCCGGACAAGTCCAACGGCTTCTATTTTCGAGACGCCCCAAGCCCAGATTTCATTCCCTTTGGGGCCCATCTTATCCCAGTAGCTCCGACTACGTTTAAGTACCTGGGGATTCAGGTATACAGAAAACAAGAAGACCAGATAGACGGAAACATCAAATGGGCTATCACACGGCTCCGCAGTTCGGTGGGTTTCTGGACGACGCTACCTTTATCGGTTATGGGCAGGATTGCAATTTCCAAAATGGTGATGCTCCCCCGAATACTGTACTTTTTTGTTAATCTCCTTGTAAGTCTGCCTCAGTCCATTTTTGACACACTTAATACGCTCTTGGTTACCTTAATATGGGGGGTTGGGAGACGCCGATAGGTCTCCGTAAGCTACAGTTAGGGACCAGAGAGGGGGGGTTGGGGGCCCCGGATTTCAAAGGTTATTATTTTGCTAGTCAGCTTCAGTGGCTATCCTACTGGACGGCAGGACGGAACCTATACGAAATCGACTATACGCCAGAGAGGCTGAACCGGGTTGAACTACACACATTACTACTCCCGCGGAGCCGCATTCCCGCAGACTGCCACCCGCTCCTTCGCACGGCTTTGGTATGCTGGCGGAAAGCCCTAGCATATACAGCACCGACCATGGCGTACGTGGCTAATATCCCTCTGTTGGGAATCCCGACGCCACAGGGTAGGCTTACTGGTACAGTAATGCGCCCCTGGCAGGCAGCCGGTGTGCTGGAAGTGGGAGCCCAGGGATTAGCACGAGGGTGGGGGTGGGAGGGACGGGGTGGGGAGGTGAGTTAGCCATACTGTTTAGTTCCACAAAATTACAGATTGTGAAAACAGACATGGGAATGAAATGCATTGCAGGACGTAAAGGAATAACTGTATTACCGCTGGTTCCATGTTTGGGAGCAAACCTGATAATGTGGGTAGTTATGGTTGGGAGAGAAAATCGAAAAACCCCAGCTGATGTAATGTAGAGGATAATTGCACTGTCATGCTTATGATGATACAGCTGTGAATAAAGAGGTTAAAAAAAAAAAAGAAAGGGGGTTAGGACACAACCTTGCCTAACCCCCTTCCTTATTGAGAGTGGGACTGAGCAATCACCGGCCAAGCCAAAACGTACACACGCCCTTGCATTACTATACAGGCGCCTGAGAAAATAAATGATTTTTACATCAACCCCCATGAGGATTTCCCACAGCTTGTCTTGCATCAATGAGTCAAAGGCTGTGGTGAGATCCACGAATGCTAAAAACAGTTGCCCCTTCTTTGCCCGGGTATATTTCCCCACCAGAATAGCTACATTTAAACTCTGGTCAGTCATCCCTAAGCCCTCGTGAAAGCCGTATTGAAGGTCGGATAGAACCGTATTGTCCTCTGCCCACTCATGGAAGCGTTCTAAAAGGATTCAACCAACTACTTTGTTCAGAGAGTCCAGTAAAGAGATGGGCCTATAACATCCGGGATCCTGACGGTCCCCCTTTTAGAAAATTGGGACAATGATGGATTCCACCCAAGTTGCTAAAAAAGGGGCAGCGCAGCTGGCATTAATTACCTGCGTAAGTATTGACCCCATACATCCAAGTTTGACTTAAATAAATCTACAGGGACACCATTCGGCCCGGGGTTCTTGCCACCATGAATTACCGAGATTGACCGGGTCTCTTCCTCCAATGTAATTTGCAGATCAGAGTAAAAAACTGAAGGATCCAGGCTAACTTCCCCCTCATTGATATTTATTTGGACATCGTAGGTTCCCTTCCCATTATATACCTTTGAAAAGTGCTCGACCCATTGGTCCCTAGTTATCGCAATTTCAATTGTGGGACCATCTCCAGCTCTCAAAAATGGGGCTTTTACTGCTTTCCAGCTTTCTTAATCAAGGAGACTTCATGTAGGGATTCCCAAGCTTTATTTCTAAGAGTAACTCTTCTCTCCTTAAGCGCACACCTATACTCTATTCTTGCCTGCCTCACACCATTTACGTTTCTGGGTGCCTTGTGAAGTTCATGTTTTAATTTTGCGTAGGCTCGGGTGCACTTAAAATCAAACCATCCCTGGGACTTGCCTTTGGGACATTTCTTGGTGAATAAGGCCTCCCTTACAGCAACTGATACTATTTGAAAGGAAAATAAAATACTATGTGGGGAAGCATCTTCACTCAAGCACGTCTCAAGAGCCGTTCTACACTTACCTACCACTCGTTGCCTAATAGCTAATGGATCAACCATCGACCAGCGTTCGGGAGTACCCATTCGTCCTATCAATTGCTATCTTGGCTAGTGTCCTGTCAACTTCATCATGAATACCAGATTTACTTGTCAACAGTTGGCCGAATAGACACAAAGTGAAATGGTCACTGAGTGAATTGTCGTCAACAGAGAAAGAGGGAATTCTATTTGTGTGACTGTTATAATCTATAGTAGGAGATAAACCTCTGCCATTAAAGGTATGACTCAAAGGAGCAGGTTCCGCACATAAAGTATTTGCAAATCCCAGATCAAGACATTATACAAGTGTCCCAATATTGAGTGCCTAAAATATATATTACATAGCCCTTCTTTTCTGAAACCACATAGATTGCCTTCATCATTTGGGTACAATGAAAAGTTAAAATCCCCTGCCAAGATTATCATTATATCTTTGGAATCATCAGTGGACAGACAGTTTAGGTCATAACCCAGCTTTCTAACTACAGGCCCACACTATCCTGGGGTATAATATTATAAAAGTTCGCCAGTACAATACAGTGCCTGCTTTCCACATACATTTTAATTAATTGGTAAAACGTCTCCTCCGCATACATCTCCACCTTTTTAAAATTCAACATGCTGGAGAAGTAGCTACAAAGCGGTACAAAAGGGGGGTGGTGATGGACGGAGCATCTGAACCAATCAAACACTCACACCCAGTCCAAAGATCTGGGTTTGATCCATCACCGTTCTTTAGCCCACTCTGCCACCCCAGTTCAGACATGGCTATATACAAATCAGTCTGACCCTGTGCCTTGTGGGAACAGTCCAGCCCGAACTGCCAAGCCATGCCTTCCCTGGACCGGAAACAAGTTTCCGAGGACCGGTTTCTGGCATTACAGCCGTCTTCTGCCTGGCTTGCTTGAATCCAGTGGCAAAGTGAGCAAGGGTCTCACGTCTGAGCATACCCTGCCACACTTATGGCGGCCAAAAGCGGTACAAAAGGTGGGTGGTGATGGACGGAGCATCTGAACCAATCAAACACTCACACCCAGTCAAAAGATCTGGGTTTGATCCATCACCGTTCTTTAGCCCACTCTGCCACCCCAGTTCAGACATGGCTATATGCAAATCAGTCTGACCCTGTGCCTCATGGGAACAGTCCAGCCCGAACTGCCAAGCCATGCCTTCCCTGGACCGGAAACAAGCTTCCGAGGACCGGTTTCTGGCATTACAGCCGTCTTCAGCCCGACTTGCTTGAATCCAGTGGCAAAGTGAGCAAGGGACTCACGTCTGAGCATACCCTGCCACACTTATGGCGGCCAAAAGCAGTACAAAAGGGGGGGGTGATGGACGGAGCATCTGAACCAATCAAACACTCACACCCAGTCAAAAGATCTGGGTTTGATCCATCACCGTTCTTTAGCCCACTCTGCCACCCCAGTTCAGACATGGCTATATGCAAATCAGTCTGACCCTGTGCCTCATGGGAACAGTCCAGCCCGAACTGCCAAGCCTTGCCTTCCCTGGACCGGAAACAAGCTTCCGTGGACCGGTTTCTGGCATTACAGCCGTCTTCAGCCCGGCTTCCTTGAATCCAGTGGCAAAGTGAGCAAGGGACTCACGTCTGAGCATACCCTGCCACACTAATGGCGGCCAAAAGCGGTACAAAAGGGGGGTGGTGATGGACGGAGCATCTGAACCAATCAAACACTCACACCCAGTCAAAAGATCTGGGTTTGATCCATCACCGTTCTTTAGCCCACTCTGCCACCCCAGTTCAGACATGGCTATATGCAAATCAGTCTGACCCTGTGCCTCATGGGAACAGTCCAGCCCGAACTGCAAATCCATGCCTTGCCTGGACCGGAAACAAGCTTCCGAGGACCGGTTTCTGGCATTACAGCCGTCTTCAGCCCGACTTGCTTGAATCCAGTGGCAAAGTGACAAGGGACTCACGTCTGAGCATACCCTGCCACACTTATGGCGGCCAAAAGAGGTACAAAAGGGGGGTGGTGATGGACGGAGCATCTGAACCAATCAAACACTCACACCCAGTCAAAAGATCTGGGTTTGATCCATCACCGTTCTTTAGCCCACTCTGCCACCCCAGTTCAGACATGGCTATATGCAAATCAGTCTGACCCTGTGCCTCATGGGAACAGTCCAGCCCGAACTGCCAAGCCATGCCTTCCCTGGACCGGAAACAAGCTTCGGAGGACCGGTTTCTGGCATTACAGCCGTCTTCAGCCCGGCTTGCCCGAATCCAGTGACAAAGTGAGGAAGGGACTCACGTCTGAGCATACCCTGCCACACTTATGGCGGCCAAAAGCGATACAAAAGGGGGGTTATGATGGACGGAGCATCTGAACCAATCAAACACTTACATCCAGTCAAAAGATCTGGGTTTGATCCATCACCGTTCTTTAGCCCACTCTGCCACCCCAGTTCAGACATGGCTATATGCAAATCAGTCTGACCATGTGCCTCATGGGAACAGTCCAGCCCGAACTGCCATGCCATGCCTTCCCTGGACCGGAAACAAGCTTCTGAGGACCGGTTTCTGGCATTTCAGCTGTCTTCAGCCCGGCTTGCTTGAATCCAGTGGCAAAGTGAGCAAGGGACTCATGTCTGAGCATACCCTGCCACACTTATGGCGGCCAAAAGCAGCAGTTCGGGCTAAAGAACGGTGATGGATCAAACCCAGATCTTTTTACTGGGTGTGAGTGTTTGATTGGTTCAGATGCTCCGTCCATCACCACCCCCTTTTGTACCGATGTAGCTACAAAGCCCACCCTTCGCCCTTCCACTTAATCCTTCCACAGCTTGTGTGTCAAATTCTTTAAACCCTTTGTTGTGGATTATTTTTTTAGCCCATGTTTCCTGAAGACACATAATGTCACAGTTAAGTACGAATTTTATACTCACACCATATGGGGTTGGTCAGTTTAGAGCGCAGTCCGGAGATATTCCAGGAGACAGGGTTACACCTGGCTTGGTCACTTTGAAGTGTTGCACTGTTTATTACTGGTTGACCGGGTTGTAGTCCGCCATCATTGAGCGGTGTAAGGTCTGGGCTGACATGATTGTGTGACTCCAGTAGGATACTGTCCCCCCATGATGTCCTCCCTGTTCCCAATGTTGCCTAGGGCTGGCAGATGGTTATCTGTAATAACATAGGCCTGGTCAGCGGTGGCTTTTAATACATGGACCTTAACACTTCCATCCTCTGCGGGAATAGGACTATTATTTAAAAATGGGAGACCCGACGGGTCGGTCAGAGTATGTCTTCCAATGGGTTCAGAGTATCATAGTGGTTACTGACTGGGACAGCATATGTAGGGTACCTCGTTCTTATGAATCTCTCCTCTAGATGAGTAAACCCAAGGCTCCTGGAAGGTTGGTAAAAGTACCCCAATGGTAAGATGTTAATACTCTGCACCGTTACCAGCCCTATCAAAGTTGGACTGTACTAGACCTGGAGACCCAAATGATAAGACTACGCAGTTGCCCGCAAGAGACCTAGTTGACTTACCCACCCAGCCTATTCTTCGCGCCATTTTGAACTCTGAGAAGAGCGCTTGGGTGATGCCAGTCCTTGTGCTCAACAAGTGCAATGACTTGTTTTTTAATGTAGACCAATGTTCAAAGACGTTGGGTGGTAAAGGTGGAACATTTGCCAGCACAACCGTGTAAGGGGTTGCCTCTGGCTGGAGATGTAAGGTTAAATTGAAGTTAGTAGAATCTCCCTGGTTAGGTCTCTGTTGGATCAGCATGCTTTTTGGTCTCCCCTCTCTGCCTTCTAGGCAGAACCCCCTGTTGGCAGAAGTCCCATACGGAGATTTTGCATGTTGCGTGCCTGCAGCATTTAAACCCTCTGAGCCAACCAAAAAACCTTCTTGAGCATGTGGGTAGGGTAAAGCCCTTAAGTGAAAGTGGCCAGACTGGACTGGATTTGTTAATGTGGTACTGCGGATACCAGAATATGAGGGTCGTCCCCCTGCAAGAATAATTACCAGGCAGACCGGTGTGACCAGCCGCAGTTTCCTTCCCCCTAGTGGACAGTGTCTCGGTGCCTCTGCATCGACATGTGTCTTGTTGATCTGAGACAAGGCTGCTGACAGGTCCCTCCAAATTTAATAATCTGCTTTCCAGGATGGACAATTTTTGGAACAGAGGGTCTAGTAAGGCTGTTACCACTGTTTTTAGACTATCCCAAAAAAGCTCCTTGGAGGGCCAAGGGAGTGCTCCATCTGAAACCGTAGGTGCCTTGGGCTGCGAAATTATGGTAGGCCACTCTCTACAGAGTCTCTCCCCGGGTTTATTTTTACGACTTGATGGGTTTTGGATCTGCTTCTGCGGGCCCGACCCTTCCTCTTTTTCGGTGGGGGTTCATGACTATTATCATGGCATTTTCAGCTCCTAGTAATTACATTAGGCTTGCTTGATATACCTACTGGTTCAGAGGAAGTGGAGGGCTGGGGATCTAGCTCTGTGGGTGTGAACTGGTAACCTTGGAGAGATACGCCCTCCGAGTCAGTTTGCAGAAGGGGGTCTGTAGGTGGAACCCGACTTTGAAAGCTGGGTTTCCAAACATAGGCTCCGCTCTGTGAGTTCAATCTCATGAATAAGTGATGACTCTGCCTGCAACAGAAAGGCATTGAGTGTCCCCACAATGGCCTGTTCCTGTGAGGTGTCCACTCCTGGGCACCCCCAAGGTGAAGCCAGGCATCCTAGCGTTGTTAGGGCCGGTGTGAAGATTAAGCAAGCTATTGCCCAGAGTTGCAGAGTGGAACCCATGATTAGAGTAGGCACCGAGGCGAGAATTATCAGGTCCGAGGACATTGAGCCCAAGACCCTGCCACGACGGGGATTGAACCCTGGTCCTGGGCCAGACCTCTGCCTCAGGGTCTGCCGCTCTAATCGGTGAGCCACACTTCTTAGTAACACAGTACCTTTCACGTTTGAAACAGAAGCGGAAACACCACAGGCGCAAAATGTCAATAATATGGCCCAGCCCAGTCTCTTACAGTCTCTGGTGGGTGCAGACGGGCCGCTCTCGACCCGGGCTTAGCCCAGGCACGGCCTGGGCCCACTCGCGCGCGTCCCGCGCTACGACAGCCCCAAGCCGTCTTTATGCGCCACCAGGCACGGAAGATTCGCTTTGGTGCCTCCTGGCGGGGAACATCCTTTACGCTGCGGATGTTACCCTGCGCTACCATTACGACGCGTCTCTTACAACGCAAGTCGTAACCACGACTTGCGCTGGAGGGCGCTCAAGGACAAGGAATAGTTAATTTACTATTCCAACACCTTCCCTACTATCCACGGGGACTGGTGTTGGAATAGTAAATTAAACTATTCCTAAGTCCGCACCCTACAGCGCAAGTCGTGGTAACGACTTGCGTTGTAAAACACGCGTTGTAACGGTACGCGTGGTAATAGCCCGCGTCGTACCGTCATACATCCCCTCCTGGCGCATGTGGTGCTTCGAAATGTAGTCTCCTTGCGGTCCTGTTAGTCGCAGCTGTTCCGGTGAGGCAGAAAGTGGCGGCGTGCACGTTTTAAAGAGGTTGAGGCATAAGGGCGCATTTAGGTCATAAATGTCATGTTGTACTGAATGGTCACACTTTATAAAACAACCGAACTAATTAATTACTCTCTAATTAATTACTCTTACTCATTTTACTAATGATGGTCCACATCTGTAGCTTTAAGTTTCAGCTCTTCCAAATCACTTTAATGTATTAAAAATACAGATGAGGAGAGTCAAGTAAAACAAAGCCAGTTGTTCTGTTTCTTTATTAGAAGTGATACATCGTTAATTGGCAAGTCAGTACACTCGTGAATGGGTGAGTTGATAAATGTGAGAATGACTGGGGATGGATGACCAAGTGCAGGAATGAGTACAATGGTGAATGACTGCGAGCAACGTCTCGTGTGCTCACTCACTCACGTTATCCAGCCATATATCATTGTCCTTACTGCAACCAAACTTACACTTGTTTATGCAGATAATTGTCAAAACACAAGAAATAGACATAAGCCCAGGTTTACTGACACTTCGCAGTAGACATGGGTATAGTTTTACTAACACTTTGGCCTTGGTTTGCATCACAGCCTGGGGCATAGTGTTGAACTGGGACTTACTTTCCAGAGCTAAACTTTTTTGGTGCTGGAAAGTGCATCTAAAGTAACGCAAAATAGCGCTATTCACTACTTTGATTCAATGGGGAGTACCAAAGGTGGTACAAAGGCATCAAAAGCAACTATCCAGTTGAAAGAAAATCCCTTTCTACTAACATTGTTAGCTGCTTCGAAGCAGGCCTAAGTTTGGAAAAAAGTTTATTTCACCAAATGTTTCCATGTTTGCATGTGTACAGTACAGCACACATACAATGTTAGAAAACTATTAAACAATATATAACCATAGCAGGGTACCCTGGAAGTGCAAAGTCTATGCTTGACATCGTGCACAGTATCTTACACCTTGGTGAAAGTGTGTGTTCATTGGCGCAAGCCAGCCAAAAGTGCACGAATGCAGGATGAAAGCGAATCGTTGCCATATCATTGTAGATATGCCATTGTTCTGCTGTCTCCCTTTGACACAATGCAGGTCAGAAACCATAGTAAATTTGCCCCGTAGCGTCTGTACATTTTAAAGGCCCGATTTATTAGCAGTTTGTGCCAGGTTTGTGTCACAAGAGTGACACAAATTAGGACAAAGTGTTGATTTGGCACTCACTTTAAACCAAAACGCTTGTTTTGGGGTGAATACCAGTAAAAAGAGGGTTACATCCACCAAATATAGGAAATTTGAAAGATATGCTGCTATGCGTCCAGCCTGTTGTCAAATGCTCTGTCATTATCCCATGATATCCATTATCACATCATTGTGGATAGATAATTGGCCACAAGTGCAGCATCTGCAATTGCTTCAAGTCACAGACCCTATAGGACACTCAAAATGACTGGAAGATCCTCTCTACAGAGGCATTAACTCTGGTCGTCCTCGCACTTATCATCTCGCGACTCGACTGTGCCAATTCACTCTATGTAGGAATCCCGGCATACCAATTACAACGCCTTCAACTAATACAGAATCATGCGGCTAGACTCATTTTCCAGCTCCCTGCCCGTCAGCATGTAAAGCCACTACCTAAACAACTGCATTGGCTCCCTGTAGAACATCGCTGTGTCTTTAAGTTAGGCTGCATTGTACACAAGGCACTACTAGGTGAAGGCCCTAAGTTCATTTCTAAAAAAATAAGGAAATATACCCCTTCCCGTACTCTCCGTTCATCTTGCCAAAACCTTCTGATCGCCTCGAGATACAAGCGCCTCAAACATGGCCGAATCCGGTTTTCCACATTGGCCCCCCAAACATGGAATTCCCTTCCTCTCTCTATACGTTCCACTCACCCTCATCTCCAGTTTAGAAAAGAGCTGAAGACATGGCTGTTTTGTCAGGCCTTTTCCACTTGATTCCCTTTCCAGCCACACAGAGTGTTGTTTCCGAAGCGCCAAGAAACCAATCCGGTGTACGTTGCGCTAAATAAATATTTTAACATAACATAACATAACATAACATAACAAGATGTCATCAATGTATGTCATTAGGGATGTTGAGACGTAATCAGTGATGTTATCAATTATGTAATTTAATATTTAAAGAGTGAAGTAATAAGTGAGGCACTAAGAAGTGCATGCTGGGGACCAAAGTTATGGTTGCTTCCGTAAACTATAGTTTGTGATTTTCAACATTTGTTTTTGTTTTTAAACATTAGTATACATTTCATTTCAACAACTAACTATAATGTCACTCGTTCTTTCAATGATTTTCAGGTTTTTTTTTTCAATATGATTGGAAATCTTATTACTATGCCTAACTATACATAATCACTTATATAGGCACCTCTAATTACATAGAAATTATTAGCCATTATATCAAAAACAGTTAATGAATATCCTCACAAACTTGATCTGTCATTTAAATACTCTATCGCCACGAACACATTTAGAACAAAGATTGCAAATATATTTTGGCACTTGGTTTGTGAATTGGCTCACATCATTCTGTCTAAATGTTGTTGCTGCTTAATGTATGTTTGTCCCATTAGCTCAGTCAGTTATTGAACACGCTCTTCTGGTTTTCAAATCTTGTTGTGAAATCAATGTTTCTTGAGCCATGTGGGGGCAAGGTGAGCACAACCCAACCACCAGGCATTGTTAGTCATCTCACAGATAAGAGAAAATGGGCTTGATTCTGTCAGGATTGAGAAATAATTCAGGCATCTGGTTGCTTGTAGGGTTGGATTGGAAAGACCGAGAAATTGTGGAACAACAGGGCAGTGGAAATTGGGTTCATGAAAACACTAGACCACACATCACAGGTTGACTTAAACTCTGGTTTATTGCAAACACTATAGGATGTGGGATTGTTGATACATACGGCATTCTCTGGCACCTGGAGATGAAAAGTATTTTCGAAGGATAGAATAGTGATGAACCATTATAACAATGAATGCTGCTGTAACAAGCTTTCATCACTTCTGGATACCAGGTGGAAACCCCAGGATGCCATTTTTGGAAAATGCTAAACAACCCGGGCTCCCTACACACGACTGTTAACCCTTAAGCAGGGAAATAAAAAGCTATTCTCCTATATGAGCTCTTTGAAACAATCGGCATCAGAGACAACGTGAGCTGATGAGGTGCCCCCAGTGGCCTTTTATCATGTATTACAAGAAGAGTTAGAAGAGTCATTGCCTTTAGTAGTAAACCAGCACACTCCATCAACAGCCTTAATTGGCAGAACTCTTGAAATTGATATCCAGCGAAAAGCTTGCAATGCGGAATGGAGAGTTTATTCTTGATGCCCTTCAATACCAAATCTAACAAAACCCCTGCAAGTAATTTCTCAACAGAAGAACCCATGCAAATGGGGGAGGAGTGAAAAAAACTCAGAGGGGAAGAGAAGGTGAAAAGACGGATGGTAAGGTTATACCTATGCTCCTATTGATCAGCAAAGCACAAAAGCCATCCTCAACACCTCCATGGACTCTGCCAGCTTCTGGACATCTAGAATCATTCCACACTCATATCCCAGCTCAAGAAACTATCCATTGACCCTGCCTGCCACACTTTGCATCTAGAGACCCATTTCCTTTGTGCCATACCCGGAAAAGGTCTTGGAGAAACTAATCAACCAATGCCTCATCAACCAGTCGGGCAACCACCAGCTCCTCGACGCCATGCAGTCTAGACTCAGACCCAACCACAATACAGAAACAGCACTCATCACCAACACAGACGACATTCACATGATCCTTGTCAAAGGAGACACAACAACCATTGATCAATTAGGCCTCTCAGCAGCATTTTACATGGTATTATACCCCAGCCTCATGAGTCACCTGAACGAAATTGGCATTCAAGGGTCCACTCTCTGCTGGATCGATTCCTTCTTAATGGACAGAACACAAGCTGCCACTTGCACCTTACTCCTAGGAAGCCTGCGAACTCATCTGTGGAGTGCCGTAAGGTTCATTGCTCAGTCCCACCCCCTTTAATTTCTTCTCCTACGCTTATGACACAAAACTCATAAGCTCTCTCTCTCTCAGACAAGCTGGACTACTGGACCAAGCAACTCACTAGAAAAATACAAACCAACCAGAACTCACTAGTCAGACTCATCCTCAATCTCCCACACAGAACTCGCATCACACCTCATCTCAGAGAGCTCCACAAGATCCCAATACACAAATATGCTAATTTCAAATTCCTCACACAAACATTCAAGGGATCACAGAACTTATGCCCCACCTACCTGAACGGTCTCACCTCCTTCCACCAGCCACCTAGGCACGTCCTCTTTGCAGGATTCTTACTCACACTCATCCCACACATACTCAAATCTAGATCAGGATGGCAGGTATTCTCTTACATTACTTCTAGACCCTGGAATGACCTTATACTCCAGATCAGACCCCCTCCTCTTGTCTTGAATTCTGCAAGAAATAGAGGATCTAGCTTTTCAATTAAGTAACCTACCATAGCAGGGCTAGGCACAGACACATGCCAGAATACCCCAGTGGTTGACAGTGCACTTTACAAATACATATGACTTAACATAATGAAATATGATTCCCATCCGCTCAGAAACAGACAAACTAATTCCTTTGTAAAAGGATGAGGATTGAGCAAAGTAATAATTGAAGTGCCCAGTAGCAATAAGGCTCAATTCCATCTACAATTATTCCTCAAGATCCTCTCATAGTCTTTGCTTTAGTGCATTCCAGTGTCTTGGGATGTCTAATGGATTATGCCTTTCAAGATAATATACACATTCTGACTATGGGAAAAGACACACCAGAAAAGATAAAGGTATTTATTGCGTACATTGTCTTGGGGAGATATCTCTTGAGTTACTGTTTCTCTCTTGATGCCTAGCCAATCTGGTCAGGTGGAACACATACATTTTAATGTCATAAATACTTTGCCCTTCCCTTTTGTGCTGGGAACACCATAGTTAAAGATCCAGACTCCAGTATATTGAAAAACTCCTTCCATTGTGTTTGATACGTAAACTGCAAGGAACATTGGGGCCGATTACGATGGCGGGAAGTCCGCCACCGCTGGGCCAGCGCTGAGGACCGCCGGCCACTTCCTGCCATCACCCTGAATATTCTCACCGCCAAGTTAAGATGGCGGTGGGATTGGGAAAGGTACCGAGGAGGACGGAAAGATCGTCCGCCGTGGTCCCGCAAGGGCAGTCCTTTTTCACCCGCCTTGCGGGACAAGGTACAATCGGGCTATGGCGGCGGTGCCGTGCAGGCACCACCGTGTGCATTTGCATGCCTGTCTTTTTGGGTGGAGATTCTGCCGCAAAAAGACATGCGATGAATGCCTTTGGGGACCATTTCAGGCCCGCGGGGCTGGGGTGTGGGGTGCTACACATGGGGGTACCTATGGTACCCCCAAAAATATGCATGTATAAGGTGGCAGGCACCGCACGGTGCCTGTCACATTGTACATACATATGCACAACAAGTATTTTTACATTGTGGCAGGTGCTGCCGCCCCCGCAATGTAAAAATACAGGATGTGATCGCCAGTGTGGCGGGAGCATCCCAATTCGTATAGCGGGACCGCCGCACCTATGGCGGGCGGTCCCTTTTGCATCTGTGATGGCGGACAGACTTTGTCCGCCCGCCATCGTAATTGGCCCCATTATTTGTTGTTACAGAAAAAACAGATAATATGTTCATAGTATTTCTTTTAAGGGGAACTCTGGTATGAGTGTGTGAGGGAAATGAGTGGAAAACTGTCAACAAATGGCACAGCTAGTTAAAGTGCCTCATAATGCCGATTGGCATCTGCAGTGGCCCAACTGCCTTCCAGCATCTAGTCAATTATATCTTTTGAGATCTTTGGATAAACTACCTTTTTATTCAGATACATTGGAAACAACTCTGCGGTAATTTACAAGCTGTTCTATCTCATCCTCAAAAACATGCTTACCATGCTAAGGCAGAAAAATATCAGTTGTTAGTAACCTGTATAAACTTTTGGGGATACAAGGTTTCTGGAGAAGTCATTAGTATGGATGCTTCCAAGGTAAAAGCTATGTTGTAGTGGCCTGCAGTGTGTTAGGTTTAACAGTAGTTTATTAATGAATTCTCTGCATTCTAGCCCATCATAAAAAGTAATAAAGAAAGGCGTACCTTATCATTTGGAAGAAGAAAAAGAACAGACGTTTCAAGAATGTAAAACTGCATTCACAATAGCTCCCATATTAAGAGTCCCTATATGGTTTTGTTATTGTTTGTGGTGGAAACAAATGCCTCTAAAATCTAGTACTCAACAACAAACAAAAAAGTGGTGCCATGATTCCCCAGCAGCCTGACATCCTAGTCTGAGGATTCTTACATCTAAAACAGTCAGCAAAGCAGTGTGTCTAGTAACGTTGTGTATGTGCTCAAACAAAAGCCTCATACAACCTGAATATGTCTTCAAACCTTGCCACCTCCTACTCTGCCATAGACCATGATGTCAAAGAATTACATCATGTTATTGCTCCCCTCAAGTGGATGCACCCCATTGCAGATAGTGGTGGATTGTTCCACCAAAGTAGGACACTGCACCACTCATACTACAGTGTTTGAATTAGCTAGACTTATCTTAGTTCACGCATTTCATGTGCATGGGCTGGCTGACACCATCATAACCGACAGAGGTGCGCGGTTTCCAGCTTTATTCTGGAAATAATTTTTCATTTCCACCAAAAACAGACAGAGACCGACTTATTGAGTCACTGAATTATACTTGAGAAGTTACATTCCGAACATTCAGAAACCTTGGAATAGATGAATTGGTCTTGCAGAGTTTGTTTTCAACAATTCCTTACCTGTCTTCTGGGAAGACCCACTTTTTATTGCAGATATGTATACTACCCTCATATGTGACCAACAAGAATAGTAGTTTGGTTAGTTCCTTCGCTCACTGGTCTTGAGAAACCCATCCAGACTGTCTAAAAACAGTTTATCAACACATATTGCAAGCAGAAGCACACTATATCAATTTCACATATCATGATACGAAGGTTGCACTAACTTTTCAAAAAAGGGGACAAGGTGTGGTTGTCTACTAAACATCTAAATGTTCCATGTTCTCATTCCAAATTTTCATCTTGACTTTTAGGCCTCTTTAAGACTGAATATTAAATAGAGATCTCCCTGTTTCATTTGATACTACCTTCACATTGGCAAATTCATCCAGTCTTTTATGGCTCCAGACAAAAGAAAGCCTCTATAAGCATGCCTTTTACTCTTTCCATAGACTTAGAGATTGTTCTCTTGAATATGACTTTTAGCTACCGTTGAGCAGGGTACAAAGAGGAGATTGGAATACAGGGAGTGTAACAATAGCCCTCATTTGGTATGGCTTGTACAATGTCTCCCTAAAACAGGGTCTAACTACATATTCCCAGGTGAGGTGGTTTCGAGGAGAGGGCTACTGTCGGGTAGAACACACGATTCAGACATCGAGTTTCTCACTGAGATGGAAAGGCCCAGTAATTTGGTAGTCAGGGAAGTGGAGATGGGGCTCATGAAGACACTAGACCACATAGTGCAGCTTCAGCAGGCATCTTTACGTCTGCATTATTTGGGTCACTTCTGGGGAAAGTGGGGAAGAGTCTGTAAATAAGACCCTCTCTAACATGGAGTGCACGCCTGGCAATCTGTTGTTTATGTTTACTTGCCTCATATTATTCGCACCTGTGCATCTGTCCCTGCACTTGGTCGTTTTTCCCTTTGCTGGTCTCTCAACGTTGGTGTTCTCCTTGGTTCCCTCTGTAGTCTGCTTTTGACTATTTTTGTGGTTCTCCCTTTGGTTCCCTGTTTATAATGCAAATTCTTTAACCTATTATTTACTGGTCTTCTCACGACCTGGTATTATAGTCTGTTGGGAGCTTAATACATCACCATCAGCCATTACAGTGCATGCAATTGATTTTATCCTTCATTTTCATGTTGGTGTTGAATCAAAAATGATTCTAATTGTATTTATCTACTCATCGCTGGCCTTTACTCCCTTGAAATTCTCGGTATCCTACGGTAGCGCTCAGCCACCCACAGACAGTCTACATCTTACTCTCATCTCAGTTGCTCAAAGTAGGTGGCAAATGGGGGCAGATAAGGGCCCGTTACTTAGCCTAGAATAGGGATCTGCAAAATGTTCTTGACCAGGCTAAGAGAGGTCTACTAGTTATTTCCCATTATCTTATAATTACATGTTGCATACATGCAATTGCGGGCCAGAACTGGTCATTTTAGATCTGGTAATTTCGACACCCCCAACACCAGGAAGCTCGTAAGTGCCTCTTTAAATATATTGTAGGTTCCACATATATTAAAATAAGCCCCAAAAGTTCTAGTTAGACAAAATCCACCTATATTTGCCAATAATCCCTTTGTAATAGTTCACACCCTAATGTATTTTACTCCAAAACCAGAAAATGGTGTGTACAGGAAAGCATCCCCCCAAAAAATGAGTTACTCCCACAAGAGAGAACTGCAATAACATGGTGAAAGCATTATTACAACATGGTAGAACAACCTACAGATTATAAAGAACTGCATTCCAGGTAAAAAGAGCTACTAAAGGCGTGGACGATATTTATAGCAACAAGTATATTGTTGTATCTCTGAATAATGATTCTTCTGATTTTACTCTGCTTGCTCTGGACAATTCTGACATATTACGGGGTTGTCTTTTATTTGCCTAAATGTCTATTAGGGGCCGTTTTACAGATGGTGCCCCAGGGGCCACACCTGCATATTTGCTTTCCCCGGGCACTTTGGTATTATAGAGGGGGACGCAGACACTTGTGCGTCCCCCTCTATAATACCTTTAGCCCTTGCACACTTAAAGTATCAGCGCTATCAACAGATGGTGTTCCTTCATTTGCATACGGGTGTGCTCTATGCAAATGAGGGGATTCCTTTGACTCTGCATCCGCGCCGTATTACAGACATGGGCGCAGAGTGAAAGAAGCCTCAGAAGGCCACCTTTTAAATGACGCACTATGAGTGCGCCTCCTGAGAGCAGCCCTTTGCAGGGGGTAAAGGGGGTACCATGGACCCCCCCAGACATCCCCTTGCAGGTGGGTGCAGTCACTGACTGCACCCGCCTGCAAGGGGATTTCTAAATCCCTTTGACTGAAAACACGGAACGACTGCTCCGTGTGTTCACATGAATGCGCTGCCCCCAGGCAGTACAAGGTCACAGCTGCCCTGGATGCAGCGCATACGCTATAATGTGACGCAAACTGTGATAATGTGTAATACGGCCCCAGTTCTGTTCTGTTAGCCTAAAAGACTCATGCTGCTATCAGGTATTCTTCCTATCTCAATCAAACGCTCAAAACGTGATACCAGCAGCAGATAAAAGAAAATTCAAAATATATGAGAAAGGATAGCGATGCCGCAACAAATAAAGAGGAATTTAATAATGACACAACAAACTAATATGCATTGAGAAGTGGGGTACAAGCTAATTAACTATCCTCCTACATGTTACAAAAATGTTATGTATGAATGCCTGTTCACTATCCATCACAACAGTATTTCTTGTAATTGAAAACCTTGTTTTTCATTTGAGCTTTCCTAATATTCAACTGAAGCATTTATTTCCCATATAGTGCTACGTCACCTAAATCATCTAATTAGACATAGAAATTCACAGGAGGTAATTGGGATTTCCAGTGTGCTTCAGTACAATTGGCTGGTGCTCAAAGCAAGTGGAAGACTCAACAAGCCACTATTCTTGATACATCTAACTCAGCTGATCCCTAATGTGTATGTCACGCACAAAGCTTATGCAAGCTGTCTGGTCTACTGCCTGGTCAATGAGGGATTGGATGTGGATGGCAGCTGTAGTGTGAAGGGTGACAGCAAAGGATGCTATACAGATACTGAGAGGTCTGTTGTTTAGTTACCCACTACAGGTAAGAATAGTTTGTCCAAGGTGGGTGAAATGTACTGATATTTTAATACTGTAGTATTTTTTATGTTTCTAGTCGCCCAATATCTGCTGATCCATTAGGAAAATTCGTCTAGTTAAGTGTTCATGACTGAGAGCTCTTTGTAACCCACAGGACACATACTCATTTCACTCCGTGCAGGCTTCCTTAACGTTTTAGTCTATATCAAAATGAATAGCCTTTTGGCATGGTCACTACAGATATTTCACCTTTTTCTGTTCTACGTCCATTGCATATGGTTTTTAAAGTGCACCTATGGCATCGAAAATGACATGTCATGTTTGGGCTTCAGTGTGCATATTATACCGGCCATATATGACACAAAAATATATTTCTGCCAGAAGCACCACTCAGCTGTGGTTGGGCTGCAGTTTAAAGCACTGCAATGACAACACAAGGAACGGAAAAATGCCTTTGGTATGTAAGAAAAAACTTTCTTTTATGTTCTCGTAGGTCACCGGTAAAGTGTGCCTTGTTATCCCATAGGGCAGGGAGCGGATATATCATAATAAGACACACTATGTATTAGGGTTAGTATGCCTTTGCACAAAAAAAAGCCAAAAGCTGTTTCACTATGCAGGACTTGTAGGCATTTCCTAAGTGAATTTAGATGGAATTAAAATCTTAATTCTGGCTCTCGGCTTACGAAAGTGTTAAAAACATTTTTTCCCACTTCGTCCTTCAAATATGACTGTTGAAAATTGGGTTATTGGTGGAGGGGTTTGAAAACCTGGTCTAACAGCAGCCACAATTTATGTCATCATGGAGTCATCCTCTGGTAGCTTTACACAAAAGCAATCAGGCTTAACTTAGAAGCAATGTGTATTTATGCAGCACTTCAAACAGTAATGCAATACAACATAAGAAAAATCCCTCTCCAATTTAAAAAATTGAATAAAATTGAATGGGGAACGGAGTTGGCCTAACGGCTAGGGCAGACAACCTCGAATCTGGGGAACTGAGTTCGAGTCTCAGCAATGACGCTGAACATCCTGTGTTTCTATGCAAATCACTTAATCTCCCCGTGCCTAACAAAAAAAGAATGTGTCCTCATGTAACGCAACTGGTGCTATGTAAGCGCTCTGATACCCGATTCGGGTCATGTTCGCGCTATATAAAACTCCGTAAAAAAATAATAATGAATAGTTTGACATCAAAATGACAAAAATCCAATCGGTAGAACCATAGGTAGGCAATTTCAAAGTTTTCAGGTAAGTACTGTGCCAAAAATCACAAAGCGCCAATCACAGCAATCTGGTCATGTGAGTCAGGTAAATGGCATAAGGTCAGGCAGACCACAATGGAGCGCATGCCTGATATTGGGATCAGGCTAGTCCCGCTGAAAGAGCTACCTTCAAATTCCAGTGCGAAGAGTTCCATTCACAATGGAAGGGGCCGTGGGGAGCAGGAAGAGCGCCGCAAATGATCGTTGATGTAGCACGAAGAGTAGGTCTGGCGTCGTAGTGCAAAGTTCTGTTGTGGAAGGTCATTGCTGGAGCTTCTTATTGGCAGTCATTGCAAATGGACGAATATGTAGTGTGAAGTGCAGCTCTCGTGGCAAGATCTTGGTGCAAACGGGCAGGTTTGTGTTCATGAAGAGCCTAAAAATTTCCAGGACTTGAGGGTCACCTCTTTGAGGTCCGGAATGAGCAGGATTCAGGCAGATCCTATTACAGGTCTAGTTGCATGTTCAGGCAGCAGGTCAGCTAGGAAGTTTTAGGGAGCCTCTGGAGATTGTTATGTCCCCGTAACTCATAACAGGAGGTCAGCTGGCTTACCCTTGGGGTCACTTCAGCCTGGGATAAAGGGTGCAAGTCCAGTCTTCCTTATCAACAAGCAGGACAGCAGGCAGCAGAGTAGCAGGGAAACAGGGCAGTAGGGCAGCAGAGTGGCAGTCCTTCTAGCAGCAAAGCAGCCCACAAGTCATTCTTCTATAGTATCCACTGGTCCAGGAGGGTACTGAAGAGTTAGGTCTGTGGATCCACTTTTCATACTTGGGCCTAAGAGTCCACTATTTGTACCTGGTGCCCACTTTGAAGTAGGAGAAGTTTGTAATTAATTCCCTTTGTAGTCCTTGAAGTGTTCTGCCTCTCCTGTCCTGTCTCCAAGCTGACTGCATTAATAATGCAGTGCTGACAAGTCATGCCACTAACCTGGCTTTTGTCTGCAGCAATGATGCTGCACCTTCTCTCTCTTGGGGTGGGTTCTCATCAGGAAATTATAACCATGAATCAACTACTGCCCCAGAAGGTAACAGGGTTAGGACAAAGTAACCAACAGATACTTGCGTGCGTGCGAGCTCAGAGGAGTCATACATACGTCTCTTCTCAGTCCTGGAGAGCATTGCCTTGATGTGTGTAATGTAGTACATGGTGAGCTGTTCTGCTAATACAAGTAGAGAGGTTATTCATCAAATGAGTAGTCTTTAAATATTACCTCTCGCCTTTGACATGTGTACTAACAGTCACTTACATGATAATGAATCTATTACTGCATAGATTTCCAATAATCAACTGTTACTCTTGGAGTTGGCGCACTCCCGGCAGAAGCTATATCGTGTTTTCACATTGCACACTAAAGAACACCTTGCTTGTTTAAGGTGCGCAAGAGTGTACTTTTGAATTCACAAATTACAGCATAATAAAGGATGCACTGGTCAAGCAGCAGCCACAATCCTGGTCGAGGTAAGAGCCAGACAGCCCTACATTAACCTGTGTTCACCCTTTGATAGCTGGGTCAGAGCAGTCAGGTTAAACTTAGAGGCAATGTGTAAAATGTTTGTGCAACATTTCAAACAGCAAAAACAGTGACAATACCACACAAAATGATCCCACATCAGGTTAGAATATTAGATTATATTTTAATAAATAAAAGAAGACCAATACAACAAAAATCCAATAAGTAGAACTGGGAATATTGAACTTAACAGTAAAATAAAAATAAAATAGCGCCAAGAAACAAAATATGTTCGGGTTATCACGGGCTTCACTGGCAGTATCAAAACCAGCATTAGGTGGAAGAAATCCAGGCTGCCCATGTTGGAACATAAATGACAAGATAAAGTTGGAAGATATGGATCTGGATCCAAATAAGAAGGCTGGCCTCTGACATGTTCTGCTTCCCCATAATACATCCTCCACCATGGCTCAAGCAATGTATAACACACAAACTCTGTACCCAACGGCAGTTCTGGATTACCAAATAGGTAAAGTAGTCTCCGGCCTATGAGCCCCACTCCTTTTAGTGGCCCCGCGACAATGGGTCAAAATAATATTGATATGATCTTGAAAGAAAATTACATCAACTTTCCTCATATTGTTTCCAAAAGATAGAAAAAAATTATTCAACTCAAAGAAACGAAATCTTTACATTAAAGCCTCTATAAAGAAAATATTGTATTAATGTAATGTGCCCATTGAATATTTAAAGTTTTGTGGCTCTAATATATATGTTTTTTAAAACAGTGTTTGTTTAAAGCATTATTGACTGCCTCCACAGGGTTTAATCCGCCACTGCACAATGGTTTGCCTCTCGAGCAATGAAGGCAATTGTGAATTAATTAAAGCTGCGCTGCCATAAACCATAATAATCGATAACGTTAGCACAACAGTGCATTCTTCACATTGCATGTGCAACTTTGAGAAACGTTTTGGAACCAGAATATCCTATCTCCCCCCCCCCCCCAGGTTTCCCATTCTGCTATAGCTGAGCTCTGCAAAATAGTACTTTAATTGTTCGCCACAGAAGCCTATGCCTGTGTTGTGCTGCAGCAAAGAACGTTATTCAGACAATATGGAGTCGGTTCAGTTTCATGATTTCAGCCGACGCGCTCACACATGCATTCAACACAGCTGTAAAGATAATACATGGAAGATGGGAAGCCAGTGCATTAGGCACACCATACATTTACTCGTATTCCTTTTTGCTGGTTCGGATGTCTCAACCAGAGATAGGATAGAAATATATATACGTTCTTGTCTCTGCAGCATTTCCAAACATTAGATCTAGCTTCTGTCTATATCATTGCATGTTTATCGACCCCAAGTACTCAACAAAAAAGCACAAAGACAAACTTTGCTCACTTCACACATTTTCATGTTGTATTTTTTTTTAAGAATAATGTCACTAGGGGCAATGCTTCTGAAGCATAAAAGCATCAAAGACGCCCGGAGAGAATTCTAAAAAAACAAATGTAGTCTCAACAGAAGCATTTTTATTTGCAGACAGTTTCAAAATATGACCAGGCTTTGTTTATCACTTTTGTCGCTGTCAAAATGATTGTTCTGTAATAGGCCTCGCCTGTTATATACTGCACACAGAAGAAATCTATCCTTCAGGCAAAACATTTTCCAAAGTTAGGTTTGCCTTTCAAAAGTGTACCATTTCCTTGAAGTATGTTATGAAGCGTAATGGCCTTAAACAAAATCTATCTTCACAAATGCAGCCCCACAAGTAGAGTGTTCTTTCATATTGTTTTTGTTGTCATTATTTCATACACTGTGAGCTGGAGACATCAAAGCAGTCCAGTGAAATATGACTGGGGCTCGAATTAATAGAGTGCACAGGGCCCGGCAATGTAAAAACAAGAGAAAATACGTATTGTTTCTCTGGCATTGAACACTGAAAGGAAATTACAGTTTAAATGTCAGAAATGCATTACTCATAGGCACAGCAACATTCAGAATGCTGCTATTGTGCTCAGACCTTTGCATGGAGATTATTTGTTTATATTTGCACACAAAAGCTCATAGAAAGAATGTTTTGAGCTGGAATGTTGTTTCAAACAATTGAAAAGAAAATTGTTTTTTTTAAACTTTGCGGAAAATGGCAATTTAAGGAACTGTATTTTCAATGTGTGCAAATGTAGACAAAGAGCCAAAAGATTGTTGTGCGATTACTGTGCCCATTTCACAAAGGAATAAGCTAGCACGTATGTTCAACAACAGTATGAACCTTCAAAAGCAATCCATTAATAATATAAACAGTTGCAAATGCCCGCTACTTACACCATGCAGGTCATTTTCAAATCCGCAACCACAATTAGATGGGCCCAACCAGGGGAAGCTGTATTGCTACGAATGATTCACCAAGGACTAGTGTACACAACAATGGGGCATATGTACAAGCCCCTATCGCCACCACAACGTCACCTTTATCAACGTTGTGGTGGCGATAGGGGTTGTGCCTTATTTACAAGGCAGCGTTAAGTCACTTATTGAGGCTTAACTCTGCCTTGTAAATCAGCCCCCCTTTCACGCTATGGTTAGAGTGAAAGGGGTGGACAGTGGGTGTTGCGGTGGGCGTTCCACCACAACACCTATTGTATTTGACGCTGTCCCCTATGTACAAAGGTGGCGTACTGTGGAGATAGTAATCATGCACAGGATGCGTGGCACTTAAATTGTAAGTGTTTATTTTATAGTATAAGTACAAGGAGATAAAACCCACAACCGACTCCAGCAGCGTCCTCGTCGCAACTGCCCTCACTAACCGTAAAGGCAGCAACGACGAAAGCGCATCAGCAAAGACATATTTCAAATCATAACAGTGCACGAGATATGCATACAGATAAGTATTTAGATTGGCGTTTTAAATAACAACAGAGCGTGAAGGCACGCTCAAGATGCAAGCCGAAATGACGTGGAGATTGCGAGCCGCTCTTGAAGGAGAAAGAGCAACTCCAACTCCAACACGTACATAGGAGGCAGTGCCAAAATTAAGACCAGGGTTTTCCTGGTCTTAAGTTTGCGAAACAAGGAGAAATGCATGATTTCTCCTCGTTTTTGCTTTTTCCACATGGAAAAAGAAAAATGCCATGGATTGTTTATGTACGTACAGGAAGGTCCCCCTTCCTGTACATAAACAATCTTTAAACATAAATGCCATTTTGTCACTTTCATGTGTGCTGCGTTAAGCAGCACACATCTAAGTGACAAAATTGCATTTCAGGATTGTTTATGTGCAGGAAGGGACACCTTCCTACAAATAAATAATACTCTCCTGTACGCAGACACCCTTGCACTATGGTGCAAGGGTGCCTGTGTTGGTGTTACACCGCTAAGCGTAGTGCCATCGCAGAGGGAACTCAAGGCTGCACCATATCGTTGTAAATATGGTGCAGCCCTGCGTTTCTGAAGTAGCGGAGAGAAGCGTTAAGCCAGGAAGGCTAATGCCTCTCTCCGCCACTTCCTTGTACATATGGCCCAATGTGTCACCAGTCAGTCTAGTCTGCTCAAAGCTACCCCTAAGCATCCTTGGAGCAAGTCACACACGATGCATAGGTTACACTGTAGAAATGCAAATTATGCAGACCAGCACCAGCAACTACATGGACTCTGCCACCAATAAGTAATGAGTATAGAGCTAGTGGAAATGGTGAAGTGCAGGAACTGCAATCACAATCAGGGTGTCACCATCCATCATCATCTCTATATTGTGTACTCTTGTTACTTTGCAGGCTGTACACCAGAAACCGTAGGAAGGTATTCCTAGATTAACATCAGGAGTCAGTGGATTCACAGGTATTAAAATACAACACAACGTTTATTTATATAGAAATTTAGAAAGCACAAAAGTATGGAGCAGGGTGTGATGACCTGTCTTCCTGGGTATTCTGGTTCCATGTTGGAACCTAGTGTTTGGAACCACATGACACCAAGGTTCCTATAACTGGTAATTCCAGGATTGTCAGTTGTTCGCTGACTGTTGGATGGGGCTGAATAAATATTACTTATTGAACACAATCCTGTGTGAATCCCACATTATTACACTGGCGACGTTTGTGGATGGGATCTACTCGTGCAAGATAGCCCCAACAACAGGTGAATAGCTAAATGCGAAGAGAAAGACTCACGTGACTGCTGTGTCGATGAGGGGAGATTGATCAGCATCTTCAAGGTACAGCTGTGGCCCAGCGAAGGAAACGCGGCGAGGGACATGGAAAAAGTCAAAAACGCGACGAAAATCGGCAAAGGTAGTCTTTTACAATGATTTATGGAAGAAAATAGAAAAAAACGGAGCTTGTAACTGACGTCGGTTTTCGAGGGAGATTTCCCTTAGAAAAAAGCCTATTTGTTTGTAGAAAAGGTGGCGGACATCTTTGAATGGGCGAGTTTCAAGAATAAAAAAAACAAGCGAGAAAGTGTTCTGGTGGACAGCCTGTTGCTGCTAAAGTAAGGCGCATTCCAATTTGTGTAAAGGATGCCGTGGGTAAAGAGATTGAGAAGTTATTGTCTACTGGGGTTATACAACCAGTAGAAGCAACTGAGTGGCTCGCACCAATTGTGGTCGCGAGGAAGCCTAATAATGAGATTCGGCTGTGTGTTGACCTTCGTGCTTTAAATAAAGAGGTAATAGTTGACAAGTACCCTTTGCCAAACAAAGAGGAGTTGGTTTCTACATTAGATGGGGCATGCTATTTCACCACCTTAGATATGGCATCGGCCTATCACCAAGTTCCGCTAAAAGAAGAGTGTCAAGAGCTTACTAGTTTCATTACACCAATGGGTGCATTCAAGTTCTTAAGAATGCCTTTTGGGCTGGTTTCGGCAGCCTCTGTATTTCAGAGAATTATGGAAGATCTGTTCAAAGGAATACCGGGGGTAAGATGTTATCAGGATGATGTTCTCATTTCTGGTAAGAATGAACAGGAACATGATGAGAGGGTTTGCCTTGTGTTGAAGAAAATGTTGGAAGTTGGTTTAACTCTGCGTCAGAGCAAGTGCAAGTTTGGTGTCAATGAGCTAGATTATTTGGGCCACCACATCTCAAGGAAGGGCATATGTCCAAAAAAGGATCTTGTAGAAACAATTGAAAAGTTGAAGGAACCATGTTCAAAAGAAGAGGTTTCATCATTTTTGGGCATGGCAGAATTTTACAATAAATTTGTCAGAAATTTCGCAGATAGGACTGTTAATCTGAGGAAAATCATGTGTAAAAATTCTGTGTTTAATTGGACTGAGGAGTGTAGCAGAGAGTTTGATCAGGTGAAGATGGATCTGAGGAATGCACCAAATTTGCAGGCGTTTGTTCCAGGGGATCCGACGTTTATTGTAACAGATGCTAGCAGTAAGGGTCTGGGTGCTTTGTTGTTACAAGTGAGGAAAGACAAGGAGGTCCTGATAGCTTGTGCTTCGAGATGTTAGAAGGGGGCGGAGTTGAATTACTCTGTCATAGAGAAAGAGGCGCTAGGTATACATTGGGCGGTGAATAAGTTCAGGAAGTTTGTTTGGGGTTCCTCCTTTACCGTCAGGTCTGATCACATACCACTAAAGGAAGTGTTTGAAAAAAAGGGGTTAGACTCCATCTCAGCAAGGATAAGGAGATGGGTAATTTCTTTGCAGGAGTTCGTGTTCAAGTTTGAGTATATCCCAGGAAAAACGAATGTCTCGGCAGATTGTCTGTCTAGGCTGGTGGATGTTGTAGAGAATGTTGAGGAAACTTTGGCTGACGATTTTGAGGGTGTATTAAAGGTGTGTGACGTTACTTTGGGGGCGGTGAAGGAAGATACTTGGAGAGAAGAGCTGAGTAAGGATGAGGATTTGAAGGAAGTCATTAAATTGTTGGAAGGTGGTAGGTCTCGTTCTTTAAAGAAACCTTGGTCTTTGATTGCTGATGAGTTGGCAGTGGTGGATGGTTTACTCATGAGAGGTACTAGGTTAGTTCCACCTGTTAATCTCAGAAGTGTTCTGGTGGACATGTCTCATGAGGGACACTTGGGTATTTCAAAGACGAAAGAACGTATACGAATGGACTTCTGGTGGCCAGGTATCGATTTGTTGGTGGAACGCACCGTTAGGGATTGCTCTTCTTGCCAGGCAAGTGATAAAGTTTTGAGGACGAGGTCTTCTCCAATGGTTTGCAGGAGGTTGCCTAGGTCCCCCTGGTATGAAATTGCAGTTGATATTGTGGGGCCTTTACATGGTGAACATCAAACTCCATTTATGTTGGTTTTATTGGATTTGTATTCTAGATGGGTGGAGGTTAGTTTGGTAAGGGAGATTACAAGTGAGTCTGTTATTTCCTTTTTGGAGTCTGTCTTTAAACGTGAGAGTTTTCCGAACTCCATTCTTTCTGACAATGGGCCACAATTTTGTTCAGGGAAAGTTGAGGAGTATCTCAGTAAGTGTGGCATTATCCACAAGAGGATTTCTTTGTATCACCCTGAGGCAAATGGTGCTTTGGAGAGACTCAACAAAACTTTGAAGGAAAGCATTCAGTTGGCAAGGGTCAACTATTTGGACTGGAGAAAGGAGTTACAGAACAGCATTTCAGCTTATCGATTCTCTCCTCACTCAACTACAGGAAAAACTCAGTTTGAACTTTTCAAGGGTAGAGCACCTAACACTTGTTTATGTCCTGCCTGGATGGCTGCAGACAAGGGTGTAAAAAATAATGAGGTGGGTGCATGGAGAGAAACGGAATTGAAACTACAGAGGAAAAGGAAAATATATGTGGATAGGAGAAATTCTGCTAAGGATTCCAAATTCGTGGTGGGGGAGGTAGTAAAGATCAGGGCTCCTGTGGGCTGTCAAAACTGGTCGAAGTTTTCTGTTCCTAGAACCATTGTGAAAATTTTCAAAAATGCTGTAAAGACGGAGGATGGTCGTATCTGGAACAATAGTCGGGTTTCTCATTTTGGGGGAAAAGGGAAATGTGAGGATATTGTTGCTGTTCCTGATCTGCGTTCTAATAATTCTCGCAAGAGTGTGAGAGTATGCAGGCCTCCTGTTCACTTGCGTGATTATGTCTAGGTAGTTTCTTCTTTGTTTTTCTTTATCTTTCTGTTGCCTACTTCATTGCTGAACATGTAAACCTGTTTAATGTTTAAGAGGGAGAAGTGTGATGACCTGTCTTCCTGGGTATTCTGGTTCCATGTTGGAACCTAGTGTTTGGAACCACATGACACCAAGGTTCCTATAACTGGTAATTCCAGGATTGTCAGTTGTTAGCTGACTGTTGGATGGGGCTGAATAAATATTACTTATTGAACACAATCCTGTGTGAATCCCACATTATTACACAGGGGATATACAGAGAGATGGAATCGGATGCTAAAAGTGAACAGATGGTTCATTTGTAGGGAGAGGGAATACAAGAAAAAGCGACGGAAAACAACCGAAACACAAGAGGTATTCCTTTCTCTTTAGGTGAAGATGAACATGAAAATTACATATTTAGATGACTTTAAAATTTGTTTCCTTTTTAGATTTTAACTGAAAGATATTCTATCGACATGTTCGATCTTCAGCGAGAGACTTACATAATGATACTATAACCTCAGAGAATAACTTTGAAGTGGTAGAATTAATGTTGAATTTATTTTCTCAAGATTGAAGGCCTCCTTCCTTTTGAGACGTTTTGCTCTGCCAAGATTTTAAGGAGAAAGTGAAGAGAAAGTGTTTTTTATACATTTAGGGGCATATTACCAATGGCCTTATCGCCGCTTTAGCGGGAATTGTTCCTGCTAAAGCGGCGATAATTTCATCGCCCTATTAACTAGCTGTCACTAACACCAATTAGCGACAGCTAGTAGGAGATAGCGATCATCTTGGGGTCCACTTTGCATGTCAGAGATATTTATCGCTAATGACATGCAAAGTGGGCGTGCCAAGATGTTAGCGACTGGAAACAGTTGCTAACATCGCTAACTCCTATTACCTACTTTTGGAAATAATCGCGCTAAGCGCGATTATCTCCAAAAGCTAACGCCTGCCCAGAGCAGTTCTTAGCCATGTTATCCAATGGTAGGTGGATAACATGGCTAAGAGCATTAGCACGGTAATGCATGAATATCGCTGACTTTACAGCGATATTAATGCATTTCGGCCGATTTTTATCGCTTAGGAGATAAACCTTGATAATTGCAAGGTTTCTAAGCGATAAAAATAGGCGAAGCACGGCGATAAAATTATTGCCTCTAACCAAGCTTAGCGATAATTTTCGCTTATTCTTGGTAATATGCCCCTTAGTGCTTTGAAAGTAAAGATGCAAGTTGAATTAAATTCTTGTCTTCAGCGGTAATCTGTGCAGGTTTCTCAAGGTCTGTGTAATGTGGTCATATTTTATGAGCCCGTAGTCATTCTTACTGCCAAATGTAACAGTGCTTTCATAACACTAAGGCATTTTGAGCAGTTCCTCTGAGACGTCCATTTCTATAATCATTCTTAAAAAGGATGATAGATTGCATGACAGTACAACAGAGTTATTGACTTAGGGCCTGATTACGAGACGACTTGCAGGGGTGCGGCGGTGGCAGTCCAGCCACCTGCACATCAACGGTCTGACTTCACTATTACAATTGGGACATTTGCACCCCCATTGCCCCACCGCAACCACCAGGGATCAGATATCTCTGGCTGTGGAGCATCAATCTTGAGACCGCAATGTTCTTGGCGAGACCGCTGTTTTGCTGCCAATCATTTTACGACTTTTCTCTCCGCCAACGTTTTCGTGGTGTTTCCTACTCCATGAAAACCATGGTGGAGTATAAACAAAGGGGGACATACAATGCCCTTCGGTGCCTCAGGGCCATGGGGTGCATGCAGGGGGTCGCATGTTGAGCCCCCCGTGTGCATGCAACCCAGTAGCTACAAGGCATGGACTGCAACAGTCAATGCCGTGCAGGTACTGTCTTTGACGTTTCCATTGTGTCAAAGCACTGGACTGCAGAGGGGTTAAATTCACTATTCCCACTCCAGTCTGTGCAAAAGTAGGGAAAGTGGTGGACTTTGGAGAGGTAACATTTAATATTCCCACTCCAATCTGTCTAACAGTAGGCAAAGTTATTGAACACCAGATGGGTAAAATTTACTATTACCACTCCAGTTTGTGCAACAGTAGTTGGGTGGACCAAAGGTGGACAGCAGACCTTCAACTCTGCCGCTGAATATGTGTATTGAAAACAACATGGCACCCACTTTGTGAACTCTTTTGCCTTCCCATCAACAACTGAACAATCTGGCTGTCAGTCCTCCGACAGAAGCGTGGAGGCCACAGTTTCTATCGACAGGGGACTGACAGGCCACCTGCCAAGAGGTGAATGACCTCCTAAGTGCTCCATATAAAAAAATTCTAGCTGCTTCTTTTACAAATTTGCAAATATTATTTGTCTGTCTACTCTTACTTTTCACTTTGTGTTTGTAGTCTTCCTCAAAACCTTATTGCCTACTCACCTCCTGTTGTTGAAATGTATTTTTGATGGCTTTAGGACTGTGTGCACCTTACCACTGCTAACTACGGCTAAAGTGTTTGTGCTCACTTCTTGAAACACATGAAATTGGCCTAAACCTGATTGGCACATTTAATTTACTGATAAGTAACTAGTAAAGCAGTACAACATGTACCAAGGGCTTGTAAATTAAATATTACTCTTGGGCCCTAGAGCATCTAATGTGCCACCCATTTAAGTAGTCCTTTCAAACATGTCTCAGGCCTACCTTTGCAATCTGTGTGCAGTTTTAAACCCCCAATTCGGCCTGGTAAAATAAACCTTTTGCCACGCCTAAACCTTCCTTTTTAACACATAAATGTCACCCCTAATGTAGGCCCTAGATGGCAAGGTGCCGTGTATCTAAAATATTGGACATGTGCTTTTACATTTTACATGTCCTGGTAGTAAAATCATAAATGTGTTTTTTCTACTACTGCAAGGCCTACCCCACCCATGGAATAACATTGGGTTACTTTATTACATTTAATAAGTGACAACTTTCCATTGGGAGCAGATAGGAATGTCATGTTTACACTAAAAAGAATTATAATTTAAAATACTCTTTAATGGTATAGTCGGATTTTAAGTCGGAAAATGCAGTTTTTAAGAAGTTCCTACACCATTCTTACTTACAAACTATCTACTTTGAGGAACAAACAAAACTAATTCTTAGTCTGTTCGGGTACTTTTATTTCTACCCTTTAGAATTCTCAATTATTTTATAATTTTCTTATTGTTTTCAAATATAAAAAGAAACACTAATACATTCTACAAAATCTATACATATATACAACAATATTTTACATACACATATATACATTCCACATCTACATTAGACAAAATACATCCTACGTAAACTGATTGCCCCCTTTTTTTAAAAGTACGCAGAGAAGTGGAGACAGGACAGCAATTTTTTGTAAAATCATTAAACAAAAACTTTATTGTTCTTTGTATATCTTACAGACATAAGAGACAAAGCCCTGAAGATAATCCGGGAACTTGTTTCCCCGGATTCGAAACGCATCAGCATATGTGAAGGAGGGAGTAACATCATTAATTGTGGAAACTAGCAAGTGCTGGGTTCGCAATTGGTCGCCCTAGGGTGGTATCACCTCCTCTCCATTTTGACTTTGTCCTTGAATTGTTTGGATATTGTTTTGTATATTGATTTACTCTTTTTGTGGATATAAAATGTACAAAGATTAATTATTTGTATGTTCAAATCAGTTTACGTAGGATGTATTTTGTCTAATGTAGATGTGGAATGTATATATGTGTATGTAAAATATTGTTGTATATATGTATAGATTTTGTAGAATGTATTAGTGTTTCTTTTCATACATGAAAACAATAAGAAAATTATAAAATAATTGAGAATTCTAAAGGGCAGAAATAAAAGTACCCGAACGACTAAGAATTAGTTTTGTTTGTTCCTCAAAGTAGATAGTTTGTAAGTAAGAATGGTGTAGGCACTGTGTGTATTTTTCGATATAGATAAGGTTAAGAAGTTGGCATTTTCCAATCCTAACCATTTTGTGCCAGTTGCCTGTATCCTGGGTTGCATGAATGGGTGTAGTTGGCAGTTGGCTTTGTGCATTCCAGTGAGACAACAGGGAGGGCTAGGTTTTAGTAGGATATGCTATGCTCCATTTATATTTCAAAGAGGCTGACTCAGCACACTTACAAAATCTTCACACCATTCTTTTTTCAACCTGGACCAATTGGAACCTGGCCAGGGGAGAAAGAAAATTCCAGAACCAGATATGGGGAAAGTCTAGACATTTCTCCCACATTAAAGCTGGCACCGGATATTAACATATGATCCTCAGACCCACTCTCCAGTTCATTCCTGGACCTAAAGATGGCCAACAGAAGAACTGTCTTATACTTCAGAGGACTGCCCTGCTGCTTCAGGCCGGCTTTGTACCACAGAGAACTGCCTTGCCACTACCAGAAGACTGCCTTGCTCCTAGAGCCCAGACTACCAGAGTGACTCCAAGGGTCGGGTGACTGACCTCCTGAGCTAGCTCCAGAGCCCTCCTTACAATTTCTCAGCTGACCTGGTGCAGTGTACCTGTCTGGACCTGCAACTGGACAGGTTGAACTCTGCTGACCTCTGCTGGAGTGAGTTCCTGATCCCCAATCTGTGCTTCCCCAGGTCCTGGACCCTTGGCTGGCATCAGTTGAGTTCCTCCTGTGAAGAATGTCTGAAGTTTTGGGCTCTTCGCGATCAAGAATGAGCCTGTTCACTGCAAGATCTTATCTCCCACGATGTTCGATGATGTGAAGCACCGGTGTGAATCTTTGTGCTACGAGCTACGAGCTATGAGCAACCCACAGCAAGGACCGGCAATGAGCGATCAATGTGAGATCTGTACTTTGTGCTATAGTACATGGTAACCACCATGGCAAAGCTCCAGCAATGGTCCCCCGCAATGCCTGACAGGGTCGTCGTGCTATAGTGAAGGCTGTCCACAACGCCCAGTTTACAGCAGCTACCATCTGCAATGCTCTCCTCACTCCTTGCAGCCCTTTCCTCTTCAAACTGAACTCTTTGTGCCGGATGTTGAGAAGGTAACTTTTTCAGCAAGATTAACATGGTCACTCTATCTGGCCCATGTTCCTTCATGGTCAGCCTTAACTTGTGGCTTTCCTCTGCTATAGCACGACCAGACGACCAGAAGTGGCACTTTATGCTATTAGTTGCTTTTCTTAGCTAAAACATTGCCATTAAATATCTCCTGTACTGATTGGATTTTTCTCATTTTGTTTTTAGATTCTTTATTAAATGCTACTCTATATTTCTAAACTAGTGTTGAGGGTAAGGCCAAAGAAAAATTAGCCTTATCTTCAGTAGAATATCAACTGTCCCCTGCCCCTATTGTAAGAAAAAAATTAAACATCCCATGCCTTTTTTGAGGCAGCAAATGACAGACATAATTGAAGTGCAATGAGGTGGACAACCCTAGGCTAAGTGTTATAATTTTGACTGGGCTATTGATGGCTGAACCCTTGCTTGTGTTTTTTGTTCGTAATGTTGCCATATTTATTAGACTTAATCACAAATAAATACCACCAGATTTCTTGAACTGTTTTAGAATACATTAATCCAATTTTAGTCTTGAGCACTACTTAAGGAACACCATTCTGAGTGGCTCTTGTTAGACTCATGTGACATCAAAGTATACATTCTAATACACCATGGATAACAATTCCAACTACAAACAGGTTTCTCCCCCACTCTAACATTGATGTGCAGGATTGACAACCGGGAGTGGAGGAAGAGTAGTAACCCTACTGATGTACACTATATAGATTGTGAAATCCAGAACCTAAATTGGGGAATTCCAACCTGTACAAAGACAGGAAATACAAGTATTGTAATCAAGACTTGGAATGTCGCAGGAGTAAAAAACAAACTAGTAAACCCAGAGTGGATGGAGGCTATTAATAACACTCACTTAGTTTGCATGCAAGAATCCTGAGCGACAGATGATTTTATGTGGCGGGTTTTACTTCATTTTTAACCCCGACAACCCCCTCAGAGGGAAGGCAGGAGAAGAGAGGTTTGCCAGTTTTAATATCAATAACTTCATCATTGAAACCACTTAGGTCCCATATGTCCTCTCCTTACTTCCAATTCCTCCACTTACAAACAGAAGGAAAATTATATCTGGTGCTAATGAACTTTTATGACAATGTTTTTGATAAAACCAAAGTAAATGTTATTATTGATTTAAGTAAGGAGATAGAATATTTTTTAACCCACATCAGGGATGATTACAAATAAAATGGTTAGGGGATTTCAATTTCAGTATATGTAGCAGGAGGGTATCTAAAGGTTGCAGTTATGTAAAAAGTGCAACGGGGAAGGAATGACGTATTCTCACATAACCCATATGGAGATGCCTTAAATGAAATAATTTTCCAATATATCTTGGATTTGCTAGAATATTGCAAAGGGGAAGATCGATCACCAGTACCAACATATTATGGAAATGGTAGAACCTCTTCAATTGACCACATTTTGGTGACTGAAAATGGGTAATGACTAATAGAATCTTTTGATATTAGCCCAAGTGCTCTCAGTGACCATGCAATCCTGTCAGCGGTCCTTAAAATGAATATTTCAAGCTCTCAGAGACCGCAACTTATGAATCAAATTGAAATACAGGGCAGAAATGAAGTTAGTTTAAAATGGGTAAATATAGACAGTACGGCCATCACAGGGAAAATCATGGCAGAAAATCCTGTAGATTTTAACATTTGCATGGATCCGGAGTCACTACCAGAATGTATTATAATATCCTTTTCTAAAAGTATGGCAGAAATCTCGGAGAAACTAAGATACCCCCTAGAAATAAAGGAAATAGTTAGAGGGGATGGTTTAATAAGGATTGTTCCGCCATAAACAGGAATTTAAGAAAAGCCTTACTTGAAATCTCGAGAGACTGGGATAAAATCTGTAAATTAAGAGCCATGTACAGATTTGCCCTATAAAAAAGAAAGATGCAGTTGAAACATAAGATCTGGAATGACCTACTGCAGGCTGTCGATCTAAAGGACTATTCCCTTTTTCGGAAAATAATAAATCAACCCTTCTTGAAGGATAGAGGCGAATATGGGGTGGGGATATCCGCACTACAGGGGGATTAGTTAGAACATTTGGTACTATCTTTAGCCCTATAGAGCCGGCAGCGCCAACTGTGCTTTCTTTTGATGCTGTAGCTATCTCTTATATAAGCTTTGAAGAAGGTACTAACGCCCTAACTAAAGCTGCAAACAGCATGGCTGCGGGACCCGACAGAGTCCCAGTTGATACCTTTAAGCCACATGCCATCTTATGGGCCCCTATGCTAACACAAGTATGTAATTCCACAGTTAAGGGTTTCCTCCTTCTCTCTTGGACAGAAAGTACAATCGTCCCAATCTTTAAAAAAGGATCCAAAGGGGACCCAAGATGTTATCAACAAATATTCCTCTTGGACTCTAGCACTAAATTAATGGGGGGAATCCTCCTGGGCAGGTTGGAACTGAGGTACTGGGTTTTTCAGAACCGGCACAGACACCGGTAACCCAGCGGTGTCAGGGTACACCCAGAGACCTCGGGTTCTTCCTGATCCAGACCACAGAAACTCAGAGTCTTCTAGGTGAAGTCAAAGATCGATTTTTAGGCTGCAACCAAGGTAACAAGTGTCCTAGAAGTACAACACACGGTGAAGTATATTCTCAGGAGACTGCTCGAATTTACAAAATCAGGCTTCTCTTCTTATACACAATTTTAGGCTTCAGGCAAAACATTCTTGGTTGTAAAGTAAATCGTTAACATATTTCCAATACAAAGAAAAAGCAGAGTCATGATGACATGTCCATATTTCACGTCGTGCTGCCTGCAACAAATCACCCGGCAAGGCCCAACATTTCATCAGATATCGGTGGCACCCCAATAAAAATGGGCACCTCCCCACCATAAAGCAAGTGAAGAAAAGGAGCAGAGGTAGATGTGAGCAAGATACGGCAGGTGTGTGCGCTGAAATGGTTTTATGGCTTGTTGAGCCTTGATGCTATCTTGTTCGGCCACTGGGAGGGGAACTGACCTAACGAGTTCGGCCTGGGGCAATAGTTCCAACTTGCACAGGTCACAGGAAAGTCGATTAAGGAGTACGTGTCCTTGCTGAAATGGATTTGGCTGAATTAAGGCCTATGTAAAGGGCAACACACAAGATGGCTGCAGTATATAAAATGGAAGCCAAGGGTTCTGGACGATAATGACGATTTCGAGGAAAAATCGTTACTCGGATACGCTGAAAATATATGTACACGGTGTTCTCGTCATTCTCGGTCTTTTGATACCAAATTCGTCATGTTTCGACGAAGTTTTAATTCTCGAGTCCAGAACGATTACATGAATCCAGAATTTTCAGAACCACAAACCCTCCTTTTGCCCTTACATAGGCAATTAATCTATCCTCATGTTAATCTGAGTCCAGATCTATATTCCTAAAGTCATTGAGATGTTGCTGTAACATCATTCTAGTACTCAGTTCATCTCTTGATACAGGCTTCCTTACACATGATGTAACACAGAGGCCACATATTGCAGGAGCACACTGTATGCACAGACAGAACAGGAAAAGAATGGCTAAGACCATCCCAATGACCATCAGGATTTTCCATCCCCAGGCAGATATCAGTTCCCAGAGCCATCCCATTAATGACCAATCTCCTTTATCCACATGAATAGATTCGGAAATCTTATGTAGTTTGGAGATGGCCTGGTATACTGTTGGAGCGTTATCAGGGATGAAGATGCAGCAACTAGATTGGATCAATCTGCATACCCCACCTCGGTCTGCAAGTATGGCATCTAAAGCGACCCTGTTCTGAAGGGTCATAAGTCGATCCGACTGGAGCTCAGCAGTCAGGTTACTAAGGGCACCAGTAGTTTCTATCACGGTGGACTCAACTACCCTTGTCAATTGCCCTATGTTTCTGCTGTTAGCCATGGATCCCCAGAACGGCAGAAAACCCTTTGCAAAGTCCCCAAGTTCTTGACCTGCAGTGTCTTCTTCACTCAAAACACCTCTAACTATCCTTGTCCTGTGGTAGTCTGCCGCTGCTGTGTAGGTGGGAGGCAACAGGAAGGAAACAAAACATGAGCCCGAAAAGTCAGGGGGCAACCATGTATAGGCTCTATCGTGGCAGATGAAATAAGTGCCCTTGGCTGCTAAAAAGGGCAGGGGAAGTCTGAGATCCAAAAACATACGTTTCAGTACAGACACTCTTCCCCAACTAAGCCCAGGAATTCGTGCCATTACCTTGCAGACACAGATGACCCTGATGGGGTACAATCCAAATCGGGGACGATCTCTTAGCTTGCTGTTTCTCACTCAGAGTAGTTCCATACCCAGTCATGTTCCATCCTATGTATAATAGTGTCTCATCTCTAGGGATAGTCTCATAAGAAATACCTTCCTTAATCATGTCTACTATACCCTTGACTAGAGCACTTTTCCTAGGATTGTCTGTCACAGAACGTAGGGGGTAGATTTTGTGTGCATATATGAACATTGTCCTATATGCCCATACAAAACCATAGTGACTAAATAGCAGGACCAAATAGGGGATACCTTTATCCGTTGTGTGAGGCATAAGACCGCACACCCAACAGTTAGTTGTGTTCATTACAAGTTGGTGTTGGTGTAACAACTGAACAAAGGAGTTATTAATGAACTCCAATCTCCTATTTGATTCGTGGTCAGGCAAAGGGTGGAAAGAATGAGAAGAATCAGTGGGAGGAGGTATGGGGGATGCAGTGGGTGCAAATGTTACACGAAAAGAGAATAAAACATAACTTAATAAAAATACCATGACACTGAATAGCATGGAAATACACAATATTATAAAGTTTTTCCTTGTCATCACGTTGCACAGTCTGCGCTTTAAGGTCGCTTGTTTGGCAGGTCTCTCCACATCGGGAAACTCCATCCTCTCTAAATTGCTGCCCGCGGTGGTAGGTTGCCTCTGCTAAGGGATGCTTCTGTCAGTCTAGGGCAACTCCCTTGGACCAACCAGAACTACCGACCTAACGTCGTCAGCTGCACCCCAAAGACTTTTAATCAACCGCGGCCCTAGCAGCAGAACCCGGATGGCGGTTCGAAAAAACAAAAATAAGCAAGTTTCTTAGATGGGAGAGCTGCACTTTCAAAAATAGTACTTGGGGGAAAAGGAAATATCTATTTTATTAGTTCATGGATCTTGGTCTCCAATCGCAAAAAGAAAGTATTTTATTAGTTCGTTTTTCTCGGTCTCAAATTATATCGTTGTTTCCCAGGTATTGTCTGATCCTGGAACAGAAGGTCAGGCTCTGTAATGTTCAATCGCTCGGATGGTGTCACAGCCTTGTGCAAAATGTTCTCATTTTCTTGTTCAGAGTCAGTTCTCTTTACGTGCAAGTCATGAAAAGGGACGGTATGTGACCCGGTATCAGGTTCAGGGTCAGCGACACCCTTCTGGACCCACTGGTCATAGGGTAGAGGGAAAGGGAGTTTCTTACAATGGATCCCGTGGACCCAGTTGGCCTTCCCCTCCACCCGAACGGCTGAACTTGTAGAAAGAAGGACAAGATGAGGCCCGGTCCACCTGGGCTGGTCGTTCTTCGTTCTTTGGAAGTTCCTTACAAGGATCCAGGAAACAGGGTCAATGGCGTGACCCGGAGTCTCAGAGACCGGAGGCAGGGTGTTGTGGACCTGTTGATGCAAAACACGCAATTTAGCCGTCAATTCATACCGATAGTTAAGCAAAATCGGGTGCTCAAGCTCGCTGAACTTGGTGGGTCTAGGCACTCCCCATATGTTGGCTGGCCGGCCAAAAACTATTTCATATGGACTAAGTTTCACTTGTGAATGTACAGTCATCCTAGTGGACAGGAGTGCTAAGGGTAGAGCGTCAGGCCATTTAAGACCTGTGCTCGCTTGGATTTTGGCCAGTTTAAGTTTTAAAGTGCCATTGTAACATTCTACTAATCCAGCTGATTGGGGGTGATTTGCAGCGTGGAACTTCTGCCGGATACCGAACCCTTCACACACTCTCTTCATCACACGACCCACAAATTCACTTCCATTGTCAGACCAGACCATTCTAGGCATTCCAAACCTGGGGAAGTACTCTTTCACAAGGGCTTTTGCTGTGGACAAGGCAGTATTGTCTTTTAGGAGATAGGCTTCTACCCATCTTGAGAAGGCACAAACAACAACGAGTACGTATTTTAAATTGTTGCACCTCTCCATGTGAATGAAATCTAGCTGCAAAACCTCGAACGGGTACGTAGGAGGTGCAAAATGACCAGCTGGAGTTGGGGTTCCCCTACCAGGATTGTGTTTCAAACATACCATGCAATTCTTGACAACATTCTCTGCACACTTGGGAATCCCTGAATTCTTCCATACTGGGGCCAACAACTCGCAAATCCCTTTAACGCTAATATGAGCCATTCCATGAGCCATTGTAACCACTGCAAGCACATATGCATCAGGTAACAACCATCTCTGATGCTCTGATGATTCAATCCAGCAACCATTTGCATCCATTCTACCCATACTTTCTCTCCACGTACTCAACTCTTTCTCTGTGGCCTCAGCTTGAATGGACTTCACGCTCTCTACTGTGTCTTCACACATTCCAACATCACCAGTCGATCTTGCAGGGCCTGCAACGTACATTCGGCTCATTACATTCTTTGCCGTTTCTTTCGCGATTTCATCAGCAAATGCGTTTCCACGACCAACATCATCAGTCACCTTCTTGTGAGCACTACATTTCACAATCGCCATTTGCAGGGGCAAGGTCAGTGATTCAAGAAGCTCATTCACCAACTGACCATGCTGAATCTTAGCTCCATGCGAAGTCAGGAATCCACGTTCTCTCCACAATCGCCCAAAACTGTGAGCCACTCCAAATGCATACTGACTATCAGTGTAGATAGTCACTTTCATCCCTTTAGACAACACACATGCTCTCGTCAGTGCAATCAGTTCTGCTGCCTGAGCTGAATTATGTGGGACACGTGCAGCTTCAACTACTGTGTGCAACGTCGTAACGGCATATGCTGTGGTTGTGTCCCCACTCGAGAGCTTAAAGCATGAACCATCCACCCATAATGTACCATCACACTCAGCAAGAGGAGTGTCGAATAAATCTATTCTCCCTTTCGTCTCTTCCTCCGTTCTGAGAAAACAATCGTGCGGTTCTGAAACATCTGATTCCTCTGTAATTGGCAACAACGTAGCTAGATTTAAGGTACTGCATCTTTTTATGTGCACATGGCTCGCTAGCAGTGTCAATTCGTAACTGGACAGTCGAGCACTAGTTAAGTGCTGTGTCTTGGTTCTATTTAACAATGTGTCTACTGCATGCGGGACCATCACGATTAGTGTATTATTCATTACTAGACCAGCAGACTGTCGAATAGAGACAGCTGCTGCTGCTGTGGCTCTTAAACAACTCGGTAATGCTTGTGCTACCAGATCCAAGGTCGACGAAAAATAGGCGCATGGACGCTGCCTACCTCCAAACAACTGAGTCAACACTGACAATGCACAGCCCTCTTTCTCGTGAACATATAATGTGAAAGGCTTACTGTAGTCGGGGGTACCTAACACAAGAGCCGAACACAATGCTGTGCGCAATTCGAGAAAACTTTGCTGACACTCTTCAGACCAAGGAATGGGATTGGGTGTATTCTTACACGTTAATGCCACCAAGGGTTTGGCTAATAACGAAAAATTTGGAATCCACTATCTACAGTACGATGTAATGCCCAAGAAAGCACACACTTCTCTCTGTGTTCTTGGCACATTCAATTTCGCTATTGCCTGAATTCTTTCTGGGGTCAGTTTCCTTCCCTCCTTCGATAAGAGGTGACCTAGGTAGGTCACTTCTTGTCGGCAATATTGCAGTTTGGAAAGTGACACCTTGTGATGAAGATCACACAGATGACGCAACAACGACAGGGTGGCCTTTTTACAAATTTCCTCAGTGTCTGCGGCAATGAGTAAATCATCCACATACTGTACAAGAGTCGCACCTTCAGGTTAAACAATCGTATCAAGCTGTGTTTTTAGAGCTTGACTGTATATTGATGGACTTTCACAGTAGCCCTGAGGAGCGCGTTTAAAGCGGAAGCTGCGACCTCCTAAACTGAAGGAAAAAATATCCCTGCTCTCCTCAGCAATCGGGATGCTGAAGAAGGCATTCTTCAGGTCAATCACCGAAAACCAAGATGCAGATACTGGAATCATAGTCAATAACGTGGTAATGTCGGGGACAACTGGGAATTGTGGCACAACTATTTTATTCACCTCTCTCAGATCAATCACGAATCTGTACACAGGTGGCTGAGAAGGGTCAGTTCGTTTTAAGACAGGCAGAACAGGACTATTGCAAACATTGCCTCGTGTTTCTTCAATCACATCCTTTTCAATCAATTCGTAAACGATCGCTAGCAAAGCTTTTTCACCTTCACTCGAGATTTTGTATTGGGGAATTCGTGGCATTTTAACGTTGGCTTTCAATGTTACAACATATGGTGGAATTTCTAAGCGGCCCACATCATTAGGACCAGTGGCCCAAAGAATATCTGGAAGAAACGACAATTCTGCTGGAAGTTTGTCCCCCGACAAATACATGGGAGAAACTACTTTCTTACCTAAAGTAAGGTGTACTCCCGAAGGAGAACAGTACAAAGTCGCATGCAACCTTTTTAACAAATCTAATCCTAGCAAGTTTTCACCACAACCTGTTGTCAGAATGAGGGGTGCTTCGAATTCACAAGGACCAACAGAAAGAGACAAAGAGTCAGAAATCGGATTTCTAACTGGGGCGCCAGAAAAACCTACAGAAACGTTCATTTCGCCAGACAAAGGTGCGCCAGGGAGTTTGGAGTGCATAATAGAACTCTTTGTAGCACCAGTATCCAACAGAAAAGGCTCTGACACACCTGATGTAATCACCTCAACGTAAGGTCCACTCTGATCTACTGGAACTGAAACAACTCCCTCTCTTTGTCTATGGCTGTCCTAGCAATCATTACCCTCCAAATACTCATCTTCTGTATAGTAATCATCAACGTAGTATTGAGCTGTCCTGTCAGATGCGTTATTCTGCTGATCAAACCTATTCATAGAATTTTGTGGTGGAAGGGGACGTGCGTTCTGAGGGGCGTTTCCACACCCTCTACCTCTAGGTGCTTGCTGACTGCCATGACCTCTCACACCAGAAACTCCATTTGCACGTTGTAATAGAATAGGACAATTATACTTGAAATGACCCTCTTCTCTGCAATATGAACACTGGTTGGGGCCTACAGGTACACGGGGTTGAGTATACTCGACTCTTTGCGAGTTCCTCTGATACTGTTGAGGCTGCTGAAAATTACTCTGATAATTATTCTGACCATTATTATTTTGATTACCACTACCACGTGGCGGATATGCTTGCTGTAGTAAAACCTTCGTTTTCAATTCTTTAGTTTTCTTTTCTACTCTCTTTCTCGTCTTTGTCTCTATTTTCGTAATATTGGGCAGTAGCTAATATCTGCGCTGAAGAGGAGACTGCCCAAGAACTTTCTGAATCCTTTAACTTTTTACACAATTCTGGAAGCAGATTGTGCACGAATTTATCGACGAACAACCTCTGACCACCTTCTGTGGTCATATCTTGACCGCTGTGGTCAACAAATGTTTCTTCAAATCTGGTGAAGAAATCTGAGACTGTTTCTTCTTTCTTCTGCTTGCATGCAGATAACTTATCCCAATTTACACGTATCGCAGGCATTATCGTTTTGATGTAATCAACTATTCTACCAGGAAGTTCTGCTATCAAAGGCTCAGGCTTAGCACCACCATCAGGTAATGTCTGTTTAAGGGCTAAAACTTCAGCTCGCTTCCATGGGACATGTACCCATACACGCTGAAAGTGTGGCAGGATAGGTGGGTTAACAGTTGTGTCGCCCTCTCTCCATTGTGGGGGAACTTCTCTCATAGGGTATTGTCGCGCCTTTTTCCTACTAGATGCACTAGATTGTGACCCAGAACTGCTTCCCTTACTCCGATATGATAACAACATTTCGACTGCTTTCTCCACATCTGGACCTACAATCATGCCCTCCCCAAACTTAAACCGTACACGACACATCTCTTGCGGGATGCATTCCAGATCATTGTCTTCCAAATCCTCGCAAAGGAAAACACACATCTGTTCAAAAACATATCTCTGTGTCGGTGCTTCCCATTGATGGAAGACTTCCATGACCGACTCTACATCATATTTTACGGTGTCCATAACCCATTTTCGTGCTAAACGATTCAATGAGTCTCTCTCTTGATAGTCAGGCAGTCGACTTCGCAACTGTCTTCGTTCCATTCTAGGGGTCGTGGTAGGCGACCCAAAAAGAGGTGAAAGAAGGTTAGTGACAGTGCTGGCCATTTTCTGCCGAATTGAAGGTGAAACTGAAGGAAGAACGGGGTAAGATAAGGCAGAGGCAGAGATACCAGCAGAGGAGGCATCAGGAGAAATAGAAGGAGCACTAGTCACAATCGTAGGGGGAGCATTAGGAGAAGTAGACAGTACAGTGGGCAAAATCGTAGAAACAGGTGTGATCGGTGGGCCTTGAGGAGGCTGCACCAAAGAAGTAGGAGCCAGCTGAAGAGTAGCTGGTGGTTGCTGCAGAGGAATAGGAGGCATAACAACCACAGGTTGTGCAACTGTGGGTTGTGGAGGTGCCGTGGCATTTTGTGCATAGGGGGGTGGTGAACTTAATAAATGCGACATTAATGGATCTTTTTCACGCTCTTTTGCTGCCTCTTGCTGAAGAGACGGCAAAACTGGATAACATTTATCTATTGCCATTTTACGTTGCCTGTGCAACTGCTCACTCATCTGTTCTTTTTCATTGTCTTTAAAATGCATAGCAGCTTGCATCACTGAAATTCCTCCTTCTCTCTTATTTTTCTTAGCTAATTTAATTTCCTTCTGTTTGGCCTCCTTACGCCATAGGCGAAAAGAGTCGAACATTGCCGGCCGGGCTTTCTTTTTGAACAGTTTAACTTCAAGGTTATCTAGGATTTTGGTATCAAAGCTACCATATTGGGGCCATTTTAAAACACCATCTTTTCTTGTGTATTTGATCCACAGTTCGTTGTATGTGATGGGGCCTACCCCATGTTTCACATATAACTCGTAAGTTGGAGTTCCAACTGGAGGAACCGGACATGAGTCCTCCAATCGGGAGTCCCTATTATTACCACCAAGACAAAACAAATTTCCAAGTTTAAGACTAGGCATCTTCGCTCTCAAGTCTAGTTCCAAACTTCAAAGGATTATCGATTACGATATTTCTCGTGAATACACGAGTCCTTCGGTTTTGGTGCTTGCAAGTACCAATAATTATCCCAAAAGATACCCAAGACTAAGACCAACTAAGGACTGGGAGACGCTCCACTTATACTTAACTGAAATATCGATGACGTCACCAGAAGACTCGTCTTATCGTTTCGCTCTACCAAACTTCAAGGGTCCAAATCAGGGCGATAGCCAGGGCAGCAGTCCTTGTAGCCGTCGGGAAGCGGGGAACCTCGCAGCAAAGACCTTTGGACCACGTCGACATGCAGGTGTCGATGAGGTGGTTGGCCGTCCTCCGGAATTTTCACACGAAGCTCCTCACGAACCTCTGGCTGACTGGTACCACTGGAATCGCCCCACGTTGGGCGCCAGCTGAGGTACTGGGTTTTTCAGAACCGGCACAGACACCGGTAACCCAACGGTGTCAGGGTACACCCAGAGACCTCGGGTTCTTCCTGATCCAGACCACAGAAACTCAGAGTCTTCTAGGTGAAGTCAAAGATCGATTTATTGGCTGCAACCAAGGTAACAAGTGTCCCAGAAGTACAACACACGGGGAAGTATATTCTCAGGAGACTGCTCGAATTTACAAAATCAGGCTTTTCTTATTATACACAATTTTAGGCTTCAGGCAAAACATTCTTGGTTGTAAAGTAAATCGTTAACATATTTCCAATACAAAGAAAAAGCAGAGTCATGATGACATGTCCATATTTCACTTCGTGCTGCCTGCAACAAATCACCCGGCAAGGCCCAACATTTCATCAGAAATCGGTGGACCCCCAATAAAAACGGGCACCTCCCCACCATAAAGCAAGTGAAGAAAAGGAGCAGAGGTAGATGTGAGCAAGATACGGCAGGTGTGTGCGCTGAAATGGTTTCATGGCTTGTTGAGCCTTGATGCTATCTTGTTCGGCCACTGGGAGGGGAACTGACCTAACGAGTTCGGCCTGGGGCAATGGTTCCAACTTGCACAGGTCACAGGAAAGTCGATTAAGGAGTATGTGTCCTTGCTGAAATGGATTTGGCTGGATTAAGGCCTATGTAAAGGGCAACACACAAGATGGCTGCAGTATATAAAATGGAAGCCAAGGGTTCTGGACGATAATGACGATTTCGAGGAGAAATCGTTACTCGAATACGCTGAAAATATATGTACACGGTGTGCTCGTCATTCTCGGTCTTTTGATAACAAATTCGTCATGTTTCGACGAAGTTTTAATTCTCGAGTCCAGAACGATTACATGAATCCAGAATTTTCAGAACCACAGAACAATGGGTGGAGAAGAAGCATGTACTTACTGAGCGATATTGGCACAATGGAACAATGTGTTAATTTACACCTTCTTATTGGCAAACATACAGCTGTAAAGGAGGGACATGTGCATCTATGTTTCGCACACCTAAGTAGTGCGTTCGATTTGGTAAATCATAATAAGTTTTGGACAACCCTTTAAGGTATGGGTGCACAAAAGGGTATTATGAATTACTTGTCCCAATGGTACTCTCATTTGACTGCATGGGTGTGCTATGGTCCGAAGGAGGAATGCACTGGAAGATTCAAGGTTGCCGGAGGCGTTTATTCAGGGGTGTGTTCTTTCCCCCTGTACTCTTTTCACCTTATATAAATGGGGTGGGTGAGTGTTTACAAAATGTAGAGGCTGACGCTCCTATGGTTGGGTCTCGCCCTGTGCCAATTTTATTATATGCAGATGATGCTGTCCTTTTATCCAGAACAGCTAATTGGCTCCAGCCTTGATTGACAATTTCAATACCTTTATGGAAAGAAAGATATGAAAGTAAACTTAAAGAAACGGTCATCATGGTGTGTGGAAAGGGAAGAGCTAAAAAGAGAACACATCCTATAAAGGAGAGAGATTAGCTGAAACCCAAATATTTGCATACTTAGGTAAACAATTTACTGTATCAGGGCTCTGGAAAAGTCAAATAAATATCTCTAAAATGAAATTCCTCAGCTCTATGGACTCCATCTTTAGATTTGCGAGTAAAATAGGACAGTAACCAATCAGGGAGATGTTGATTTTGTATAAAAACAAATGCCTTCCAAGTGCCGGGTATGGCGCTGCCCTGTGGGGGTATACTAACTGTGCCCCGTTGCAAACCCTTGAGAATAAATTCTTGGCCCATCTGCTGGCCGTCCCAAAAAGGAGCTCAGCATATATCACACATAAGGAAGTGGCTGTTCCCTTTTCAGAGGATGACTTATACATTAGCCCCATCCTTATGTGGTATAATATATGGAGTAGAACAGGGACCGAGTTTACAAAGGCGATAATTTCAGACTGTCCAAGAAAAGAAAATAGTTGACTTATATAGATAGCCTTTTTTAAAAAGGTGGATAACACCATCAGAGTTAAAGACACAGATAAAGTCCTTTAATAATCCAAAACTGATATTAAACGTATACTCAGAGGAAAGAGAGAATCAGAAAAAGATACATATGAGGGAAAAGAATCATCGGTGTGCAGAAATCTCTTGCGCCCAGTACAGGTGGGACTACAAAATGACCTGACAACTGTAAAGAATAGACAACATAAGTTCTACCTCACTAGATAACAAACATGAGCACTACATCTAAGGACTGCCTTCCCTAAAATTGTGACACATAATAACACCTTACCAAATTGTCCATGAGATGGTAGAACTAGTCAAAGCACATTGCACTTTATGTTATTTTGTAGCTTTTATAGGCATCTTAGGAAACGTTTTTCAGCCCAGATTTTTAGAACTGGAAAATATATTTATTATCAGAATGCTTTTTATTACCTATGTGCTTTGGGAAATGGGGATATTTGTCTTTGTGTTATAGATTTTATCATACCTGCCCTGGGAAGAAGGAAAAACCTTGGACACCTGGAAGCTTTAAGCTATGAGCCAACTTTGCAAACATGTCTCTCTTAAACTGTTTTTAACTATAAATGATACCTGTGGTATTGTCTTGATTTGCACTAAACAAGTAATGGGAGACCCCAGTAACTGTTATTATTTGTGTAAATAACTTGTCACATAGGATTTTGATTTGCTTTTAAGAGATGGACCCTACAATGTAATATTTACAAATGTCACAGGCCACTGACTCTGGGAATGGGCATGTAGACATGAGTTTCTGCTTTTCTAAAGTTACCTATTAACTGTGTTTGTTTTTATTGTGTACTTTTATGGTTTTATCTTTATAACCGAATAAAGTGAATTGACTGACTTATGTGATATACTTATATCATTCACCATATTAGTTGTAATTGATTTTTCTCTGCCAATTGCTAAACACTTTATAAATACCTTTAACTCTTTATGCTAATTTGCCTTAGATGTAACTTTGCCATTAGTTTACTACAAAATCTAATTTGAACATTTACTAAGTGACATCATATTTACTCATAATACATTTTTATAGATTTTTACAATATTGCGTCTTCACTTGTATGTCTCCATGACTTGTGTTCACTTATGTTCTTATCTCAGTCTCCATGTCCCCATTATATAAAAAAAGACAAACTCAGGGAAAAAGGGTGGGAAGATGAAATATAAATTAATTATAAATAATTTATAAATGTGCAATTATAAATTATCCAACTACTATGAAAGGCCTCTAGTTTAGTTATCCCTATCCCTTCGTGCTAGATCAACCATTGAGACAAAGTGGCATGGAGAACATCAACCACAACCTCAGTGCAAACTCAGTCTTCTCTTTGTATTTTACCATGACAGAAAGATAGATTGTGGTCACCAACACAATTTTCTTTTCAGGAGAGACTCTGTTAGATTGTCACACATTAATAAACCACTGCCTGCTTCTTGTCCTGCACATCACAGTAAAACACCAGCAGGACGACCTGAGCAAAGGTCTCATTGATAAGATTTGAATTGCTAAGTCAAAATCAGATCCTATTTGCCAAAGTCTTTTTAGAATGTAAAGATAGAGCTGCATTAACTCAAGTAAAATTCAGAGTAGTCTAGGGAAGACAGACTGGTAGTGCAGAAAAAGCTTTGGAGCTCTAATTACAATCCTTAACCAGAAATATATCCCTGGCAAGATCATAAAAATTGGTATGGCGAAATGTAAAAATATATCTGTGGAAACTTTTTTTCATTCAAGAAAAATCTGCACAATGCAGGTTGGAAGGGACTCATTTACCAGTGACCAAGGGAGACAGGTGTACTGTTTTGTTAGTCAGGCTAGATCTACAATTTGTAGAACTCATGACTTGAATCTGTGTGTAGAAAAAAAACTAGGTATGCAGTTCCTAAACTGGATGGGAGGAGGCGGGATCCCAAGCAGGAGTATATTGGTCTATTACAAGAGGAGGCTGCATTGTGGTGCTGCCAGAGTGCCTTATTCGTATTGACTGTGCTCTGCTTGCTGCCAAGGCCCTACAACTCTGCCCAGGAGAAGAGGAGCGGACCCTGCAGCGCCGGGATTCTAAAGCGCTACGAGGGAATCCCGGCGTGTGGGATTCCCCCCCTGCCTGCTTGGTTGACAGCGGGCAGCATCAACATTGTGGGGAACTCTTAATTGCAGAGTCCAGAGGAGGGACTCCATTTTCCCAGGCGCAGTGGTGCCAGAGGTTACTCTGCAAATTTGGTGCCTTTGTGAGGTTAGAGACCCCTTTGCGACTGTGTAGTGCGACAGAAATTCATCTGCCACTTAGGGGGCAGAGACTGCAGGTGTTGAGGCCAGCTGACTGCGAGGATGTCTATGCTACGCCTAATGTTCCTACCCTGAGGATAATGTCCCCGGATTGCGTATGCCCCATCAGGACCTGCCTGATTCCAGGCTTATGGTGAATGTCCTGCTAAGAGGTTTTATTGCAGATGTCCCTGCCTAATGTTTGATGCCAAATGATAATGGTTTGTTTCTTTATTACAGCCTTGACACGGATGGACTTACCTTTCTCATTTATCCTTGCGTAATGGTTCTGGCAGTGGCCCGATTAGCCCTGCCCTGTAAATAATCCCCTTTGTATATATTGCCCTGGCGCCAGTTGGCGCAGTCTAGAGACTACTGTGGTTACCTACGTGGTAACTCTTGTATGTTTTATACAATACAAAAGTTATTCTTTTTATCTAATCTGTTGTGGTCTCTTTTTGTAGTGTGCCTTGCGTGTCGCCTTTGTGTACTGCGTGGATGCTTCACACATGTCCTTTGGAGTTTGGCACGCCCACTCTGCACCATGCTAACCCGTTTCTAACATTGTTGGCGAGATGTGGGATAGGACTTGTGTTTGCGCAGTACCGCAGCGGCAACGGGTTACACTACAAATAGAGCATTGAAATGTGATCACAGTCTTTTTCTTGGGGATTATTGTTTTGCTGATTATTGTTTCCTCCTAAAAGTGTTGTTTTGAATTGTGTCCCCCTGTTGCACTGTGGGTGGTGTGTCCCGGGTGTACCTTGCCAGGATGGGGTTGGTCTATGATGTGGACTACCTCATGGAGTACACCGAGCAGGAAGTGATGTATTTCTGCAAAGAGAGAGGGATACCCCTAGCAGGCAACATTCACAGGAAGCTGTTTCTCTATGAGACCCTCAAGAGGGGGGAACCCTTAGAGCCCTGTGGGGACCTTTCTGATTACCCCTCTGCGTATTTAAAGGGTGGATTTGGTGGAGACCAGAGGGAGGGCTCCCAGTCCATAACCCTGGAGGGGGTTGACTCTGAGGAGGAGGAGGAAGAAGTTGATAGGACAGAGACGCCAGTAGCGAATGGAGACGCCATAGTCAGGGTGTCCCGTGCTGGGTCCAGTCCCAGGGGCACTCCGCCATCCCTTACCCTGTCCCCAGAAGAGTGGGTAGATAGGAGGGAAAAAAGGGAACATCAGCTGGCGTTGGAGAGGCTCAGGTTGGAGCATGCCAAGGAGTTAGTGCAGCTAAGGGTAGAGGAGAAGAGGCTAGAGACTGAGAAGGTCCTAGCGCAGGAGAGGATGGCAGAGGCAGAGAGGTCCTTCGCTATGGAGAGACTAGCCCAGGTGGGTAGGTTGTCCCCTGAGAGTGTTTTTTGTGGTCTGGATTCACCGGTGAGGATGGGATCCAGTGGTGGCAGCGAGAGTGAGTCCAATGTAGGGAGTCCCACTCCCAGAGCCCGGGAGACGGTGCCTGATTCCTAGGAAGAGGGGGACGGGTTGGAGTTCAGGGGCAGGGGAAAACTGTCCCACCAGTCCTGGGGGGTGTTTTCAGAGGTGTGCTGGACTGCATTGGAGGATTGGGTGGTGAGTAGCACAGTAGAGGATTGGGAAGGGCTGTGCGATATAGTTATCAACAAGAACATGCTGAGGAATTGTTTCCCAAGGTTGCGCCACCACCTGTTACAGTGTGGGTTCTCAGATCCCAGGGAACTTGCACGGGAGGCAGACCTCTGGGTAAGTGCCAGAGAGTCTGAGAGGTCATTGGGGAGTGATCCTGAAGGGAGTGGTGCAGGGATATTCTGACCCAGCGAAGCGGGAGAGGCACGGAATAGCCCAGCTGGGTCCCAGGGTAGTGAGAGGGTTGTAGGGCCTCAGATCCTATCTACAGGAAGGAGTGAGATGGGGAGGTGTCCCGAGGTGTCCCAACCGCAGTCACAGGGCCTGGAGAGTTCCATAAGGGGACCCCAGGTTGGGAGTCTAGGCTGTGCTGATGTGCCGTCCAGTTAAAGGGATCCCCTCATGTCAGGAGAACCCAGAGCATCTGTAATCAGAGCTCCAGGGGTTGAGGGTCTGCTCAGTCGCGGGGTTTAGATCCTGGGCTGGGGTGCCAGGTTCAGGGGTTGCCTAACCTGGAGGGTGGGGAACTTGTTAACAAGGTCCCTACTAGTGTGACTTCCAGGGGTACGTCTCCAGGTGGGAGGTTGCAGAACTCTGGAAGGGGGTGCAGAGGGAGGAAGGTCTCGCCTCTGGCACCGGCTCAGCCACAGGGCTTAGATCCTGGGTTGGGAGGCCAGGGACGGGTACTGCCGGACCTGGTGGGTGGGACGTCTGTAATCAGTGTCCCCCCAGAATTGTCTTCCAGGGTACTACTCCGGTTAGGAGGGTGCGGAACTCTGGGATGGGGTGCAGGGGGAGAGAAGACTCGCCCCTGTCACCAGTTCAACCTAAGGGTTTAGACTCTAGGTTGGGGAATCAGTTGCAGGGTCAAGGCCCTGGACTGGGGAGAGAGTGGTGGTCTGAGGGTGCCCTGCATAGGAGGAGAGGGCAGAACCCCAGAAGGAGAGGTAGGGGAAGGAGAGCCTCGCCCCTGAGGGTTGGTCAGTCTGAGGGTGCGGACCACAGGTGGGAGGACCGGTGGCAGTTTGGAACTGCGAAGAGGAGAAGGAGAGTGGTAAACGGGTACTACGAGCCTGGGGCTAAAGTCCCCCACTCTGTGAGAGAACAAGGGCCAGAGACATCTGGTTGGCCGAGGGGCCGGTCCTGGCCGTAACCAGCTAGAGAGCACCAGTGGGGTGGCTTAGTTGGTCAAGGGAGGTGTGAGAGAGGGAACCATGGGGTTCCAGAATGGCAAAGAACCTGCAGATGCCCCTGCAGTTGCGGACCTGTGTCCACCTTTTTTCGCCCCAAGCAGGGAAGCCCATCAAGGCAATGATCGGTATACCCTGGCTTTTGGCTGGGGGGGAGTTGTGTTGGACTTGGCCCTTTTCCCCAAAAACTTTCGCTTTTCACCCCCTGTGTTAGGATGTCTCCCCCATTGTTGAGAAATGTATAGGCCATGTGTGGTGTGAGATGCAGTGACACATGCTGTGCAATGGCGTGCACAGATTTATTTGAGCTGCTGTTTAGAAATTTCGCTTTTAAAATGGACGCCATTGCTGTGTGCTTTGTGCCGCCTGCCTGTGGTGGGTTAGCGGTCTAGTGTTTGAAGTGACAAGGTGCTCTATACTCCACACAGTGACAGTTGAGGCTGGAACTGCCTGGGACCTTCTGGAAGCTTCCAGCCTTTCTGGTATTTGTAGAGCAGTAGAGATGCCATGTGCTCAGTCAGAGCGTGGACTTGAGAGTGAGGGGACTACAACACCCGATGTAGTTTGGGATGCCTATAAAGCCTGGCTCAGGGGGAAACTCCATGGAATCATCTGTTATAAGAACAAGATTGAAGTGAGGGTACTAAAGGGCATCGAAGAGAGGATAAGTGGCTTGGAGAGAGAAAGAGATGGAGCCAGCAATGGGGACCGGGAGCAACTAACTCAAATCTTGGGGAATTTGGAAGAGGCAAGATCAGAATATAGAGGGAGACTAGAAGCCAAATGTAGAGCACAGTGGGATACTAGTAAGATGCAGAATTATGAATATGGAGAAAAGGCTGGCGCTTTATTAGCATGGAAAGCCAGAACCGACCGAGCTAGGAATGACATAAAAGAACTTAAAATAAACGCCGGCGGGGAAACCTCAAATAAGACCGAAGATATACAGACCTGTCTTCTCTCTATGTTCTCAGAACTGTACAGGGAAGACCTGGCTCCCACACCATGTTTGATTCAGTCATTTCTCAGTAATAAACAACTTCCAGTTCTCTCGGAAGAAAGCAAAAACAACTTAGATGCTCCCTTTACGTCAGAGGAGATCGTAGCTCAGATAAATAAATCCAAGAATAAAAAAGCTGCAGGATCAGACGCGCTCCCGAGTGAAATATATAAACATCTCAAAGAGGAGCTCCTAAAACCCATGGAAGATACCTTTAATTCAATCTATGGTTTGGACGGAAAGGTCCCTAAAACTTGGAAAGAGGCAATAATAGTTCTGATATTGAAACCAGGCAAGGATCCAAAAAAGGCAGACTCTTACTGCCCAATCTCCCTGCTGAATGCCGATTATAAGGTCTTTATGGGCATTTTAGCAGGGAGATTGGCCAAACTGATACCTAAGTTAATACATCCAGATCAGAAAGGGTTTGTCGCAGGTAGACATATCCAGGAAAAAATATAGCTTCTTATAGGCAACATCGACCTGGCTATCCAGAGGACAGAACCCTTGGCCGTTGTCGCCGTCGACGCGGCCAAGGCGTTTGACAGAGTTTGCTGGGCATATCTATGGGAGGTTCTGAAGGTTATGGGTTTTGGCCCTATTTTTATACAGACCTTGCAGAATTGCTATCAGGGTGCCTCTGCCCGAATATTTTTGAATGGGTTCCTCACTGCGAGTTTTAATATTCAGAGAGGAACGAGGCAGGGGTGTCCAATTTCACCTCTTTTGTTTAATTTATATGTGGAACCGTTGGCCCAGATGCTTAGATTGGATAAGTCAATTTATACATTCAGATGAGAACAATACGGCTCCAAAATACCTCTGTATGCTGACGACTTGGTGCTGTATACAAGCGACCCAGATACAGCTATCACAAGGGTGGAAGAGCGTATGAGCAAGTTTGGATTACTTTCTGGGTTTCTTGTTAATAGAACCAAGATGGAGGTGATGTGTTGGAATTTGGAGTGGTCAGGGACAGAAAGTGAAGAGATGAGATACTTGGGGATTTATGTAGTGAAGGAAATTGAAAAGATCCCTGAGCTAAATCTAAAGAGGGTGGTAAAGGAAATTGACAGTCTATTTAGTAGATGGAGAAATCTCCCATTGACCATATACGGGAAAACCAACTTAGTAAAGATGGTCATCCTTCCTAAACTGTCATACCTATTCTCTTCAATTCCACTGACATTTCCGAGTAAAAGTGGAAAAAACTCAGACGCAGATTAAAAAAAGGGGGTTTAGCGCTCCCAGACGTAAGGCTATATGCAGCAGCGTTTCAGTTTAAAAGCATACGGATGCTGTTAGTAAAGCCAGGAGAATCAGCCTGGGGGAGGTTGTTAGGCGAAATGGTGCGGGTAGAAGGGGGAGGAGATGGTGAAGCATTTCTGTATAAATTTGGATCACCAAGGTTCTTCAAGAGGGTTCGTTTGAAGGTTTTAAGGGCATCTCTGGAGATTTGGTGCAGGCTCAGGCGTAGCTGGGGCATTGGATACTACTCTGATAATGCCCCTGTATGGGATGCCCCAGGAACCCCGGATTGCTTGCAGGATGGTTTGGCACTGCCGATAAAGAGGGCTGGTGTCAAAATTTGGTCTGAACTGTTGGACACTGGGGGGATATATCCCTGGGATTACCTGAGGGCCAAGATTGGTATTGGGCTCTCGAGATTCAAGTACATACAGTTAACATCATGGTATGAGGCAGAAAAGCGGGAGATCAGTGGAAATAGGGAGATCGAAGACTTGCTGCAAGGGACACGCCCATTGAATAAGGAAATCTCTATGTGGTACAATAGTTTGCTAGAGGCCGAAGACCACAAGACACCTCCTCTTGTTGCAGTGTGGACAGGAACCCCACTTGGGCCACCAGCAGACCTTTTATATGAATCCTCACTGAAGACATTGTACAAATTTGTTAAACCCGCCTGCCTAAAAAAAAATCATTTCTTTGTTATTAATAGACTTTATTACACCCCGGCAAAAATTGCAAAGTTCGCTCCTTATCCTGTCCCTAAATGCCCCAGATGTGCAGTACCTCTTGCCAATGACTTACATATTTTATATGAGTGCCCAACACTCACAAGATTTTGGGCTGAGGTAGGTGACAACTTACTGGACATACTTAACACCAACATTGAGATAAATATGCATCTGGTATTCTTTGGAGATGATGGTCGCCTCAGCCAGAACCTTTTGCAGAAAGATAGGGGTTTACTATTGAACTTGATATTGTTGGCAAGAAGGGAAGTGTGTAAGAGGTGGAAGGACCCCCTACCCCCGCAAAGGGAGGATTGGCTTAAAGCTGCATTCTCTATGGCACGACTGGAGTATGATGGAGTGGAGGATAAGATCTCGAACATGTGGCACCCCCTTGTGAGCTGGGGCAAGAACTTAAGATTACTGTAACATCATTGGTCTTATGCTTACACCATGGTCCCTTACAAAACAATTGGACTGGTTGGACGACCCAAGCGAGTGCGGTAAGCCGTAGGGGCGACAGATAACGAAGGCGGCTTCATAAGACCCGCAGAGGCTTGTAAGGTGAGATGAGGACCAAAAAAAAAGAGAGTGAGGGGACCTGCTGCCAGGGGGTGCCACCACATGGGCCTGTGTGCTGGCCCCTGAGCCTATCAGTACCCCTCCAATGTCCACAGGGCCAGTGAGAGCCCGCTGCTGGAGTTCAGGCTGCTGTCCCAGGAGGAGTGCCACGTTACAGGGGATGATGGTTCCGAGGAGCTGCTGTCCTGTACTGATGAGTACCCACCGACCGCTGACCTGGCCTAGCACTGCCTGCCTGCTCTCCTGCCCTAGCGCCTCGTGAGTGCTACACCTGGGCCCTGACTGTTCCCTAGTGCCTGGAAAAGGAGAGTGCATTGACTGACTGCCAAGGAGCACCTTTGACTGTGCTCAGAAGGAGGTGAGGACCGCGACCTATTGTCCCTGAGTCTGCTGGTGGGACCTAGCACCTCGTGAGCCATCCATGTTGACTGCCTGTACCCTCCCCCTGCCTGCATTCTAGCGCTGTACTGCTCCAAGCGCTATATGCAGATGGCCAGTGAGGAGAGAGGAGCATGGGCCCTATGTCCTTAGGTGGAACCCTTACTCTGTGGCAGCTACCTAGCGCCTCTTGAGCGCTATATTCGCATTGCTGGTGAGGAGCGCTACCTGTCATCCCTGAAGCCCCTGGTGGGACTGAGCACATCATAAGCGCTATATTCAGGGTGCCTGGGGAAGAGGAGCTTCGGCCTGCAGCGCTGTGCTGTCAAAGCGCTATATTTCAATTCCCCTGCATGAGTGCTGCATTGTGGTGCCTTATTCGTATTTACTGTGCTCTTCTTGCTACCAAAGTATTACAACTGTGCCCAGGAGAAGAGAAGCGGACGTCGGCAGCGACAGGATTCTAAAATGCTATGAGGGAATCCAGGTGTGTGGGATTCCCCCCCTGCCTGCTTGGTTGACAGCGGGCTGCTTCAACATTGTGGGGCACTCTTAATTGCAGAGTCCAGAGGAGGGACTCCATTTTCCCAGGCGCAGTGGCACCAGAGGTTACTCTGCATCTTTGGGGCCTTGGTGAGGTGAGGTTATAAACCCCTTTGCGACTGCGTAGTGCAACAGAAAATCATCTGCCGCTTAGGGGGCAGGGACTGTAGGTGTTGAGGACAGCTGACTGCGAGGATGTCTATGCTAATGGCTTATGCCACCCTACCAATGTGATTTAAGCTATCGCAGATGCCCCTATGTTGAATGAGGTCAGGCTAAGGAATGTTTTCGGCCTAGAGTTCTCCAGCTGCAGAGGTTGCTGATGTTACGCATGATAATACCTGATGCCTGTGCTAATGTGGTTAATAATGTATTCCTTTCAGGCTTGTGTATATTGTGTTCATGGGCTGGCCTGACATCTTATGCGAGGCTCATGGTTAATGCCCTATACCCCGAGAAGTTATATGCCTTGGAGAGGCCAAATACCATACCAGGATATCTGCGTCGTACGCCTAATGTTCTATTTGCAGGAGATGTTGATGCAATGCATAATGTGCTTTTACGCCTAATGTTCCTACCATGAGGATAATGTCCCCGGCTGGCATATGCCCCATCTGGTCCTGCCTGATTCCAGGCCTATGGTAAATGCCCTGCTAAGAGGTTTTATTGCAGATGTTCCTGCCTAATGTTTGATGCCAAATGACAATGCTTTGTTTCTTTATTACATCCTTGACACGGATGGACTTACCTTTCTCATTTATTCTTTATCCTTGCGTAATGGTTCTGTTAGTGGCCCGATTGGCCCTGCCCTGTAAATAAACCCCTTAGTATATATTGCACTGGCGCCAGTTGGCGCAGTCTAGAGACTACTGTGGTTACCTACGTGGTAACTCTTGTATGTTTTATACAATACAAAAGTTATTCTTTTCACCTAATCTGGTGTGGTCTCTTTTTGTGGTGCCTTGCGTGTCGCCTGTGTGTACTGTGTGGATGCTACACACATGTCCTTTGGAGTTTGGCCTGCCCGCTCTGCACCATGCTACCCCGTGTCTAACAGACAGAATGCAGAATAATGTCAAATACTCACCCCCAGTACAGAGATCTGTGCCTAAATCCATTGTTTTGCTGCTCACCGTGCCATTCCAGTTTGGATCCAGCCATATGGAAATTTTTACCCTGCTCTCTATGGGAACAGTCCAGCAATAACTGCCAGGTCAGGTCCTTCCCGAACAAGAAACAAACATCCTACAACCGGTTTTGGGAGACCACCCCTCGTCATCCAGGAAAACCTGACACCGGTGGCATGGTGAGCACGAGGCCCACATCGAGTGCATACTCATCCCACTTAGGGTGATAAATGCAAAAAGAATGAATGATGGATGAAATGTTGAATAATATAAAACACTGACCCCCAGTACAGAGATTTGTGCCTAAATACATCAAGCCATTCCAGTTTGGACACAGCCATATGCTAATCAATCTTGAACCTGCTCCCAATGGGGACAGTCCAGCCTGAAATGCCAGCCAGATCCTCCCTGAACTAGAAAAACGCATTCATGGAGGCATTGTGAGCACAGGACCCACGTCTGGGCAAACCTGTTCCACTTAGGGCCACAAATGCAAAAAGAACAACTGATGGAAGTAATGCTGAACAATGTCAAACCCTCATTCCCAGTACAGAGATATGGGCCTAAACCCATCATTTTTTCGACCACCATGACATTCCTGTTTGGACTATTCTGGCTGATATGGGGTGATACCCTGAAACCAATCCTAGGATCCTTATTTCGGGTTTGATGTGGGCCTGGCCTGGCAGTTGGGCTGGACTGTCCCATGGGAAGCAGGTTTGCATATGGCTAGGTCCAAACTGGGTTTACTTGATGAACATGAAAGGATGGATTTAGACCCATATCTCTGTACCGGGGGTGAGTGTTGGACGATGTTCAGCATTGCATTCATCAATAGTTATTTTTTCATTTACACCTCAGGCTGGGCGGTGATGCCCAGATGTGGGTCCCATGCTCGCCATGCCGCTGGATTCAAGCTTTCCTAGCTGATGAGGTGTGATGTGGTTCTGAAAATCTGGACCCTATTGTTATCCCAATATCGAGGTCCAATACCCGTGTCACAAAATATCAACGTACCATTACGAATTTAGTGTCCAAGAACCGATAATGATTAGGACATCATTCCTATGTATTTGCGTGACAATCGAGGGTAGCCAACACCCCTAAATCGTAGTTTCCGTCCCAATCCCTTAGACTCCATTTTGTGAACGGCATCCATCTTACGTCTTGCCCTCATGTTAAGTCAATTAAAGGTCGAGCTTGATCCAAAAGGACACGTCCACCTTCCCTGACTTCCCCCTGACCTGTCCAAACTGACTCCATTGCCTTAAGACAAAACCTGTTTGGGCGGCTCCCCGCCTAGTGGCCGAATACGATACTATCGACACATAACATTCCACAAACCATTCACCCCATACAGAACATGCTTTCTACAAACATGCACCTGTCCATACTTCTTCTTTATGGCCAGTTTTATGACTGGGTGGTACCTGCCTTTATTGGTGTTTCATCGATATCTGATTGGAGTCCCGGATCTTGCTGGGTAATCTGTCACGAACTGGACATCTAAAATGTGGGTTTGCTTTCGTGACGCCGCACTTTGTATTATTACAGAAATATGTTTACAGCCATATCATAAACTCAAGAATTCTTGCTTGAAGCCATTATTTCTGTATAAAAAGAGAAGACTGGTTCTGTAAAAACGAACACGTACAGTCTCCTGAGAATACATGACCCGTGTTTGTCATGCTTCTAGGACACGTGTTACTTGGTAGCTACCAATAAAACTTGATCTCTGACTGCGACTGGAAGACTCATTGTTTCTGTGGTCCGGAACAAGGGAGAACTCAGAGGTCATCGGGTGTTATCCCCTGGCACCACCGGGTTCCTAAAAACCCGGCACCTCAATTGGCGCCCAACTCGGGGCGATATCATGCGGCGACGGTCCAAGCCAGATGTTCGTGAGGAGCTTCGTGTGAAAATTCCGGAGGACGGCCAGCCACTTCAGCGACCCCTGTGTGTGGACGTGGTTCCGAAGGTCTTTGCTGCGAGGTTCCCCGCGTCCCGACGGCTACGAAGGACTGCTGCCCTGACTATCGCCTTGTTTTGGACCCAGTGATCCTTGGTAGAGCGAAACGATAGACGAGTCTTCTAGCGACGTCACCGATCTTCAAATACTTCAGTTAAGTATAAGTGGAGCGTCTCCCAGTCCTTAGTTTGTCCTTAGTTTTTGGTATCCTGGAGATACGACTTGATTTGGCACTTGCAAGCCCCAAAGCCAAAGGACTCGTGTTTTCACGAGAAATATCATAATAGATAAACCTTTGAAGTTTGAAGCTAGACTAGTGAGCGAAGATGCCTGGTTTTAGCAGACTTGGAAACTTGTTTTGTCTTGGTTATAATAGGGACTCCCGATTAGAGGATTTGTGTCCGGTTCCTCCAATTGGAACTCCAACGTATGAGCTCTATGTAAAACATGGCGTAGGTCCTATCACATATAATGAAGTGTGGATAAAATACACCCGTAAAGATGGTGTTTTAAAATGGCCCCAATATGGTAGTTTCGACTCAGAAATTCTAGATAACCTAGAGGTCAAACTGTTCAAAAAGAAAGCCCGACCGGCGATGTTTGACTCTTTCCGCTCATGGCGTACAGAGGCCAAACAAAAGGCAATTAAACTAGAAAAGAAGAATAAGAGGGAAAGGGGTATTTCAGTAATACAAGCCGTGATAAAATTTAAAGACAACGAAGAGGATTGAATAAGTGAGCAGTTGCACAGGCAACGTAAAATGGCAATAGATAAATGCTATCCTGTTCTACCATCTCTTCAGCAAGAGACAGTAAAAGAGCGTGAGAAAGATCCATTAATGGCGCATTTGCTGAGTTCGCCACCACCCTATGCGAAAAATGCCACAGCACCTCCGCAACCTTTAGTTGCACCTCTGGTAGCTGTTATACCAGCTCCTCTACAGCACTCACCAGCTACTCTTCAGCTGGCTTCTATTTCTCTAGTGCAGCCTCCTCAAGGCTCACCAGTCACATCTACTTCTCCTACTGTTCCTTCTACAACTTCGCCTAGCGCACCTTCTATTTCTTCCGATACTAGTTCTGCGAACGCTTCTGTTTCTGCTTTGCGTGACTCTGTTCTGACACCAGTTATTCCTCCACTTTCACCTTCCGTCTGGCATAAAACAGCCAGCATTATTACTAACATTCCTTCACCACTTTTTCGGTCGCCTAAAACGACCCCTAATACGGGACTAAGACAGTTACGAAGCCAAATGCCTGATTATCGAGAGAGGGAATGCCTGAATAAGTTAGCACGGAATTGGGCTCTGAATACAGCCAGATATGATGTAGAGTCCGTCATGAACGTTTTCCGCCAATGGGATGAACCGACGCAAAGATATGTTTTTGAACAGATGTGTGTTTTTCTGTGTGAGGATTTGGAAGATGATGGCCAAGAGAGCAACTCTCGAGATTTGTGTAGTATACGATTTAAATTCGGGGAAGGCATGATTGTAGGTCCCGATGTCGACAAAGCAGTTGAGGTATTATTATCATATCGAAGCACAGGTGGTAACTCTGGGTCATCGTCTGAATGTGGTACGTCTAGTAGGAAAAGAGCGAGACAGTACCCCATGAGAGAGGTTCCTCCTGTTTGGAGGGAAGGTGATGCGAATGCTAATCCACCAATTCTGCCCCATTTCCAGCGTGTATGGGTACACGTCCCATGGAAAAGATCGGAAGTATTAGCACTCAAACAGTCACTACCTGACCCTCGTAAGAACCCAACTGGGTATTATAAGGAGTTATCGCAAACTGCAAGCTCATGTATAATGAATTTAGCAGATGTAGACATGTTATTTGGGAACATTGTTCCACATCCTTTATGGAGCAAGATACGTCATACGGATCACGATCAGGAACTAGGTGACTCATGGGCGAACATTGCGACTACAGATGCTAGACAAGTCGGTGGTTTTAAACCTGAGCCGTTAATAGCTGAACTTCCCGGTAGAATTATAGCGTACATGAAGACAATAATGCCTGAAGTACGCGTAAATTGGGACAAGCTATCAGCATGTAAACAAAAGAAAGATGAGAATGTGTCTGACTTTTTCACAAGATTTGAGGAAACATTCACCGACCACAGTGGTCAAGATATGGCTACCGAGGGTGGCCAAAGATTGTTTGTGGACAAGTTCGTATATAATTTGCTCCCTGAACTATGTAATAAACTAAAAGACTCTGAGAGTGCTTGGGCTGTCTCTACGTCAGCAGAGATTTTAGGAGCTAACAGTATATAGGCTTCTGGGATGCAGACGAGAGTTGTACGTGATTCCCTTTGGAACTGTGTCCTGGTTGCCTTGTGGTTCGTTTGTGATTCTGGAGTATTCCTGATTAAGCGTTCTCGGCTGAGACGCTGGACTTTCGTTCTCGGAGGGGGCGGCTGCTCTCTTCCGGGCTTGGGAAGGATTCCTTTGTTCATTACCGCCTGCAGCGGTCTATGCCTGCGAGCGTTCTCGGCTGAGACGCTCGGCTTTCATCCTTGGAGAAGGGGGGGCGGCTGCCTCACTCTTCATTTGTTTCCGGTAACACCGCCTGCGGCTGCAGCGGTCTCTGCCTACAAGCGTTCTCGGCTGAGACGCTCAGTCTTCATCCACGGAGGGGGCGGCTGCCTCACTTCGAGTCGGAAAAGGATTTTGGAACTCTCCGCCTGCGGCTGCGGCGGACTCTGCCTGCAAGCGTTCTCGGCTGAGACGCTGTTCCATCATACTTGAAGCGGGCGGCTTCTTCCCTTTCCGAACTCCTACAGAGAGATAAGTAACTGTGCTTTTCTTGTGCTTGCTGATTTGTTTTGGATCCGGAACAAAGAACTCAATTCCTGAACTTTGCTTCGGATGTTTTGCTAGCACTACTGACTTCTGTTTTTTTGGAACATTTGAACTGGTCTGTTTCTTGTGGAGTTCTCAGTCATCTTTTGGGTTGCGTATTGACTGTGGAACTTTGGTTGCTTCTTAACCTTCAATAATCGGTTACTGGAGAAGGGCTTTATGTTAGTGGTGAAAAGGAAGTGGGACTGGTATGTATGGTGCATTTGCGGTGATACCAGGGTTCTATTTGCATCGACAAGGAATAATCCTGTTTGTGTCTTTCAGATTGTTAGGTGTAAGGATAGAGACGTATCTACCAAATACATCCAAGAGAGGGGGTTGCATCCAGTGGAGTAACTGGGGTAGGTGTTCCACTAGCGAGAATTATATGAGAGTAGTCAGAGATCATTGCTATAACATTGTGTTTTGTTTTTTCTCGTTTCAGTGGTCCCTTCCGTTCCAGCCCCTTCCCTTACCTTTCCCTCGGCTGATTACCTAGAGGCTCTGTGTATACTATTAGTCAGAGTTTCGGGCAGTCAGGAGGTGGACCCCTTTGAGCATCGCCCTGATCCTGTGGAGGCCGATCGTGACAGAATCACGTACCCAAGTAGTGGGCTCCACCTGGTCAGGGGTTGCTGAAAGGATGGCCACTTTAGACGATGTGTTGCAGGCCTTGGTTTTGGTCCAACGGGAATTGGCTACGTCTAAGGCAGAAACAGCTGCGTTAAAAGACAGGCTGGATAGGCAAGGCAGAAACCCTTTTGATGCCTCAGCAGGAGTTCCCCAAATACAGGTGTCGGTTCCTCCACCTATACCCTTGGCCAGTCCTGAGAGGTATTCGGGAGATCCCTTGAAAATCCAGACTTTCCTGACACAAATTACCCTGCATTTCTCTTGTAGACCGGCCTCCTTTCCTACTAATCTGTCGAGGGTGGCATTCGCTATCTCATATCTTACGGGGGATGCTGCCAATTGGGCGGTTCCTTTAGTGAAAAATTACGATCCGTTGTTGGCAGACTGGGATGACTTTAGAAAGGAATTTGAGAGAGTGTTTGACAGACGTGCAACTACTCTAAGTGCTGATCGGGAATTGCTGAGATTGAGGCAGGGAAGGAGTGACTTAGTAACCTACATGACTACCTTTAATAGGCTTGTTGTAGAAACGGCATGGCCAGAAGAAAAAAGGATGGCGCTCTATTATCAGGGATTGAACGAGGACATCAAGGATGTCCTTGCTCAAATTGACCCTCAACCTACTACATGTACTGATCTCATTAACCTTACGTTGCGATTAGATCATCGTATGTCTGAAAGAGGTGGAGAACGGAAGAGAAGTGACAGAGCAGGAGGTGGGATGGCTCAAGTTGGTCAAGACAAACCCAAAGACAGTGTGGTAGAACCAATGGATATCGGGGCCATTCGTCCTCCCCTGTCTAAATCAGAAAGGGAGGCCAGACGAGCGCAGGGTCTCTGCATGTACTGCGGAAAGAAGGGACATTATGTTAAGGATTGCACGATTAAACCAAAGAAAAGGCCTCCTTTCTATGCAGGTAAGCAGGTGGCGGTCATGTCCCCGGCACTGCCTCCTGAGGTACAGGCGGATCCTAAGAGATTAGAAAGAGCGGGCATCGCTCAACAGGAGTGGAAAATCCCTTCTTTGGAGGTCGCTTTATGTAATAACACAGAATCGCATGTAGTGGTTTCCATGTTCTTGGGTAAGGGGCCTCATCAAAGCCAGGCGTGGTGTATGATTGATTCAGGGGCAACTGGCAATTTTATCGACAGTGGGTTGGTGAATAGGTTGGGATTGAGGAAGGTAACAACTCCTCAGCCTGAAACCGTTCTGGCAGTGGATGGTACTCCGCTCAAATCGGGGCCGGTAGTGGAACATACTGAGGCTTTGGAGTTGACTATGCCTGGGTATCCGCTGAAACATGTGGAGGACATTGTGTTGAACATAATTGAGGCTCCTCAATACGAGGTAATTTTGGGGATGCCGTGGTTATGGCACCATAATCCGACGATGGATTGGAAAAAGAAAACATTGCTGTTTAATTCAGAGTATTGCACTACACAATGTATGAAAGCACAGGACTCACATACGGTGTCCTTGGCCCAGGCTTATCAGATCGCTACTGCGGCGGAAAAGGAGGTGGTCTTGCCGGGAGAATATGCAGGGTATGAGGACGTGTTCAGTGAGGTGAAGGCAGAGATCCTTCCGCCTCATCGTGAATACGATTGTCGGATCGACCTGGTGGAGGGGGCGGTGGTGCCCTCGTGTAGGGTGTATGCCTTGTCTGAGTCCGAAACCGCCCATTTGAAGACCTATTTGGATCATTTTTGTTCTATTGGTTTTATACGCCCATCACGGTCACCAGCAGCTTCTCCTCTGTTTTTTATTTCCAAAGCGAATGGAGAATTGCGTACCTGTATTGATTATAGGCAGCTGAACAAGGTCACAGTGAGAAACAGATACCCGCTTCCACTCATTCCCGTCCTGTTGGATCAGGTGAGAGAGGCAACCATTTACACTCGGTTAGACCTCCGTGGTGCCTATCATCTGGTGCGGATCCGGGCTGGGGATGAGTGGAAAACGGCTTTTAAGACTTGTTTTGGTTTATTCGAATACCTGGTGATGCCGTTCGGGTTGTGCAACGCCCCGGCGGCATTCCAGTATTTCTTAAACGACATCATGAAGGAGTACATCGATCGATTCGTTGTAATATACATCGATGACATATTGATATATTCCAAGACGCCTGCTCAGCATGTCAGTCAGGTATTGTTGATTCTCAAAAGGCTACAGGACAATAGATTATACTGCAAACTCAGCAAGTGCGAGTTCAGTGTCACTGAAGTGGAGTTTTTGGGGGTTATACTAACGCCTAGCGGGTTTCGAATGGCAGAGCGAAAGGTGGCAGCTGTGAGTGAGTGGCCGACACCAAAGAATGTGAGAGATGTTCAGTGCTTCCTTGGTTTCTCCAATTACTATCGGAGATTCATTGCCCATTTCTCCCAGCTGATCTCTCCAGTAACCCGGTTGTTGAGGAAAGGGGCGTCTTTTTGTTGGACGACGGATGCTATGGAAGCATTCAACCAGTTGAAGGAGGCTTTCTGCTCTGCACCCATCCTAAGACATCCTCAGATGGACGTGCCGTTTATCGTGGAAGCGGACGCATCGGATATCGCGATAGGGGCAGTGTTGTCACAGAGGGACAAACAAACAGGACAGCTCCATCCCGTGGCTTTTTTGTCTAAAAAACTCACTGCATCCGAAGTGAATTATACTATAGCCGAAAAGGAACTCTTGGCCGTGAAAAAAGCCTTTCAAGAGTGGAGGCATTACCTATGGGGGGGCCGACATCCGGTAACTGTGTATTCGGACCACAGGAACTTGCAGTTTTTGAAAACCGCCCGTCATTTGTCTCAGAGGCAAATGCGCTGGATGCTATTCTTCTCAGAATATGAGTTTGTAATCACATTTCGTCCTGGTGCGGAGAATCGAAAGGCTGATTCTCTTTCTAGACAAACAGACTTGGCTACTCCGTTACTGGCGGAACCTAGATCCATACTGTCTCCTGACAAGGTAGTGTGTGCCAGTACCGTTGATACGTTTCTGGAGGAGGTTTCCAAGAACCGGTCTCCGCTACAATGGGAGGAGTGGGCCAAGGTGGATTCGCATCGTTCCCTGCAACATGGCATTCCGCTATACCAGAACCGGCTGTTTCTCCCCACCCTTGCTTTGAGGTTGTTGGCGTTTAACTGGTGTCACAATGCGATGGTGGCTGGTCATCCAGGGCAGCAAAAGACTATCAACGCCATGCAACGGCAGTTCTGGTGGGAAGGGATGAATAAGGATGTGAGAAATTGGGTTGACCTTTGTGAAACATGTGCCCGGGCGAAGAGTGAACAAGCCAAGAGCAAAGGATTGTTAATGCCTCTTCCTACGCCTTCACGCCCATGGCAGGTTATTAGCATGGATTTTGTTGTTGGGCTACCTATGGATAAGGGCAGTAACGCTATTCTGGTGGTGATAGACAGTTTCACAAAGATGGGACACTTTATTCCGTGTAGGAATCTGCCTACGGCGGCTCAAACAGCGCAACTAATCTTGACGCAGGTGGTGCGGTTACACGGCATTCCGAAGATCATTGTGTCAGACCGGGGTCCTCAGCTTGTGGCTCGGTTTTGGCACATGTGGTGTAAGGCATTGCATATCACGGATGCGCTGTCTACCAGTTTCCATCCGCAGTCTGATGGTCAGACTGAGAGACTGAACCAGACCCTTAAGATATATCTCCGCTGCTACGCGGAGGAAGCAGCTGATTCTTGGGTGTCGTTGTTATGGTTGGCGGAACTGTCGTATAACAACGCTTGGCACAGCTCGACGGGAGTTTCGCCATTTCAGGCCAATACTGGTTACCATGCTGACACCCTGCCGTTGACGATCCCTAGTGAGGTGTCGAATCATCCGACGGTGTTGGGTCAGGTGAAGGCTCTTCTGCTGATGCACCGGAAGGTCCACGCTCACCTGGAGAAGGCTAAGACATCCTATAAGAGATGGGAGGATATGCATAGGCGAGTGGGACCGCTGTATCGAGTGGGTGACAGGGTCTGGCTATCCACCAAGAACATTCGGTTTCGATTCCATAGCATCTTCCATCCTCGGTTCATCGTTCCTTACAAGGTGGTGCGTCAAATCAATCCGGTGGCCTATAAATTGAAGCTTCCTGCCTCCTTGCGGATACACCCGGTGTTCCACTGCAGCCTTCTGAAACCAGCGAAGTCTGCGCGTCGCAAGGTCGTGCCTCCGGTGCGGCGGGATGGGCAGTTGGAGTATGAAGTGAGTAGGATCCTTGATTCCCGCTATCGGCGGGGGAAGCTCTGGTACCTGGTGTCGTGGAAGGGCTACACGGCGGAGGATGATTCGTGGGAACCGAGCTCGGGGATCCATGCCCCGCGTGCGGTGCGCTATTTCCATGCTCGTTGTCCGGGCAAGCCTGGTGCTAGGAGGCGCTTGGGAGGTGGGCATACTGTCACGGTTTGGCATTCTCCGCCTACGGACTACAACTCCCAGAAGGCCCTGTAGTAGGAGGAGCTTACAGTATATAGGCTTCTGGGATGCAGACGAGAGTTGTACGTGATTCCCTTTGGAACTGTGTCCTGGTTGCCTTGTGGTTCGTTTGTGATTCTGGAGTATTCCTGATTAAGCGTTCTCGGCTGAGACGCTGGACTTTCGTTCTCGGAGGGGGCGGCTGCTCTCTTCCGGGCTTGGGAAGGATTCCTTTGTTCATTACCGCCTGCGGCTGCAGCGGTCTATGCCTGCGAGCGTTCTCGGCTGAGACGCTCGGCTTTCATCCTTGGAGAAGGGGGGGGGCGGCTGCCTCACTCTTCATTTGTTTCCGGTAACACCGCCTGCGGCTGCGGCGGTCTCTGCCTACAAGCGTTCTCGGCTGAGACGCTCAGTCTTCATCCACGGAGGGGGCGGCTGCCTCACTTCGAGTCGGAAAAGGATTTTGGAACTCTCCGCCTGCGGCTGCGGCGGACTCTGCCTGCAAGCGTTCTCGGCTGAGACGCTGTTCCATCATACTTGAAGCGGGCGGCTTCTTCCCTTTCCGAACTCCTACAGAGAGATAAGTAACTGTGCTTTTCGTGTGCTTGCTGATTTGTTTTGGAACCGGAACAAAGAACTCAATTCCTGAACTTTGCTTCGGATGTTTTGCTAGCACTACTGACTTCTGTTTTTTTGGAACATTTGAACTGGTCTGTTTCTTGTGGAGTTCTCAGTCATCTTTTGGGTTGCTTATTGACTGTGGAACTTTGGTTGCTTCTTAACCTTCAATAATCGGTTACTGGAGAAGGGCTTTATGTTAGTGGTGAAAAGGAAGTGGGACTGGTATGTATGGTGCATTTGCGGTGATACCAGGGTTCTATTTGCATCGACAAGGAATAATCCTGTTTGTGTCTTTCAGATTGTTAGGTGTAAGTGATGGAGAGCGGTAATTTCTTCTGGTAGTTTCTCAATGCAAAACCCTCATGCTACCTCTATTTTACCGCTCAAAAGGTGTTGGGCCCTTCACACCATGTATTACCATCAGGAGAAATTTAAATAAAGATGAACAGTCAAAATGCAATTATTATTGTAAGCCAATAAAGAGAGTTGTTGATTATTTTAAAGGGTTTTATTTTCTAGTCAAAAAGTTAATTTTTCTCTGACCCTTTATTCATTAGTAAAATATCAATTAGGTTACAGAATTTTGGAAAACAGGAAAAATATCAATAATACAGAACACATTACAGTCTGCATATAAGCATTACATGTAGTTATGAAAATGTGGCGCAAAATTTCAGTCACAATTCTTAAAGAGTTTCTAAGAAAAATAGTCTTGAAAAGCTAATCAATAATTAAATAGTTGGCAAAAAATCTCCCATTAAGAGAAATAAATGCATAAGACAAATAAATCTTTTAGACCTAATTAATTAGTCAAAACATATTAGCATCTAATCCTATCCAGATCCACTGCACTCTCTGTCTGTCTGTGTCTAAAGAGGAAAGCAGCCCGCCCTTCACAGGCCTCAAAGGAATGTGGCATAAAGTGCCAAGATATGACGTGAAGCAAGAAACCTCCCCCTGACACTCCTCGGACGCAAGCCCGCCCTTCAGCAATCTCCCGGGACGTTTCTCGTACCTAACCCCTAGAAGCCAGCTGAGCTGAGAAAAAAGAAGAAGTGGTGGCTCCCATCCAGAGAGGACAGTATTTATACCATAATTATTGGCAGAGTACACAAAGATGTAACATTTTTCAGGAGAACCTTACGTGATTGGTCAGTCATAAAGGCATGAGGTCACACTTCCCTGACTCATTCTAAAAACCTGACTTCACTAGTCTTAACAAAAGAAGCATACATGAATAACTACATTTATAAACATTGCAACATTTACTAGGAAAAATGTTTCAATCTAATTCATCTTTTCCTTCCTTCTCAGCGCAGTAGATGGACACTTTTAACTAACTGGTACATTGGCAGAATGACAAGAATTCAGGTTGTCCTTGACTTTTTGTCATGAGGAAAGCTGCCACAGTCTGCGCATGCTCCCTTCTCATTAAATTTCAAGCCATAGTCTTGATGGATTCACAGGCAGCCATGTTTTGTGTAGGCCCCAAAAATAAAACAAACACAAAGATAATATTAATTTCATGTAAATCAGTCCATTATGTGTCCCAAGTGCATTATTAATTCACACACATTATAAAAAGAGGTGTTATTAACTGAAAATGTTTATCAAAATATGCAACAAGTCAAAGTCTATTAAGACAGGAATAATACATTTAGTTTACATGGATGTGCTGGGAAGAGAGAAACACATTCTATTAAAAATCTTCAAAGGTAAAAAGGCCACTTTTTCTCTACATTGCAAAAAAACACATGTTAATTTAATTCAGCAACAGCATTTTCAGTCTGAAGTGAATAGGCCTCACTTTTCATGTTTTTCATGTGCCATGTTTTTAACCTGCACCAAAATGTGCGTGGCAATTTAAATGCAGCCTGTCTGAAGCACAAAAAATAAAACAATGCATGACTGCAGATGAAATCTGCTCCATCAATCCACCCTCTTGATAATTCAAATCATAATAAAATGATTTATAATTCATCACACATATTTCATTTCATAAGTGACAATTTTTTTTTTTTTTTTTTTAAATTGCAAAAGCTGAGCATATAAGAATGTTACTTCTATTTCTAAGGCAAACACAAGTTTGGTCTGTAATCACATCATATATAGCCAAGCTCAAATGGTTTAGTGCAGAGATCTGTAAGTAGCTTCTTGGAACAGTTAGTCTTCTTTAAAATAAGTAACTAAAATAATAAAAAAAGGAATTCAACATGACAGTTTCAGCATTTCTTTGCTCTGTGTCATCAGCTTGCCATCAGAATGGCTCATACTTTCCATGCAAATTGGACTACTTAGGTGCTGAGAAACTCTGACAGAGCACCATCAATCCTTTGCACTTTTTCAACCAAGGCCTTTCACTCTTATTTTCACTTTGATCAGATTCAGATGTTTCACCACAACATCTCTCAGATCAAAACCGTTGCACCATCCATTATGCAGATCTTGTGTAGCAGCTGCAATCTGGTGAGAAACTGCACACTGTACATCAACCAGACCTACACAGCAATGGCTAGTGTTCTCCTCAGTGTTTTCCACAAGTGCATTTGCATATGCATTTTCAAGCCACTTTGGTAATGCTGAAAAACAGTCTTTTGCAAAAGGTAACTCTGTGCTGCCATTGTTTTGCTTTATTATGCGTGACACTTCAGGCAGATAGCTACAATCCATTTCTTGTCCAATCTGTTGTTCTGCACTCATTATCTTTGAGACCACATTATGATCTGATTTCAGAGAAACTGGCAATTTATACCTGGGCATCAGTCTTTGCCATAACACATTTGTCACTTTGCAGTTGTCATTTTTCTCAAAAACAGTTCTGATACAACCCTGTTGTGCTGCTTCAAAAACATTTTCTTGAGCCTCTTTAAACTTAACTGTGAAGATTCCATTGAATGTATATGCTAACAGAACACAATGTTGTGCAACTGAATTAGCATGTCTCTCTCCCATGACAACAGTGACTCTCATTTGAGCAGATATACTGCATGTTAGGGTAAGGGCAATCAATTTCGAATTTTGGGCTGGGGTAATTACTAAAAGCCATGAAGCTTTGACAACATCATGTATAAGGAGCACAGCATGTGCTGCTTTTAATGTGTCACCTTTCAAACATGGGCCATCTACAAAATGGACATTGTTGGGCTGACTCAGATGTTCATCCTTCAAGTCTGAATTTGGCTTTATGCATATATTCATGATATTTAGACACTCATTTTCAGTTTCATCACAATCCAATCCATTTGCTGACATTTCTGTGAAGTTAGGGTCAAAGGCCATTGGGCAATACATCACAGACCCTTGAAAACATTCATCTTTTTGAATAAGCAATGAGAGAGCGCAGCCCTCCCTCTCACTGCAAATTAGTGTATTTTCTTTCAAATAAACTTTCATTCCTAGTGCTGGGGCGCGCCATTTTTTCTCTTTCAACTCTAGGAATGCTTTTGTGCAGTTGTTGTCCAATGGAAGCGGATCAGACACACCTGAGTGTGTCAGCCTCAGTAAAGGCTTAGCCACTAGGGAACTGTTTATTAACCACTCTCTACAGCAGCTAACCATTCCCAAAAATGTCCTGACTTCTTTCTGAATTTGAGGTGGATTCATCTTGGAAATTATTTCCACCTTCTCTGGTGACACCTTTCTACCTCCCTTTCCAATTTTGTGTCCCAGATATTCATCTTCTTTTTGATAGTACTCCTGACTATTCTCATCCAATGGCACTGTGACATGAACTTGGCAAAAATCAATAAAAATAAGCCATTCTTCACCACATGGAATGTGAAAAAATATATTGGCTGGATTCGGTACCACAGGACAACATGGAAAAAATATGCTTTTAATCTCCTGCACTATTCTGTTCTTTTCATTTATTTTCTGTGAACCTGTGATCAGAAAGTTACACAAACTTCCAATCAGTTCCATCAAAAATCCTTTTATTGGTAAAATTCCTGCAACTGATTGTGTTCCTGAATACATGTCATCTGGTTCAAATTTTAATAAGACATGTTCAGCACATTTTATTAGCCTGGCATCCTTCTCTGTGAACTCTCTTATTTCTGTGTTTAATATTTTTTCCAAAGCAGAAGGTAATTTTTCAACTGTCTTTTCTAAAAACAATGCTACAACTGTCTCTTGATGGGCCATTTTAAAATGTACATCCTCATCAGGAATCTGAAAAATAGCATTATCTGGTGTACAGTAATCTGTGCTGCTTAATTTGCAAAATAATTGTTTTCCTGCTAGGCCTGAGTCACAGACAACAGTTTTGCAATCTTCCTCAAATGGGCCTAATTTTGGTGCACAATTTTCTAATACTTGGTTTGTAATTTCATTCTTTAAAACTCCTGCAACTAAATCTGGACTTTCCACTGCCCTCACAATGGAATTGGTAAATTCAGAATTGTGAGTGTTAAAACTCTCATTTGCAAAAAGAGCAACCTGTTGGACTGGGTTCTGTTTTTGTCTCTGGAAACAATTCACATTTACTCTGGGCAACTCATTTAAATTAATTTTAGCATTTTCCATATTTTGTGGGACCATCTGTGCTTGAAACATTTCTGCCATTGGTACCTGTTTCTGAACTGACATTTGCATTTGCTTAACTGGCATATTTTGCACCTGCATTTCTCCATGTTTTTGTGCATCATGTTTAAATTTAGTTTTCTTCTTCCAATGCTCAAATCTGTTATAAAGATGGCAAAAGGACACATTTTCCAGCAGTACAACATCCATACCTGAATTTGCACTAACCAAAATACCTTTACTTCCATCCTGTGCTCTTTTAATCTGTACCCAATCAACATCCTTTGCTGGCACTCTGCCCTTCAGGAAAATAATCACTGCTATATTTTCCTCCATAACAACAGAAAATGATGGTGCATTCATGCAAACCATTTTCACTGTCTCCTCACCTGGCCCTTGAACAACAACTTTAGATTCAAACCACAATTTAGTCAGCATGGCAATATAAAAGAACATTTCCAAATTAATGCACAACTCTTTCAATATTTCATCAAATCCATCAACTTGTGGGTACCACAGCATAAATGTGTCTCTCAATTGTGGGATTGTGTTCAGAAATGCTGCAAGTTCACTTTTATTCTGTGGCATATGCACATACATTTCTCCCACCTTTTCTCTCAATGAGTAAGCAAAAGCCTCTCCCTCATTCTGTTTATTATTTTTCTCAACTAAATCTGGTGGCTTCTTTTCCTTATCCAGTTTCCTTGCTAGGTCTGGTCGTTTCTTTTTCTTCTCATGTATGTTTTCGTGCCCATTTGTCTCCTAATTTCTCAAACCCATTGCATTTGAAAATATATTTTATTTCTGCAAGGTGCAATTGCATTCCTGAAGAACACATTTTCTCATTTGCTTCATCATCCATGTGTACCCTAAAACTTTTCTGAAATGGAAAACTTCCTGAAACATCAGTTTCATATTTTTGAACCAAATCTGTCAGTCCATTATGTGTAGTTAATGCACATGCAGTTGTTTCCTTACTCAGGGAAATTAATTCTTTTTCCTGACACTGGTTCACATTTTCATTATTTAAACAGCAGGGACAGTTAATTTCTTCATGTTCACATGTTGAATTTAAAACACTAAGCTGTTTCTCTTTTTCAGGGCCTGTGTTAATATGTTCCCCCATGTTTTCTATATTTTTAATCACTGCTGCTTCCTCAGAGCAGGTTTGAAAAATCCCATTTTCAAATATATTTATTTTATCCTGGGCTGCAGATGTTGTAAATACCATTTTTCTCTCACCTTTCAGTGCTTGGGGTAATTTCTGTTCAATAATCTGTGTATTCTGAGTTTCTGAAATAAACTCTGGCAAAATCACTCCTTCTGCAGCCCTTTGCACCTTTTCAGTAGGGCCCATATTAATTGGGACAGTCATAATTTTTCTAGGCATTATCTGTGCATCTGCAGTTTGCAATTCTTTGACTGAATCAGGCACATTTGAAGCAGTAACACCTGGAGGTATCACTGTCAGTACTGAATCAACAGGTAATGGGTCAATATAAAATGTCTGCACAGTTCTCTCAGTCTCTATTTCTCTCTGTTCAACAGAAACAGTAGCCCCTGTAGTATTTACTGGTGCACTATTTTCAGTCTTTTTCATGGGAACCACATAAAGTGGTGGACACTCAGTTATCAATGCATCCATTATTTCATCCCCTGAATCATTATTTATTTGAAGCTCTTTGTCAGCATTAATTCCCTTCTCCTGTATATGGTGCTTTACCTTTTCATCCTCACTTGCTTTCTCTCTTGCTGCTTTTTCCCACATGCTTAAGGCCTCAAATTGTGCAGCTTTAGATGGTGTCTTTATTTCACATAACACTTCCCTTAATTTGTCAATAATTTGCAATTCAAAAGTACCATCTTTTGGAAACCTCAAAGCACCCTCTTTTTCAGTAATCTTGCACCATTGGTGAACCCACATACATGTGTTTTGTCCCAAACTGGTAGACATAAAATGCACAGGTGTTCCTTCAGGAGCATCACCAATAAAAAACGAATTTTTCACTTTACCTCCTAACAGCTTCTTTAAACCTTCAAACAGTTTCATTTTTGCAATAGTTCAATGCAATTTCTTTTTTTCAAAGATGTCAATCTAAATTTCAGTCAGTTTCACTCCTACCACTGACCCTCCACAAAATCTTACTGCAATATTTTCTTAATCAATAACTCTGTTAGTAACAACATAAATACATTCGCTACTCTGTCTGTTGTGCTAAATAAAGGATAGATTTATATTCACTGCGAGTAACACATTCCGCTTACCCTTCACAAAGTAAGACCTTCCGTTTACTCTTCAAACACTACAGGTAAATCCCTTCCGCTTACCTTTCAATCAAGCTCGGAAGAACCGGCTACTCCTTTGGACTTATCCTTCAGGATATATCTTAGTCCAAAGTTTCACCAGCGAACCCTTTTGCTGTCAATCAAGCTCAGAAGAACCTGCTACTCCTTTGGACTTATCCTTCAGGATATATCTTAGGCCAAAGTTTCACCAGCGAACCCTTTTGCTATCAATCAAGCTCAGAAGAACCTGCTACTCCTTTAGTGTGACCCTTTCTAGGTGATATCAGACCAAAGTTTCACCAGCGAACTCTTTGCTATTAATCACTCACACAGAAAATAGTCCCTAATTTAACACTGCCAGCCCTACCTAGCTTCTCAGTGCTATTCCAACAGACGAGTAACCTCAGTGCAGTGTGGCTTCCATTTACCACCCGCTATTCCTTCCCGGGATTCCACAGGTGTGCATACCTGCGTGTTCCAGACAACAAAGAACAAGACACTAACTTAACATGAAGAGTTAAAACATGTAATCAATAACCAAAAAAGTATGTCCAATGAAATTACCAATATAATCAATAACACCATCAATTCAAAATGAGCAAAATATCACCTACAATAAAAAATCCTTACTATTTTCAACACTTCAAAAATACATGCTAGCATATTAACACCATTTCACAACCCTATTGATACTCACACCACTTCTTGCATCACCTGCCAGTACTGCTTTGCCAGTCTTCAGGTTCTGAGCATTGGAGTCAGGAATCAGGACTTGGACATTTATCTAACTTGGGCAATTATTTTATTTCCCTCTTAAGGTCAATGATCCATTAGTTGAAAAGTTGATGGTGAAATCAATAATTACTAATCACCAAACTAATCAATAATGACCATCCTCTGCTTACCAAAAACTGATGGAGAGCGGTAATTTCTTCTGGTAGTTTCTCAATGCAAAACCCTCATGCTACCTCTATTTTACCGCTCAAAAGGTGTTGGGCCCTTCACACCATGTATTACCATCAGGAGAAATGTAAATAAAGATGAACAGTCAAAATGCAATTATTATTGTAAGCCAATAAAGAGAGTTGTTGATTATTTTAAAGGGTTTTATTTTCTAGTCAAAAAGTTAATTTTTCTCTGACCCTTTATTCATTAGTAAAATATCAATTAGGTTACAGAATTTTGGAAAACAGGAAAAATATCAATAATACAGAACACATTACAGTCTGCATATAAGCATTACATGTAGTTATGAAAATGTGGCGCAAAATTTCAGTCACAATTCTTAAAGAGTTTCTAAGAAAAATAGTCTTGAAAAGCTAATCAATAATTAAATAGTTGGCAAAAAATCTCCCATTAAGAGAAATAAATGCATAAGACAAATAAATCTTTTAGACCTAATTAATTAGTCAAAACATATTAGCATCTAATCCTATCCAGATCCACTGCACTCTCTGTCTGTCTGTGTCTAAAGAGGAAAGCAGCCCGCCCTTCACAGGCCTCAAAGGAATGTGGCATAAAGTGCCAAGATATGACGTGAAGCAAGAAACCTCCCCCTGACACTCCTCGGACGCAAGCCCGCCCTTCAGCAATCTCCCGGGACGTTTCTCGTACCTAACCCCTAGAAGCCAGCTGAGCTGAGAAAAAAGAAGAAGTGGTGGCTCCCATCCAGAGAGGACAGTATTTATACCATAATTATTGGCAGAGTACACAAAGATGTAACATTTTTCAGGAGAACCTTACGTGATTGGTCAGTCATAAAGGCATGAGGTCACACTTCCCTGACTCATTCTAAAAACCTGACTTCACTAGTCTTAACAAAAGAAGCATACATGAATAACTACATTTATAAACATTGCAACATTTACTAGGAAAAATGTTTCAATCTAATTCATCTTTTCCTTCCTTCTCAGCGCAGTAGATGGACACTTTTAACTAACTGGTACATTGGCAGAATGACAAGAATTCAGGTTGTCCTTGACTTTTTGTCATGAGGAAAGCTGCCACAGTCTGCGCATGCTCCCTTCTCATTAAATTTCAAGCCATAGTCTTGATGGATTCACAGGCAGCCATGTTTTGTGTAGGCCCCAAAAATAAAACAAACACAAAGATAATATTAATTTCATGTAAATCAGTCCATTATGTGTCCCAAGTGCATTATTAATTCACACACATTATAAAAAGAGGTGTTATTAACTGAAAATGTTTATCAAAATATGCAACAAGTCAAAGTCTATTAAGACAGGAATAATACATTTAGTTTACATGGATGTGCTGGGAAGAGAGAAACACATTCTATTAAAAATCTTCAAAGGTAAAAAGGCCACTTTTTCTCTACATTGCAAAAAAACACATGTTAATTTAATTCAGCAAAAGCATTTTCAGTCTGAAGTGAATAGGCCTCACTTTTCATGTTTTTCATGTGCCATGTTTTTAACCTGCACCAAAATGTGCGTGGCAATTTAAATGCAGCCTGTCTGAAACACAAAAAATAAAACAATGCATGACTGCAGATGAAATCTGCTCCATCATAAGGATAGAGACGTATCTACCAAATACATCCAAGAGAGGGGGTTGCATCCAGTGGAGTAACTGGGGTAGGTGTTCCACTAGCGAGAATTATATGAGAGTAGTCAGAGATCATTGCTATAACATTGTGTTTTGTTTTTTCTCGTTTCAGTGGTCCCTTCCGTTCCAGCCCCTTCCCTTACCTTTCCCTCGCCTGATTACCTAGAGGCTCTGTGTATACTATTAGTCAGAGTTTCGGGCAGTCAGGAGGTGGACCCCTTTGAGCATCGCCCTGATCCTGTGGAGGCCGATCGTGACAGTCAGAGCCATTTCTGCTGGATACTGGTGCCACAAAAAGTTCTATCATGCACTCGAAACTTCCTGGCGCACCTTTGTCTGGCGAAATGAATGTCTCAGTAGGTTTCTCTGGCGCCCCTGTTAGAAACCCGATCTCTAGTCCTATATCTCTTTCTGTTGGCCCATGCGAATTAGAAGCACCCCTCATTTTGACAACAGGTTGTGGTGAAAATTTGCTAGGTTTGGACTTACTAAAAAGGTTATATGCGACCTTGTACTGTTCTCCCTCGGGAGTACAACTTACTTTAGGCAAGAAGGTCATTTCTTAGATGTATTTATCAAAGGACAATATTCCAACTGAATTATTGTCACTTCCTGATATACTCTGGGCTAATGGTTCTAATGATGTAGGTCGTTTGGAGATAACACCATATGTCATAACGTTGAAAGCCGACGTTAGGTTGCCACGTATTCCCCAATACAAAATACCTAGCGAATGCGAAAAAGCGTTGTTGAACATTGTTCACGATTTAATTGATAAAGACGTCATCAAAGAAACGACAGGAAATGTCTGTAACAGTCCGGTTTTGCCCGTCTTAAAACGTACTGATCGTTCACAAACCCCTGTGTATAGGTTCGTGATCGACCTCAGAGAAGTAAACAAGATAGTTATCCCACAGTTTCCAGTCGTCCCCGACATTACTGCTTTATTGACAATGGTTCCAGCTTCAGCAAATTGGTTCTCGGTGATTGACCTGAAGAACGCTTTCTTCAGTATCCCGATTGCCGAGGAGAGTAGAGATATTTTCGGATTTAATTTAGGAGGACGAAGCTTCCGCTTCAAGTGCGCTCCTCAAGGCTACTGCGAAAGCCCATCCATATTCAGTCAGGCCCTGAAAACACAACTAGACACGATTGTTCTACAAAGTGGTTCAACTCTGATTCAGTACGTAGACGATCTGCTGATCGCTGCGGACACTGAAGAAATTTGCAAGAAAGCTACGTTATCATTATTGCATCACTTATGTGACATGAAGCACAAAGTCTCCCTTTCCAAACTACAATTTTGCCGACAAGAAGTAACCTACTTAGGTCACGTCTTGTCGAAGGAGGGAAGGAGACTGACACCAGAAAGAATACAGGCAATTGCAGAACTAAGTGCCCCAAGGACACAGAGAGAAGTTCGAGCTTTTTTGGGCATTACATCGTACTCTAGACAATGGATACCGAATTTCTCACTGCTAGCTAAACCCTTGCTGGCACTACTCCGTAAAGATACGCCCAATCCTATGCCCTGGTCTGAAGATTGTCAGACGAGTTTTCACAAGTTGCGTGATGCATTGTGTTCAGCCCCTGTGTTGGGAAACCCCAACTACAGTAAGCCTTTCACATTATATGTCCATGAGAAGGAAGGCTGTGCATTATCAGTCTTAACACAACATTTTGGGAACAGACAGCGCCCATGCGCGTATTTTTCGGCAACTCTGGATCCTGTGGCTAAGGCACTACCAAGTTGTCTGAGGGCTACCGCCGCAGCAGCTGTCTGCATTCGACAATCCGCTGGATTAGTCATGAATAATACTCTGATCGTTATGGTTCCGCACGCAGTAGACATTTTACTAAACAGGACGAAGACACAACGCCTTACTAGCGCTCGACTATCCAGTTACGAACTGACGTTGCTAGCAAGCCACATCCACATAAAGAGGTGTGATACACTGAATCCCGCAACGTTATTACCCATTCCGACAGGAACAGACAAGAGTGATAAACATGACTGCTGCTTTAGGACAGAAGAAGAGACAAAAGGGAGAGTAGACTTACAGGACACTCCCCTTCCTGAATGCAATGATACTTTATGGGTTGACGGTTCATGTTTCAAGTTACCGAATGGTGATACGACTGCCGCATATGCTGTAACAACATTACACACCATTATAGAGACCGCACGTATTTCCCACAACTCTGCACAAGCTGCGGAAATTATTGCACTTACCAGAGCATGCGTGTTAGCAAAAGGAAAGAGAGTGAATGTGTACACGGACAGCCAATACGCCTTTGGCGTGGCTCACAGTTTTGGGAGATTATGGCATGAACGTGGTTTCCTTACCTCACATGGTGCAAAGATACAACATGGTCAGCTAGTTAATGAGCTCCTTGAGTCACTGACCATGCCACTACAAGTTGCCATTATGAAATGCAGTGCACACAAGAAAATTCAAGACGATATTGGCCGCGGGAATGCATTTGCAGACGAGGTTGCGAAAGAGACCGCAAGGGACACGATGAGTCGAATGTATGTTGCGAGTCCCGCTAGATGTACTGCTGATGTGGGAATGTGTGAGGACACCATTGAAAGCATAAAATTCATACAAGCTGAGGCAACTGAGAATGAGTTGAATGAATGGAGAGAAAGTAAGGGTAGATTGGATGCGAATGGTTGTTGGGTCGAAGTATCGGAACACCAGCGATGGCTACTACCTAATGCATACGTACTTGCAGTAGTAACAATGGCTCACGGCATGGCACACATCAGTTTGAAAGGAATATGTAAGCTATTGGCCCCAGTATGGCAGAATAGCAATATCCCAAAATATGCAGAAAATGTGGTCAGAAACTGTATGATATGCCTAAAACACAATCCCGGTAAAGGAACTCCAACTCCAGCTGGTCACTTTGCGCCTCCTACGTATCCGTTCGAGGTTTTGCAGCTCGATTTCATTCACATGGAAAGGTGCAACAATCTAAAGTATGTGCTCGTTGTTGTTTGCGCTTTTTCAAGGTGGGTGGAAGCGTACCCCCTTAAAGACAATACTGCTATGACAACTGCCAAAGCCCTTGTCAAAGAGTTCTTCCCGAGATTCGGTATGCCTAGAATTGTCTGGAGTGATAATGGAAGTGAATTCATAGGACGAGTGATGAAGAGAGTGTGTGAGTGTCTAGGCATACACCAGAAATTCCACGCTGCAAATCACCCCCAATCAGCTGGATTAGTAGAGTGCTACAATGGCACTTTGAAACTCAAGCTAGCCAAGATCCAAGCCAGTACAGGTCTTAAATGGCCTGACGCCTTGCCCCTAGCACTCTTGTCAACTAGGATGACCGTCCATTCCAGATTAGGTCTTAGCCCCCACGAGATCGTGTTTGGCCGCCCAGCCAACGTCTGGGGCATTCCAAGACCGAAGAAACTCCGCGAAATAGAACACCCCGTACCGCTTGATTATTTGTGCGAATTGACAGCTAAATTGCGTGTTTTACACCAACAGGTTCACAGTTCCTCTCCGCCAGCCTCTGACGATCCAGGTCATACCATCGAACCCGGCTCGTGGGTCCTGGTGCGGAATTTCCAGCGCACCAGCAACGGACAGCCGAGGTGGACCGGACCATACCTGGTACTTCTTTCCACGAGATCAGCGGTTCGGGTGGACGGCAAAAAGAACTGGGTGCATGGGACCCATTGCAAACGGGTCCCTCTGCCCCTTCCATACGACCGGTGGGTCGACAAAGGACTTGCCGACTCTAAGACTGAATCCGTACCTCGTTTCATCCCTTTCAGCGATGCACGTTTAAAAGAGACTGGTACCAAAAAGGAGAGTGATCGTATTTTGCAAGGACGTGTGTCACCATCTATGCAATTGGACACTACTGAACCTGAGACATTGTTTAAAGACCACACCGTACCTGAGAAGCGACGATATGACCTGAGATCCAGCCCCAGAGACTAATAAAACCTTGATCTAATGTGATTTCCCTTTTCCCCCAAGAACTATTTTTATCTTCCAGCTCTCTCGTCCCAGGGAACTAGCTCATTTTTTGATTTTCGAACCGCCATCCGGTTCCGCTGCTAGGGTCGCGGTTGAAGTGTAGGGAGTGCAACCAAGGAAATTTTAGGTCCACGGTTCTGGTTGGTCCGAGGGAGTCACCCCGGACCGAACGGAGCGCGCTCCCTAGCAGAATCAACCTACCACCGCGGGCAGCAAGTAGAGGATGGAGTTTCCAAGGGTAGAGAGACCTGTCAAGCTTACGAACTTTGAAAAACAATTGTGTACTATACTGTCCAAGAAAAGATTTTTACTAATATGTGTTCTAATGTTGTTTAGCGCTGTGATGCTTTTGATTGGTTATGCTCTATTCGTATTTCGAGTTTCCCTATTCTCAAATGACACTCTGCCAACATCTTCTCCCACTCTCTCCCCACATTCTTTTCACCCTCTACCTGAACACGAGTCTGCCAGAAGGCTCGAATTTGTAAATAACTCTTTCATCCAACTCCTACACCAACACCAGTCTATAATGAACACATCAAACTGTTGGATATGCGGACTCATGCCGCACACGACGGATAAGGGTATCCCATACTTCATCCTGCCATTTAGTTATTATGGTTCTCTGTGGGCTTTTCAGACCATGTTCCTATTTGCCCTAGAACCATACCCGACCTGTTCCACTGAAAGCGATTCCAGTAACAAGGCACTAATAGCAGGGATAAGAAATATGAGTAGAGAGTTCAAAACATATCTGACTATCCCCAAAGATGAACTGACTCCATACACTCGTTGGAACATAACCAAACATGGCGTTTACCTGATCAAGAGTCAGGCAGCAAAGAAATCCCGCCCAGTTTGGATAGTGCCCCACCGAGGTCACCTATGTTTACAAGGTATTGGTAGAGATCCCACTGCACAGTTAGGAAAGAGCATTTGCACAGAAACATATGTGCTCGCCTCCCGAACTTCCCCTATACTCTTAGCAGCCAAAGGCACGTATTTTGTCTGCCACGACCAAGCCTATACATGGTTACCCCCTGACTTCTCAGGCACGTGTTTCATCTCATTTCTGCTGCCTCCTACCTACACGGCCCGAGCAGATTACCATCGGACAAGGACAGCTAGAGGTGTCGTGAGTAAAGACGACACCGCGGGTCAGGAATTCGCTGACTTCGCAAAAGGTTTTCTGCCATTTTGGGGGCCTATGGTGAACAGCAGGAATATTCGCCAGTTAGCAAGGATAGTTGAATCCGCCGTGACTACAACGGCCGGAGCACTTGGCAATTTGACAACCGAGCTTCAGTCGGATCGACTTATGACCCTTCAGAACCGAATTGCCCTTGATATCATACTCGCCGATCGTGGTGGTGTGTGTAGAGTCATCCAATCCAGTTGTTGCATATTCATCCCTGATAATGCACCGACAGTATACCAGGCCATCTCTAAACTACATGAAATATCTGGTTCCCTTCACGTTGAAAAAGGGGATTGGTCCTTGCTAGGGTGGTTCTGGGGACTGATCGCTGCCTGGGGATGGAAAACGCTAATCTTCATTGGGATGATCTTAACACTTCTGTTTATGTTCTGCCTATGTGTCCAGTGCGCTCCTGCACTCTGTGGCCTCTGTGCTACTTCATGTGTACGGAAGCCTGCGTCAAGGGACGAACTAAGCAACAGGATGATGTTACAGCAGCATCTCCACGAATTCCTTCATACAGAGTTGGACTCGGATTAACATGAGTTATTGCCTTACATAAGGGCAAAAGGAGGGTCTGTGGTTCTGAAAATCTGGACCCTATTGTTATCCCAATATCGAGGTCCAATACCCGTGTCACAAAATATCAACGTACCATGACGAATTTAGTGTCCAAGAACCGATAATGATTAGGACATCATTCCTATGTATTTGCGTGACAATCGAGGGTAGCCAACACCCCTAAATCGTAGTTTCCGTCCCAATCCCTTAGAGTCCATTTTGTGAACGGCATCCATCTTACGTCTTGCCCTCATGTTAAGTCAATTAAAGGTCGAGCTTGATCCAAAAGGACACGTCCACCTTCCCTGACTTCCCCCTGACCTGTCCAAACTGACTCCATTGCCTTAAGCCAAACCTGTTTGGGCGGCTCCCCGCCCAGTGGCCGAATACGATACTATCGACACATAACATTCCACAAACCATTCACCCCATACAGAATATGCTTTCTACAAACATGCACCTGTCCATACTTCTTCTTTATGGCCAGTTTTATGACTGGGTGGTACCTGCCTTTATTGGTGTTTCATCGATATCTGATGGGAGTCCCGGATCTTGCTGGGTAATCTGTCACGAACTGGACATCTAAAATGTGGGTTTGCTTTCGTGACGCCGCACTTTGTATTATTACAGAAACATGTTTACAGCCATATCATAAACTCAAGAATTCTTGCTTGAAGCCATTATTTCTGTATAAAAGGAGAAGACTGGTTCTGTAAAAACGAACACGTACAGTCTCCTGAGAATACATGACCCGTGTTTGTCATGCTTCTAGGACACGTGTTACTTGGTAGCTACCAATAAAACTTGATCTCTGACTGCGACTGGAAGACTCATTGTTTCTGTGGTCCGGAACAAGGGAGAACTCAGAGGTCATCGGGTGTTATCCCCTGGCACCACCGGGTTCCTAAAAACCCGGCACCTCAGTGATACCCTGAAAAAAGGTCCTAGGATTCTTGTTTCTGGAACAGGGTGTACCTGGTTTGGCAGTTTGTGCTGGACTGTTCCCATGGGGAGACGGTTCAAGACTGATTTGTATATGGCTAGGTCCCAGTACGGGTGGCGTGGTGAGCTAAAAAGAGATGGTTTGGGCCCAGCTCTATAAACTGGAAGTGAGTGTTTGAAGTTGTCCACACATTCTCTCCACCATTCAACAGTCAAGAATTTAGAGAGTTTATTACTCATCTCAATGTGAAGTATCAGAAAAGCACACCTCCTTGGCCACAAACAAATGGTATTTTCGAACGCTTTATGACCATACTTATGAAGACTGTACAGCATGCTATATTGGAAAAACTTCATTTGAAGTCCGCTCTCCAAGCTGATATTCAAGCTTACCAGTCAATTCCTCATTCAATGACAGGTGAAAGTCCTGCCACCCTGATGTTTGGTAGAGACATGATGACCCAGTTATCACAATAAAGCAACAGAAGATCAACAATAGATGGTGAACTTTGTCAAACAGCAAAAAGTGAAAGTATGTGCCTAAAAGCGTTGATGTACCAAAACAATATTTTCAATAAAGGTGACTGAGTATTGGTGCGACAGCAGAGAAAATGCAAATCTGATTCTTCCTTTGAGGCTGAACCCTTCAAAGTTGTGACTACTAAAGGACACATGGTGACTGCTCACCATCCTGGAAAGTCTATTACGCAAGATTCGTCGCACTTCACCCATCTGCCTCATCATTTGCCAGTACCTGATGTCAGAGATGAGACTGGCTCAATTGAGACTATGGAGAGCCCCTTGACTGATTCAGATTCAGATTAGCTTTATTCGATTTTTAGTTAAAAACCATAAAAGCAACAACAATACATACATGCATAGATATCTCAACATTTCATTACAAAGTTAAGATCAACTATTAAAACAGGATTAAATAAATGTGACGAGTCAACTAATCAATGTTCGTGTATATTCAGGACTAATTAGAGGCTAGAGGGTTAATAGCACAGGGTACACGGAATCCCCTTCTCCAAGAATTATAATTCATTGTCATTGTCATTTGTCTTGGTAGCGGAATATGTTGGGAGCCGGGATAAAAATCATACAAGTCCCAAATGCAAATAGGGCCATCTCCTTCTTTGGGCTGGCAAAATCGTAGGTAGGGGACAATGTTCCTATTCTTAAATTTGATTAAAATCAAGTCCCCCGAGATGTCTTTGGGCAACGTACCTAGCCACCCCACCCTCCTGACACTCAGGATTCCACCATCTAGGTCAGGTGGCAACGGTCTGTTGTGTTTTAGCCAAAAAATTACTTTATTTAGCAGGTCCTGGTGTGTTTCGAGTTTGCCCTGGCTAAGTGCAGGGACCCCAGAGAGGACAGTCACGTATGGGGCGGCTTCGGGAGGTAGATTATTGCGGTGCCTTCTTTCTAGAGCGACCCTGGGAGCTCTATGAGGTACGAATGCGGAATTAAAAGTAACGTTAGGGCCAGTTGGAATAGGTGTGGTAAGAGGGGATTCAAGAGTTTGGACTTTCCTGCATGCAGAGGACTTAGGCTTTTCGTGGTTGATGGGAGGATTAGGGCAAATAGGTATAGCAGTTTTTTCAGTTGGTAGAGAGTTCTTTTTAAGTGTTTTTTCAATGCTGGTCAGCCTGTCCCCCAAATCATTAATTTTTGTGACCAGGGGTGATATTGCAGATATTAACAATTGCTCAAACTGGGCCAGTAAGGACAATTGGAGGGGCGATACAGGGTCGTATGTTCTATTCACAGCCTTATCCGACATAATTTATTTTTATTTTTATTTTTTATTATAAAGTGTTATTGCAAAGATTTTGATTAATCATGCAATAAATTGAATTGAATTATTAATTATTATTATCCGACATAAATATAGTTGGGTTAGAGGGGATTGATGAAGGGCTGGTGCACGATTTATAAGCGTTAGATTGAATCTCATTGTCATTATCTTTTTCCTCAGCATGCTTCCTTTTACAGTTTAAACCTCAGGACAGTGTGTTGACTTGAGATTGGACTTGATTGGGAGGTAGAGGTACATCCTGTGGAGTGCCGTTTAGTTGGTCAACGTCTCTACCCATTATAGGGGGGGTTGATATGTCCGGGACGTACTTTGTGCCACACAGGGCATTCAGCTCCTCCCAGATGGACATGGTTAATGGAATAAAGAACTCCAAAAACGACAATAGGCAGTACAATGCAAGATGAATAAAGAGTTAAAGCGTATCTATACCTCCTCCTTAGAAAGAGTCAAGTGGGGTGGCCTGTCCCGTCCTCCTCTGGCCTGTGAGGGCTGCAGAGGGCCCGCCCTTTGCCCGGGCTTCGCCCGGCGTCCCCGATGCGGAGCAGAGCGCAGCTTTAAGGCGCCTCCTGGCGCTCTCGTGATAGCAGCGCCGCCGCTGATGCTGCCGGGAGATGGAGTCCCGGGGCGGCGGCGCTATGGACAGCAGAAATTGACTCCTGGCGGTGGTGGCTGCAGTGGGGGCCTCCTCACCTCCCCCCTCCGATGTGGTAAGTGTCTCCCCGCTCCGCCAAGCAGAGCGCAGTTTTAAGGCGCCTCCTGGCGCTCTCGTGATAGAAGCGCCGCCGCTGAGGCTGCCGGGAGATGGAGTCCCGGGGCGGCGGCGCTATGGACAGCAGAAATTGACTCCTGGCGGTGGCGGCTGCAGTGGGGGCCTCCTCACCTCCCCCCTCCGATGTGGTAAGTGACTGGGTCTGTCCCTACATTACCAGTGCCAGTCATGGACGCTTCCCTTCTCTCTTCCCAGGCTTAGCGGACACGCTCTGGGTGTTTGGTCAAAGCTCCACGACCACTTATTGAGCAGTGATATATACATACATATATGTATATATATATATATATATATACATATATAGATAGATAGATAGATAGATAGATAGATAGATAGATAGATAGATAGATAGATAGATAGATAGATAGATAGATAGATAGATAGATATATAGATAGATAGATAGATAGATATATAGATAGATAGATAAATAGATAGATAGATAGATAGATAAATAGATAGATAGATATCCTGGTGCACAACATTTTAATAATTCAATTCAATTCAAATAATCTTTATTTCGATCATTACAGATCATAAAAGATATACAAAAGATCACACCATAAAATTTATAAAAATAGATTCAGTATTTGAAAATTTTAAAAGTTCATGATTACAGTCTGAAAAAATAAGTGCATTTTAGATTAAGAATTAGTAGATCGTGCCTCATTAGAGTCCTTTATAATTCTTGCGCGTACTCTCCACATTGCCGTCAAAAATTTCGCCATGACAAACACAGTTGGAGCTGCTAAGTCTGTTTTAAGCACTCTGTAGGCTGGGGCGTAAGATCGAAAACCCAAATTCCTTAGATAGGGGACCAGCCAGTAGCTCCTGATCTTACTGTAGGCTCTGCAAAACAGGACCACGTGTAGGTCACTTTCCAGCTTGTAGTTGCATGCTGGACAGGTAGCCAACTCCAAGTTGCCGTCCCAGGATTTAGTAAAGGACCTCAACGGTAGCGAGCCGTATCTCCATTGCAGGAAAATCTTTCTTACATACACGGGCGACATGGCATCTAAGACATACTCAGGACTATAGGAGTCTTTTGATTTGATAAATATGTCAGTCAAAGAACCTTCCCGGATTGAGCTCAGAGATCTTTGAGACATAAAGCTATAAAACAGTCTGGAAAGTTCTTTTCTCGGAAGCCTTGTGGACGTTCCTTCCGGGTTACACCATAGCTCTGGGACTCCGAGGGTCATACACATGTCCCTAATGTACTTCAGCCAAGGAATTTTAGACACATGTATTGACCTAAGAAGCTCCTGTAGTTCGCTTCTATAGTGGCCCAGGTCCTGACTGCTCCACAGACGTCTCCAATATGTCAAAGGTTTGAGGCCCAGTTCTTCAGTGATTGGACGAAGTGCCAAGTCCATTCTTAGGGGGAGAAAGGGGCTACTCGGTGGAAGAGCCGCTAATTGTCTGATGAAGTTATTTTCTGCGACCTGTATAGTCTGGAGTGGTGTATGTCCCCATAACTCGGCCCCATAGATAATGCCTCCTCGAGCTTGGGCTTTGTAAATGTGTATTGCAGGTGTCAGTGGGCGAAGATAGGATTTATTGGCAATTCTCATAATAGCACCAGCCCTCTGAATTAGTTTTGTGGTTGCCTTTGTTTTGTGTGGCAGCCAAGTTAGATTCTGGTTAAGAGTTATGCCCAGGTACTCAATTACAAAAACTCTTTCGAGGGATGCAGATCCCAGGCGGGGATTTGGGCAGCTTTTGGGTTTTTTGCTGAGAATCATGAATTTGGTCTTGGAGGGGTTTATTTCTAATCCCCTTTCATTACAGAACTCCAAGAACCCGTTCAAGACTCCCTGTAGCCCCATTGGTGTTTTTGACAACAGCAGGGTGTCGTCCGCGAACATGATCGCAGGCACCCTGCTGTTGTTTAATTGTGGCGCATCGACATTAGGGATCCTGCTTAAATACTCTATCACCCCGTTCGTAAATAGACAGAACAGGGTCGGGGCCAACACACATCCCTGCCTTACCCCTCGTTGGACAGGGAACCTATCTGTCAGCCTTCTGCCCTTTCCATATCTTACACGGGCATAGTTATCTGTATGTAGCCTGATTAAAATATGGAGTATATCCCCAGGGACACCCAGGTCCGCCAGTACCGCCCACAACTTGGCCCGAGGGACCAAGTCGAAGGCGGCACGGAGGTCCACAAAGACCGCATACTGTGATCCGCCTTCTAGGTGTGTCGTCTTCCAATACAGGATGTTTAATCTAAGTATTTGATCCACTGTTGAGACACCCTTCCTAAATCCCGCCTGAAGAGGGCTTAAAATATCAGTCTTCTCCATTCAGTTTTGAAGCCTGTCCAGGATTAATCTACCAAACAACTTTTGGGTTACATCAATGAGGCTGATTGGGCGATAGTTGGCTGGGAGCAGGGGCGACCCCTTTTTAAATATCGGGACCACCTCCGCTCCCAGCCAAGTATCCGGTATTTTCATCCCCCCCAGCATTGCATTGAATAAAACCATCAGATAGGGTGCCCAAATCCCAGGTTCCTGTTTAAAGAGGTCACCCGGCACCCCGTCCAGGCCCGGGGCCTTTCCAGAGGAAAGCCCTGCTATTGCCACCCTGATGTCTTTTATGGTAAAAGGGGCAGAATTATATGTGTTGTGAGTGATAGGTGTTGTTGTTGCTAACTCCTCATTTTCGGAGGAATATAGCTGCTGGAAGTGATCCTGCCAAACGTTTGCCGCAATGTTAGGTTCGACAGCCGAGGGGAGATCCCCGCTTCCCTGGTTAATTATTCTCCAGAATCTACGGGAGTCCATTTGGCTAGGGACTCCGATAGATTCTCCCAGTGCCGTACATCCCACTCTGTTTTAGCGTTGGCTATAAGTGATTTGTAAGCGCTCCTTTTAGAGCGGATTTCCTCCCTGGAGCCTCCTTCTTTTATGGTAGATAGAAGGTCTCGCTTTGCCAGTCTACAAGTGCTATTATACCAAGTGTTTTTGGTTAAACCCTGAGTTCTTGGTCGCCCTATGCTGAAAAGATCAGCTTCAAGCTTCTTGATTAGGTTTAGATGTAGCTTAGCTAAATCCTCTCTAATATCTTTTATGGAGTCAAGGCTCCATAGGTAAAAAGCCTTCTCGAGGATAGGAATAATCCCAGCATAAAGGGCAGCTAGCTTCTCTCCACTGGATGCAAGTCTTTCCCATCTTATCCGCCTCCTGTTATTCTCCAAGAGGTGTCCTCCTATCAATTCCTGGACACATAAGACCGTCTCCCCCGGAGAAGGGATGGCATAGTCTAATTCCAAGGCGTTATGGTCACTATCATACCTATCTATTATTTTAAAATCCAATACCCTTTTCCATGCCTGCATTTGTACCAGGAAGTAATCTAATCTGGATTGGCTCCCTACTTTATTAAATGTACATTTGGACGGGATGTCAGACCTAGTGCGGCCGTTACAGGCTCTCAAACCATAGGTGAGATTTAGGGTGTTTATTTGGACGGCCAAAGGTGTCCAAGCTCTAGGAGGGGGTGCTTCAGTCTGAGGGACTTGCCAACTTGAATCCTCCTCTAGGGAGGGTCCATCAAGTAGACCAGGTAATGGCTCAAAATGTGAATTGAAGTCCCCCCCTATTAGGTAACACATGTCCCCAGGGATGGTTTCTAGAATGGACGACAGTGACTCTATAGTTTTGGAAATGGCAGCTGTTTGAACTGGCCTGGAATAGATGTTTATAACTAATAATTTAAAGGGACCTGGCCATTCAAGTAGGATGGCCAGTATATCTTCTGAGTCTACTGGATACCTTGAGGCTACACATCCTAGGTCTGAGGCAACCCAGGTTGCTAGACCCCCAGATGGTCGGCCTCTCCCCCCCCATAAAGCGGGGATTGAAAAGGTCTGGAATCCCCTAAAGGCAGTCTCATCCCTTGTCCAGGTCTCTTGGAAGAGACAGACGCTTTTTGGATGTATTAACTCAGCCCATGAATCCGAATCTATTTTGTTGGTGAGGCCGGCTACATTCCACGAAAGCAATTTTAAGATTTGAGGAGCGGGCTGAGTGCCAAATTGACTAGCCCTTGTGCTAGTATGGTCTAGACGTAGGGCACTCTCTATTTGCCCTTCATCCGTTAATGGGGCTTCTAGGATAATTTCCCTTTTATTTAGCTCATGGGGTAGATCTGGGGCCCTATTAGTGGATTTCTCCTCTCTGGAATTAAGGGAGACATGGTTACCTTGGTTAGACCCTGATGGAGTCTCTTTTGCCCCCACTACAGAAGCCAGCTGTCAGTCGACCATTTCCAAACAGTCATAACGGTTAGACAGTGGTAGAAATGGTGGCTGACAGAATCTTGGGGGCCATGGCTCCTCTCTATCAAATACACCCCTTCCCATTCCTCTTCTCTGTACAGTTTCCCATCCCTGGAAGTCGCTATATGTAGATGGATGGATAGGGGGTATTCGTAATTGATTAAAAGGGATTCTCCTCCTTCCCTGGTTACCCTCCCATTTTCCCGGTGAGTCCTGGTGATATCCTCTCCTCTGTACATTATTTACATGGTCATTAGATGGATAAAAAAACGAAAGAGGGACCGGGTGAATGGTACTTCCTTCATCCTCCAGAAAAGAACTGCAGATGAATGAAACTGTTCCTGATTCTTTAAAACTCACTAGTATACAGTCACCACTAATTGTTTTAGGTCTCTTACCTACCCACGAGACTCTTCTTACCATGCGAATATCGCTGGTCTTACCTCTAGGGAGCGGTCTATGTAGTGAGAGCCAATTGATTACTTTGTTTCTTAGTGACTCCCCTGTCTCATGTGAGTCTGATTTTAATTCGGGGACCCCAACTAAAATAACAGTATATTGAGCTACCTCAGGTGGGAGATTAACAGTGACTGATCTTAGTGGTTTTACCCTTGGATTGTTCAAATCAGGTGCATTTTGATTGGTGTTCAACAGGGGTTTGGGGGGACTTTTACGTTGTGAATTAGGCTGCGTATTATCGTTAGCTATCGGTGGTTGTTGTTGCGTGATAGGGGGTTGTTTGTTGGGGACACCTCCAGAAGTCACTGGGATTGCCGATTTAGCTTTGGATTTTAATAGTTGATTGCTATTTAATTTGATATTTTTAGCCCCCGCAACCGTTGTTGTTCCTGCCTCATTGACTTTTGCGGGTTTAGGGGGAACCAAGTTGTTATTATGTTTTGGATCAATGACGGAGGATATAGGTCGAGGGGCCCCCGATTTCCAACCCTCGATAACTTGTAAGGCAGTCTTCTCAATTTTAATTAATCTCGCCTCCATTTTTATCAGGCGAGCTTCCAAAGGGCTTATTATTGACTTAAGGAGGTGGCCTATGTCAGCTAGTGTTATGTCCTCTTCAGCTTCCTCAGAATTGTGTACAATGGAGGGGGGTGGCGGATCAGTGAGGGTGTCATTGGGCGGTTCCTGGGAAGGGTCAATTAATAGCGCAGGTGGTGTTTTATCCTGGGAATTATGATCTATGCTAGTTGTATTGTGTATTGACCCTACGTTTAACTTCGTTTTTTTAACCTTTCTTTCCTTAGTGCTCTGTTTCCCAGTTTTCTTCTTTTGTATGGCACCCTCCCTTGGCCCTCGATCTACACTAGATGGCCCTAGTAATTTTGGGGTATCAGCTGTAGTTTGAGTAAGTTCTTCCCTCAGAGAGATCGGGCTTGGATGATTATATCAGTATCCTCCCCCATTCCTATAGTATCTGGTGGTTGGGTGATTTGTGTTAGAGGGAGTGAAAGAAGGCTCATATCATCTAGATCGCTTAGTGTTCCTTCGGAGAGATCTACACTAGTGGTTCGCTGTACCCCACCACAAGCACCAAGCTGTGAGCTATCTATGACTCGTCTGTCCTCAGGAGTTTTCGCCATTGCTATGACCCCCATCGATGATCTCCTGACCCAATCTATTTCCTGCGAGATTCGTCTTTCCAGGAGGGTAATATCATCTATCAAAAGGCAACCTGCCTTCAAAAAATAATTATCAATTTTGCCTTGATTTGGGGCGGTTGTAATGGGGCCGTTAGCTGCCAGGCTAGCTTTGCTCCTTGTCTCCATTTTGCTCATAGTGAGCAATGTGGCTCAAGGGCACCCAAGAGTGTGACAGAAAATTAATATGTCCAGTGGTAGGTATAAGTGAGGTACCTGATATATATAGAATGGCCCAGTCCAGTCTCTCACGTTCTCTAACGGCCTCAAACGGCCCGCTCTTTGCCCGGTCTTCGCCCCGATCGCTCCCGCTCGCTACCGCGCAGCGGTAACTTCTGTCTTTGAAATAGAGCTGGGGCAGGGCAGGGGGCGTGGCCGGCAGGGAGAGCGGCCACAGGTGTGACACGCAGGGACTCCTGGGCAATGGAGTCCCTGCTAGGCTGCTCGCAGCCCTGCCGGTGTGCAAGAGGTCCAGGAGGTTTTCAGCTCCCCACACGAGCCCCTCAGTGGGTACAGGCGCAGCGGGACCCGCGCAGCGGGTCCTGCAAGGCGTGGTGTTTTCCCTCGCGGTAATCCAACGGCGACAGTCAGGAAAGGTAAGAGCCTCCACACAGTGCTCCGATCATCCCCAAGGCAAAGTTTCCCGCTTGCTAGTAAATCTTGTGCACTTTTAACCAGACGGGGGGCGTGGCCGGCAGGGAGAGCGGCCACAGGTGTGACACGCAGGGACTCCTGGGCAATGGAGTCCCTGCTAGGCTGCTCGCAGCCCTGCCGGTGTGCAAGAGGTCCAGGAAGTTTTCAGCTCCCCACACGAGCCCCTCAGTGGGTACAGGCGCAGCGGGACCCGCGCAGCGGGTCCTGCAAGGCGTGGTGTTTTCCCTCGCGGTAATCCAACGGCGACAGTCAGGAAAGGTAAGAGCCTCCACACAGTGCTCCGATCATCCACAAGGCAAAGTTTCCCGCTTGCTAGTAAATCTTGTGCACTTTTAACCAGACGGGGGGCGTGGCCGGCAGGGAGAGCGGCCACAGGTGTGACACGCAGGGACTCCTGGGCAATGGAGTCCCTGCTAGGCTGCTCGCAGCCCTGCCGGTGTGCAAGAGGTCCAGGAAGTTTTCAGCTCCCCACACGAGCCCCTCAGTGGGTACAGGCGCAGCGGGACCCGCGCAGCGGGTCCTGCAAGGCGTGGTGTTTTCCCTCGCGGTAATCCAACGGCGACAGTCAGGAAAGGTAAGAGCCTCCACACAGTGCTCCGATCATCCACAAGGCAAAGTTTTAATAAGGAATATCAACACAACAGTGATGCGCTCAGCGGGCGCGCCTAAGGCAAGCCCGTCTGCGCCCGTCAGCGTCCAGGAGGGGGCCGGGGCTGGTTATGCTGCTGGTTTCTTTCTTGAGCCACCCAAGGTAATTGTTTATGGCAGGGACTGCCTTTTAGACATCGATAAGCGCTTGATCAGCAGACCCCACCTTGACATGCCTGGGAACAACATTTCCCCGAGGTGCAAAGAATATAACTGGACAGTCTGCCCTTTTCTCGGAGAGTGCACAGTTTCTTTTTTGTTTTTTTTAATACATTTATTTGCAGGGAAAGATTTGCAAACATACACAGCCTTTCGCCTACTACCCGGGGCCGGTGGCTCAATACCAAGAGATACTGTACACAGCTTTAAAGCCAACATCTCAAGGGGGAAGGCAGCATCTCATATCCAATACTTTTCATAAATTACACATAAACCTTATCATTGCTGCACCAAATACCAATTAATAATAAAAACGACACATTGTACTGCAATCAGGAGTCTCTCAGCGCTTGCTAAAGTCTGGCGGATATATGAGAAGGATGTGACCCTCGTATATGATGTCCCGTTGTCTATTTATCTCCGGTCCCTTCAGGTCTCCTGCTGTAACCGGTTGTATTTTCCATGGGATTAAGATTCCCTCTGTTCGTGCTGCGGAGAAGGCCTCGCCATCTGCTTACGACTAACTACGCTCTGGGATGCTGGAGTATTAAACAAGTACCTCAGGGTCTGCTATCGCCTCGTTTTCACGCTCCGCAGCCTTATTTAGTATATACATCGTGTTTAGCCCCCAGAAGTTCTTAGGTCTGCTACGAGGCGGGAGTAGTTCACCAAAGTTTTCTCTACAGTTGGAATGGGGCCCCTCATCCAGCACATGGTAACTCTTCGCTTTGCCATGAGTAAACCCATATCTACTAGCCTACGTATTGCTTTAAGTAGTTTCTTAGAATAACCCAAAAGTGCGATTACAGGGTCTGGGGTAAGTTCTGTATCTACGGTTTCCCCCAATTTTTGGAAGATGGCCTCCCAATATGTAAACACTCCCAGACACTGCCATGCTAGATGCATAAAATCCGCTGCAACAGCATGGCAGCTGTCGCAGCCCGCATCTTTCCTCAACCCATACCTATGCGGTCTCTCTGGAGTGTCGTATGCCCTATTGATGTACTTGAAGTGTATGAGTCTGTGTTTGCCATGCAGTGAGATTCGCCTAGTGTTAGTGCAGCAGTAATTCCACATAGGATCATCTATTGCTAGTTGTAGGTCCCTCTGCCAGGCCAGCTGGGCCGCAGTGTATTGGTTCGCTCTGTGAGACATAGCCAATTTATATATGGTAGTGACCATCTTTTGGGGAAACTTTGTTGTTATAATATAGGCTAGTTCTGGCACCTCCGGAGGCTTGGCCATCTCCTTCCCCAAAAAGTCTCGTATAGCCCTGCGGACTCTGTAAAACTGGAAATGTTGTAACAGTGTGCCTGCGTCAGCAGGCACTTGTTACCTGCTTCCACGTCTTAACTACTCCATCTTGAAATAGGTCTCCCGCCGTGGCTATGTTAAATGTGTGTAGTGCACGCGTAACCCCGCCGTCCCTACAGGGGGCTAGCTAACGTACCCATTCTATCGGCATTGCTGGAGCATATAACAGAGCCCCCGCCTGCAGGTGCAATAAGCTATGCCAGGCGTGTTGTGTCTAATTAATGGAGTCTATTATCCCTGTTCTCCGAACTAAGGGTTCAAATATCGTGACTGGAAGTGGGAGTGGTTCAGCAAACAATTTTTTCATACGGAGACACGGTATGTCCAACGCATCATGGATCCAATAATGTGCTTGCGCCACTCTATAATAGAGATCGAAATCTGGCGCGCCAAGTCCCCCCATGTGGTACGGTAATGTGAGCCCGCAATTGTACCCATGCTTGTTTACCCGCCCAAGCCAATTTTACCATTGATTTATTGAGTCAATGAAAGAAGGAGCGTGGCAGAACTATAGGAATATTCATAAAAAGGAACAGGAGTCTGAGCGGTATCACCATTTTCATAAAGGAGACTCGGCCAATTAAAGACAGCGGTAGCCTTATCCAGTTCTCAACATTGTCCTCCAATTAATCTATTGCGATGCCATAGTTCTCTCTAAACACTGTCTCTGTGACTGTGTGTAATTAAATACCCAGATACTGAATAGAATCCGTATTCCATTGTAAGGGGTAGTCCATTTCAAAATTTGCTGTGATCGGGGTAAGCGGGAAGACAAGAGATTTAGCCCAGCTGTCCCGTAAACCTGATAGTGCACTACCTCCCTGAGGACTGGGGAAAGATTGTTTACCGGAACACGGACATACAATAAAGTGTCATTCGCATACGTTGACACTATTATCCTATAGGACTGGAACCTGATACCTCTATGTCCATGATATTCTCTGAGTGCACATGCCAGCGGCTCAGCCACCAGGGTATACAGTATGGGGGATAATGGGTAGCCCTGTCTAGTCCCCCTGGATATAGCAAAGGAGTCTGTGACCAGATTGCCCAACCAGATCCTCGCTGTGGGTGCATTGTACAACACGCCAATCAGCTGAAGGAAGATTGACCCCAGTCCCATCCTACTCAACACCTGTCGCATGAAGGCCCACTCGACGGAGTCAAAGTCCTTCCCCATATCCAGGTAGACCGCCACCGCTCTAGTATCCTGTTTCACATTTTGCATAGTTCCAAACACTGTGCGTATGTTGTAAGTGAGGTTCCTGTCAGGGATGAACCCCGCCTGCTCCGTGTTAGGAGTTAACCGAGTTTCCTTCTTCTAGTCTCCTTTCTATGGGCATGCACACGCAGCTGGTTTCACTCATTCCTTTGTGGTCCAGATAAAAGCGGGGTTGTGGCTTACCTTCCCTGCGTCATTTCTCCCGGAAGGGTCGAGCTTCCGGCGCTGGTGTGTCCTTCGTTTTCCTTTGGAGCCGGCATTTTTGATTTCGTGGCGTCCTTGTCTTGCGTCTGCAGGCTTGCAGACGACCCCGGCGTAGCATTGGATTGTCATTCCCATTAACTCTTCCTGAGCCTTCGTCCCAGTTCCCCCCCCTCCTTTCCTGGATACCCTTGGTTTTCTTCGTGGGACAGTCAGTTACAGCTGATACGCGGCTGCGTATTAGCTCGTTGTTTTTTTTCCTTCACTTCCTGGATATTTGGTACCCTCACCACATCGCTGTGTGTTTTTTGGATTGAATCACAGAGTGGTTCAACAGCGTTTTTTGGCATACTGAGTGTGCTGTGGCCACGATTTTGGTAACGGGTATTTTTCCTACAGGGGTTTTTTCTGCAAAACGGCTTTTCCGTCTGTTTCTTGTATTTATAATTAGAGAGAGAGCAAATACTATACTCTAGTCATCTTGAGTTTTGAGGCTATTACGGTCACTACCTATGGACTTGGCAAATTGTATCTACTTTTTGGAAGTTATTACAATGAATCTTCAGAGTTGCTACTTTGGTAAGGAATGAGTAATGCAGCCATATGCTAGCTTATGTGTGCATGCTCTTAGAAAGTGTATTTACGTATTTAATTCTGACCTATAAAGTATTATGGTTATTGTTCTCTTCCCAGGTGTTGCATAAGTTACACCCATAGACGAGTAGTCCTGGTGAAGCCCTGACGTTGATGTCCAGTGATCTCCTTATTTCTCTCTCATTTGTCCTCACCCTCTCCCAGAGCTCTGTCAACAGGGACACTGTGTATATTATCCAGTGTTTCGTTGTTAGGGCTAAGGAAGGAGGAATGGTAATATCCTCGTTCCCGCAGTGTTGGGCGTAGCTGAGTGGAGATCTGATACTCTGGAGCTGCTAGCATGGAGGATAGGGGGCTAGGCGGTTAGCCAGTATTTTAGCGAATATCTTGGTATCGACATTGAGCAATGAGAGGGGCCGGTAAGACCCGCATTCCTCTAGCGGCTTACCTGGTTTGGGGATGGCAACAATAATCGCCACTCTCATCGTCCGGGGCATTGTACCCGATACACACATATCATCGAATAACGTTGAGAGATGGGGGAGCAGAATGTCAAAAAAGGCTTAATAAATGCCGACAGTTAGGCCGTCCTCCCCTGGGCGCTGTTAGTTTTATTCCCGCCAGTGCCTCTATTATTTTATCCTTTTCAATGGGGTGCATCAGGAACTCTCTATGCATGTTGGTGAGGAATGGTAGCTTGATATGTTCTAAATAATCAAGTATTTCCTCATCTGTGCCTGAAGAGCAAGAAGTGTATAAGTCGAATAAAATTTCCTAAATCTATCTATAATGTCTGCTTCTTCAGTCAGCAGTGTTCCCTCAGCTGACCTAATTTCCATTATCAGGGTTTTGCTATGCTGGGTCTTCAGAATTTGTTCTAATACCGAGCCAGGCCTCTCCCCCCCCTCTGTAAGTACGGGCTGTGGCGTACTCACCCAGATGTCTGACTTCGCAGTCTGCCACATCCTGGTATTCGCCTAGCATGTCTTTAATTTCATGTTTGTGCTCCTCACCCCCTTGGCCACCTGACGCGACTCCAAGTTCCCCAATTTCTGTTCTAGATCTGCTAGCCTCTGCTGGATTGCCCGGAGAACCCCCAAGTGCTTACCCATTGCTTCACCTCTTATGTACGCATTAAAAGCCTCCCACACAGTCTGGAAGCTATCCACTGATCCAATTTTGGTAGCAAAAAACGTATCAATGGCTTCTGTAAGTTCTTCTTTGAAGAGGGGTACTAGTAGTGAGTATAGGGGGAAATCGCCATGTGAACAGTGGTATAGATTTCTTAGGTGTGTCCAATATCAGCAGCTGTGGCGAGTGATCCGAGAGTGTACGCGGGAGTACCAGGCAATTATGATCCTGCTCCAATAATGACGTAGTGGCAAACCAGTAATCTCTGCAAGTGTGTATATTGTGGTAGGAATAATCGTGCGTGTAATCCCCCTTGTCCAGGTGGCGCATACGCCAGACATCACTCAGGGCCATACTAACCGTGACACTCTCCAACTGCAACTGGCCTTCTCGCAAGTCCGGCTGACCTAGCTAACTCCGGATTCCTAACCAGATTGAAATCTCTATCCCAAAGAATCTGTGCGCCCTGGTACCGGTTCGCCGTAGACTCTAAGGACGTGAAAAACTCAGGGCAGTCGTAATTGAGACCATATATGTTATCAATAATCAAGTCCATGCTACTGCCCTGACATCTAGAGAACACAAAACGCCCTTCACTATCTGACGTCAACTGCTGAAGCATGTATGCAGTGTCGTGGGGCTGAGCCTTGCATTCACACAGTGTTAGGTTGACATGAGTTTATTAGAAGTTTAAACGCAATTTTTCCTTTCTGCTGCCTTTTGCACACGGCACACACTTTATTAATTGTTTAGAGTTTAGCAGAGTGTTTTGCTTCACACGAGAATAACATGCTTTTCTACATTAATAGCTTTGCTTGGTCAGCTTAGTCTGAACAGTGAGTGCCGAGACCTTCAAGGTTATTTCAACACTGGTTATTGTTCGGACTGATCAGCGCACGTTCTAGACATAACACATATGCAGCTGCGGCCACCTCTGATTTTGGCGCGTTTAATAATGCACTGCGTTGGCATGATCATACACACTTGGAGAACATTCGTATGCTGAGAGCTTGTGCAGAATTTGATGTGATGCACTTCTGCTAATACCAGAAGTATGGGGCCGCCTGTGTAATCCCAAGAGACCTCTGTAGTTATAAAATAACCTACTAGCAAGGGAGGGTGAAATATAGGTATATTTTAAACCTGTTTCCATTTAGCATTATAACATGCTTTCTCCCTTCGCATGTTATGGAATAGTAACAGTGCTGACAATCTTGTTCTGATAATATGTCTGCTTGTATTAGCTAAGATGCTGCGCATGAGAACACGGCGTTAGAAATAAATATTTCAAACTTGCTTGTGTCTCTTTATAATACCTGTTTTGGACTGGTATGAGAATATAATGAAAGAGTGTTCATGTTTTCCATATTGCCTGAGGTAACCTAAGTCACACGTTCTGGGTTGTCTAATCATTGGTTTTTTGGAAGAGACAATGTGACACTGATGCTAGTCTGGTAGGGGATTTTGGGTACTAAGGTGAGTTTTGGCACACCCTAGTTTACTGAGGTCCCAAGTCTCTGTGCACAGTTCTGTATACAAGCAGAATCCCTGCAACAGCAGAACTGGGGTTAACCCAGGTCAGCACACCCCAGGCATGTGTCGTAAATCCTGAAGTATTGATATTACCCGACAAGCCACTACTACGCAGCATCGCACTTGTTTGTGGGAGGTGTGTCTCCTAGAGTAAAGCTTTATCAATGTTTTGCCTATTCAGATAGCTCAGCAACTTCCGATGTTTATGGTAGTCATTAAGCCCCCGAACGTTCCATGACAGTGCGCGGAGGGAGTCTATCAGCTTCGGGCACTGCTCTCACTAGGTGTCGTTATCCTGAGTGTTGATTCTCCTGGTGTCTCCTGGCCTATAGTTTGTGTGTGCAGTGTGTACAGCATGTGAAAGGCAACATAAAATTGCGAACAACCAATACAATCTAACAACATCCCTTCCCCTCCCTTCCCCTCCCCCAACTTGGCCGTGCAACCTCCCAGAGTACCCCCACTCAACCCCTCTTTCCCTCCCTCCTCAAACATTACAATTCTAGTGTGTTTCACTCGTGGGCATTAATCACCCAATGCACGGGTTGTAGAATGCAAAGACTCATCAGCTCCGTCTCACGTATGTCGCCATTATCAGATACAGCATTTTCAACTAAACAGTTCTTATCTGTTTTAACCAGTGCTGAACCACCTATGTTGTCCCTCTTCCCCACCTTATCTCTGGCGCCCAGTTATCCATCACTGGAGCATTCGGTCCAACAGTGTCCGGAGCTCCGCGTTAGTCGCAGAGACCCGTTCTGCCCGCGTGTTGCTACAGTGTCAGAATGTCCCAGACAAAGCACTAATAGAATTTAATGGTAGTTATACAATACTGCAATCATCATGTAGCAGACCCCCCCCCCTCAAGCCCACCCAAGTTCCCAGCATTCAATTCTTATCTCATCATTTAGCGGGTGTCCAACTGTGTCAATCCTGGTCATCCATTGATCCACTAGCCGCTTCGTCGAGCAGAAGTCGCTCCGGGCTTTCGCGCTGCTCCATGGACCAGCCCTTCAGTGCCTACTGCAGAGCATTTCGGTCTGTGAAGATGTGTGATCATACTTGCCTATTAATGCGTAGCTTGACAGGATACAGCATGGCATAGTCTAGGCCCAAGTCCCGCAGTTGCTTCTTCATAGGAACAAATTGTCTGCACGCCTCCTGTACACGAATAGTGAAATCTGGACAAAGCGATATACACAAGAGCTTGTTTTTCGCATGCAAGGCGTAGCGCAGCGTCTCTGTCTCCGTAATTGAGCAGTTTTGCGATGATTGGTCGGAGCTGAGCTCCCGGGGGAGGCCGCTAACCCAAGGACCGATGCGCTCTCTCCACCACGAACATGTTCGAAAAAAGACCTTCTCCCAGAGGAGTAACCAACAGCTTCTCAATGATTTGTTCCATGTTACCAGTGGAAGTTGTCTCCGGCAGGCCAGTGATTTTTTATATTGTAGCAACGAGAACGTGCCTCCAAATCCTCTGTTCTATCTTGTAGGACGCGTAGGACCTTCCTGAGTTGCTTGTGATCCGAGTCCAACTTGGTGTGCGACTCTTCCACCTCAGTAAGCCTCCTTTCAGACATGTCCGCATGCTTGTCCAGGCGTTCCACCATTCTGTCCATCCTGTAGGAGAGTGCATCCATTTTTGTGCCTAGGGAGGTGATGCAACTTTGCAAAGTCTTTTCCATGGACAGGAGCATGCTACGAATATCCATGCCTGGGTCATCGTCCATGGATTTGCGCATTCTAGATATCTCGTCTGTAGTGGCGTTGTGCGATTTCAAGCGCTTCTGCTCGAAGGTGAATTTAGATTTTGCTCTATCCACTTTGCCCATGTTGGAAGCTGGGCGGAGACGCCAGTCAAGAGTCCACCGGCACACTACGTCAATGGCCTGCCTTCTCCGCAGTCAGGGCGCTCGCTATACTCGTCTGGGGATCACTGTTTCCTCTCTCCAACTGGCCATATAGCTACCTTTTAGTGGTTGACCCACAGGTCCGTCCAAATAGGCCCGTTCCTCCCTCCGGTCCCTTATTTGCAGTCCGCAGTGTAGCGTAGTCTGGTGCAGCACCCCAAGTTCCTTACTTTGGCCGGGGTTTGAACGCCTATAGATAATTACGTCGTCACTCTAAGGCGCTCCTTGCGTTCTATGGAATTTCTTGTGGTGCACCACTGAGTTCATAGTCCACCATTGAACTCTATTCCAGCTCACCACACTGTTTCTTCAGGAAGGGCGCTGGCCCAGGCTCAGTGTGTGCCCCAGACATGCTTCGACGCCGCACCCAGACTAGTAATGCCACCAGCAGGGATATGTCATTAAAGGCCCTGGTTAGCGCTCCGCAGCAGGGGTACCGCAGCCACGCAGTTTCCAGGCTCCTCACTGCATACCAGACCCCAATGCCACCAGAGGGAACCACCCAGTGGATCCCAGACCAGGATGCCAAGGCAAGTCTTTCCGCAGTCTTCAGGTCGCTCCCAGACCCCCAGCTCCACCATATGGGATCTCACAATCGGGCACAGGTCCTCGCAGCATGTGTCTCACCTGCTGGTATGCCTCAGGCCCACGCCTGTGGCTGCTGCAATTCACCGCCAGCGGCCCTGGAGCACCGCGCCTCTAGCATTACGTTATATAAAATGGCAGCCGCTCACTGTGTCAGGCCTCACACAGTGCTCTTCACGTCAGGGTATTCAAGACGAGGGTGTCTGCAGCCACGCTTGGATTCTGCCACACTCACCAATGTGGTATTCGGCCAGGGCTGCGCGTTCCTCTGCGTTGCAGCCTGAGCTCGTGGCCACGCAGTCAGGGTCGTCCGCAGTGCCTAGATACACCGGTCGGATCTCTGCCAGTGCTCCTCCGCCTCACCCACACTTTGCCGCAGCGGTCCCTCCTACTCCGCAACGGACCAGAGATCACGTCCGAGCCACAACTGTCGTCGGGTCTTCGTGTATCCCAGCACCGGCGGGGGCGTGGGTGATCCTGCCGCACGTCAGTCGACACAACCCCGCCCTCCACTCCACTCGAGGTCAGGGATTATGGGCCCAGGTGCCGACCAGCCTCCAGGGGTGATAACCCTAGAACGGCTGACCGGAGAAGGATCAAAGTCGGGTCGGAAGCTCGCAGCTGCACTCCGATCGCCTAATCTCAGGTGGGAAAAGCGTATTTGCCAAAATGCTGTTGGATAAATTAAGGATGGTGTGACGACGATACGGAGCTAAGGGCTCAAGCTTCCATCTCGGTCGCGAGCAAGCTCCGCCCCGAGTGTGCATAGTTAAAATGGACACAAGCTCTCCCAGAATTAGGCCAGATGCTTCATGTAATTTTCTGAGGGCCTCTTTACTGAATGCTCTCTCTTTACAAAAAACATGAATTTGAAATATGCGATCTTTTATCCGACTTTTTATCCTGATATGTTGTTTCTTACAGAAACTTGGCTAACGGGTGCCTGCAATCCCACCATTGCGAATGCGATTCCCCAGGGCTATCAGATCATGAGGAAGGATCACCCTACGGGGAAAGGCTGTGGGCTAGCCGTAATATATAGGAGCTCCCTGTCCTGAATCCCTTTAGCAAACACGGAGATAGAGGGGGCTGAGAGTCTGGGGTTTCTCCTGACTATCTCAGCCAACCAGTCTATGGCAGGAATAGTAATCTACCCCCCCCCCCCACCTGGACTGACAAAGAACTACCTGGAGTCCATCAGCCATAATATTTTCCCTATTGCCGCTAAATACAGCCATTATGTGGTCCTTGGTGATTTTAATATTCACATGGACAAGCCACTGGATCCTGACTCCATGAGATTGTGTGAATCCTTTGATATTCTTAAACTGACACCGTATATCTGTCTTCCCACCCATGACAAAGGGCACGTACTGGATCAGGTTTTTTCCTCAAACCAGATTTACATTGATGCCCCCCTTGCCTTAACTTGGTCAGACCACCGTTTGGTCGAGTTTAAAATTCGTAGAAAACATGCTAGGTTCCAATCCTTGGACAACGCCAGGGTTAGGCATAGTTTCAGGCCATTCCATTTGATGACGCCTGAGGCTATACAGTGTGCTATGAGTCGCCACCTGATTCCCTTAAGTGGCATCCTGGAACAGGATGTGCAGGCCTTAGAGGGTTGGCTACAACTCCAGACCTTGGAGCTGGATGAGGGCTGCTAAACCCACCCGAGTCTCGGCCCCTTGGTTCACGGAAGCCCTAAGGCACAGTAAGAGGGCTTGCAAACATCTTGAAAGAAAGTGGTGGGGAAATTATAGCTCCTCTGATAATTCGCTCTATAAACTTGCTTTGAAAGAACATTATAAGAAAGTTTGCGAGGAAAATAAACTTTCTCTCGCAACAAAAATTTACTTGGCAGCCAACAAAATTAAAACCAACAAGCAGCTGGACGGATCGTATGGCTTGCTTCTTTTATGAAAACATTTAAATTATCCAGGATTCCTTTGTAGCTCAGCTGCTGGACCTAGAGGATGTCGGGGGACCTCCTTTAGATGTTTGTCTCCGCTCCAGTGCCTCCCTTATGGAGATTCCTGGGATCACCCCGGAGCAATCTCTGGTGCTTATGAAATCCCTGTAATCTGTCTCTCCCTCTGATCTTTGCCCAGCTAAAGTCCTGTCCTCTATAGCGGAAGTGATCAACCCTATGTTGATCACTTATATATTGTGTGGAGGGAGGCACTCACTTCCTGGTGGAGCCGCGCAGAGCGGCCATTGTGGCAGGGTGGCGCTCTAGTGGTCGACTACTTGTAGAGTACTTAAGGGTTCAGACGGGCCGACGTGCTTGAGAACAAAGCACAACTTCTCGCGCTAACCACATGAACTCGAAAATGCTCGTGATGCTTTTAAATCGCTAAATGTATAAATGTTTATTTTAAAATACTTCTTTTGAAAATTACCTGAATACTTGTGCAGGCGTGTATTTTGATCAGAGTGCTCTCCCTGGTCCACCGCAGCAATCTCGTGCTGTTTGTGTGGAGGGAGGCACTCACTTCCTGGTGGAGCCGCGCAGAGCAGCCATTGTGGCAGGGTGGCGCTCTAGTGTTCGACCAACCACACACGTCTATAAAACACACTGGCACCTACGCGCAGCGGACGGGCACAGCGGGCGCGCCAAAGGCAAGCCCGTCTGCGCCCGTCCGGGCCCGACTGGGACCTGGGGCCATAGACTATGCCCAAAAATACACTTATTCGGCGGGTAAGCTTCTTTTTCTTAGACCTCCTCCTCACCTTTGTCCTCCTATTGCCCCTCATATACGGAGACGTACCGCAACCTATCGCATTTCTCAGGACACCCTAGCCCATTTAAATACTAAACATATTATTACTCCGTCGGCGATTGATTCTCAACTAAAACTACGATGCCTATACCTTAATATCAGATCTATGGTTAAGCACCAAATGGATATCTTTCTATTGCTCACCATGAAAAAACCTGATATCCTTTTGGTCACAGAGACTTGGCTTACCCAGGACTCATTACCGGACATTCTCGCAGCTCTTCCATCTGAGTATTACATTATAGCTGAGAAGCGTCCGATGGGTAAAAGGGGTGGGGGGGTAGCAGCCATTATTCTTAAAGATCATACATTTGTGCTGCTGCCTTCTTTGACCCTGAGTGACACAGAGAATATAGTAATTAAAATTGACAATGCTGGTGGGGCTTTATTACTTGTCCTGCTTTACCGACCTCCTCAAACCATGACTACTTTTCCAATGTCTCTGGCAGAGCAGATTGCTCATCTTGTGACTAAGGGGTCCATTAGGATGTCGGGCGGTGGCACTACCGCGGCGATGGCGGGGCGGAAAAACAGCTTTTTCCGCCCGAGAGCAGCGGAACTCACGTCTGCCACATTAGGATAGGTAAACACAGGTCATTTCCCGTCCGCCGTGGAGCGCCGCGCTCCGCGAACAAGGTGCGCCCGCCACCGCGGCGGCTGGAGCCAATCGAGACCCTCCGCCGCGGCCGATGACGTCCACCCCGCTCGACAAATTAGGATGGCCCAAACAAGCAGACGCACGGCAGCGGAGACACCGCACAGCTGAAGCAGGCGGAAAGTCGACAGCGGAGCACGAACGCCGAGACCCAACATGAACCCCATGGACCCAGCCCTCCACATGCATCCGGTCATGTACCTGCTGCAACACTATCGCCAGATGGGCCGCCGCGGACGCCGTCGCAGGTACGCCACTACACATATGCACCACACATCTCACATGCCGACACAGTGCCCAAACAAAACACTGGCATCCTGCTGGGGGGCACAACACATTCACATGGGCACCCACACATCACCCACCTCACAACAAGGCACCCCACGGCATCCGGAACACACAACGTCCGCCAACCTGCAGCAATGTCACAGTCATGGACACGTCACCGCCGCGGTCAACACATGGGCACTATGCAGAAGGCAGGGCAACACCAAGGCATGGCCAGGTCCCAAACATCACAGTGACACACCACCCCGACCAACACTGCACCCCACCCGAGCTAGTCACAGGCCAGGTGCCTATCCTGTGCACCCCCATGCACACCAACAAGCACTGTACCAACAAGCACAATACAGACACACTGCGACACACAACCAGGGACACAGGCACTGCAGGATTGGCTGACAACGAACACACAACACCAGTGCACTCCCCACAGCCCACACAATTGCATACAATCATCCACACAGGGCAAGACAAAACAAACAACAGGCATACAACTCCTGGCTGACACATGTGTGTCTCACACCATACAGGGGCACACATACATACACTACAAACTAACGCCCTTCACACTGCACACCTCTGCCACACCCAACACCACACATGCCATGTAAGCCATGCCAACAGGACTAAGGGCCAACACAAGACGACCATACACATACACGCCTGGGCACACAGAAAGGAAAACACACACACCTCATCACATCATAGACATCGACTAAACCACAGCACAGCTGCACACCCTGTGCTGCCAGTGTCCGCCAAGGTGACCTGTGAACAGTGTATGCAGCAATAGCAATTCACCAACACGAAAACTGCATGGCCTGTAAAATAGCCATCACAGAGTACAACATCAGCAGAGCCAGAATGGACTGAAGACCCTGTCCCCCCTGTCTAAAAATCATATGGCCACATAGAGCCTTGCAATGGTGATTTACAAAATAGAGCATGGTACTCAGTCAAGCATATGCAAACAAGAAAAGTACTTTAATCAGTAAGGAGACAGAGAAAACACACCATAAGTAACTGTATTTATTCACATATTGCACAGATGTAGCTACACAACATTAGTAGACACCAGCAAGTCACAAAATCATGTACAAATGGCACAGACTATGCACTGGTCAAACACAATCGGGAAGTGGCAGAGCAGAGTACATCAGAGCAACAGGCCCAGAGTCCTTGGCAGAGCAGGGCAGAGTACTTCAGAGCAACAGGCCCAGAGTCCTTGGCAGGGCAGGGCAGAGTACATCAGAGCAACAGGCCCAGAGTCCTTGGCAGAGCAGAGTACATCAGAGCAACAGGCCCAGAGTCCTTGGCAGAGCAGGGCAGAGTACTTCAGAGCAACAGGCCCAGAGTCCTTGGCAGAGCAGGGCAGAGTACATCAGAGCAACAGGCCCAGAGTCCTTGGCAGAGCAGAGTACATCAGAGCAACAGGCCCAGAGTCCTTGGCAGAGCAGAGTACATCAGAGCAACAGGCCCAGAGTCCTTGGCAGAGCAGGGAAGAGTACTTCAGAGCAACAGGCCCAGAGTCCTTGGCAGAGCAGGGCAGAGTACATCAGAGCAACAGGCCCAGAGTCCTTGGCAGAGCAGAGTACATCAGAGCAACAGGCCTAGAGTCCTTGGCAGGGCAGGGCAGAGTACATCAGAGCAACAGGCCCAGAGTCCTTGGCAGAGCAGGGCAGAGTACTTCAGAGCAACAGGCCCAGAGTACTTGGCAGAGCAGGGCAGAGTACATCAGAGCAACAGGCCCAGAGTCCTTGGCAGAGCAGAGTACATCAGAGCAGCAACATGCCCAGAGTCCTTGGCAGAGCAGAGTACATCAGAGCAACAGGCCCAGAGTCCTTGGCAGAGCAGGGCAGAGTACTTCAGAGCAACAGGCCCAGAGTCCTTGGCAGAGCAGGGCAGAGTACATCAGAGCAACAGGCCCAGAGTCCTTGGCAGAGCAGAGTACATCAGAGCAACAGGCCCAGAGTCCTTGGCAGAGCAGAGTACATCAGAGCAACAGGCCCAGAGTCCTTGGCAGAGCAGGGCAGAGTACATCAGAGCAACAGGCCCAGAGTCCTTGGCAGAGCAGAGTACATCAGAGCAACAGGCCCAGAGTTCTTGGCAGAGCAGAGTGCATCAGAGCAACAGGCCCATAGTCCTTGGCAGAGCAGAGTACATCAGAGCAACAGGCCCAGAGTCCTTGGCAGAGCAGGGCAGAGTACATCAGAGCAACAGGCCCAGGAACAAACCCAGATCGCTAACAATGGTCTAGAGTAGCACACCTCTGTGTGGCACAGGCGTCTGAGGGTGTTGACAACTCACTCCTGGCTGTCATGTGGAGTGGGACCTGGCTGTATGTCAGGGACTGCAGGTCCACTTGACTGGTGTGACAGAGGGACATGTGATGTGGCTATAACAGAGGGCCTGCAAGGTGGAGGGCTGTGCGGACCAGGTGGCACCGTGGCACGTGGAGGTGGAGTCATGCACGCCCTTGACACAGTGTGGGTGGGAGAGGTTGGAGGGGTGCCCTTCCACTTCTTCGGAATATGAATTTGCTTCCCTGTCATGGGGTTGATGGGAAGTGGCGTTGACACCACCGGCACACCCCCCAACTGTCCCACATCAGGGGCAGACACTGGCACTCCCTCTGGAGAAGTGCTTGATCCTGCAGTACGCTTGGGCTGGCTACGCCTCCGGACCACCTTACCCTCTCTGGAAGGTGTACCCCCCACAGTGACCACCTTCCCACTTACCCCAGGGGTGGTGTCTACAGTGCCCTCCTGTCCCTTCTTGCCAGGGATGGCCACAACACTGCCCTCCTCTACCTGAGTCACTGGCCTGGACACAACACTGCCCTCCTTTGCCACAATGACTGGGCTGGTCACAACAGGGGTCTCCTCTGCCACAATGACTGGGCTGGTGACAACAGGGCTTCCCTCCACCTGCCTCGATGTACTTTGTTCTGGGGTTGATGTGGTAGGTGGTTGTGTCCCTGTGCTCTCCCCAGGTGTAGCCATGACATCCCACACATCCTCTGTGGGCATAGCTGAGTCAATTTCTGGTGATGCCTCTGCAGCATGTGAGCCTGGTGTCTGACAAAATGCTCTTCTGGCCTTGCTCTTCTGTGACTTCACCTTGTCTGTGCATATTGGGGGGGCCCTGCTCTTCTTTGGGGATGGAGTCTGTGGACGGGATTGTTTGCTTTGGGTCTGACCTGTGCTCCTAGTGTTGTATCGTTTAGTTGATGTATGTCCCAAGTGCTCACTGTCATCTGATGTGGCCACTGACTGGGTGGACGTCACAGGCACCTGAGCTGCAAAGGGGGCATGTGCCTGTTGGAGGGCTGACGTCACTGTACCTGACAATGACAGGAGTGTACGATGTAGGCCACCCACGTCAGAGTGTATGCCCTCCATGAATGCCAGAACCTGGCCTAATTTGTTATCGTGTGCACTGAAGGCATTGAGCAGGGCGGTCTGGCCCACGCAAAGTTGCCGCAGGAGATCTACGCACTCTGCACTGAGGGCAGCAGGGGGGACAGGTGCAGGTGCAGCGGTGCCATGTGTGAATGTCACACGTCCCCTCTTAGTGACACGGATACGGGCAGCCCCAGAGGAAGTGGATGGGAGGGTGGGCAGTGGCCGCTGGTAGTCTGATGCAGCAGCAGACTCCCCATCTCCTGTGGCTGCTAACAGGGACGCATCCCCCCTGCCCTCAGATGAAGTGGTACTCTGTGTCTCAGCCACAGATTCCTCATGCATACTCCTGTCACCCTCATTAGCGCTGGTGTGGTCAGTGTCACTTGGCTCCGTCTCACTTTGCTCTGCTGCCGCTGTTGTGCTGGTCTCGCCACCACTTTCAGGATCATGTTCCGCCGTGGTGTCTTGCAAATCTGCATTAGTGACAGAAACATGGTTGTCTAAGTGTCATTGTCTGGTCACACGATATCAGATCAATGCAGCACATGAGAGGCCTAGAGCTACATGGTAACCACCACACCCTCCAATCACTGTGCAGCTACACACCATATAGACCACAACAGTGCCTGTCATGCGGACAAACAGGCAGGAGTGGACCAATGTCGATGACACACAGCACTACACCCTGCCCATGGATGGTGTTCCCCCAGCCCACATTGACCTGCCCCATGGACATGATGTAGCCACAACACACATCACCACTTACAGACCAAAAGGGATCCAGAGGGGAATACACACACCTGTATTGTCTACACATGCCACATTGTCAAATAGGCCATTACAATCACCATGTGCCAATCTGGGTTCACATTGTCGTCAGATGTGTGGGCCACTACCATGAAGGTGCATGCAAAGTAGACAGACATGGTGTCACACTCATTAAGTGGACACAGCTGTACGGCGGAATAGGGACTACACCCACCATCACAAAGAAGAGTGACCATGTGGACAACAAAATATCTGTCAAGGACTGAAAACTGCAGGCAGGAGCTGCACAGTAAGGCCATGGTGGGCCAATGCCTCATACAGACACACATCACAGTTGCCACTCACATCACATATCACAGCATGGCAGCACACGCACATCACATGTGTCACCGCTGCCCCAGGCACTCTACACATGCATCCACTCCCAGACAAACTCTCCCTCCCCGGATACTCACCATCTCTGTCTTGCTGCTGAAGCCCCTTCAGACGTGCATCCAGGTCTGGATAGGTCACTGCCAGTATGCGTCCCATCAGCGGAGTCATGGTGCGCCGTGCCACACGCCCTGTGCGTGGTACCATCCCCAAGGTCATCTCTGCCACTTGCTTAGCCAGCCGGCTGATGTCGTCCCACCTCTTGTGACAGTGTGTGTGTCGTCTGTTTGATACCCCCAGGGCTCGCACCTTTGCTGCTATGGCCCTCCAGACAGCCTTACGTTGGTGTACCTTGAGCTGCAGGAATGAGAGTAAAGAAGGCCAAATGAACATTTACACAATGTCATATGTCAGCATCTATCAGTACAGCAGCCAGACACTGAATCGGAACTCACAGTGACCTCCCTCCCTCCAGAACTGGGGGTACCCTCACAAGGCCACTCTGCATGGCATAAACATTAGTGAATGCATGCACACATTGAGGTTCGTAGTCTCCATGATAATCACGCTAAAGAATGATGCTTCAACACAAATGCATCGACAGCACTGTGTAATTCAGAAATAGTACAGGGCATTGATGGGGCATATCCACTAATCAGTGTGAAGCAACTGTAGCATGTAAGTTGGCTGATGGACAACGTTTGGCTGTGCAGCCACTGAACCTACTCTGTGGGGCACACTGACTATGACTACAGGGGCACCCTGAAATTACATCACAAGCGGACACTGTCCTGGCAGCTACAAGGCAAACAACCGTTGGTTATGTCTGCCCGAAAAAGTAGCAAATCCCACTCACACATACAAGTATAGGCCTAGGACAGAGTCACAATGCAAAACACACACTCCCACCACCTGGAAACATCTTGTCTGTCAGTGTTTGTCTGCACCCCACATCAAAAAGCACATACTGCAGCATCATGAATACACGTCTGACACCACCCTGCCCTACTGCTCCCTGCATGTTGACTTACCACGACATTGGGGCCACCAAACAGGCGTGGGTACTGTGCCAGCACCTCGTTCACAAGGACATCCAGCTCCTCACTCGTGAATGGACTGGCACGGATCTTATCTGTTCTTGACATCCCTGTGGATATGGCAGACCTGTGGCGGAAGTGAGTTGTGCGGTGTCCCAGGCAGCAGGCTCTGTGAGCAGCAGGAGAGGTTCCCAGGCAGCAGCAGGAGAGGTTCCCAGGCAGCAGCAGGAGAGGTTCCCAGGCAGCAGCAGGAGAGGGTCCCAGGCAGCAGCAGGAGAGGGTCCCAGGCAGCAGCAGGAGAGGGTCCCAGGCAGCAGCAGGAGAGGTTCCCAGGCAGCAGCAGGAGAGGGTCCCAGGCAGCAGGCTCTGCGAGCAGTGGGAATGTGTGGCTCACTCCCACAGATTTATAGCCCCCTGGGGTAGTTAGGAAGCTAATAAGCTGCTACAATTGGTTGTCTGGGTCTGCCTTATTCAAAAGCATCCAATGACCGCCTCCGCGGCGGAGCACAGCTTCCGCTATTTTCAAATATGCATCATGCCACAGCGAACACCCATGCCATTGTCTGTATGCAATGCGCCATGGCGGTGACGCACCGCGGGTGTCCGGGGTGCGCTACCGCGATGGTGCATCATTCAAAAGCATCCAATGACCGCCTCCGCGGCGGCGGAGCACAGCTTCCGCTATTTTCAAATATGCATCATGCCACAGCGAACACCCATGCCATTGGCTGTATGCAATGCGCCATAGCGGTGATGCACCGCCGGGGACCGGCGGTAGGTACCGCGACTCATGTGGCGGAGCATAGCCACCGGCATGTACACAAGTCCATGTGCTAATGGCTACCTTGGCTGGGTAGATGGTGGTGCTGGGGTCACACCGCTGGGGACCGGCGGTAGGTACCGCGACTCATGCGGCGGAGCATAGCTACCAGCATGTACACAAGTACATGTGCCAATGGCTACCTTGGCTGGGTAGGTGGTGGTGCTGGGGTCACACCGCTGGGGACCGGCGGTAGGTACTGTGACTAATGCGGCGGAGCATAGCCACCGGCATGTACACAAGTCCACGTGCCAATGGCTACCTTGGCTGGGTAGATGGTGGTGCGGGGGTCACAACGCCGGGGACCGGCGGTAGGTTCTGGCATTTTCGTACACATTGCTGTGTATGTCAATCCTGGACAATGTATAAGTACCCTGCAGCTACATGGTGTAGGGCACATCATTGTACACACGATGCCACACAGCCATTGCATCCACAGGAGGACGCACGTTCAGTGTGAGCCACTTTAGCATGTGTTTGTGCCATTTTAGTAAGGGTTTTGATGTGTGATGATGATTGACAGACGTCAGGTGCTCTACATAGATGTCGTGAGGTTTAATGTGTTGTTGGTCAGTGCAGACCTTGACCGGGCTGGTGGCACTGCATTGTATCGTACCTGACTTGTGGATTCACAACTGATCATGCACACAACCAGAAGTGTCCCTGCTACTGTGATCATTGTGTTAATGAATGGTTGCAGAATGTACATGATGCATTGAGGTGTGGCAGGTACGGCAGATGGGTATGACAGACATGTTAAGTCACATTACATTTGTGGCTCTAGTAGCTCCATGTCTGCGCATGTCAAAAGTTCAATCATTATATCCACTTTCACATTACCCGATGTGTTACTGTCACTTGGGTATTGTCACTGGAGAGGCCTGCCCTCTGTGTGTAGCTATTGGCCAGCCATGTAACCAGATGTGCCATGCATCTCTCTGGCCCTTGTTGTTTTCCCATTACATCATTGATGCTTTGTGCTATGGCCATCTCATGATGCTTGTCATTGACCTATTCTTTATAATCCTAAACTAGGAGGAGGCCAAATCTCCTACGTCAGTTGATTGTGCTTGAGGACATGGAGAATGAGGCAATCATCAGGAAATTCAGGCTGGACAGACCGACATTGAAGATCGTGTGTGATCTATTGGAGCCCCACCTGCAGCCTCGCCGTCACTATCCTACGGCATTCACACCCACCTACAAGGTAATGGCAGCACTACACTTCTTTGCGACTGGTTCATTCCAAGAGACCGTGGCTAACGCTGGGGGGATGTCGCAGCCCATGTTCAGCATGGTGCTGAGGGATGTACTTGAGGCCATGATGATATATCGCAATCGCTACATACATTTCCCCAGGGGACGTGAATTGGCTGCCGTTAAGGGGGACTTCTATCCACTTGGGCGCATCCCACATGTAGTCGGTGCCATAGATTGCACCCATGTGGCTCTGGTGGCACCGCAGGCGACGGAGCACATTTATCGGAACCGCAAACACTACCACTCCATGAATGTGCAGGTGGTGTGCCTTGCGGACATGACAATATCACATGTGTGTGCAAAGTATCCCGGTTCGGCCCATGACTCTTTCATTATGAGGAACAGCATGGTGCCACGGATGATGGAGAATCTGCATCCCGAACGTGCCTGGATTGTGGGTGGGTTACACTACTGCTATCACGTGCTATGTGTCACTGGCTTTACTGTGGCCGTACAACATTGCTATGGGTGTTTTTCATTCACAGGGGACTCTGCATATCCCAGTAGGCCATGGCTGTTGAGCCCACTCCGGAATCCCCAGACACCAGCAGACATCCGCTACAATGAGGCTACTTGGCAGGACACGACGGGTAATTGAACGGACTTTTGGCCTGCTGAAGTCAAGGTTCCGGTGCCTTGACAGGACTGGAGGCGCACTCGCATACTCGCCTGGGAAGGTGTGCAAGATCGTTGTGGCATGCTGTATGCTACACAACCTGGCCATCCACAAGGGGGTCCCCCTGCTCCTGGACGATGGTGAGGAACCAAGGCCACAACCTGCTCAGGGACCTGAATCCAGTGATGAGGACAGTGGAGAGGAGGAAGGAGTTGACCTACGCCAGCAGCTAATCCAACGCTACTTCACTTGAAGGTGTGTGACAAGTTACACCGTCTACATAGTCTAGTGTGGTAGCTTTTGTTGTGAATGGATATGCGCAGATGTTCCCAATAGCCACATGTTCTGTCACCTATGTATGGTATTGTTGGAATAGACGTTACGTACGGAGATGTATTCTGGACCGTATTTGTGCATATCAGCTAGACAATGTGTAGTGTACCTGTGATAATTTGGATATTTGTGGAGCAGTGATCTGTGTGTGTTGGCATGATGAGACCAGTGACTGTAGTTCTGTTGTGTCTCCCTAGGTGCTCCAGAGTGTTCCTGCCCTGCATACTGTACATCATGTTTACACATCATGGACATTATCATCAATGTAAATACTGCACTAAAGAATTCAATACACAAAATCTGGAGTGTCAGGTATTTTATTTACGGGGTGGACATGTGAATTGTACGGGAATATTTACAGGAAGGTGGGGAATGAGCAGTGAGTTGACAGTCATGGTCGCAGAGATGCAAGAGTAGACACCACATGGATGTGGTGACCCAGTCCAACAGACAGGTGCCATTGCCAAGGCAATGTGGGGAAAGACAGTCCAAACAGTGAATGCAGTTGGGGAGAGGGTTGTCTTCACGGCTGGCTCCGTGACTGGCGTGTGGCAGGTGCTTTGCTTCCAGAGACTCCCAGGCTCTTCTTCGGACGCCCCCTAGATCTTTTTGGCGGTGGGGGGCCTGCTGAATGGCCAGCGGCGTCAGAGGACTCGCCCCTCTCTGTTGGCGCAGGGGAGGATGGTGGACTGTCATCCTGCTGCACAACAGGAGGGGACGGCGGTGATGGTTGGGACACAGGCCTGTCCCTCTGCAACGCCACTTGCTGGCCCATGAGGTCCACCATCTGTCCCAGGCGGTTATCGATGGACCTCATCAGCAGGATGAGCTCCCTTAATAGTTCATCCGACCGGCCACTTTGTCCCTGGACCTCTTGGTAGGCATCCACAACTCTGGTGAAGTGGTCCAGGGATGGTGTCCACTCCTCCCGAGGTCTGGTGTTGACCCTGGCCCTCCCGCCTGCTCTGCTGCCACGGACCTCTTCCCTCGCCACTGGTGCGCCACGCACTGGCTCCCTGCCCTCCACAGTTGTTGGTGTGGGCTGGTGATCCCTAGGGACAGGGAGGGTGCTGCAGGTGGTACTGGTGGTAGTGGTGGTGTTGGTGGCAGTGGCTGCGGTGGTGGTTGCGGTGGAGGCAGAGGCCGTGACAGCAGGGGTCTGCTGTGTTGTCGTTGCAGCAGAGGTGGTGGTGGGGAGGATGGGGGCCTGGGACCTCTGGCTCTGTGGAACACCAGATGGGCCGGCCTGGAGCTCATCATCCAAACTGTCCTGGGAGTCTGCATCTGTGAGTCCATGTGCCGGAGATGGAGACTGGCTCTGCTGGTCGTTGGTGTTGTCCCCAGCAGTGAGTTCTTCATCACCTGTGGAGTAGATGGGGAGTGGTCAGTGTTTGTGTCATCTGCGTATCATCAGCTGTCTGTACACTAGTGCAATTTGCTGTCATCAGTTGTACAAATCATGGCAACACCGTGTTACATTACATAGTGCAGAGTTACATCATGGAGTCATAAAGGTTGATTGTCTATGCATTGCGTACAATAGTTATTTGATTTCTACACACACACACTTCATGAAGATATACGGTAGTTACATACCTGTAAGGTGAGTGTGCAGGGTGCAATGGCTGACACTTGCTCCTGGCTGGGGGAGGCCTCCATGCTGCTGGGCTGTGGGACAGGGGGGCACACTGGGAGTAGTGAGACAGGCCTCCCTCCCTCCCTCACACCCACAAACAGACTCCAAGTGTAGATGGCTACCTACCTGTAAGTTTGTTTGTTAAACAGTGCAATGGCTGACACTTGCTCCTGGCTGGGGGAGGCCTCCATGCTGCTGGGCTGTGGGACAGGGGGGCATGCTGGGAGTATTGAGACAGGCCTCCCTCCCTCACACCCACAAACAGCCTCCAAGTGAAGATGGCTACCTACCTGTAAGTTTGTTTGTTACACAGTGCAATGGCTGACACTTGCTACTGGCTGGGGGAGGCCTCCATGCTGCTGGGCTGTGGGACAGGGGGGCATGCTGGGAGTAGTGAGACAGGCCTCCCTCCTTCCCTCACACCCACAAACAGCCTCCAAGTGAAGATGGCTACCTACCTGTAAGTTTGTTTGTTAAACAGTGCAATGGCTGACACTTGCTCCTGGCTGGGGGAGGCCTCCATGCTGCTGGGCTGTGGGACAGGGGGGCATGCTGGGAGTAGTGAGACAGGCCTCCCTCCCTCCCTCACACCCACAAACAGCCTCCAAGTGAAGATGGCTACCTACCTGTAAGTTTGTTTGTTAAACAGTGCAATGGCTGACACTTGCTCCTGGCTGGGGGAGGCCTCCATGCTGCTGGGCTGTGGGACAGGGGGGCATGCTGGGAGTAGTGAGACAGGCCTCCCTCCCTCCTTCACACCCACAAACAGCCTCCAAGTGAAGATGGCTACCAACCTGTAAGTTTGTTTGTTAAACAGTGCAATGGCTGACACTTGCTCCTGGCTGGGGGAGGCCTACATGCTGCTGGGCTGTGGGAGAGGGGGGCATGCTGGGAGTAGTGAGACAGGCCTCCCTCCCTCCCTCACACCCACAAACAGCCTCCAAGTGAAGATGGCTACCTACCTGTAAGTTTGTTTGTTAAACAGTGCAATGGCTGACACTTGCTCCTGGCTGGGGGAGGCCTCCATGCTGCTGGGCTGTGGGACAGGGGGCATGCTGGGAGTAGTGAGACAGGCCTCCCTCCCTCCCTCACACCCACAAACAGCCTCCAAGTGAAGATGGCTACCAACCTGTAAGTTTGTTTGTTAAACAGTGCAATGGCTGACACTTGCTCCTGGCTGGGGGAGGCCTCCATGCTGCTGGGCTGTGGGACAGGGGGGCATGCTGGGAGTAGTGAGACAGGCCTCCCTCCCTCCCTCACACCCACAAACAGCCTCCAAGTGAAGATGGCTACCTACCTGTAAGTTTGTTTGTTAAACAGTGCAATGGCTGAAACTTGCTCCTGGCTGGGGGAGGCCTCCATGCTGCTGGGCTGTGGGACAGGGGGGTATGCTGGGAGTAGTGAGACAGGCCTCCCTCCCTCCCTCACACCCACAAACAGCCTCCAAGTAAAGATGGCTACCAACCTGTAAGTTTGTTTGTTAAACAGTGCAATGGCTGACACTTGCTCCTGGCTGGGGGAGGCCTCCATGCTGCTGGGCTGTGGGACAGGGGGGCATGCTGGGAGTTGTTGTACTGACATTCCGGCCCCATACAGGCCTCCTCAGCAGAATGGCTGGCTACATGTTGGTTAGGGATGGACAGTGTATTGGTGGTTGGGTATTGCAAGGAGGTAAAACTCAATGTGGTGTTACACATTTGTCGGTACTTACCAGCCTCCGCTCCCCCGGCTACTCCTGTGAAACTCTCAGGTAGCAGGATAGCAAGCACCTTCTCCTCCCATGGTGTGAATGTCTTTGGTGGGATGGGAGGGCCACTGCCAGTCGCGTTTGCCAGCGTCCAGTTCTTGCTCCTCCTCTCCTTGACAACCCTCTTGAGATCATGCCACCGCTTCATGATCTCCTTCTTGGATCTTGGGGTGGCCCCAACTGCATTCACCCTTTGGACTATCCTTTCCCACATTTGTGTCCTGGTGGCTAATGGTGTCTGTTGGACTAGGTTACCAAATAGTTGTGGTTCTACTCTCACAATCTCGTTGACCATGACTGTCAACTCACTCTCTGTGAATTTTGCATTTTTTGTGATGTCATGGTGTGGGGGGTTGAGGTGTTTGTGGGTGCAGGGGTGTGTGGGTGCAGGGTTGTGGTGATGAGGTGTGTTATGTGCTGGGGTTTGATTGTGATGGTGTGATGGTGGTGTTGATGGTGGTGGTGGGTGGGTGGGTGTGGTGTGCGATTTTGCCTCTCCCCTCAGATGTGGTGTGTGGCCTTCTGTTCTGGAAAGATGCAAAGGATTGTGGTGAGTGGAGGGGGTGGCTTTGTACTCAGCTGTGTGGGTGTGTCCAATTGGATTGTGGTTGTCAGGTGTGTTGTGGGTGTGGTTATGTTGTTTTGTATATTTGTTTGACATTTCTGTATCTGTGTGTGTGTGTTGTATCTATTGGGGGCAGGGCTACTTTGTTTATGCAGTATTTGGCATTACTGCGGTGCTTTGACATCGACCGCCATGTATTTCATGTTTGTCCGCTGCGGTGAGTTTGATGGTGCTTGGCCGCCATTTCTCCCATGCAATCCTGCCTTAGACCGCGGCGGTCGGTGCCTGCGGTTCAGCCCGCGACACCCTCGGGGATATCGTAATTTCCCGTGCGGTGTCTCCGCTTTCCCTGTGGGCGTTTTTGTATTTTCCGCTGCTTTTCCGACCGCCGCGGTCGCAGTTTTGTCATCACCGCACACGCCGGGCGGTTTCATTTTCACTGCTACCGCCGCGGTCGGTCTGTACTGGCGGTCGATCCTAATTTGTCTGCCGGTTGAACCGCCTCCATGGCGGGCGGTTGTTTTCCGCCTCCATGGCGGGCGGGGTGGTTTTCCGCCCGCTATCCTAATGGGGCCCTAAGTATCCAAAAATACTCCTGGTTGGCGACTTGAACTATTGGTTTGATAATACTACCGGCGACCCCCAGGCAATGGAACTCTCATAATTACTCTCAGACATCAATCTGACTCAGCACATATATTCTGCTACTCATGTAAAAGGTCATACTCTGGACCAAATCTGGTCCCTTAATATTTCTTTTTCATTACTCTCCATTATGCCCTGCATTTGGTCTGACCATTTTTTAATTCAGTTTACAACAACTATCAGTGGGTACACCAAATCACCACCCTTGGTGGGTGGAGAAACCAGGAAATGGAAAGCCATTAATACACCTGCCTTTATTAAAACATTGGCATCTACGTTGCCAGTACCCTACAAGGAGGTAAACCTTATGGAGGAGGAGATCTCACAATGGCTTCTAAAGGCTACTGATACACATGTGCCTTTAGTAAAATTCACACGTGCACACACCATGGATGCTCATAAGTGGTTCACCTCGGACCTTAAGAACTTAAAACTCGAGGTACGCCAGAAAGAAAGAAAGTGGAGAGCAAAATATAAGCCCCAAGACAAGGAGGAATATATCGCGGCTCGCAGAAATTATTTAAAGATCATTTTACAAAGTAAAACCGATTATTTTTCTGGGAAAATTCTAAACTCTCAAAATAAAACCAAAGACATCTTCATTATAGTGAATGATCTGTGTAATAGCGAAAGAACTGCACTTCCCTTGGCTTCCTCGCAGGAACTTTGTAATTCATTAAATGATTTTTTCATAGATAAAATTGTCACCATAAAAAAGAATATTCAAAGTCTCCCCTGCGGGGATCCCATTGAAGACATCCATCATAATCTAGCTACTCTAGATACTTTCCCATCCATTGATGAAAAGATTTTTCCAGAACTTCTTTCTCGTGTCAAATCTGGCTCGCCCTACGACAGCTACCCACCCCATATTTTAAAGGAGGTGTGTTCAGCTATTCCATCAGGAATCCTCTCTATTCTGAATGCATCACTTATACAGGGCAAGGTCCCTGATAAGTTTAAAAATGCCACTGTGATCCACTATTAAAAAAACCGGGAGCAGACCTCCTATATCCAGTCAATTACAGGCCTATTTCCCTTCTCCCTTTTTTCTCTAAACTCCTGGATGCTCATGTATCCAGGTGTATGTCTAATTTTACTGAAAGCTCGGAATACCTAGAACCGAATCAAGTGGGTTTTCAACCATCTCACTCAACAGAAACTGTCATTTGGCTGTCCAGGATACGTTAAGATCTAATGCAGATAAGGGCATCCACCAGGCCCTGGTGCTCCTTGATTTGCCGGCCGCGTTCGACACGGTTGACTATAACATTCTGATCAGCAGTGTCGAGCAGGCCGGCCTCAGGGGCCCCGCACTGAACTGGATTGCCTCTTTTATTACAAATCGTACACAGTCAGTGAGATTAGGGTCTTTCACAGCCCCAGAATGTCATCAACCTGTGGGGTTCCCCAAGGTTCGTCACTTTCCCCTTTATTATTTAATTTATATCTTCGTCCACTGATTCACTCTTTAAAAAATTATAAAATCACCCTCCCCTAAACACCCCGGACTCAGCTGCTGAATGATCGGCCGTTATGTCACACATATAGAGATGGACGACCCTAAATCATCTCAAACTTAACCCGGGCAAGACAGAATTGATCTTGCCGGGGGAAAGCGAACTGAGCTGGGGTCGACATTTTTGGCCAACCGATATGGGAATCCCTCCCACAAAGACCCACTCGGTTAAAAGCCTAGGGATCACACTTAAAGAGGATCTATCTCTTAAAAGACATTTAGGAATGGTGGTCTCTTCTAGTTTCTTTCAACTTAGAAAGATTAGGAAAATCGCCCACTTTTTAACACACTCAGCACTCATTCAAGTAGTGATTGCCCTTGTTCTCTCCCGTCTGGATTCTTCTAACAGTCTTTATTTGGGCCTTCCAACTGGCCTATTAAAACGTCTCCAGATGGTCCAAAACCAGGCGGCTAGGCTTATTTGGAAACAACCCACGTGGCAATCAATTAGGGCTGGGCTGGAAAAACTCCACTGGCTGCCAGTGGTCCAGTGAATTGCTTTTAAAGCAGGTTGCATCACTTTTAGGGCGCTCCATGATAATGGCCCTATATTCATTAGGAAGTCCATTACTAACTATAAACCTCAGCGCAACTTACGCTCTACATATCTAGGCCTTGCAAATGTCTCTTCATTTAAGAGGAAACGCCAGGGTGGCAGCTGCTTCTACCATCTGGCTGCCTCTCTTTGGAACGCTCTTCCACTTCCTATTAGACAGAGCAATGATTTACTGGCATTTTGAAAGTCTTTAAAAACGTGGCTTTTCCAACAGGCTTACGCTTAGAACTGTGTTTAGTGTCATGAACAAATAGCGCCAAGAAACCCAAGGGTGTACGTGCGCTCTAGAAATAGTTATTAACATAACAAAACATAACATAACCCTACAGTGAATCCAATTTTGAACACCGCTTTGCGAGAAGGGTCTATGCCACAAATGTGGAAACATGCTAAAATTCTTCCGCTACCAAAGAAACCTTCGGCAGATCCCGAGGCGGCCAGTAACTATAGGCCCATATCACTCCTGCCTTTTTTCTCCAAGGTTTTGGAGAAATATGTTAATGGAGTCTTAACAAATTATGTGGAGACTAATCACTTGTTGCATTCTGGCCAGTCAGGTTTCAGAGCTAACTTTAGCACCGAAACAGCTCTGCTAGAAGTTGCGGAGGAGGTAATGCGGTCTTGGTTTTACTGGGCCTCTCTGCAGCCTTCGATACCGTGCCCCATAACAGAATACTGCAAAGACTCAGTGAAAGCGGTATTAGTGGCACCGTATTGAGTTGGTTTGTCCTTTCTTTTTAACAGCTCCCAAACCATTTGGTGTCCACCTTTTGCTGCGGCAATTCCTCTTATGAATGTTTGGGTCCCCCAGGGACATTATTTAATCTGTATATGGCCTCTCTCGCCGAGAAAAATGGTGCTAAAATAGTGTCATATGCTGATGACACCCAGCTGCTGTTTACATGCGAGAAGGGTGTTGAATTCAATGGCAACTTAATTAATACCTGTCGCTCTAAAGTCTTCTCTTGGCTAAGTCTTAATCATTTAAAATGTAACTCCGAGAAGTCAGAAATTATTTGTTTCGGTCCATGCCCGTATGAAGCTTGGCATGCAAGGTGGCCTCAGGACTTGTCCCCCTTGTGTCATCTGTTTCCACCGTGACAAATCTAGGGGTCAATTTGGATGTGGCCCTTTCCATGAAGGCACAAGTCCATACGATGGCTGGGGTCTGTTTTGGGTTGCTGAGAATGCTTCAAAATGTTCTCCCCTTGCTCTCAGTCCCCTATAGGAAAACAGTATTTTCATGACCCTGGTAGTCTCTAGATTGGACTATGTTAACTCCTTTTATACTCGGCCTCCCTGAATACCTCTTGGGTCGACTACATTCAGAACGCGGCGGCTAGGGCAATTTTTCTGACAGGGCCCAGAACATATACCACCCAGCTTCTGTCCTCGCTGCACTGGCTCCTGGTGTGGAAAAGAATTCATTTTAAAGCCCTGGTCTTGGTCTTTAAAGCTTTCCACAATATTAGAGCCCCTTACCTTAGGGATAGATTCCAACCTTATCTTCCTCAGCGTACTTTGAGATCTGCTTCCCAACTTCTGATCACCGCCCCTAAGGTTCAACTCTCATGGGTAGGGGGCAGATCTTTCCGTGCAGTGGCCTCTCGGGTGTGGAATAGCCTACCTTTCTCCATCAGACAGAACCCAGACCTCCTTACTTTCAGGATGAGTCTGAAAACGTGGCTATTTCAGTTGTGAACCTCATAGCAGTGGTTTGCTTTGTTCGACGTTTTGTGGTCGATGTTTTTCCCAGTGCCGGGACACTCCGAGGAGTAGCCGTGCGCTTTATAAATATGAGCAAACATAACATAACATAACATCTCCTATGATATTATTGTGTTGATCAAGTATCAGTCAATCACAGGGGAGGGGACAGGGTGTTGAGGTTGAGACGCCTAGAGTCCCATTACATAATCGATCTTCAAGCAAAGACACCCCCTGGGTTGAACAGTAGCAAGGAACTGGATATCTATTTAGGGGATTAATCCCCTTCTGGGTTTTGAGTGTCTGTCTAAAAAGATTTGTTCATGAGTCTATACACCCCTATCAGAGGCATTGAATAACTACCTTTAGTAAATTAGGAATGGGGGATGTATTTATTAATTGATTTCATCATTCTCTGTTCTCTACTTTCATTATACATTATTTTGCTTTTTGATGCTTTGTTTACCTTTTTCCGGATAGTTTTAGGATATCTATCTAATTTGATGAAATACAAATAATGCTGCTCACTTTACCATCTTGCAAATATTTACAATGAATTTATGTATTTTATGTGATTGCATTTAGTGTGGCAACATAAGATGGAAATTGGCCCATTCAGGGCGTGATGAAATAACGGTTTATGATGTGCCCATCCAGGGCGATATTATTGGAAGGGTAGGCAAGGCAAGGCAAGGAAAGCTTTATTCGACTGTTGTATTTAACAATCATAAAAGCACATACAACATACAGATAAAATTGCATTTAGAACTACACAAATTAATAAAATAATCAAATCACAATATTTACAGAATAAATAAAGATTAAATCGACTCTGCTAAAAACCACATACAAAAACTGGAGGAATTCACAGCAGTTACAATTCATCAGTTAACATACTCTTTATCAATTGAAGCACCTTCTTCATGAAAATTGCTAACTTCCATGCTACATGTTCGTGCTTTAGTAAGTGCAATCAAATTAAACTTGGGCGGCATTGCCTCAACCCCTGTTGTTTTAAAAGTGGCATTATCCACACTTTTCTCAACTCTACATAAAATTTACAGAAAAGGACTTAGTGGATGGTGGATTGCTCAGATTGTTTATCACAAGATCAGAGTATCAACATGCGTGACCAATCGTTAATTTTTGTGAATGTCACTAATCCGTGGACTTTGTCCAATCTAAATCTTGTTAAAAGCAGCCTATACGAACCCCCAGGTTACAAATGATAAATACAGCTCCATTCCCAAGGTTGTGAGCGTTAATTGATGTTGCATGACGCTAGGCTTTAAGATTTCCTCTGACATCCTTATAGAGGCCAATAATACAAGACCCTCTCTCTTAAAGGCCTTTCTGGTAGTCGCCAGCATGGCGCTCGGGTTAGTAAAGTATTCTGGGTGACCCAGATCATTAATGAAGTCCTGTACAAACCTAACCCAAGGAATCTTAAGGGCCCCCTCCAGTCTGATAGTATCTTTCAAAATCTCCCTATTTAGTTTGGTCTGGTCCTTACTCCAAAGCCTATACCATAAAAGTATTGGTTCCAACTTGATGAGGTCGAAAATGAAGGGGAGACCCAACTCCTCGTGACAGGCATAAGAGGAGGTGCTAGGCGGAATGGATAGAATATACCTGAGAAAGGGGTTTTACACTGTTTGGAGTGCAGAGGAATTACCAAAACGCCACACCCCAGCCCCATACATCGTGGTGGAATTGCACTTGGCCTTATAAATTCGCAGGAGTTCGCCCGGAGGCTTCCTTCCTGACTTCTTTGCAAAAGATGCAAGTTCACTAGTTGTCCTAGAAATCGCCATTTTTTTGTTAGTTATCGTTTGGGCCCATGAATCATTTGGCTGAATAAGATGCCAGGATAGTAAAAACTCTTAGTTGAGGATCATTTCCTGCCATCTACAAAATACCTGTCAACCTCTGGGACCCATGGCTGCATCTCATGATATATGTCTTAGAGATGTTTATACTTAGTCCAAGAGGCTTCAGATAGTTATTAAAACTGTCTAGGACCCACTGCAAGCCTATTTGTGTGCGCACCATCAGTACGACGTCATCGGCGTAAAGCAGAGCCGGAATCAGCCGCCCATTAACTTTGGGATAGTCTGGGCCCTTCCATAGTAGGGCTTCTCCCAATCCATTGACATATAGATTAAAAAGGAAGGGGCCAGCACACAGCCTTGCCTGACCCCTCTCATGATAGGGAAGGCTTTAAAGCGCTCACCACCCAGGCCATAGTGCACACTAGCAGTAGCTCCGCTATATAGACGCTGTAGAAAAGCGATTATATGTTGATCCACCCCCGCAGTCTTAAGAATCTCCCATTATCTATTGTGCCTGACCGAATCAAAGGCCACGGTGAGGTCCACGAAGGCCAGGTATAGTCTACCCTTTTTAGCTCTAGTATGTTTTCCTATTATAATTGCTAGGTTCAGGCTTTGTTCAATAGTGCCGAGCCCTTCCCTAATGCCATACTGTAAATCAGATAATATATGTGTATCCTCTGCCCAGTCTTGCAAGCATTCTAAAATAACACGTCCTGCCACTTTGACCATCGAGTCAAGCAAGGATATCGGTCTATAGCAACCGGGGTCATTGCGGTCCCCCTTCTCATATATTGGTATAATAATTGATTCCACCCAGGTCTTAGGAATATTTGCATCACAACTTGCGTTAATAACTTGAGTTCATATAGGGCCCCATAAAGAAACGTCGGATTTGAACAAGTCTACTGGCACGCCATCCGGTCCAGGGGCCTTACCACACAGACTGAGAACAAGAGCTCTATTCACTACTTCCAGCATGACTTGCAGCTCCACCTTGTCCTAATGGGACCCTTGCTTCTAGTCAGGGTAAGAGGGAAACACTCTTACATAACCTCTGCTCACGCCCTGGGTAGCTTGGCATGAGCAGGCAAGGCTTATCAAAGGCAATGTGTAAAGTATTTGCACCAACACTCACAGTAACACAGTGAAAATACCACAAACTGACCCCACAACAGTTTAGAAAAATAAAGGCATTTTAATCTAAACTACACAAGACCAAAACGACAAAAATCCAACATACACAGTTAAAGAATATGGTTGCAAAAGAGTTCTCAAAGTTGCGATAAAATAATCCACAGTTGCCTGAAAAGTTCACAGTTGCGTCACATTTAGCCAACAGTACCTTTAAAGGCGACAAAGTTCCAAAACAGAAGCTGGTGCGGTGGAAAACAAGCGATGTGTCACTCCTGAGACCTTGGGGAGGCGATACGACAACTCCGCTGGATGTAGCGGGCGTGTTGCAGTGGCTCCGGTCTGTATGGGTAGGGATGCGATACCTTGTATGGATTCCGGTGCGGAGGTTCCGTAGTGAAATATGCTTGCAAAGGCACGATGCGATGATCTTTGGAGTTGCGACGATCTCCGGGGCGACGATGCGCGGACCAGTGGTGATCTTCCTCTCGCAGCTTCTCGATACGATGGCTCTGCGACGACACTCGCAGTGGCGCAATGTGGTCCGCAAGCAAGCGGTGCGACGAGCTCACTCAGCGACTACAGGCTCTGCAACAACACTCGCAGCGGTTGTAATCTTCCTGCACCGGTCTGGTGCGTCCCGCAACCGAAGGATGCGCTGACTCTGGCAGCGGCAACAGGCGCTGCGGCGATATCGGCCTTCGTAGCGGCGGGAAATTACTCTCACTGTCAAGGATGCGCTCCGCAAGCGAGCGAAGCAACAAAACTTGCAAAAAGTCTTTACAAGCTTGGTTTCCAGCTTCCCAACACAGGTACAACTTCCAGAAGCACCACAACTGGCCCAAGCACTCTAGGAAGGACAGACCTCTCTCAGCAGAGTTCAGGGAAACTGGGGGTGAAGTCCTTTTGTTTCTGAGACTTCTTAACAGGGAGCCAGCTATTCTCAGGCCTTGGAGATTCCTTCAAGCAAGGGGACACAGCACAAAAAGCAAAGGCCTTCCCCTCTCCTTGGCAGCAAAGCAACTGCAGGACAGTCTTCCTTCTTCAGTTTCAGCTTTATCCTTGGCAGAGGTTCCTTCTTGATTCCAGGATGATCTGATTGTCTGTAGTCAGGGGTCCTGTACTTATACCCCTAAAAGTCTTTGATCCCTTTGTGCTGGAGGGCTCTTAACCCGGTCTGAACCAGTTCTGGGTGTTCCTTGAGCACTTTGTTTTCCTGGCCTCTCCTTTCCTTTCAGGGAGAGGGGCAGGGTCATCAGCCGCCCAGCAGGAGGTGGAGCCAGCATTGTGGAAGGCAGGCACAGCCCTATTCAGGCCCAGATGCTATCCCCTCCCACCACTCAAGATGCAGATGCAGTCATCCAGCATAGGGCTGACTTAGCCAGCCTCCTGGGGGCTCCCAGTCTCTGTCACTCTCAAAGCAGACAGTCAATTCACAAACAAATAGGCCAAGGCACACAGAAAGGTCAGACATGAGAACAGCAACTTTCTAAAAGTGCTGTTCTCAAACACAGGATTTAAAAACAACCTTTCCTAAAAGATGTGTTATTAAATTCTGAGTTCAGGGATACCAGACTTTTATGTCCTATCTTGCTCCTATGATAAGATATGCTGTGGAGAAGTGTGGCTCAATGGTTAGAGCGGCAGACCCTGATGCAGAGGTCTAGCCTGTGACCAGGGTTCAATTCCCCACCTTGGCGGGTCTTGGGCTCAAAAATTCCAAGGACCTGATAACTCTCGCCTCGGTGCCTATTCCAATCATGGAGTCCCACTATGCAACTCTGGGCAAAAGTTTGCTTAATCTCCACAACGGCCCCCACAACGCTAAGGATGCCTGGCCTCCACCTTGGGGGTGCCCAGGAGTAGACACCTCACAGGGAAAGCCAGGATGGGTTCCACAGCGGTATTCGTACAAGCGCATTGAGACCCTTGCGGGTGAGTAGTGTGCTATACAAGTATCAATTTACATTTACATTTACAATTTACATTTTTGCTGGTAGCCACTGTAGCCAGCATTCCCAAAGATAGCCTTTGGGGCAAGATAGCCTTACAATAGTGAAAAATTAAAATGGCTGTAATTCACTACCAGAGCATGTCATCTGCTCAAGTACATGCTCTACCTTTCACATACACTGCACCCTGCCCAAGGTGGTACCTTGGGCCTTCCATAGGGGTGACCAATGTGTACAGAAAGGGAAGGGTTAGGCTTGACCAGTGGCGACACTGACCAGGAGGACATGGCAGTTCACAGACTGCACACATGCACTGTGGTGGCAGGCCTGAGACACCATTTTAGGGCACCTCATGTGGGTGGCACAATCAGTGCTGCAGCCCCACTAGTAGCATTTGTTAGCACCAGCCCTGGCACACTCAGTGCACTTTACTAGGAACTTCTTGGTGACACAAATATGCCAATCATGGATTACCAATCATAATAACAATTTACACAGGGAGCACTTGCACTTTGACACTGAATAGCAGTGCCAAAGTGCCCAAAGCATCTAAACCAGCAAAAACGAAATCCAGCACAGCATCAAAAATACAGGAGGTAGAGGCAAAAGATAGGGGGAAACCACGCCAAAGATGCCAGGTCTAACAGGTACCAAGCGAGTGTGAGACAAGCTTTCCTTGGTCGCTATAGACCTTGGAAAAGTGCTTGATCCAAGATTCCTCGGATATAGCGAACTCAACTGAGGGACCCTTACCAGCTGTTAAAAAAGGGTACCTTACTGCTCTCCAGAAATCAGCACTATCTTTCCGTTTTGCCGTGCTTTGGAGGGATTCCCACGCTTCATCTCTCATAGCACTTTTCCTCGCCTTAATTAAGGGTGGGCGGCCAGCTACGCTCCGTGCACGGAGTGCACGGAGTGCCGTCTCCTACGCATTTTGCGTAGCGGGCGTAGCCAGGCGGCACTCCGCGCGCTCCGCAGACGGTGCGTAGCCGGCCGCCACCCGCCTCCCTCCCGCCCTCCCCAAATACATAAATAAAAGTAAAAAAAGCTTTTAAAAACACTTACCTTGTCTGCCTGCGTCCCCGGGGCTCCCTCTCGCCGTCCCGCGATTCGTGCCGCCATTTCGGATCCTAATGCGCATGCGCGGGCGGCCGCGCATGCGCATTTCTCATGAGGAATGCGCATGCGCGGCCGCCCGCGCATGCGCATTAGGATCCGATTCGGTGGCGGCGCGAATCGCGGGACGGCGAGAGGGAGCCCCGGGGACGCGGCAGACAAGGTAAGTGTTTTTAAAAGCTTTTTTTACTTTTATTTATGTATTTAGGGAGGGCGGGAGGGAGGCGGGCGGCGCGGAGTGGGGCTACGCGGAGTGGGCGGGTGGGCGTAGTTGTGCGCCCACTTCGCGTAGCTCCGCGGAGCCCCACTCCGCCCACTACGCCCAGGGTTAGCCTTAATAGCCCGTTTATGTTCCAGTCTAGCCAATGTAATCCTATTAGGAAAGCTAGGGTGCCTATGTAACTTGCGCTTCAGATTTGAATGCGCTTGAGTACATTTCTTATCAAACCACCGAGAATCCTTAGTTTTATTACGATGTTTTACAAATAATAGATTCCTAACCTCTTTTGAGATTTCAACAAAAGACTGCACTATGTCCTCACTCAGACAAGTTTCAATGCGGGTTTACATGAATTCCTGATTAATTACTTTAACAACACTTCTGAATCCACTTTAGCCCACCGTAAAGAATAACAGTTAGTTTTAATCTATCCAATAACCGGGTTGAATTTTTCGGGCCTTTTAGTCCTATACATAGGCATTTTAACAGATGAGCATAGTGGAAAATGGTCACTTATGGAAATGTCCCCCACCTTAAAGCAAAGCACCCATGTTGCACAGATGCTTGAGGCTAACATGAAATCAATAGTGGATGAAAGGCCTCTACTGTTAAAAGTACTTGGCTTGTGTACTGGAGTGGCTAAATATTCATTTACAAATCCCAGATCACTAGTGAATAGGAGTTCATTGAATAGTTCCCCCACCAAAGTGTGACAAAAGTGGGTATTACACTCCCCCTCTTCGTTACCAATGCCACACATTCTAAGATCCTGCAAATTGCACAAAGCACAATTGAAATCCCCCACCACAAATATCATGGAGACTTTCGATCCAGTATTACAGTTGTCATTCAGTGCCCTCCTAGGTTTTTTCCCACCAATGGAAGAGTATGAATTAGATTACTAATGTATTAACCAAGGGCACACACGTCCGTTTTAGAGGGGATAGCTACAATACATTTGGGTGAAATTCCATTCACGTTATTTGTCGTACCAATGTTGCCTCTTTTTGGAATAATAAATCATAATTGATCCATACAGGGTGTGGTTGTATTTTAAATTGTATCTAGCATATGTGACGCTTTGCACCATTGGTATTAATACAGAAAAACAGGACCAATATAGCGGAATCTTTATGCCTTCTGTTGTGGTGTTTTGGTTCATCCGTTTATTGAGGGTGGTCCTTTGTCTGTTGCCACACAGAAGTGCGAGGCTAATGTTGTTATAAAATATGGAGGTTTTGGCGTTTCCGGCAAACACCGGGAAAGGCTGTTGCTGAAACGCGTCTGTGTGCCTGCAGTCCGTTGAATAAACTACGGAACTCACCCTGTGAGTACTATCTTCCTTGGGTACGATTGCTCTGTGGAGATTGGAAGCGGTGATATATATATATATATACACACACACATATATATATATTGATATATATATATATATATATATTTATTACCTACTGGCGGTCGCCAGTAGGTATATATAGTTAGGATTTTTTCTCTATGGGATTTTTGAAAATTCTATGTCTAATAACTTTGGCGTTTGTGGACGGAATTGGCTGAAATTTTCAGGAAAATGGAACATTTTGTTTCTGAGCAGCCACTAAAAATTTGGGGGGGGTTTGTCAAGGGGGGGCCGAGAAAAAAGGGGGGTCCCAAAACGCGTTTTTCCCATGTTAATTTCCATAGGGCGGTTGGCCTCATTTTTAGCCCGAACGGCTGAATGGATTTGCACGAAATTTGGCAAAATTGTAGGGACTGTTAGCCCGATGTGCCTTTGCTAGGTCTCAATATATGTGCTCCAGTGGATTTTGAGAAATTAACGTTCAAAAAAAGATATATATCTGTAACAGCGCTCCGGGTAGCGCTCCGGTTCGCGTACTTGACGCGTAACGGAACTTCGCGAAGCGAAGCTGATTGGCTCTCCGGTGTCTGTCAACATTCTAAACAGTCCGGAGCGGCCGCCATCTTGTCTCTCGGTAGGATCGAGAGACAAGAGGAGGCCAAAACAAAGGGGGAAATGACCATAAGGGGGCATAGTAGATCCTCCCTGACCCCCTAGGTTTGATGTGGAGGCTTTAAAAGGGCCCCGCGGGGCAAAAAAAAAAAATAAATCGTTTTTTTCGTGGGGTGCGCCCGGTATGCGTAACGGAAAGCGGACTGGGGAGCGTACTACAAGGAAACAAGAATGATTGACTTTTAACTTATTGTATGTTTATAGACTTTTTTTTTTTTTCTGCTGAGTGACGTCTCGGCCTATCTCCACGGGATGCAGTCCCTACCATCTCGGCGTTTAAGCCCAGGGGGACCGGTAGTGTGGGAGAGATAACGTCTGTTAACGTTCGATTCGAAGGAAATCAGGAAGTGTTGAAAAACATTGTCTGCGCCATCTTGCCTTTTTTCAAATGCCACACTTTTGTCGTGCACGGCAGCCATTTTAGATGCCTTGACCAGACCCACTCTCTGCACGCTGTTGATCCTTAGCATGGCTCCCCACCCTCGCAAGCATCTCCCCCAGGCACTGGTCACCCCCGCTCTCTGTCTTATGCATGGGCAATAAACCTCCCCCCATCTGCGCTGCTCTTCCTTGAGAATCCCACCCTGTGCCCGCCCGACACCTCCCTTTCGCCCTATTCACTACCGCACCCTCTGACACTCCTCTTCCTCTGTGTCCGATTGTCCAGGCCGGTCCCAGGCTATCACCTAGCCTTGCAGATGTAGTTTATGGCCCCAGCTGTAAAGAATCACCCCTCTTCAAAGGAGTTACAGTAGATCAAGGCCCCCACCCGATGAGATCCGTCACACCACACGCGTTCCTACTATCTGAAAACCATCCTGTATTGTGATTGGGGAGGGGACCGAGCCTGAAGCGGAAGATTCCAGGGATGCCTCTTTGTACATCAAAGTTTTTACAATTATGTGTCACATTAAAAATATATAGCACTCCAACAAAGTAGTAGGATTAGAAAACTTTAATAACTTATAAATATATACAACGCAACAAAAACAGTAAATACATTTAAACATTTTTTTGAAAAAAGAAGCAACAATGGTCAGTAGCTGTGTTTTGTGCGAATAGTCCCAAGGCAGCACAACGTGCTGAGTTCTGGACGGCACCCAGGTGATGTTACCTGGGTGCCGCACTGGTTTTTGGTATCCTACAATGCAGCTCCGAAAAACGGCGTGGGGCGTCCCGGGGGGTGCGGGGGGAGGCCTCGTCAGTAGCGGTCTGTTGTGCGAATAGTCCCAAGGCAGCAGAACGCGCTGAGATGTGGATGGCACCCAGGTGATGTCCAGTAAGTTGCCGCACTGGTTTTGGTATCCTACAATGCTGCTCCGAATAACGGCGTGGGGCGCCCCGGGGGGGGTGTGAGGCGGCGTGAACGGGCCTCCCCAGGTGGAGGCTCGTCTGCTGTAGTGGGGCGCCCCTTTACCGTTTCAGTTGCCATTCCGCCCGCTTTTGGTACACTGTGCCAAAATCTGCCATTCAGCTGAGTTGCGCCCACTCTTGCGGTGCAGCGATAGGCGGCTGCCACAGGACTCTCAAAATGGCGGCAGGCTCTTTCCTTTTTGGGCCTGGTCCACTGAAATGGCCCTGGGACACCTTGGAACTCGGACGCTTGTCTGCTAGGTCTTGGACCCCATTCTCGAAAGCGTCCCCTCAGCCTTGAAGATTCTACAAAAGTCTTGGGGGCCCCCGACTCCTGCAGGCTTCGGTGGGGAGCGGCTGCCATGATTGCTCGCGGAATGACCACGACGGAGCCACGAGATGGTGGTGCTTTCATGCTGACGCCAGCTTCAGTCTAAAACATCCAGAAACAAGGTGGGGCTTTCATCGTTTGGGAAAAAAAAATGTTTTAATCCAATGAAAAGTGTTATTTTTAGGTCATATGATCAAGCCTTCCATCATTAGGAAACCAAAAGTAAAATGAACCAATGAAAAGTTTTATAAACAAGTCACATGACCTGTTATGCGGCATAGGGCTATAAAAAGCGTAGAAAATCCGTTGGCACGTGAGGCGGCGTCAGTAGTGGACCGATGTGCGAATAGGCCGAAGGCAGCACAACGCGCCAAGATCCGGATGGCACCGAGGTGGTGTCCAGCAAGTTGCTGCACTGGTGTGGCCATCCTACAATGCTGCGCCGAAAGTCGGCGTGGGGCGCCCCGTTGGCCTGTGAGTTCGCGTCAGTCAGTGGGGGCTGTTTGAGGATCTGACTGCATTGGAAAGCAATGTGATGCTGTGCGTCGCCCCCAAGATGGAGGTTCCTCGGCTGCAGTGGGGCGCCCCTTGGTGTTTCACTCGCTATGCAGCTGAGTTGCGTGCGCACTTGCGGCGAATAGGCCGAAGGCAGCACAACGTGCCGAGATCTGGATGGCACCAAGGTGGTGTCCAGAAAGTCGGCGTGGGGTGCCCCGTTGGCCTGTGAGGTGGCGTCAGTAGCGGACCAATGTGTGAATAGGCCGGAACCAGCACAAGGCGCCAAGATCCGGATGGCACCGAGGTGGTGTCATAGTTGAGAGTTCTCAGCAGCGCTTGTAACACTGTCTGAAGCTTATTTGCACCTGCTGCAGCTTCACTATTGCCCTGGTGTGGCCTAAGATCGCCCATGACATAGGCGGCCGCCTCCCGGGGTCCGGCGGAAATGTTTTCCTTTTCCTTTGTGCATCTTGTCCCACAATGCGTTTGACCTGAAGACACGACCAGGTCCCTGAATGTGTGCAGGGGGACGCTATTGATTGAATCAAAATGGCGGCTTCACACAAAGCTGACTCAAGCGTTGCTGCTGATGCTATACAGACAAAAACTGGTTTTCAGTTTGTACATTCTTCAGGATTTTTCCATCCAAGGCTGGTTGAGAGTTTGTAGAACAATGGCTTCAGATTTTCAACATACTACTCTTCAACATTCTTCCTAAATGTAACAATGTGAGACTCACTAGGAGAACGGTGTAGTGAGGGCCACAAACGGCTGTTTATCTTTCCTTTCAAAATGCTGTCAACAATATTTTCGGAATGGAAGACACCACAAGGCGCTGAGATTCGGTTGGCACCGAGGTGGTGTCCAGCAAGTTGCCGCACTGGTGTGGCCATCCTACAATGCTGCGCCGAAAGTCGGCGTGGGGTGCCCGAAGGGGGGGGGGGAGGCGGCGTAAACGAGCCTCTCCCGCTTCTCCATGTGGAGGCACTTCATCTGCAGTGGGGCGCCGAGATCCGGATGGCACCGAGGTGGTGTCTAGCAAGTTGCCGCACTGGTGTGGCCATCCTACAATGCTGCGCCGAAAGACGGCGTGGGGTGCCCGAAGGGGGGGGGGAGGCGGCGCAAACGAGCCTCTCCCGCCTCTCCAGGTTGAGGCACTTCATCTGCAGTGGAGCGCCGTCTAGCTGAGTTTCGCCCGCTCTTGCTGCTACAGCGACAGGCTGCTGCAACAGGACTCTCAAAATGGCGGCCTGTTCTTTGGATTTGGGCCTGGTCCACTAAAATGGACCTGGGACACCTTAGAACTCGGACGCTCGAATTTTTTTTCCTTTCCTCTACATGCAAAAAAGGTAAATGCCAGGTACGTTACCTGCCTCATCTGCCACGATGTACTCTCCAGAAGAACCGAAAAAAAATATAGTTATGGTAATTATACCATGCATCGTCATATGGAGAGGTGGCACCGATTAATTATAGTGCTGCACAAAAGAGAGATTTGGAGGACAACCCCCGACCTGCCAGTACATTCACCAAAGAAGTGGCACTGACAGCATCAGAGGCAAGGGAAACGGTCCCAAATATTCAGAAGAACTTTGGAAAGATTAAAATGACATGTTTAGATTGTGGCAAATTAATTTCATGTGGACAGATGAGTGTTACTCTAATAAATACAGCATATGAACATCATCATAGTCGATGGTTGGTGGAGACATTTTGACTATATCCTGGACCTGCCCGTCCTCGCCCAAAATGGCGCCGGAATAAATGGGACTCGTAACTCCTTGTTGTGTACTGGTTGCACAACCTTGATATCACGAGATACGTATGCAGTTTTGAAGCACATGGCGGGCGGGGACGAGAATTGATTGAATATTTCGACATCCCTATTGATATTAAGTTCTGATGTGTTATTGATTACTGTACTATTGAAAGTTCGAATTAACGTCACCCATGGTACTTGCCCGCAAATGTATATCTAGATAATTTTATTGTAACTGGCCCTGTCGTATTTTAATTATAAAATGTACGTCCACCGATTCCGCAACTGTTAGACACCTTAGTTCTTGCAACCTAATGGCCCGCCCGTTACGTTCCTCTACAGTGTAAATGTCTCCTCATCATATACGATTACAGTTTGCTCCGTGGCCGGCCCACGTGGTTATAGGCCCGTATTTGTATACTGACATTTTCACAATAAAGGTTTTTAAAAGAAAACATGGTAGTAGTATTTACATTGGTAAAGTTTTTAATAATAGTCACTGTTTTCGAATCAGTAAAAGGAAAGTGAAATAAAGCAGTCCAATTACATGAAGGGTAAAAGGTATAATACGCAGGAACGCAGTAAAGATAAATGGTCAAGGGCTGTTGTGTTTTCTACTCCTGCAACATAAAGTGATCGATAAGAATCTGATATTCAGGCGTATCGGCGACTAAGACAGCAGGCCGAGCCTCTTTTGCTCAACGGCTCCGTCATGGGACGAAGAAACGCCCTTTTTCTCGAAAAAGGAATATATTTTACTTGCAGGACAGTTATAAATTTTCCGGGAAAGTACATTAGCTTGGAACATTATAACATATATGTTTAAGAAAAAATAATGTTCGAAAGTAATAAAAAGTGTAATTTTTAGGCCATATGACCAAGCCTTTCATCATTAGAATAAGAAAAGTAAAATGAACCAATGAAAAGTTTTATTAACAAGTCACATGACCTGTTATGCTTACGTTACGCGCTGCGCGCCGCGCCCCGGATCGCTTCCGGGAAGCTGCGCTTCGCGCACCGGAGCACTTCCGGATGCGCTAACGCGGCGCGTCATATGACGCATTACACGACAACGCAGGTCCAGAATATAGTCAAAATGTCTCCACCAACCAGCGGTCGGAACACAACCCCTTTCAGCAGGATAAATAGTTCTGTTAAATGACAACAGAAGGGACAGGCAACAAGAACCATCAGTCAAAGAGGGGAGGGCAAGTTCTTCTCTACCGGGTCACGCTGGGGCGCTACCGGAACTGATCGAATTGGTAGTCTACAGTGTTTCTGGATGTTTCAGACTGAAGCTGGCGTCAGCATGAGAGCACCACCATCTCGTAGCTCCGTCGTGGCCATTCCATGAGCAATCATGGCAGCCGCTCCCCACCAGAAGCCTGCGGGAGTCGGGGGCCCCCAAGACTTTTGTAGAATCTTCAAGGCTGAGGGGACGCTTTCGAGAATGGAGCCCAAGCCCTAGCAGACAAGCGTCCGAGTTCCCAGGTGTCGCAGGGCCATTTTAGTGGACCACGCCCAAATCTGAAGAGCCGGCCGCCATTTTGAGAGTCCTGTGGCAGCCGCCTATCGCTGCAGCGCAAGAGCAGGAGCAACTCAACTACATGGTGAGCGAGACGCTGTAGTCGCAAGAGCGGGCGGTAAACAGCTGAATAGCGGAAGAGGCCCAGTGTAGCAAAAGCGGGCGGAATGGCAAGTGAAACGGTAAAGGGGCGCCCCACTACAGCGTGTCTTTAGGTCAAACGGATTGTGGGACAAGGTCAAGAATGGAAGAGTCACCAAAAGGCAAAAAGTTCCGCTTGACCCCGGGAGCCGGCCACCTATGTCGGGGACGATCTCAGGCCACACCAGGGCAACACGACTTGGGGAGGGGGCTGGAGCCAAGCGCCCCTTCCGAGTCCGCGCCATCACACCGTCCCACGGGGGCCTCCGTCAAGCGGTTCAGGGAGGCACCGCATCACATTGTTTTCAAATGCAGTCACGTCCTCAAACAGCCCCCACTTACATTGAGAATAGTGAAGCTGTAGCAGGTGCAAATAAGCTTCAGACAGTCTAACAAGCACTCCTCAAAACTTTGAACTATCAGAGTGCATGAGTTTCATGCTCGATCGATTGAGCTAGCCGGATCGGGCAACAAAAAGTATAAAATAGTTATGTAAATAGTTATTTAATAAAATGTTTTACCCTGTTACTTTGCTGGTGTGTTGTATATATTTGTAATATTTGCATAGAGTTTATCGTTATTTTGGGCGGGGTGGGTGGCGGAGCCGAGCTGTCTTGCAGCCATCATGGTGTGGAGCTCAGTTCATCTCACTAGTTTCGTATTTCTCATGAGGGGTTGTTCCTAATGTTTCTATTTTAGCGAGGTCAAAAAGAGATCCCATTAGTGGCCTACTGATTTTGCTTGATTCCTTTTGTTTTTTTACACGATTTTTCACTATCTGCAAAGACTAAACAGAGTATTGCGACTCTGTGCTTGTTTGTAAATAGAGAATGAACCAAAGAGAACCCATTCTAAAACAGTAAATGCTTGGATAACAATCAATCAAATGGAGAGAGAAGCAGGCACGACGAATTACAACGGGGGCAAAGGCCTGCGTTAACTACCCTTCACTATCTGCAAAGAGAGAGTACTCCTAATAGAAATAAGGGGGGGGCAGCATTCAAAGCAGATCAGTGTGCATAAACACGAAAATATTTTTACTTACCACGTACTTGACATTCGACAGCTTTTGATATTTGCTATTAAAAAACCATTGAAATTCACTGAAAAAACCATAGGTTAGAGACCATATATAGTTAGGAATTAGCATTTACAAAACCTTGAAAATTCACTGAAAAAAACATAGGTTATAGACCATATATAGTTAGGGATTAGCATTTACAAAACCTTATTTTACTCGCACAAAACCATTGAAATTCGCATATATAGTTAGTTGCGCTAACTATATATCGCGCACCCGCAATCCACTGCTGATGATGTCACATATTACATCATTCATGACATGGTCAGTGACATCACTGATGACATCACTGATGACATCTCAAATTACATCACTGATGACATCTCATTTGACATCATTCTTGTGCTAATACGATGAACCTCTTCAGACTCTAATATAACCTTAGATACACTCAGTGTATACAGACACTCACACACTGTCACTCATCCATGGAGTTACTCACACACCTAGTCAGTCATGCAAAGAAACAATCTCACCTCCATTTCCTCAACTATACAGTTATACACACCTTACTTATTCAAACATATACTAACACATATTTACTCTCTTATACAATCCCTGATACAAGTTCACAATGATCCATACAGCCACTCACACATTCAGTGGCTCTCATGCACAGTTATTTATATATGCCAACTCTCACATGTACTGTGTTTTACATATGTACTTACTATGACATGTAGCATTGAGATATCCATTCACTCATCAATAGACTCATGCACACAGTCAACCGCCCATGTAGCTGTTTCCACATGCACTCTTGAACTCATACACCTAGTGAATCAACTGCTCACACATGTATGCACAGAGTCACACACCTCCCAGCCACCCCCACACAAACTCAATCTCCCATACAAATACTTGGGCAACCAATCAATAACACATATAGCCTCTCGTATAGCTAATGATCAACACATGCAGCAGTTTACATCACAACAGACATACTGATGCACACATTCAGACAGTTTAGTCACTAACCCATGCATTTAGTACGACACATTTATTCACTCACTCATACAGTCAGTCACGCACCTACTAAATCCTTCATCCAGACACTTATACATCCACTCATTCTTCAATATATCAAACATATTTAAACTTTACAGAAACACACAGTCACTGGATGATGTCACCAGTGACGTCATCAGAGATGTCATCAGTGATGTCATCAGTGATGTCATTTGAGATGTCATCAGTGATGTCATCAGTGATGTCACTGACCATGTCATGAATGATGTAATATGTGAAATCATCAGCAGTGGATTGCGGGTGCGCGATATATAGTTAGCGCAACTAACTATATATGCGAATTTCAATGGTTTTGTGCGAGTAAAATAAGGTTTTGTAAATGCTAATCCCTAACTATATATGGTCTATAACCTATGGTTTTTTTCAGTGAATATATATATATATATATATATATATATATATATATATATGTGTGTGTGTGTCAGTAAATTCTTTTTTTTTTTTACAAGGGGGAGATGCAGAGTATTGTGAATTAACGATTTAGCGATGATGGGAACCTTTTGGTTCCTGATGGACTCCGTAGAACTATGTCATAAGTGTTCTGATGGGGTGAATAGAGTTCATGTTTAAAAAGCTGAGTTTGCAGGGTTGCATCAATGAACCCCACATGCATTTACCCCACATGTCTTTACAATGCAGTCACTACTCAGACTGCGATATTATCACGTGTTACTTTACAACGAATTGCTTTAGGGTGCGCTGGACTTTGGAATAGTATAAATTACTATTCCAACTCCAGCCTACCCAACAGTAGGGAAGGTGTTGGACTTAAAAATCCTACACCAGTCCAAGAACACGCCCCCTACAGCAAGTCGCTGTAGTGACTTTCAGATTAAAGTAACACGTGGTAACGTCTCAGTCGGGGGTAGTGACTGCGTTGTAAAGGCTGGTAGTTGTTGAGACTGCAGAGTAAAGGATGTTTCAGAGTTCGCAAGTACAGGCACAGGAATAATGGCATGTGATACTAAGCTCCATGTGTGGCGTATTCATTTATGAGTACTGAGGCTGGGTAGTACATTACAATAGGTGTCTCTCGAACATAGGTGTCATGTTCATAAAGTAAACCAATCATGAACAGCAATTTTGATCTTCCTGGTGAAATTTAGTTTCCATGCCTAAACCCTTAACACATCCAAAATAGATCAAACAGGTTTGTCTTTCCCCACTGGAAATACACTACTATTGTGTTTTTAGAGCAACGCTTGAAGTAAGGGGCATTTTATAGTCTGGATGCTAATTCTCTGTATATCTTCTATGTTCTATTTCCGGTAACTGCAGAAGAATAAAGCAAACAAAAAACGTGTTGTTGACAGAAAAATCTCTAAGGCAATCATGACACTGTAAAAACCATGAGTCGCATCAGCTCAACATTGTTCTCATGACAGCAGGTCATCATAGGATAGCTGGAGGCAGGAAATAACAAGATGTGCAGCTTTAACATCGTAAGAGGCAACAGGGCTTATAATCAATGTGTATGTGCTGAAATAATCTCAAGGCAAATTTGCATATGGAAATAAATATAGTTTTTATTTGCATGGCGATTGACAATGCTAAAATAATCTGCTACCTAATCATTCTTTAATGTTTTGATCTAACCTGTGATAGATCAATTATTACTCATAATGTCATTAATGCTATTCTTCTGTAGCAATACCTAGGATGATCCCTAACATTAGTGGTGTATGTGGTGACTTTCCGCACAGCATTGGTACTTATTTGTTCTTACAATAATGTCCTTACTAGACTTTGGTATTCCATTTTTTTAATCAGAAAAATGCTGTATGTGTATGTAAAATCCTTGTACCCCTCTGTGTCTGGTAAGCTGAACACAACATACCTCTGTAAATAAAGGCCAATGGAAAATCTAATATTCTCAAATTTTTCCTAAAGATGAAGAAGCCAAATGCAAAAAGCAGTGAGTTCCATGTGGAAGAGTCTTGTATGCATAATGTACTGCCCTCAAAGCAGTTGCATCCCAGTGGCCCAACTGAAAGTCTGTTTTAGGAAGTCAACTTTACAAATCTTATCTTTCTGTATGTTATCAAAACTTTAGTGAGATAAAAAGGTGCCTAGCAGTACCAGCTATGAAAAATCTAGCATGTTCCAAATGTGGTCACTAGAGACTTAGGGGGTGTTGGAACTGGGGTAGCCTGGCCTAGGGCAAGACATAAACTTCAGAGGCACAGTGTTAAGGTTGCAGACCACCCAAAAGTAAAACCACGCAATATCACACAAAAGAAAACGCTACACCAAAAATGTCGAAAAATAAGTACTGCTTTATAAAAATAATTTGCTCTTTGGTTTCAGAATATACAATCTAGGACATCTCAGGATATTTTAGAATCAGCAATCACATTTCCAAGACTGTTAAATGAATTACTAGTTTAACTCCTACAGTACTCTTAATCTTATTATTATTCAATCACCTTCAGCAAGTAGCTCTTTTCTCTTGTCATACAATTAATTAAGTGCAACAATTCAGCTTCAGATGGAATCACAGTTCATTACATATCAGTTTCAATAAGAATCACAATACCGTACATTACAGTCACTAAAAGGATTCACTACTGAGCAATTGACTATAGGGGAACAGATTTATGATCACATTTAACCTAGATCACCCTGGCCAGATTATAGACAAAGTAGGCCTCCTCCCGGTAACCAGTTCCAAGGTTATCACCAAGAAGAATAGCTGGATTCACTCCTCAGATTTCTGACAACCTAGAACCCTTGTTGTTCACTGTGAGGGTGTTGGGAATCACCTCTGATGACAGTATTTCTCACTGCCTGAAAAAGGCTCCCTGGCATCCGTTTTCCCACACCCCCACTCTCCTTACTTTTAATTCCAAGAATTGGGATCGTCCTGCGCCAGGCTGATAGGAATAGCGATGAAGGGGATCAAGGAGCTGTGACTTGGGGGGGGCGGCCCTCACGCCTCACGACGCTCCACAATGCCCATTCTCATGCTCCTTCCTCCCCACTCGGGCCAGCTCCTCTATGTGGCGCTCGAGGGGAAGGTTATGCCTAATTTCCACTGCCCACAGGCCACTCTCGGGCCTCTCCGCTTCCCCCTCTCGGCTCGGCCAGCTCCTCTGCGTGGCGCGCGAGCAGAGGGAGAAGGCGGGACTCTTGCTGGGTTTCCTGAGGCGGCCGGCGCTCCTTTCAATGCTCGGCGGGGCCGCTTCTTCCTCTGACCTGCGCAGTAGCGCTCGCCCTGATGAGGTTAGTCTCCGCCTACGCTGCCAGGAAGGAGGCGTCTACCCGGGCCTGCTCGATCCTAGGCCCCTCCTGCGCCCGGGACACTACAGCGCTGGGGCATGCGCGAGGGAGCAGCGTCTCCTTCCTGGAGATCGCGCACTCACGTCAGCGCCTCCCCTCTCTCTCCTCAACTCCGGGGACCGGGGAAAACCACCACAGGCCGGCTCCTCACCTCCTGATCCAGCCAATGCTCCACACGGCGCCGCTTGACTCGCGCCAGATAGGGGCACTACAGCCTATCACTTCACTGTCTCCTCCACCACAGATATGAAGAGGGACACGATGGCGAGGTGGCGCTAGGGGAGAGGGGGCTTCCAGCAGTCAGCTTGCGACCAATGGATGAACCGGGTAAGGAGAAGGGCAACAGGATTAGCCTCACTCCGTTTGGAACCCTTGCTGCACAGCCTCGCTGGGGATCCTTAAACTGGAACAGTCACTTTAGGATCCTATACTGGGCAGAGGACTATACTCCTCAGTAGAAGAAGGTGATTGGGAGGGATTGGTCAGGGGTTAAAAGGGGGAACGTCTTCCTGTAGTGGCTGTCTGCCACAAGGACAAACTAACTGCTCCCAGTGCGTCCTCCTCCTCTCACCACTGCCTCACTCCTCCACTCTCTGGTCAGCACAAAATGGCTGCCCCGCATTCCGCCTTATATAGGCTGCCCTTCAGTGGTCCAGAATGGACCAGAAGGTTCTAGAATGCCCTATGCTAGGCTATGGCCAAGTTCTGTGTGTGACAGTTAGGGCAGTTGGTGGCCACCATTTTAGGTGGTGCCAACTTTCCTGTCAGAACAGGCCTCTGGGCCTGTGGTAAAGGACTATGAGGGGAGAAAGAACACCTATCCCCCTGGCCAACACCTACAAAAAGTCAGTAGACAGAAAATTATCAAGGGTATGAGAGGCAAAAAGGGGACAAAATAAATAATAATGAGGAGGGACTGCGCAAAAAATCCAGACAGGTCTAACACGCGTCCCCCCCAGCTGAAAGTGGGGAGAACTACCCAACCCCTTGGGAGTCCTCTTCACTAAGGCGGAAATACCTGGAGAGACCGTCTGCATTGGCGTGGTCCACTCCAGGCCGATGTTCCACCCGAAAGTCCATTCCCTGTAGGGAGATGGACCACCTCAACAGCTTGGGATTTTCCCCCTTCATTTGCATCAGCCAACGAAGGGGGCGGTGGTCAGTCTGAACCAGGAAGTGCGAGCCAAAGAGGTATGGCCGCAGCTTCTTCAGAGCCCACACCACCGCAAAAGCCTCCCTCTCAATTGCACTCCACTTCTGTTCCCGGGGAAGCAGTCTCCTGGATAAGAAGACCACAGGCTGATCCAGGCCCTCTTCATTTAGTTGCGATAACACTGCCCCAATGCCATGTTCGGATGCATCTGTTTGAACAATGAACTCCTTGGAGAAATCGGGAGCCTTCAGGACCGGTGCTTCACACATTGCCTGCTTCAATTTTTCAAAGGCTTGCTGACAAGCCTTTGTCCAAACTACCCGTCGAGGTTGTTTCCTAGAGGTGAGCTCTGTGAGGGGCGCTACAATAGTGCCATACCCCTTCACAAAGCGACGGTAGTAACCTGTGAGGCCCAGGAAAGCTCGGACCTCAGTCTGTGTCTTGGGGGGTTCCCAGGCCATGATTGCCTCAATCTTTGCCTGCAGGGGCTGCACTGACCCCCTACCCACCAAGTGTCCAAGGTACACAACCGACCCCTGACCAATCTGGCATTTGCTGGCTTTGATGGTCAATCCAGCTTGTTTCAGCGCCTGGAGAACTGCTTGCAAATGTTGCAAGTGGTCCTCCCAACTGCTACTGAAGACAGCAATGTCATCCAGGTTAGCAGCCGAGAAACCCTCCATTCCAGAGAGGACCTGGTTCACCAGTCGCTGAAATGTGGCAGGGGCGTTCTTGAGCCCAAAGGGCATCACACAGAACTGGAAGTGTCCCTCAGGCGTGGAGAAGGCTGACCTTTCCCTTGCTCCATCTGTCAAGGAGATCTGCCAGTACCCTGAAGTGAGGTCAAAGGTACTTAGGTATTGGGCAGCTCCTAGCCGGTCAATTAACTCATCCGCCCTGGGGATGGGATGAGCATCAGTTTTGGTAACTGAGTTCAGTCCTCGGTAATCCACACAGAACCTCAGTTCTGGTGTGGTGCCCGGTGGGGCGGCTTTTGGGACTAACACCACCGGACTGGACCAAGGGCTGCTGGACGGTTCTATCACTCCTAGCTCTAACATCTTGGCAACTTCGCCATGGATGCTAGCCTTCACCTTGTCCGACAGCCTATAGGTCTTAGATTTCACTGGAGGGCTGTCTCCTGTGTCCACATCATGGGTACACAGGTGGGTTCTTCCCGGGACAAGGGAAAACAGTGAAGAGTACTGCCCCAATACCCGTCGGCAATCCTCTCGTTGCTCAGGAGTGAGAGACGGGGAGAGAATCACTCCCTCCACCGACCCATCCTTCTCTTGACATGAAAAGAGGTCTGGGAGAGGCTCGCTTTCTGCTTCCTCAGCACCATCAGTCACCAACATCAGGATGACCTCTGGCCTCTCATGGTGGGGTTTGAGGCGATTGGCATGCAGCACCCGTAGGGGCTGCCGTGGGGTCTTAAGATCCACCAAGTAAGTGGCCTTACCCTTTTTCTCCAACACCTCAAATGGGCCTGTCCAACGATCCTGAAGGGCCCTTAGCTCTCCAGGTTCCATCACCCAAACTTTCTGGCCAGGCTCCAACTCCACCGGGTGAGCATTTTGGTCATACCATTCCTTCATGACTGCCTGACTGGCCTCTAAGTTGTCAGCAGCCTGCTTCCACAACTTGGCCATCTGGCTTCTGAAGGCCAACATGTAGCTCACCACATCCTGGGGAGGCTTTCTGGGAGACTTCTCCCATCCTTCCTTCACCAGGCTGAGAGGCCCACGCACCGGGTGCCCATACAACAATTCAAATGGGCTGAAGCCCACTCCTTTCTGCGGCACCTCTCTGTAGGAGAACAGCAAGCAAGGTAGGAGGACGTCCCACTTCCTCCGTAAGCTCTCTGGCAGACTTCTTATCATGCCCTTCAGGGTCTTATTAAATCTCTCAACCAGTCCATTGGACTGGGGGTGATAAGGAGTGGTGAACCGGTAGGTCACCCCACACTCCTTCCACATGGTCCGCATGTAAGCGGACAGGAAGTTAGTCCCCCTGTCAGACACAACCTCCTTCGGGAATCCTACCCTAGTAAAGATTCCCATCAGGGCCCTAGCTACCAAAGGTGCAGTAACAGTCCTCAGAGGGATGGCCTCTGGGTACCGTGTGGCATGATCCACCAGAACCAGGATGAACCTGTGACCAGCTGTTGTTGGTGGATCCAATGGCCCTACAATGTCGATGCCCACCCTTTCAAAGGGGGTGCTAACGACAGGAAGTGGTTCCAGAGGAGCCTTTAGCTTCACCCCTGTCTTCCCACTGGCCTGGCAGGATACACATGTCCTACAGTATGTGTTGGACGCCACTTTCATCTGAGGCCAGTAAAAGTGGAGGACAAGCCGTGCAAAGGTCTTGTCCTGGCCTAAGTGTCCTGCCAGTGGTATTGCATGAGCCAATTCCAGCAGAAAGGCTCGGTATTGCTGCGGGACCACCAAGGCCCTTGATGAGCCAGGTAGAGGTACCTTGGGTTCACTGTAGAGGAGTCCATCCTCCCAGTAAAGATGGTAGTGTCCCGTAACATCACCTGCTGCCTGGGCTTCAGCCTGACGCCTCAGTCCCTCAAGGGTAGGGCACTCCCTCTGCCCCCTACAGAATTCCTCTCTGGTAGGACCTCCCTCCACATGCCATTCAGCAGGAATGGGTAAATCCTCCAGAGAGTCTACTCCCCCCTCCATGGACTCCTGGCCTACCACCGCAGGCGGCCGATCCGTCCCATGGGGCGTGGAAGCCGGAGCAGGCTGTCCCTGTCTCCGTTTCTGACCCTTTTTGGCAGCGGGTTGGGCCATTGTTCCAGGCTCCAACCCAGGCGAACTCCCTCTCCGGGCAGTCGCAGACCGTGAGCTTACACAGGCCCAGTCAGGTGTACCCAGCATCGCAGAATGCGTCCGGTATTCCACCTCTCTCCAAGTGTTGTGCTCCATGTCTTTCCCCAACAGACAATCAACTGGCACGGCAGGGCTTACGGCAACTCGAAGTGAACCTGCAACCCCTTCCCACTCAAAGGGAACCTCAGCCACTGGATAGTGGCCCATTCTGCCGTCAGCCATCGCGGCGGGGTGGAGTACATTAGGAACAACCTGCTCTGGAGACACCAGTTGACTTCTCACCATAGTCATACTGGCTCCTGTATCTCTCAGAGCCTCCCCTCTTTGGCCATTGATGGTAACCCATTGCCCATACTTTGTAGTATTTGGGGGCACCTGGATCTTTGGTACCATCTCCCGCTCTCCCAGGGACACTAAGGTGACACCCGCCCACTCACCCCCCTTATCTAAGGGCAACTCCTCCCCGAGCGCTACACTAGCTACTCCCGGTGACTTTCCTCCGGTGGGAGGGGGTGGTCTCTTTGGGCATCTGACATCTCCCTTATAATGTCCAACGCCACCGCATTCAAAACAGTGGAGAACCCTTGGCTGCTGGCTTTGGCCAGGATTAGGGTTTCTGGGCGGGTTTGCCCTAGGGGTGAAACCTGCTCCCTTACCTTGGAAATTATTTTGGGGACCTTTGGAGAACTCCTTCTTTTTATCTCCTCCCTCTTTCTTCTGGGGGGCGCCCTGTCCGGCTTTTTGAGAATCCCCTCCAGTCCCCTTGGAGGACACCCGGGTACTTGCCCAAGTGTCCGCCTCCTCTGCAAGCTTCCGGGGATCGGTCAGCTTGCTGTCCACCAGGTGTTGGCGCAACTCGGGAAAACATTTCTCGAGGAGGTGTTCTTTCAAAAATAGATTGTACAGCCCCTCATAGTCTTTTACCTCGCTGCCCTTGACCCAACCCTCCAAAGCTTTCTTGGCGTAGTCTAAAAAGTCTACCCAATTCTGGTTACTCATTTTGTGACTTCCCCTGAATTTTTGTCTGTACCTTTCAGGGGTAAGTCCAAACTTTTTCACCAGTGCCACCTTCATGGCAGGGTAGTGGGTTTGCTCATCCTGCTCCAGAGCCAACAAGGTGTCTCTGCCAGCAGGTGGCATGTATTTATACAGCCCACCTCCCCAGTGAGTTTCTAGGATCCCGTGAGCCCTTAAAGAAACCTCGTAAGCGGCCAACCATTTGGCAATGTCATCACCTGGAGTGTAACTAGCGATGACATCTTTGGGTAAATAGGGTCTGGATTCCCTGGTGTCTACTTTCTTTTCGCTGCCACCATTGTCTGGATTGGGAGACCTACGGATGAGAGCTTGTAAGTCCATCTCCTTGATGGTTCGCTCATGAGCTAACCTCCTTTCCTCCCTTTCCATATCCATCCTAGCTAATTCTAGCTTCATTCTCCTCTCCTCCCTCCTATCTTCTAGCTCGACTTCAGTTAAACCCTTCTCCGAGACGCTGCTGCCCACCCTGGGAGGTGTCTTGGAACCTGTCAGTAGATTTCCCCCCTCCGCTTGGTACAGCATTGCAGTCTCAACGACAGTGTCCCTGTCACTCCCTTTTTTGATAAATTTAGATACGTGTTCCTGTGGAGACCATAGAGTGGAGCGGGGATGCTTTAGGTTTAGGGGGGAGAACATCTCTTCTCCCAGGGGGTTTAGGATAGAGTCTTTAGATGTAGAGGGGAGTTCATCCTCCTCATCGAAAGGGTCAACATCCCCGTCATCAAGGTCCAGGACGTATTCGTCTGGATCCATGTCATCGTCATCATCAGAGCCATCTCGGTAGTATTGAGCACTTTGGGGTAGTGAGCCGCTAAGGGCGTCCAAGGTATTTGGGCCGCAAAGGGCACCCGAAGAAAGTGAGTCATAGAAGACATCTCTATTATTTGAGGTGTAAGGACCTCCCAAGGATTTTGTGGTGCCAAGACCACCAACAATATCAGAGGTGCTAGGACCTCCCGTGCTCACCTGCATTCCCGTAGGGATGTTATTATTTTTCTTTGTGCGTTTTGCTCCCGCTTTGAACGTATCAGGTAGTTCTTGGGAATTAAGGGGTCTTTCATAGGGGGCGAGATTGGCAAAGGTCTCCCTTAAACAGGACTTCATCTCTTTTTGGATCATGGATCGAAAATCCTCCCTATTAAAGGAAGGGGTTGTAGCATTATTGCCCTCAGAGTCTGAGTCAGAGGCATTATCCATCTTATTTATTGTAATAACCGCTTTTTTTTTTTTATGTAAAAGTGCTATATAGATAGGAGTATGCTTTTAAATGATCTTGTTTGTAATGATGATCTTGTCTATAATGAGGCTCTAGCGTCCCAGCGCTTTTTTTTTTAAAATTATCCTATGTGTAAGAGGCTCTAGGTCGCGATGCCGAGGTGCCTCCAACAGCTGCGAGCTAACTGTCGCTCGGTAGGGTTGAGGAAAGTCCCTCGGCGAGACACTCACGAAGCGTGAGAGTCGCCGAGGTACTTTCCTCTAAGGCGCGTCACGCGTCATGTTTTGTTTTGGGAAGCGCGATGTTAGGGGACGGGCGGCCAGGACGGGTATGCGGCGCTCAGGTGAGTGCTCCTAATATGTTCCAGCGTGACTGAAGGGCGCGCAGCAGCGCCTCAGGCTGTGTCCGCGCAGCAGCGCCTCAGGCTGTGTCCGCACATCGGGGGCATCGCGGACTCTTCCGCTTTCAACGGCAGGCGCGCGGCCCTCCGACACCGAGGGGAGCGCTGAGTGCCTTGCGTCCTCCGACACCGAGGGGAGCGCTGAGTCCTCCGACACCGAGGGGAGCGCCCCTAACAGACAATACGAGCTACAAATACTAAACACAAATCACGAGGGTGGCGAAATGAGGCATAATCACGGGGGAGCCCAATACGAGGGGATAATAACGCAGGGAGTAAGCCTACCTGTAACTACAGTGGTGTAGAAGGGGTACAAGGAGGGGGTGGATCTCCGTAAATTGCAGATCCGGGGAGGGTGGAGGGTAGAGAGTGTCGCAGGGACACAAACAGTAGTAATAAAAGGCAGGGAAATGTTGGGTAATTAACTTGCCTTAGCTAAAACCTCCCCAAACGATATCTAATATTCAGTTAATAGATAAAAGGTTAATACTAGAGAGAGAATGAAATGAGCTACTTATCTGCTTGGAGCCGCATTTAAAAGAGGCTGATTGTTGCTATGTTCTGCCTATTACTTCTTCTCAGTGTTCTTATTGGAACCTTTATATTGTGATGCGACTGGCTTGGATCTGCAATTAAAAGTCATTGCATAATGTGAGCCTCCGTGTCTTTAATGAAATCTAGATTCTCTAGGCATGTTAATAGGAGAATCGCAATTCTGGTACCTCCCCGGAATGAGCCTCCACCCATGCCCGTATGCTTGTCAGCAGCTCGCCTTTCCTGGCACCCTTTTTAAAAAACACATTTTGCTGCTGACACCAGTCCTTTAGTTGGGTCACAGTATAGTTATCCAGCTCTTCCACATTTATCTCCATTTTTACTAGAGTATAAACTTTTCACACAGGAAGTAACCAAAAGTGTCCTGGGGTCAACCTCCACCCACCACCAGAAATAAATTTAGAAAAAACAAAATTTAAATTAGGAGGGCCGCAAGGAGAAAACTCCTGGTGTAGGTTAGTGTATTGCGTTGAATTACTAGTGAGTAGCTGCAACCAAGTCAGTTATCCCACCGCTAGGCACCAAATGTTGGAACTGGGGTAGCCTGGCCTAGTGCAAGACATAAACTTCAGAGGCACAGTGTTAAGGTTGCAGACCACCCAAAAGTAAAACCACGCAATATCACACAAAAGAAAACGCTACACCAAAAATGTCGAAAAATAAGTACTGCTTTATAAAAATAATTTGCTCTTTGGTTTCAGAATATACAATCTAGGACATCTCAGGATATTTTAGAATCAGCAATCACATTTCCAAGACTGTTAAATGAATTACTAGTTTAACTCCTACAGTACTCTTAATCTTATTATTATTCAATCACCTTCAGCAAGTAGCTCTTTTCTCTTGTCATACAATTAATTAAGTGCAACAATTCAGCTTCAGATGGAATCACAGTTCATTACATATCAGTTTCAATAAGAATCACAATACCGTACATTACAGTCACTAAAAGGATTCACTACTGAGCAATTGACTATAGGGGAACAGATTTATGATCACATTTAACCTAGATCACCCTGGCCAGATTATAGACAAAGTAGGCCTCCTCCCGGTAACCAGTTCCAAGGTTATCACCAAGAAGAATAGCTGGATTCACTCCTCAGATTTCTGACAACCTAGAACCCTTGTTGTTCACTGTGAGGGTGTTGGGAATCACCTCTGATGACAGTATTTCTCACTGCCTGAAAAAGGCTCCCTGGCATCCGTTTTCCCACACCCCCACTCTCCTTACTTTTAATTCCAAGAATTGGGATCGTCCTGCGCCAGGCTGATAGGAATAGCGATGAAGGGGATCAAGGAGCTGGGACTGGGGGGGGGGGCCCTCACGCCTCACGACGCTCCACAATGCCCATTCTCATGCTCCTTCCTCCCCACTCGGGCCAGCTCCTCTATGTGGCGCTCGAGGGGAAGGTTATGCCTAATTTCCACTGCCCACAGGCCACTCTCGGGCCTCTCCGCTTCCCCCTCTCGGCTCGGCCAGCTCCTCTGCGTGGCGCGCGAGCAGAGGGAGAAGGCGGGACTCTTGCTGGGTTTCCTGAGGCGGCCGGCGCTCCTTTCAATGCTCAGCGGGCCGCTTCTTCCTCTGACCTGCGCAGTAGCGCTCGCCCTGATGAGGTTAGTCTCCGCCTACGCTGCCAGGAAGGAGGCGTCTACCCGGGCCTGCTCGATCCTAGGCCCCTCCTGCGCCCGGGACACTACAGCGCTGGGGCATGCGCGAGGGAGCAGCGTCTCCTTCCTGGAGATCGCGCACTCGCGTCAGCGCCTCCCCTCTCTCTCCTCAACTCCGGGGACCGGGGAAAACCACCACAGGCCGGCTCCTCACCTCCTGATCCAGCCAATGCTCCACACGGCGCCGCTTGACTCGCGCCAGATAGGGGCACTACAGCCTATCACTTCACTGTCTCCTCCACCACAGATATGAAGAGGGACACGATGGCGAGGTGGCGCTAGGGGAGAGGGGGCTTTCAGCAGTCAGCTTGAGACCAATGGATGAACCGGGTAAGGAGAAGGGCAACAGGATTAGCCTCACTCCGTTTGGAACCCTTGCTGCACAGCCTCGCTGGGGATCCTTAAACTGGAACAGTCACTTTAGGATCCTATACTGGGCAGAGGACTATACTCCTCAGTAGAAGAAGGTGATTGGGAGGGATTGGTCAGGGGTTAAAAGGGGGAACGTCTTCCTGTAGTGGCTGTCTGCCACAAGGACAAACTAACTGCTCCCAGTGCGTCCTCCTCCTCTCACCACTGCCTCACTCCTCCACTCTCTGGTCAGCACAAAATGGCTGCCCCGCATTCCGCCTTATATAGGCTGCCCTTCAGTGGTCCAGAATGGACCAGAAGGTTCTAGAATGCCCTATGCTAGGCTATGGCCAAGTTCTGTGTGTGACAGTTAGGGCAGTTGGTGGCCACCATTTTAGGTGGTGCCAACTTTCCTGTCAGAACAGGCCTCTGGGCCTGTGGTAAAGGACTATGAGGGGGAGAAAGAACACCTATCCCCCTGGCCAACACCTACAAAAAGTCAGTAGACAGAAAATTATCAAGGGTATGAGGGGCAAAAAGGGGACAAAATAAATAATAATGAGGAGGGACTGCGCAAAAAATCCAGACAGGTCTAACAGGGGGCGATTTGGATGGCGGTCCGGAAAGCATTCCTACGGCCGTGGTTGCGGGAATTAACCCCCCGCATGTACCCCGGGAAAACCGACGGTCAGATTAGGATGAACCACCAGAAAATTCTGACCGCTGCGGACGGATACCATGAAAGTCCGCCGGGAGCACGTGGAGCAGGTGAAAATCCACCACGACGGTCGGATTTGCTGCGGCGAGACCAAAAAACTCTGGACGGCCAGCAGATTGACTGCACATTCAATTAGGTTACCATTGCGGTGACAGCGGAAGGATCCACTGTTTCCGACCATCGCAATCGCAACTATTGATGAATGGGCGAGCTGGCGGAAGGGCTTTTGCAGTCCGACAAAAAAACACACAACAAGGCAACCAAGTGTGGCCATTGCCCTGGTTCAACATTAACAAACACCTAACACACCCCAATGACACATGCCAATGGCAACTTAAAAATACAAATCCCAGGTCAACCTATAAAACACACCTGACAGCAATACACCATATAGACCCACCCACATAGCTGAGTATATAACCAGCCCCCTCCCTGACCAGAATCCACTACTGAAGGAACCAACCCCACAGCACAAAGGAAAGGGAAATCTACACACATCACACCATCACAACAACTCACACACACCACATACATCACCTCCACCATTTTTACACCTGCACCATTAATCCATTTGCACACCACACACCATGTCACAGAACAAAATTCCCAAATTCACTGATAATGATTTGTCAGTGATGGTAGATAAGGTAATCAGAGTTGAACCACATTTGTTTGGAAGCCTGGTCCAACAGACACACAAACCACTAAAACTCAAATGTGGGCAAGGATAGTCAACAAGGTCAGTAGGGTCCACCCCACGCTTCCAGGAGGAGATCAGGAAGCGGTGGAATGACCTCAAGACCAAGATGAAAGAGAGGAACAACAAGAATCTTAAGCTGTCTCAACTGACTGTCGGTGGCCCTCCCATTCCACTACGAACATTCACCGACTGAGAGGAGAGGGTGATTGCCACACTGCATCCAGAGAGTCTCACAGGAATAGCCGGGGAAGTGGAGGCTGGGAAGTACCAACAAATGTCTTACATAACACTGCCATGTACTGTCTTGCACAACTACAAAGTGACACCTCCTGGGACCAATAGCATTAATGTGCACCACACTCTCCCCAACACATACCTCCCGGATCCAACATTTACTTCCTCTGATTCACCCCAAAGGTAGCTAGCAATATTGCCATGGAGGCATGTGTACAGGCAGCCAGCACTACAACTCCTACCATGCACCCTAGTCCCAAAGCTGAGCAGGATGTAACACTACACCACATACCCACAACCATGGGGCAGCCATTGCATTTCAGTCATCAAACTAACAGGTAGGTAGCCATCTTAACAGGGAGGGGTGTTTGTGGGGGGAAGCCAGCACTACAACTCCCACCAGGCCCCCTGTCCCAAAGCTCAGCAGGATGGAGCACTCCCCCCCCAGAAGCATGTGTCAGCCATTGCATTGCTCACCTTCACCTTACAGGTGCGTAGCCATCTTAACAGGGAGGGGTGTTTGTGGGTGGGAAGCCAGCGCTAAAACTCCCACCAGACCCCCTGTCCCAAAGCTCAGCAGGATGGAACACTCCCCTCCACAACCATGTAGCAGCCATTACATTGCTCTCCTCCAACTAACAGGTAGGTAGCTATCTTATCAGGGAGGGGTGTTTGTGGGTGGGAAGCCAGCACTACAACTGCCACCAGGCCTCCTGCCCCAAAGCTCAGCAGGATGGAGCTCTCCCCCCAGAAGCATGTGGCAGCCACTGCATTGCTCACCTTCACCTAACAGGTAGGTAGCCATCTTAACAGGGAGGGGTATATGTGAGTGGGAAGCCAGCACTACAATTCCTCCCACCAGGCCCCCTGTCCCAAAGCTCAGCAGGATGGAGCACTCCCCCCCACAACCATGTGGCAGCCATTGCATTGCTCTCCTCTAACTGAGAGGTAGGTAGCCATCTTAGCAGAGAGGGGTATTTGTGGGTGGGAAGCCAGCACTACAACTCCCACCAGGCCCCCTGTCCCAACGCTCAGTAGGATGGTACACCCCCACACCCAGAACCATGTGGGAGCAATTCCCCTCAACTGTGTCACAGAACAGGTAGGTAGACAGTGCATGCACCCTGCCATACCTCTCAAAAATCAAGGAGTCATATGACCACACCGGCCCTCACATGTCATCCAACTTGGCATAGATCCAATAGCCACTTCCAGTGTGCAGACAGAACATGTAACTGTCACAGAAATTCAAGTTTGACTCACCCAATCACATGTTGAAGAAATTCTGGGCTCAATCATGTACAGCACTGAATGCTATGTGTAAGTGCCATGGCAGAGCATCAAGGCCCATATAAACACAATACATGCATGGTCAGTTGTAAAAATAAAGTGAAGTATACATGATATGACAAAGGTATGCATAAGATTACATTGGCTTGTTTATGCTCAGATGTAACGTCTTCCATTTAGAGTAAACCAAAAAGTTGCTTCAAATAAAGTTGTTATGCTGCTAGTCGTTAGATGACAACATGTCCTTGTAATCACACAATCTGTACGTGGAACATGGAATCTATTGACATGTCACAACATCGACAAGTAATGTATGTACCTCAACATCATGTCATGATGCTCAGTATCTTGCAGCCATACCAAGTAATTGCAATGTAAACTGTGTGGTGTATCACATGTAACATCCAAACATCTAATACCAAGCTTGTGGGGTGCTCTTCAATAGCCACCTCTGTTCAACAGGAGATCAACAAATGACCGCTGCAGATGACAACACCGACCTGAAGAGCCAGCCTCCCCCCCAGGAACATGGACTCTCGGATGCAGATTCCTAAGTTTGTCAGATGTGGAGGCTGACCCTGGACCATCAGGACTGCCAGGGCACAGCACATCCCAGGCCCCCACTGTCCCCACCACCACCACCTCAGCAACAACTACCACCCTAACCCCTGCTGCAACGACCTGGATCTCTTTGCGCAAGGCCAGGTTGTGGAGCATGCAATATCCAACTACGATCTGACACACCTTTTGGAGAGAGTAAAGTAGTGCACCTCGGCTCCTGTCCAGACACCGGAATCTAGACTTCAGAAGACAAAAAGTACGCTCCACCACAGGACGTGTCCTCTTATGGGCCTCATTGTAGCGGACTTCACCCGGGGTCCTGGGATTCCTCAGTGGTCTCAGCAACCAAGGCCGGTTGGGATGAGCAGAATCACCTAGGTGTGAGATACACAGATCAATTGTGTTATATAACTGTGCCAGAGGACAGCATATCACATACAGAAAGGCTACTTGACTGTGCGTACTCACCCACAATCTGCACGCACTCCGGATGCAGAATTGCCACCAGCTGTGGTTCGATGCTGTTACGCAGTATGTAGGAGTCATGTGTTGATCCTGAAAATTTGGCACAGACATCAATCAGTCAATCAATCAGAACATTTGTAAAGCGCACTACTCACCCGTTAGGGTCTCATGGCCCTGGCGGGGGAGCTGCAACTGCTCAAAAAGCCAGGATTTGAGAAGCCTCCTGAAGGTTCGTATGTCCTGGGTCTGCCGTAGGAGTATGGGGAGGGATGTTCTAGGTCTTGGTGGCAAGGTGGGAGAATGATCTACCGCCGGTGGTCGCTCTTCGGATGCGGGGGACGGTGGCAAGGGCAGGTTCGGCGGAGCCGAGCTGTCGGTTCGAGGTGTAGAAGGTGAGTCGCCTGTTGAGGTATGCCAGCCCAGTGTTGTGGAGCACCTTTTGTGCATGAGTGAGGAGCTTGAAGGTGATCCTCTTGCTGACGGGAAGCCAATGCAGGTCTCTCAGGTGTGGTGTGATGTGGCTGTGGTGCGGGATGTCAAGGATCAAGCGAGCGGGGGCGTTCTGTATGCGTTGTAGTAGTTTTAGGAGTTTGGCCGAGGCTCCTGCGTAGAGGGCGTTTCCGTAGTCCAGTCTGCTGCTGATGAGGGCCCTGGTGACCGTTCTCCTTGATTCAGTGGGGATCCAGACATAGGAGATTATCATATCTGCTTGGCATACCACTTGCACATTAATGGAATGGAAAGCTTCCTGTTCCTGTAGATGTGCTCACATGCCTGTGGTGGAACCAGGCCAACATGTGTGCAGTCAATGGCACCAACAACTTTAGGGATGTGGGCAAGTCAATTCATGTTGTTTGGGAAAATGGATGTAGCTGTCCTTGTAGGTCATCATAGATGACAGGACATCACGTGGAACCATGCTGAACATTGGTTGGGACAACCCACCAGCTCTGGACACCGTGCACTGAAACGAACCAGTTGCAAAAAATGCAGGGCCTCCATCACCTTACTTGTTGGTGTCAAAGCAGTCGGATAGGTTCTGCGAGGCCTCAGATGGGGCTTCAACTGACCACATAGATTTTGAACAGTGGGTCAATCCAAACGGATCCGTATGATGTCCTCATCCTCCATGTCCGCAAGCAATATGAATGGACGATGCACATTTGGTTGCCTCCTACATAAGATAAAAGGGGACATATGTCAATTCATTTCCCCTATGAGATTTGTTCAACATCTTTTTGACGTTTTGACTGACACAGCGCGAAGAATGACTGGCCTGAAATGACAGCTTACAGCACAAGTCACATGTAGAGACACCTTGATCTAAAGTAGTTGTACAAGTGTCCAGTATGTACATAGTGAGTACCTCCAAAACAGATTCAGACTATGTGAATGCCAATTGGCACATTTCAACATCTTGCGTCACCATCCCTGAGAGTAGTTGACACAGCACATGTCTGAAACTGCAACACTGCTGGCTTCTACATAGCTGCTGTACCTGCCACAGCTTTTTGCGTGACTCGGACGGGGCACCCATTACATACACAATGAGCACAGTGTGTGCCTAAAGATCAAGTATAAACATGAGTTCAGCAATCTATACAGTGAAATAGGCACAGTATGGAGCCAGTCCATCATTACTGTGGGTTGCTTAGCCGTCTCACACATTGACATGTGTACATATTTGAGAGTCCATCTAACAACAGATCTGTGTACATGCCTAAAAACATCATAAGTGACATGTGAAGGTGTACATGCCAATGCATGTCATCCTGTGCACTGAAATGACATGTGTAGTCATCAGTGATTTAAATGTCTCACTAGCATTGAATTACACTATCTGGTGGCATGATTCAGAGTAAGCGTTTTTTTTGCCTTGATCGCCGATCTAGAAGCCATGAATATGTCACTCTGCAACTCTGGTCCCACCCATAGGGCTGGCCATCTGTTGCATCCTATTGCCAAATATCTCTTGCCAAACGGCCCTTCCCTTACTTTGGTCTGACCATTTCCTGGTAAGTTTTAAGGAGGTGATTGATTTAAGGCAGAATAATTCTCTCACCTCCTTGCCCAAATCTAAGTACAGAAACTGGAAGAATTTACATATTAATTCTTTCAATCAACATCTAGCAAGCAATATTCCTGCTATTCCTTCCATTAGGATTTCGGTTGCAGATACCATCCATATTTGGATCACGGCATCTGTGAATACCTGCCTTCCAATATCTCGCAAGAAATTACATAATCACCGCCCCCCTGCTCCTTGGTTCACAGAAAAGCTGTAAGTCGAAAAAACAAAATGCAAAGCCTTGGAAAGATATTGGAGGAAGGATTACACACCTGAATCCAAGCATAGCTATAAACTTGCTAAGAGAGAATACAACGCCCTGTGCAAAGCGGCTCATGCCGAACAGGTGAACAATACTATCGTATCTGCACATTATAACTGCAAAGTGCTGTTCAAAATAGTTAAGGAGCTCTCTGGTACTAGATGAAGAACACTGGGAAGATGTGGCTAAGTTCTTCATCGAGAAAGTAGAGAAGATTTATGCAGAATTAAATATGGTAACAATTAATGACGAACATCAAATAATGAACTCACCACCCATTTTAGGCTGTAACACCCCACATGAAACCCCTGATTATGTGTCTACTCACAGAATTACAAATTGGCAGCCATTAGACCCTTTGTCTTTTAATTGTATCTTAAATAAGCTTAAATCATGCTCTCCTAACGACCCGCTCCCTGCTCACTGTAGTGAATGAAATGATGAATGGTCAGGTAGATTCTTGAAGCTCTTTATTTCAAGTAAGATGTACAGGAGGAAAACCCCACCAGGAGCAGGATGGTCACTGCTCAGCCCTCTCTCATCAACTGTCATTCCACATCCACACCAGGCACACTAACATTCTATTCACTCTGTCATCCAACATTCAACATTCCATACAGACATCACATACATACTGGCTGAGCAGGAAGCAAGGAGATAACATAAGGCACAACATATCCCCTTTTCTTCAACGGAAAATAAACACAATAATATAATACATAGCAATACGAGAGGAAGCAAAAGATAAAACCTGCAATATATATGTATATACAAATTAAGACTAGAATAAAATAGACTAAGGGCAGCAGTTAAACCGGCTAAGTAAAGAGACACACAGAGGAAATGCGCAAAACCCAATTCGAGGTTGGAAATGATGTAGAAAATTAAACATGAGGCTCTCCTAGTATAAATAAATGCACAAGTTCATCAAGGTAGCCAAACAGAACAGCGGGTCATCTCTTCAACGTTCACAGTGTGGTTGGCATTCAAAGCTCCACTGCGTCATCACAACCTTCTGAAGACAGCCAGGTAAGGAGCTCCTAGAGTAACTGACTTTTCCGAAGGCTTAACAGGCGCCAGAGACAGTACGTGACGAGTACGGAGGTTAGTTTATATTTTCAAATACATAGAGATGCGTGCGCAACTTGCAAAACGAGAATAGTTTATTTTCAAATGTATAGAGATGCGTGCGCTGTCAATATCCTTTCCTCTAAGCTATTCTTTTCACGCATGCTAGCTCGAGAGCTATGTGAACTTCAATGACAGTTCCTATTGCACTTTACCTCTCATTTATTTCACTTGAAATTGCTGAGTATATGTGTTATTGATTTTCAACTGCATAAGTTAACACTCGCTTTACTATCACCATAAGTCAATTTCCCAGCCTTTCAGTTTCTCATCTATTTGAAGTTTTGTAACTCAGCTGATAATTAGTCGAGCAAAATACAGTACTTCCATACAACCAAATCACTCGTTTTTCTTTTCCCTTTGCAGTAAACTGTATTATCCTCATGAGACACTCGTTTTTTTCTTTTTTTTTTTTTTTTGACTTTCTCAGAACTGAAATTTAGATGAAAATCACTCGTTTTTTTCTTCTTCTTGGCAGCAAGTGAGTGAGTGTCTTAACAGTACTTGACTTTAATTTAGTCTTCTGAATTTAATCAAACAATTGGGTTTGTGACTTAGAGCTAGATCTGGCACTCGTAAGAGAGTTTAGGGCGACTGATTTCGGGGTCACTGGTGGGGTTTCGGAGTGCCAGGCAGCATGAAAAAATTAAGATAATTTAAAAGTCTTTTACCTTAATTGAATTCTTCTCTTTAGGGTAGTATTGCTTGAAGGTACCTTGTAAATAGGATGTAGCACGCTGTGAGTTCTCCAAACGTCGCCAAAATGTAGTGAATGAAATGATGAATGGTCAGGTAGATTCTTGAAGCTCTTTATTTCAAGTAAGATGTACAGGAGGAAAACCCCACCAGGAGCAGGATGGTCACTGCTCAGCCCTCTCTCATCAACTGTCATTCCACATCCACACCAGGCACACTAACATTCTATTCACTCTGTCATCCAACATTCAACATTCCATACAGACATCACATACATACTGGCTGAGCAGGAAGCAAGGAGATAACATAAGGCACAACACTCACATTCTCCAAAAATTAGAACCCACCTCATTGGAACTTATTAGGGAGTTACTTAATGCTTCACTGAGGGAAGCTACTTTACGAGCTGAGTAGAAAGACGCAATGGTTCTCCCTCTTCTGAAAAAACGAATGCTGACCCGGCGGAACCTTCAAACTTCTGCCAGTTCTCCCTGCTCCCCGCTTTTTCAAAAATCCTGGAAAAACATGTGAACCAACATCTCACGCAGTTTGTGGAATCCCATAAAATCCTGCATGTGTCTCAATCAGGCTTTAGAGCTGGGTACTCCACAGAGACAACACTTCTAGGAGTGACAGAAACACTTCGTCAGCATCTGGACAAAGGGGAAATGGGTGGCACTCATTTTACTGGATTTGAGTGCAGCTTTTGATACGGTGTCCCATTTAGCTCTTCCAAAGGTACTCCAGTCCCTGAGGATTGTTGGCTCAGCTCTGGATTGGATTAAAAACTTTCTCACTGGAAGGATCTTTCAGGTTTTTTCCCCATCTGCCAGTTCTAAGACCTATGGATCTCCGTATGGTGTATACAGGGCTCCATCCTTAGCCCTGTGCTATTCATTCTCTATGTCAGCCCTCTAGCTACCATTGCGGAAGAAGCTGGGTTGTCTATCTTTTCTTATGCGGATGACACCCAGCTTCTCTTCTCCCTTTCCTCCAATGAACCTTCCACAGTGTCATCTCTACAGGTAGGGCTGCATAAAATAGCTAGTTGGATGCACACTAACTGGCTAAAGTTAAATGGTGGAAACACTGAGGTTCTGATGCTGGGAAAAATTAAGATCTCTGGGGCCCTCATCATTGGCCGCCAGAAATGGGCGAACTGAACGCAATTTAGGTGTGGTGATCGATGATCAGCAGTCTATGAGACAGCAAGTAGTCAAGATTGCATCAACTTGCTTTACCATCCTAAAATGGCTTCTAAAATACTTTGGATGTTGCCTGGTCCCACTCAAAGAACCGTGATCCAAGCCTTGATCGTGTCTAGATTGGACTATGGCAACGTCCTGTACCTAGGAGCCAATGAGGAGGTAGTTTGCAAATTGCAAGTGGTTCAGAACTTGGCGGCTAGACTGCTCTCCCATGTGCTAAAAACATCTTCCATCTCAAGTGCTCTCCGCAATCTCCACTGGCTCAGGATAGAGAACCGGACCAAATTTCAGGCCCTATGCTAAGTGCCCAAGATCAAACAGGGAAGAGCACCCCTTTATCTATGCACCGTAGCCCAGACCTATGTCCCGACACGTCTGCTCTGCTCCTCACCTCAAGCCAAATTTCCTAGATTTAAACTGTCACGCATGGGCGGATGGTCCTTTTCCTATCTGCCACCTGTCCTGTGGAATTTGCTACCCACACCACTCCGTCATGAAGTCAGACATAAGATCGTCTGTAAAGGCCTCAAAACTTGGCTATTAAACCAGTAGATGTTGTCCTCCGTTGCATTTTGTCCATTGGCGCCGGGAAACCTCCCAGTTGCTGTGCGTCTTACAAATGTAATTTAATAATAATAATAAAGTGTCTACTGTTCAATGCTGAGAACTAGCCATTGCCATTGCCACAGCATGATGTGTCCATAGAAGCCATAAGTGTGCACCGCCACTGTAATCACGGCCATTGGCACCAACTGAAAGCTGCATGATTGCGGTAATGACCACCTGTTCCGTGCGGAGTGACACCGCCAATGCCCATGCCCTTTCAGCCAAGGGGACCCGCGATCTTGGTAGTGAAATACACATTGGAACATCACTGTAGGCGTGCACTGCCACCGCAATCACTGCCATTGGCACCAATTGAAAGGTGCACGATTGCGGTAGCGACCACCTGGCTGCTGCTGCATGACACTGCCAATGCCCATGCCCTTTCAGCCAGTGAGACCCGCGACCGCGGTAGTGAAATACGCATTTGAACATCGCGGTAGGCATGCACCGCCACCGCAATCACGGCCATTGGCACCAATTGACAGTTGTCAATTCACAGTAGTGACCACCTGGCACCTGCGGTGTAACACCGCCAATGCCCATGCCCTTTCAGCCTATGGGACTTGTGATCGCGGTAGTGAAATACACATTTGAACATCGCTGTAGGCATGCTCTGCTACCGGGGGCCGGTCATTGGATACAATTGAAAGATACACGATTGCGGTAGCGACCGCCGTGGCCCCGCGGTGTGACACTGCCAATGACCATGCCCTTTCAGCCAATGGGAACCGCGATTGCGGTAGTGAAATACACATTTGAAAATCGAGGTAGGTGTGCTCTGCTACCGCGGGGCTGGTCATTGGATATAATTGAAGATGCACGATTGCGGTAGCAACTGCCTGGGCCCTGTGGTGTGACACCGCTAATGCCCATGCCCTTTCAGCCAATGGGAACCGTGAGCGCGGTGGTGAAATATATATTTGAAAATCGCGGTAGGCGTGCACCGCCACCACAGGGCTGGTCATTGGTCACATTTGAAAAAAGCTGACCTGGAACACCAATTGCAGCATCTGAGTACCATTGAACCAACCCCAGGGGGCTATATATGTCTGTGAGAGAGCCACACATTTCCACTGCATCCACACAAAGCTGCCTGTCATTCTTCAACACCAGCTGCTGCTGTACCTGTCTCCTGGACCCTGTGATGGCAAGAAATGAGACCATCAGGGCCCGTCCCTTCACCACAGAGGAGCTGGAGGTCCTGGTGGATGAGGTGCTTTCACAGTATGGGAGGCTATATGGTGCTCCTGATGCAGTGGTAAGTGTTTCAGAGTGAAAGTTGGAGAGTGCAAAGAGTGCACACATGAAGTTGATCTGCTGTAGTATGTGCCTGTGAGTGCAAGTTTGTGTGATACACTGCCTAGCATGCTGACTTCAGGTAAATGGGGTTTGTAGCCTAATTTCCACAGATCCATGGCCGCATTACAGGATGGTAGGGACATGGAGTGTTTTTGCAGCCATACAGTAATACTGCTGGTTTGTACAGTGTGAGTCAGATCAAACATTGCCTGTGCTAATCGATGTCCGTGTCCATGAGCTTTTCACATGCTCATTTGTGACATCACAAATGTGTTTCGTACAGAGTGTACTGAAGGATGTGTGTACTATTTTCATATTACCACCATGAATATGTATGCATTATGCACAAGATTGTGATGCCTGAGGGTGACACTGTTGGTGGAAATTCACCTATGACACATCAGATTCATGTACTGCTGAAACATCATCTTTCCATTGTTTTCATTATGTGTACTGACTCACATGTGTAGGCACTGTTTGCCCTCTCATGTTGTCTATGCATGTGAATGTTCTGATGGCCAACGTTTAACCTCAGTGTGAGTCTCCCTGGCCTGCACAAATATTGCCCAATTTGACAAGGACCCATCAGTAAATGGACAGAGTGCAGCATATGTGTTGTCTGCCACCCTATTCATCAATGAGGTAGCTTAGGCATGAGGATTGCACAAGACAGACCTTGTGAGAAGGGTGTGAGAATGTAAGATCATGTCCCTAAATATGACCTCCATGACACAGTGAGCCATTTACAGGCCAAGGACATTGAGGGGTGTGTAGTGTTTGTCACAGTGAGTCTGCCCCCACACATCATTTACAATGTAATGCATGTCTTACTCCCTCTCATACTGCATCCATCACAGATGAAGACCTTCTTCACATTGCTTTCTGTGATGGCATTCTGCATGTGTATGAGTTGGCCAGGTACTGTGTCCATCCTCATACCTGCATGCATGTCTATGCGATTATCTGATGCAAATGTACTACGTGTCTGCTGTATGGCCTCTGCTCAACATTTCTGTATAGCTGTGCTACGTGTGTGCATGCTCCTGTACAGAGACACAGTGGTACATAACACAGTGTCACTGAAACGTCCTCTTCTTATCTCCCATGCCTGCAGCATAAAGTCCACCAGCGTAAGGCCTTATCAAAGGTCATTGTTTGCAAGGTGCGGGATCTGGGTGTCTCCAACAGATGACACATACACTGTCACAAGTGGTGAGATGACATCTGACGGCTGAGCAAAAACGTGGCAGGGATGACGCTGGGGCTACTCCGTCGGAGTAGCAGGTTGGCGCACCACTAATGGCCCGCATCTTGGCAGTTACGCAGTCAGAGCTGTGTGGGCGTTTGAGGGCCCATCAGCAGCAAGCTGGGGGTGAGTATTCTGTGAAGGGCGACTTTTGGTTTGAAGTGACTGCATGTATCCCAACCATGAGCCAGTGCGGGGCCCTGTGATGTGTCTAGTGTGATGCTCGCTCTCAGTTGCATCCATTCATTTCTATTTGACTGCTTATAGTGCTCCTGATTAGCTAAGAGGGAATACATTTTGTTGTTATAATCCTCAGTATCCAATAACACTATGCTGCCTCCCTTGTCGGCAGGTTTTATTATGTCCCGACTTAACAGTGTAAGATGTGGAATGAATACCAAGGAAGACTGAACGCATCTTTTGATTTCCCTAATGGATTACTTACTGCTGTAACTATAGGGTCACCTTCCTAATGTTCGTATAATTAAGAAATAATTCTGGTAATGCACCTTTTAGTATCACGATTATCCACCTCTGATTACATACAGTAATAAAGATGGAGAAATAATCTAGTTAGTGTTAATGAGCAAACATTGGTGTATATTTTTCAAAATCTCACTCAATAAAGCCAAGGGTCCCGATATTTTTTGTTAATGTTAGCTTTCCCCGATGGCTTCAAAGCTACATGCGATCAATGTCTGGCCAAAGGTGTATAGAAACTGTGATGGGTTCCTTGCTGAGACACACTACAATAGTTTTTTAGACTTCACATACATAAATAAACAATTGCCTCATTTGTAATGTGTTATCTTTAATTAAAACAAGGATCTGTGGCTCTTTATTTCAGCGAGCCTTTATTTTAGTGAGTGTTTAAATAAAGTTTTCGCCAAACTAATCTCTATCTATAATATAAAAAAAACCCTGGCGCTTAGATGAGACGTACAGCCTACATCACATGACTTCGTAGAATCGGCCAATAGGAGAACAGATACTATTTAAGGTGCCGCTTTGATTGTATCTTCCGCTTTCCGTGTAAAACCGAAAGTTACGAAGACGTTTGAGGAACCAGAAGGAGCAGGAAGGCCAAATATATTTGTGAAGGTAAGAACTGCGAGGCACGAGACGTCTGTAATTAATGAAATCGTAGTCAGACCCCCAAGTAAGTCTGTTTATTTAAAGCAAGATAGAACTTCGCCAAGACCGTTGGTAGTGTAGACATATTTAAGCAGCAACCTATAGAAACACGCAACGGCGTCTTAAGTAAAACGGAAGAGCGCCTTTGTTACAGAACTTTTTAAATAACAATTGCCCGACATTCATATGTAGTTTTTTGTTTCCGAATGGGCTTACTTACAGGATCCGAGTGTGATCGCTTTTGTAAACATGTGTAGCTAAATATAAATAAAAATAAAACTTGATGATTTGTATCACCAAAAGTGACCATAGTTAAAGATATAGGATAGTATAATTCTAACGAGTAATCAGGTAGGTCTCTAAGAACTTATAAATGTGTGATGTTACCAATGCGAGTGATTTTAGCTCCTGGTGTGTTTTATAAAATAGACTGATATGTAGGTTTAATTAAAAGAAAAAGGGAAACAATAGCATAGCAACATAATGTACTATGTACCGGCAACCTAGAAAACGTTTGAAGCCTTTTTTTCCGATAGCCGCTACAACGTCTCAGGTACAGCTTTATTCCCGAGTGGTCTATGAATCACTTTATGTAGTAGACACTCGACATGATGGATTTACATTCCAGTCGTAGCTAAAAATTTAATAAAAATAAGAGATCATGCCCGACAATTACCAACATAAGACCAGGCATATTCCCCATGTTCTATAAAAATGTAAAGTAGCAACAACGTGTGTCCTGTGACACAAACTAAACAGATAAACAAAGAAAGAATAACATAGGATTGATGAATTAAACATTGGCATCTATTTTGAATTAATAGGAAATGGTGTATTATTACGTTGAGTGATACTTCACAAACAGATCATTTTTTATATTGCAGATTTTGTTTTTAATCAAAATAAACAAAACAAGGGAGGACAACCCCCGCAAAGTTTCATGCCGTCAATATATGCTGGATTCAGTACGCGGCTGCATATCAATTCATTTTGGTAAGTCTCGCTTGGGACCTTTGGGTACAAGTCACACAGTACACATTAACATAAGTCAAGCAATATAATAGTGCGTACTGTCTCCCCTAGAATATACCTGGATGATTGAACTACATCTTGGTGGCTCCTCTGGATATCCGGTACTTCACCTCAACGTATAAAGAGAGGTATAACACCAACAATTATGATAGATATCTAAGACCCTCATGATGTGAGTTGGTTTAAAATGAAATATTTATATCTCACCAGGTTAATTCAAAAAGTCTAGTGAGGATCAGAATTCCATTATCCCCATTTGGGCCCTGATACTTTAAGAACTGAATAAGATACAAAAAAGTTACCTTTCACAACAAAGATATAATGTGAGGTACGTTCAAGAATGACTGACGCTGGGATTATGTTTTGTCTCTGTTCCTTGAACGCTTTTTGGTAATTATAGTGTTATGTTTATCCCTGGAAGATCATGTAATAGAGATTTGAAGTAGAGAAGAACTCCATATGTATTTAGCCTGTCTAAATGATGAGAAAGACCACTTAGGGAGGAATAAGATGCGATGAGGATGAAATGCAAAAAAAGAAGTGAAAATTGTTAAAATATGCCACTGAACTGAAATATGTTACAACATGTACCCTGTATTATGATGATTGTTTTTAACTGTATGTTTTCATTAATTTAGAACTGTCCTGTAGAAGGTGTTTTAATCACAAAAAACCGAAATGCTGCGTCGACAACTGTCTCATTTTTTTTCCCGAATTGTATTGGATATGTGAATTTTCTGTTTGTGATTTTAATTTATTTTAATGTGTTTGGATTGAATCCAATTTTATTACAATTGAGTATCAACTTGATGAATAAATTATAAGTAACACTTGACATGAGATATTTTGTGTTTTGCTTTGGGGTTACTGTTGTAACACTCTATGTTATGATCTTGTGCATATTCTCATAAGTGGCATTAGCATTTTTCTCTCCCTATAGGCTGTCTAAATAGAATGTGTTTGATCTTTCTTACTATTTCAGTTAAATCCGATATCACAGTCCTTTGTGTTTAAATTGGGACATTTTCTAATTTTGTCGGTATATTTCGCCTCTGTCCCAGATTGGATTAAAACGGGGACCTCCCTTCTTTTTTGAATTTAGTTGGACATCCAATTTATCTGCGTGCATATGGGCAGCGCTCGCCATTGAATTCAGGGCTTGGTTGGTATCAAAGAGGAGCATCTCAACCTTGTGCGTGGTGGGGGTGTGACATGTCTCCCTGGGCCAGAGTTCAAAATTTGGGGAATCACTGGTCTTATTTTGACAGTATGGGGGAGTTAGGGTTGGAATTAGAGAGCTACTGGTTATGGATATTTGCTTTCTTTTATTAGTTTCATTTGATTTTTGTTGTGAGTTTAACTGTAAAAGGACATTTTTGAGTCAGTATCTGTGTTGTCCCCTTAAAGTGATTCCATATGTGACTGAGACAACATGTTGAGGTGTATATCTATCCCATATACAAGCACGTAGGTATGCTTACAGAGACCAGTATGTTAGCTTACAATGAGGCAGAGGCCAGCTATTTGGCTGTGTGAAGGTCACATGTGTCGTTAATGTCAACATTGCATGTTTCCATGCATCTTCTGAGTTTTGCATTAAGGTTGCACATGCAGCCTGCACAGGGTGATGTGCAAAAGGAGGGTATCATATTCTAGTTTTGGGGTTTGTTTGCATATGATGTTTGTGAGTATGGCACTATACTAAACCTATGTCCCTGTCTATTGTAGCATCTACCGAGGGCACGGAAGGAAAGTGGATGGACACGGAGACTGATGTGATCAGTGCCTCGGAGCGGGACAGGAGTGCCCTTGAAGTGTCACTAACAGAAAAACCAACCTCAATATCATCTGACTCCAGTGGGGACTCCTCGATGTTGGCAGGCACAGGTAGTGAGATTGCTGCCTCTTCTTCCACCACACATTGTCCAGTGCTTACCCTCCCGGCTACTACCACTAGTGCTGTCCATGCCCTAGGAAGAGTAGAGTGTCCTTCCCCCTCAGGCAACGCTGCCCCTGCCCCTGCTCCTGTCTCCCCTGCTGCCCTCTGTGTGGGGGCGGTGGACCTTTTGTGCCATCTGTGTGTTGGTCAGAGAACTCTCTTGAGTGCCTTCCAGGATCATGACAAGAAGCTGGCACATGGAGGGCATTCATTCTGATGTGGGTGGGCTGCACCACACTGTCCAGTCTTTGTCTTCCACAGTGACACCAGCCATTAAGCTGTCACAGGCTCAAAGTCCAGCTCCAGTCCCTTCACCAACCACCCTGCCAGTGGCACCACCTGATTAGAGTGCCCACATACCACAGCCCTCAGGCTCCAAGTCATCCACGCAGCACACAACAGCAGCACTCTAAGTGACCTAGAGCACAGACACCATCCACAAAACAAAAAACAGGCACACAGGAGCGCGAAGGCAAAATCCCTTCAAGGGACACTCAGGGGTATCAGGCCAAGAAGCAGGCCTCAAGCCCACATTCATCCAAATCACCCCCCTCCAAGGATAATCCAATCTCCACAACTGCTTCCAAAGACAAGAAAACAGTTGCCCTGTGTTAGACCTGTCAGCCCTAGGGGGGTCTTTCCCTATTTTTTTTGCCCTTGCCTTATTTTTCCCACCTACTTTCTGTTGGCTTTAGGACTCTGGGCACCTTCCCATTGCTTATCAATGTTAAGGTGCAGGTGCTCTCTTCCCCTAACATGGCTGCCACTGACCCCTGCTACTGCAGCGTGGTCTTTTTAGGAGTACTCTAGTAGCCAGGAGCTGGCTGGAACCCTTAAACAATGTATCAATGCCAGCCTGCCCATAGCTAGAATGAGGGAAGCTCCTGCAACATTCTAGAACAGGGGAGGTGACACCAACTGCCACTGCCAACTGCCAACTGTCGCTATATAAGGAAAGGGAGGGAAACTTTCCAGTCAGACCAGAGTAGAGTAGTTGGGGCATCAATGACCTGGGGGACCCACGCAGGAGATTTAGGCGGTAGGGCCTAGTCAGGAACCTATGCCACTGGGAGTGACAGGGCTTAGGTGCTGCCTTCCAAGTAGAGTGAGGAAGCCTGAACTAGCCCACTGATCTGGCCTGGCGGGCGGGGAACCCAGGGACCATCTGAAGTGACCTGCTGACAAGCCTTCAACTCACAACCCCCCCTCCCCCCTCTCAGGAAACCAAGAAACTACTTCAACCCAAGGGCGCCACAACCAACAAGCACCAAGAAGAAGCTCACCTGTGCTAACAAGGTACTGGACTGTATTGCACCTGCGCCCCCTTCCTCCCCTGGGTCCCTGCACTGATCTGCCTAACTCCCCCTGACCGGACTGGCTGTATTGCTGTCCTGCCTGGACTGAACTGAACTGGGCTGCTCCTCAGAGCTCCACTAATGAACTGTCTGCCTTCCTAACCCAGCGTTGTCCCCCGTGAAGCGCTGCCTGAGAGGAGTGCGGAGATCCTTGTAACGCTGTAACCCTCTGACCTGCTGGGGCTTGGGAGATTGACGTGCCCGGAGTAGTGCTGTCCTTTTTCCCAGAGCGCTGGGATTGCCTGCTGAAGCGCTACAACTGCCTAAAAACGGTGACTGCTAGACCTGCTGTGCCGCGAAGTGCGGTTGCCCCCTCGAGTGCTGAGGGCGCTGACTAACCTGGCCACGAAGCGCTGACTGGGAATTCACCGCCGTGGGCCCGGCCCTTCTGTAGGGCCTTCCCGCTACTGCCTGCCTTGTCGCGGCGGCCCCAGATGTGAGGAGAGGGCCGCTGTATAGTTTAAGGGTGCCGCGATAGGCCCTGAAGCCCTTGCCACCACTACCACGTCACCGGCCCGCACCCATCATCGTCGCACCCGGATTGGCTTCCGCGACTACTCTAGAGGAGGCCGCAATGCGATAGGCAGCCGCTGCCACACCTTGCCCAAAGCTGTGCCCTGATTGGCTAGGCCTGACGTGAGCTTGGGGAAGGCCGATTCAAGTGACGAGGGGGCCCCATCTGATTCCTCAACCCCGCACGGCCTGCGCTGCTTCCCTGTCGGCCCGGTCTGCCCCTGACATCGCCGAGCTCGGCCTGAAGGCCCACATTCTAGAGGGGGCTCCAAGGAGAACACAAGCCACCCTCCTCCGGGATCATCGCAAGGGGCCAAGGAGGCCCGAAGAGCAAGGTAACCCCAGGGAGGAGGGCGGAAGGCCGGAGAAGGCCCGAGTTTGCCCCTTCCCCTGGGAGAGACTGTTGTGGGGCCCTGTTGGCCCAAATTGGTCGATTGAAGTACTGGTAACGTGTACACAACAAAACACTTGGAGGAGGGTCCAAGGGCAGGTTTATCGACCAACCAGGTACATGCCCCAAAACATATTACTATCACAACAAAAAATACCTGGGGGTCAAAAGCATAAGTCAAACAGAATGGATCACAACACCGATACTACACAAATAACACCCGTGAGGACATTGTGCATGTTAAAGAATGCAGGCCAATTCAAGGCTCAAGAGCATATGGAGTATCGGTGTTGTGATCCATTCTGTTTGACTTATGCTTTTGACCCCCAGGTATTTTTTGTTGTGATAGTACTGGTAACGTGGCCTGAGCCTGATTTAAGACTTAACCCCGCGTTGGTGGGATTGGATGTTCTTACCTGCCCCTAGGCAGGTCCTAAAAGCAGCACTGTCTTGGGCTGTTTGGTTAGTCCCCTGGCACAAAGTTCACCAGCTTCGCTTGGCCAATGCAATGTTTTACTTTTGCGGATAAAGTGATTTACCTTTGATAAAATGTTCCAATCCTGCTACAACAGTGATCTGCTTACGCTTGCCAAATGAAAGGTCTTCTCCTGACGTAATAGGATGTTGCCTGGTTTCTAAAGACCTGTGTACTTCTAGTTGCAGGAATGTTTATGCGTAAGGAATGAAATGTTATTAACATGTCATTAATGGAGAATCCTTGCAGGTGCTGTTGAGGACTAAGGCTGATGCCAGGCCTACCGTTATTTAATATTCAATATTTATGTATTTAAGTATTTATGGCCAGGTAATGCAAAGTTATGTGCTTTTAAAGAGAAGTAATAAGTTATTTCCACTGTGATTTTAATGACCGTGATCTTGAATGCAGATAAAACTCATTGATTTGAATCAAACATACTGGTGTGGTCTCAGACTTTGCGTGTACTTATTGTCTCAGTGGATGCGTGTGCTGTGTAGTCACTTAACACCTGAGCTTTCGGGTGCCTACCTGCTCGTGCCAGGCTACCCCCGGGGAACTGGTGACCCCAGTTCCTACACCCTGCCTGCAGTAAAGCTGTTTCCTGCAAAGGGTCAGCACAAAAAGCTCTCTAAGGCAGATTCACCCACAACCTCACCTCCCTCCCACACCCCGGTGAAGCTGGGACAGGAGAGCAATGTGGGGGTTTACCTGGACAACTGGGGACGGAGGCGAAAAGGCAAGGCGACCCCAGGCATACCACCTGATCTGGCAAATCCCCACTAGGAGAGCCACCTGCACCTGAGACACCTTTGGGGGGAGTGAGGCTATTGTGCCCACCCCACTCCTACCAAGATAATTCTTGGCTATCGAATCCCCAAGAAGTGGAGAGGCAGCCCTCCACATTCACCCTCACACACTGTGTCTCAGGGCAGCATGTCTTTGCCTCCCCGTGCCACCATGCCACCTGGTCCAAGCAGCCCTCCGTCTCCCACAGCCACTGACGCCTCTACCTCACCTGGTCCTCTCTCTCCCAGGTCCAGTCCGACATCTGGCCCTGACAATCAGCCACCTCCCAGTTCAACTGAAAGTAAGGTCTGATGCAAAGTCCCCCTACCAAACCCAGCTCTCCCACAGGGGACCCTGAACTGCCCAGTGGTATCCTGGAGCTGTTGTGATTCCCATGGTGGTGGACGGTGTTACCCATTCCCTGTATAGTTTCTCATGCACACATGTACCTACTTTGAACTATGGACTGGCCAATGGCCTGGCTGTTTGTCACTTTGGATTCCCATTCCCTGTGCAGCTTCTCATGTACACATGTACATACTTTGTACTATGGATTGGCCAATGACCTTGCTGTTTGTCACTTTGGATGCCCATTCCCAGTGCAGTTTCTGATGCACACATGTACTTTTTTCTACTTTGTACTGGCCAATGGCCTTGCTGTTTGTCACTTTGGATACCCATTCCATGTGCAGTTTATCATGCACACATGTACATACTTTGAACTATGGACTGGCCAACAGCCTTGCTGTTTAACACTTTGGATGCCTATCTGGGTGATATGTAATAAAGACAGTTACTCCTGTTGTCAGCTTTGTCTATGTCCTTACTTAATAAAAGGCTTTATGTACGGGTATGGTTTCACTTCACTTTAACATTGCTAATTGCTTGTTTTACTTTTTCAGAGTTTGCTAGAGGTGACAGGCACTTTTGTTCTTCTTGACACTGAGGCTTGAGGGTGCAATGATGGTTGTTAGTGATGATCTACTCTAATCCTAATCATTGTATGGCCAGGTTTGTTAAATTGTACACATGCCATGTTAGGATGCAATACAAGAACAGAGGTGAATTCTATCCACAGGATTACTTACCGGGTGGCCAGGGTCCATCATATCTGTATGATCTTTCATGATGTCTGAACAGCAGTGTTGATGTGTGGTCATCTGGTGTAGGCCTGTCTTCCTAGTCACATGGGTACATTTGAATATGTGAACTTGAGTGGTCATACAATGTGAATGGGCTGTCATTGTCAGTAGTGTTGATGTGTGTGACCCTGCAATGCCAACTGCACACATGTATGATCCAGGTAATGAGTGCCTGTTTGTTGTCTTGCATGTGCTTCAGATTGTGGGCACATGTAGGAGTTGTAGGTTAGGCACTGTGCAGTGTGTTTGTGTGTCTTTGCACTACTGGGGGACACCTATTTGTTGTTGCCGCCAGTTGTGAGTATGCAGTGTGTGTGACTGTCAAGTCTGTGTTCTGTTTGATTGATCAGCCATGTATCTTGTTACTGTATGTGCTCACTGCGCTGACCTGCTCAACCACACTGACATTATTTGTGAGTTTTCTCATGCATTGCTGTTACTTGACCCATTTTTGGCTCCAGTATGGTATGTGGTATGTGGAGTCCTGCCATCCCCTATATGTGCTTCTGATGCCTACACATTGTGAGTAACTCCTATGTGTTTGTGTATTGTACACTCCTCACCTGTCCACTACTGAAGTACACACCACTTCAATCATATGTCTTCCACCCCATGGCTTGCCAGTGTGTTAGCCTCCCCACTACTTCGTAGTGTGACATTATGCTGTGTGATGCTGAACTGTGTAAAGGACCAATGTGGCACTCAGGGCAGTTTTCCAATTAGTTATTTGTTATTTTCTTCTACTGGTTTGCTGACATGGTTGCTCGTGTGCAATGCATATGTTTGAGCAGCACAGTCCTCTAGTCATGTTGTCCCTGAGTTGTGTATCTGTGGGTGATGTCTTATTACTTACCGGTAACCTTCATTACCCTGATTAGGGTCCTCCCCATCCCAGTCCTTACTAAGTAAGGCAGTCCTGCCTCCACCCAGCCAATCAAAACGCCAGAAATCCAAAGTTTGAAGGTTACATAAGCCCCTCCCACCCATCACCATGCCTGTTATCAACAAGACTCAGAAACAAACACAGCGGGAGGGAGGGAGAGAAGAGGACTGGGACAGGGAGGACCCTAATCGGGGAAATGAAGATTACCAGTAAGTAATAAGACATTACCCCCTCATGGGTCCTCCCCGTCCCAGGCCTTACTACGTGAGGAACTCACGAGCAGAGAACCAAGAAGAAAAAACGCAGGACACCAGGGATCCATGCAAAAGGTCAAAACTTTAAACAACAAAGTATCAACGAACAGCAGTGTACAAGACGCCAACAGAAATCGTCAGTAGAGGCTAGTAAAACATCAAGCCGAGAATGTCGCACAAAAGTGTGACAGGACCGCCAAATGCCTGGATAGAGACCCCGCCACCTCAGCACAGGATGCAGACACAGAACCTACAGGAGACAAACAGGGCAGGAGAAACCCGAGACTGCAGCGAATGTTGGAGGCTAATCAGAAGAGCCCTGCGAACACCCAAAGAAGGGGAACAGGAGAAACCCACTCAGCAGGCAAAACAGGAAGCAACACCTCCAGCCGCAAAAGTAAACTCGAAGAGACAGGCAGAAAAGCAGGATTAAGCCGCAAAACAACTCAAACAAGCAGAAACTGCAAAGAAGGAAACAATATGAGCAAGGAACACAACTCACCCTGTGGTGGTGGGCCTCAGCAAGGCCTACTAGTGCTAGGGGTTTGCCCTTCTCTGCGCAAGTCCTCAGACCAATAGGAAGAAGTTGGCACAGAAACTGGAATAGAAAATACAAAGTTTATTAAACCTCATGAGGTGGAACTACATTCACACAACACCCTTCGGCAATTTATGAAGTAGCACACTGAATGGAAGGAGCTTGGTCCTTTTATACCCACACAGGGGCTCAAAAGAAGGCGGTACAAGTACAAGAAGTAGGTTTTAGGCACATATAAGGTCATACAGAAAATGCACAGTCAACAAGTGGGTGGAGCTAACAGTTGTTAATTCTGGTGAACACATCCTGACATTTACAGTCTACGGACAGCTGCAACTGAGCATGTGCAAAGTGAAAGAGGCGAAATATAACCTGTCTCTAGGCAGATTTCAAGAGCAGACAACAGCAAGGTAGGACAGACCACATGGTGAGCACCTGGTAGCACATGGCATATAAAATGGCTTACAGAAATACAAAATGGATTCCACAAAACGGACAAGATAGCCTCTACATACAGGATGGCTTCTGCTAATGCTAACCCAATCGCTGCCAAATTACAACAACCCAACCGACAAGCGGAAGTGAAGGCCGGCAAAAAAGCAACCGCAGCGGACAACCACAACAAGTCTGTCACCAACAAGAGCACGAAAGGGGCAGCCGCAGACCCTGCAAAACAGTAGGCAAAGCCCCAAGAAGAATCGAGCACAGGAGACGGAGTACAAAGCTCTGAAGAAGCTGACTCACCAAAGGGAAACAACCACCAAGGAAGACCCAAGGCCCCGACAAGCACAAACCACCGTCAACGAGCAGACGAAATGGAAGAGGAAAAAGCCCAACAACAAACCCAAGCGGGAGAATCCAGTACAGAAACAGGAACTCCAGCTCGGATTCCGACCAAGAGAAGAGCATCAGGAAACAAAAGAGCCCCAAAGTGCATCACAGAAGAACAGCCCAAAGACGCTAAAGACAGCCGCTCAAGAGTCAGGCCGCCAGAAGCAAGCGACAAAGATAGGGCAAAGACAGCTGCGGACCCAGAAGCAGAGCTGGAGGTAAGGGAGGCTGGCCAAATCCGACTCCCACCAGCAACAGCCGGAGCGGAAACCAAAGACAGCAAGGCCAACCTAACAACACCGACACCCCCCAAACCTCCGCAGAACCCCCGGGAGGAAAAAACAGGAGGGAAGGCATACAGAAAACCCTAAGGCCAAGGAAACGAGAGAGCAACCCCCAAAGACAGAGCACCCAGGAACAAAAACCGGGGGAGAAGAGCAACGGGAGGGGAAGCAAACAATACCGAACCAAGAGTCCCAAACCAAAGACAAAAGGACATGGAACAAAGGAACAGACAGAGGGAATGCTACACGAATCAGCATGCCATCCCAACAGAGAAGATGCTGCCCAGACACAAAACACAGAAGCCAGCAGGAACAGAGACACGTACCCGGACCCCCAAGAAGGCCCAAACAACAATGAGCCACAGGAACGCCAGCCCGAACAACAGACAAGTGGGCCACCAAGGACCCCAAAGGGGCCCCCAACCCAAGGACAGATGTCCAAGGACAACAAGAGGAGAGAGGAAAGCAGAAACTCACCCCCCTCACCAGGTTGGGAGAGCAAAGCCACCAGACCAGCGGAAAGAGGAACCAGAGCCCCGTAACCAGCATGAAAAAGGATCCAATGAGTCAACAGAAGAAACACCAAGGACACGAGGTGCAGGAGAGCCCAAGTTACCACAGCGGTGGAGGTATCCCCCACCCTCCGGACCCACAACCAACCCCGAGCCGGGGCAGGGGAATGACCCAGCAGGACCCGCAGAAGATCCAACAGGGCAGAGAACAGATCCGGACATATAGAAAGCCTCATGAAATGCATGTCATCCTTGCGCAGGGGCCATGCCAATCCCCCCAGTAACCCTCAATTCAATTGCATATGAGCCGCCGAAGGGAGCACTGAGAAAACAGCTCCCTGCAAAGCGTCAAACCAGTCCCGAGAAACTGAAGCCCCCGAACAGGAACCAGACGAGGAATGGCGAGACCCAATACGACCCCAGAAACCGGAACAAGGACAGCAACCCCCCACAGCTGGAGCCAGCCGTGGAAAAAAACCTGAGGAGCAGGACAGAGGTCAAAAGGTAACACCTGAAAACAGGAAACAGAACCCAACCACCGCAAACCGCAGGAAACCTCTGATCAGCCGGATGGATGGTAACGTGAAAAACAGGTGACTGTCATACCCAGGGAAGCCAAAATCACCCACCAGGAAGAGAGGAATGGCACAACCGGAAGGGACACAGCAGCACCAACCTGACCAAAGCCCCGGGAGGCAGAACCGTACTGAAGGACCAATGGGAGCCAGGACCAGGAACAGAGAGGAAGACGACCCCCGGCCCCACTCCCTCACCGAAATCAGCACAACAGAGCGTAGTGACAAAAAATAGGCCGACGCCAAAGAAGATGGCAGAACGCACCACAGTGCAAATGGACAACGAAGCAACCGCGAAAACAGCCTAAAAGGGGGACAGCCCCGGAATGGAAACCAGCAACCAAGAGCAATGACCGGCAAGACCCACCATTCGGAAATCAGACTGGACCAATGAGCCAGGAACAACTGAGCCGAGCCCCCAAATCGCAACAATGTCAAGAAAGGAGACAGGGGGCCTACAAGCAGGCAACAACCTGAAGAGGAAGAGACGCAACCACCAGGCCACGGAGATTCCTCCTGGGCACAACACATGCGACCGACACCCAGGGGCAACAACAGGCACCGCAGAGGCCGGGAACCAAACTGAATCCAAAAAGGCAGGCAGTGGACCAAGGGGCCAGGGTAGAGACAAAGCACCAAAGCGAGGGGCCAGAGAGAAATCTCACCAGGTAGCCGAGGACAAGGCCCAATCATCCAGGCCAAGACAGGAAGGAGGGACCCCCAAGAAAAAAACCTGCGAAGCACAGGCCAAAAAAGAGCAAGCACGCACCCCAAAGGAGAAGCAATATTCAAACTCTTGAGAGCGGAATCCACCAACCGCCCAACCTGGACCTCCAGGGAAGCCACCTCCGAAGACATAGGGAGAAGGAGCAAAAAGAAGAAATGGAGGATACCGAGTGACAAAGACTGCCAGGCGAAACCATGTCTCCAAAAAGGGAGGAATACTCCGCATGGCAATGCCAGGCCACACCACAGTCAGTACAGCCAACAGGACAGCATGAAATGGCAGGTCAAAAAAACGGGAATAAACCCCACAGAAGATAATGAATCAGGGAGAAGACCCAGCACTACCAGACCATGGACCACCAAACCCTGAACGCATACCCCAACAGTGGAAAATGACCAAGACGCCACCAACAGTAGAAGATGGTCTAGCCGCATGCACCAGCAGTGCAGACAGCGCAAAACAGTCCAAAAAAAACTGCAAAAGAACACCCCCCCTGCAGCCACAGAACATCATGCTGCGTGGACAAAGAGAATGCACTTTTTTAAAGCACAGCATGAAAATTAAACATCTCATGTCACTTCGACAGTATTGGTAGGACTTGAACCGTTGTCTTGGGAGAGCCTGTGACACCAGAGGCATAAGACATACCATCGAGCTATAGTTCCTTGGATGCACCGGAGAGGAAGTACCCTCACACATGGCGAGCAATGGAGTAAACCCTACAGGAAACTCCCAACACACCAATAAAGGAAGTGCCAAGTAACCTCCTGAAACACTGCCCCCAAACATCAATCTTGCATGTGAGTCCGAAAAATAAACAAAAAGGGCAGCCCTGCAGTCTTCACCCACAGCCACATATAAAGAACATGGCTGCAGGGGCCGGACGCTGCACTAAAGCAGCAGCGCCGGAACAACGTGGGGCCAGAACACCAGGAGGGCTCCCCGCCCCGGCCCAGCACATGAAGGGGAGCCTCCTGATCCCAGAACAGGAGCGTGGCCGACCGGAGGACCGGAGCGGCCGCGCCAGGAGAAATGTGAAAAGACCAACATCAGAAACATTTAAAAATGCAAAAGAAACGCTCACTGCACCGCCAAACCATTCAGAAGCAAACCGGAACAGAGGCAGGAACCGGGAGCACCAGCTTTCCGACAGTCGTCGGAGCAGAAAAAAAACAGGCATGGCGGTGGGTGGGAGGGGCTTATGTAACCTTCAAACTTTGGATTTCTGGCATTTTGATTGGCTGGGTGAAGGCAGGACTGCCTCACGTAGTAAGGACTGAGACGGGGAGGACCCATGAGAGGGTAATTGGTAAGCTGTGTGTGATTGCTGAGGTACTGCTACCATTACTGAGTGTGATCTTCTCTGTGTGCTGTGATGATCTGTGTTTTGGGAGTTCATGGTGTGACACTCAGATGTGTGTGCTACTGATTTGGTTGATGTGCATGCAGTTCTGTGAGTGTATGTTGCCTTGTACTTGCCTGGTGTGCATTTCCCTGATGTCCAGCTGAGTTTGCAATGTGATGGATTGGTAAGTGCATCTGTTGTGTTTTTGTTGTGGATGTAGGCAGTGTTTGGCGTGTGTTGGCTCTTTTTACTGACAGATGCTATGTGTGTGCGATGTTGTATTTGCATGACATTGTGTGTGAGTAGCTGTTGCTGTGTGATACATTCAGAGGTGTGCATTGCTTGTGTGTCTGTCCCATGTAGCAAGGTGGATTCTTCTTCCAAAGATTGTTTTGAGTGCACATTGGTGGTTTGTCCTCCTATTTTTGACCTGTCACTTTTCAGGATTGTGCATGCGCACACTTGTGGTAAACTATGACACCATGTTCACTTGATGTGTGGTGTGGTGTCTCTGTCTGTGTTAGCTGATTGTCCCATTGATCCCAGTTTTGTGCTCATGATTGTTTTGAGATGATGCAATTCTTGTTTGTGCTGGGGTATGGTATCTGTGCATTGGCACTGAGTGACAATGGTGTGTACTCCAGTTCTGTCTAAGGTCACATTGCCTTTCCACTGTTTAGCTGCACATGCCTGGGCTTGTTGGACTTCTGTGGATGTTGTTGGTCAGATTTGTGTTTGGCTATTGTTTTTGTGTTAGCATTGGTTCAGGCATCCCTGAGTGTGAGTGTGATATTTGTGGATCACCACAGGGAGTGTGATTGTTTGTCATTGAACTAACAAGACATTATGTTGACCATTATGTGTGTTTCTCACAGGTGTTGAGTATTGCAGGTGTGAGCTGGGTAGAGGAGGGGTATGTCTTACTTGTGTTTGACAGTCAGGGAGTGTGACAATGAGCCATTTGTCTTGTGCTGCTGACATACACATGTCAAGGTAGTTGACACAGATGTGTGGCTGGTCACTGTATGACTTCTGACACTTCCTATCATTCATGTGCCTGTGCATGGCTTGCCATGATGTCTCCCTGAGTTGTTGCACAGAGGTCACCTTGGTTTCTCACTGTGCCATCCATGTCTGATTATATGACCTAAGGGTTATGTGATATGTTCCTTCTCTTGCATGTGATGTACAGATGCTATGTGACTTGCTCCATGGTTTTCCAGCACTGTCCACTTCACGTTTGGCTCTCCCATTTACTGTCCCCCATTTCTGCTGACCTATGGTATGAGTATGTGGCTGGGTGTCAGTGTTGGGTGTGTGTGAGTGACTTAACAGGCAGTGTGAACAGTTCAGTGGATGTTCATATGCAGGGTGAATTTTCATTTTATAATCATACTCAGTTTGCCTCACATGAGTGGAAGGTTGGTGTGAGAAGGAGGGTTGTCCAGCCCCTGAGCTTCTGTGCAGGGTGTTCCTCTTCACCCCACCTTCCCAATCAATCTTCCTTGTCATTTGATGTGTGAGGCGCGAGGTCTGGCTACACCTGGCAGAGTTATTGTGCAGGGGGGAACAGGAAGATGTTCCCAAATGGTTGTGGGAAGTGTAGTAAGTAAAGAGTGAAGGTGGAGTCCTGTGAATCTAGCCGGACTGCCCATGCCTGGCACAGGCCCTGCCTACTACACTGTGCGCAGGTTTTCCCACGTCTTCCCTGCTGCGGCGAAGTGACCGGGACATTGCAGTGATATTGCGTTGATGAGTGACCCGGATATGGAGGGGTGAATTTCTGACAGGTAGAACATGTGTGGGTACATTGGGGCATATGTTCCTGTCCCCAACAGGGTCTCTGATGTGGACAGGAACTGTTTGTCAGCACAGGAGTTGTGTGTTGTGGTTATGTGCGGAGTTGTGTATTTGCGTACCTGCAGCGTTGTCCGCAATGGTGCATTATTTGCTGGTAGTTTATGAAGTACAGCAGCGGAATGGCTTGTAAAGCTGAATCCATTGTGGTCAGGACCGGGTGGAGGGGACCGGGAGGCCGTTTTTTCTCTCCGCTGTCGTGATTCCACTGTATCCGGGTGGGTGGATTCTCCGCTACAGTGTGATGGGCTGTTTGCAGCATCATGTTTTGTACGGCGGACGGGACGTCATTCCTCTCGGAGGTGTGTCGCGATTGACTCCCTCTGCCGCGTTGGCGGCAAAACATTTCTGGCGATTCACGTAACTCCACAACAGACGGAAAATGGGCCATGTAAGCCCATTGTAATATGTCGAACGCGAGGACCGCCGATGGAGTGCGGAAAAGGACATTTTCCGCCAGCACCGTGGATGTGCATACACCCGCCATCGTAATGAGTCCCTCAGCCACTGCTTTCATTTAGACCCCAAAGTGTTGAAATCTGTACCTTGTGTGTCCGCCCAAACACGTGTCCTACTTACAGCACTCTGTATGGTACATTAATCTGAAGTGGATCTCTATAATTGAAGGACCTGGTTAGACAGCATGAGGCAACCAGAGCGCATCACTCAGAAAACAACCTTATCCCAAAAGTCCCTTAGAATTGTATATCCAGAATGGGGAACAGATGTTATTCAATCCAAGCTATGCATGTAAAATAGGAACTCCAAAGTTTTTAATAAGCTACTTAAAAGTATCTGTTCCATTAATTATAAGGTCTCACTTTCAAGTCACATGTCCATGAAATTTTGAGTCTGGTGCAAAACAGCAGCATTTTGATACTGTTGGGCTGTATTTTAAGCAAAAGTCATACATTCACACCCACAGAATTACAACTACATATATATAATAAGATATACAACTGGTAGGAAGGTTCAAAGCATTTCGGGCAGCATAAATGTACATGATGTACAACTACACATGCTGGAATGCAAATTCTTTTGTCTGCAACAGCACGATTTTTTTTCTCTACACGGAAAGTAATTTTTCCCTGTAGAGGAACCATTTCCACCACAAAATCTTGACAAACCACCATTCCATTCCCCATCCTGGAAAGTGTTTTTCTCCTGCCCAAAACAGGAGTAAATCTACAGCCACTTCCAGGTTGGAAAGAGGTTAGAGAGGAGATAGAGAAGGCCATAACCTTTACATTTTGAGGGTGTTACAAAACTTACCAGCAAGAAACCCCACCCTGGAACACACACTCTCCATTGCTGCAGTGGCATTTTCTCACTTCTAGTGTTAAGCCATTATTGCTTAACATTATCCATGAGTAAAAATCTTTATGAATATAAATGTAATATTTGGTGACTTCCTTACACACGTAAGTAAATTCACTTACATGCACAAATCACACTAACATGAAAATGGCTTTGTGACCTCAGCCACTGTTTCCATTCTAATTTACATTACATTTGGGTCCAGGACAGGGTTGGATTGGGATCACAATTTGGCCCGGGCACTGACGAAAAAAGTGGCCCACTTTCATGAGGCGTGGCCCATATTTAAGGGGCGTGGCCCACATTCAAGGGGCGTGCCCATTCATGAAAAACCATTTGCAGAGACAAGGAATGAAAGTGGAAGGATACTGTTCTTGCGCAGGACACAGGGCCAAGGTGACAATGGCCTACATGCTGAGCAACTAAAAAAAACAGCAAGGCCCCTTTCTGTCACAAAACTATTCGAGCCCTCCAGCGCAGGAGCCCCTGAAAAGCAGGAAAGCCCCTGCTATTACGAACCAACTTAGCCCCCCCCCCAGACCTTCAGCTCAGGAGCACATGAACAGAGGTAAGGCCCCTGCAATTAGTAAATTAATCAGCCCACCAGGCCTCAGGGCAATGTCCTGTCAGGGGAGCACAAAACACAGCTGCTGGGTCATCCAAGGTAGCCAGGAGGAGGCTGAGGTGAAGATGAGTTCCAAACATCACCTGGCCCCCACAGCGAGACCCATTCTTCCTCACCCACTATGCCCTGAATGTGAAGGGCTGTGGGCGAGTTTATGTGCTGCGTGGGCCCCTGAGGGGCCGAGGTGAAAATGGCTCATAGGCTGAGCAACACCTGGCCCCCTGGGAGGCCGATGCTTGCAAACAATCACCCCTCCCCAGCCCAGCCTCAGCGTGATTGCTTGGCAGGGCAGGGGGTGAAGGAGAGGCCACAGCTGATAATCGCTGTACGGCCGCACAGGGAGGCTGCTTTCATTTCTCTGTCGCTGTCTCAGTGCCCTCTGTGGGACGTTTGTTTTCTCCCCTTTCCTAGTCCACTCTCTGTGGACTGGGAAAGGGGAGAAAAAACCGGCCCACAGAGGGCACTGAGAAACCGGCCCTTCGGCTGATGCCCGAATGCCCGCCTTGCCAATCCGCCCCTGGTCCAGGATTACAAAAGTATTTTCAATGAAGCCCTAAGAAGTGATGCAGTTCTGCTCTCTCCCGGTGCTGGTGCACATTTGGCAGCCATGCACTATTGAAGGCACACTTGCACCAGAGTGCAAGTGTGTCTGTGCTGTGGTCAGCATATGTTTTTGTGCAGGAAGGGGTCCCTTGTATAAAAAACACTCTTTAAGGAAGGCAGTGTCCTCTTTGTATGTGTGCTGTAAAATGTGGTATTCATGCAAAGTGGTTCAACTGTGGGACCAGTGGGACACTGGTTCCATCCTTCATGCAAAGTGGAAAATATTAGGAGAAATTAAAACATTTCTTCTGAATATGCCTACCTTAGGGAGGCACTGGATTTTGGTGCACATTCTGTTCTACAATTCTTTTAGATAGGGATTTGAGTCGAAACGTATAGCTGGTTACCACTGTATTCAGCCGAATTTATATTATATGTGGGCCAGATTTACAAAAACGTACCCCCAACGCCACGCAGAAGTAAAGTTGATGTGTTGCATGAACTGGAAAGAGCAGAACTGCGCCAAATCTATTAAGAAGTAGTGCAGTTCTGCACAGGATTTTGGTGAAAATCCCTGTCTACAATTTGTTTTAGGTTTGGATTTGCGTCAGTACTCATGGGTGGCTGCATGGGAATGCCTATGTACCATCCATGGAAAGTCCCCTTGATGCAATGTAACACAGGTTAGCGCATTGTGCTGTCTTGTGTTGCTTTGGGTTACAGTCATACAGAAAACATGATTTGCATTGCATGATAAATCCCACTAGTAGACTTTGTATCAAGTCTTCATTAAAAAAGTAACGCAAAGCTTATGCTAATAAGTCTTTGTAAATCTGTGCCTGGATGTCTATTTGTCTTTTTCCAGTTACATGTAATGCATGCATGCATGCATTTTGACTTTACCTAGATTCTGCTCTAGTTTTGTGAAAAACGTTCTAAATTGGCCTCTGTCTTTTGCCCCAACTGGAACATAAAGTGGGATTCATCACACATCTAATAGCTTGTTAATGTGCTGAACTTCTTTAATAAGTGAAATGAACGAAAGTGAGTTTATGCAGACTAGAAAGATGCATACAAGAGCAAGTTAAGAAATGCTGCTTATGCGTTCAGAATGATATCGAGGCTTTATTTTCTGCTGTGAGAGTAATATCAATAATTTGGCTGGCATACCCTGCTCCTTGTATCCCATACCATTCTACCCCAATGTCTTTAGTCTTTGTAAAATATTATCCTTTCAGCTTTCCAGGCACGTAGAAGGTCAGGGAAAAGTAAATGGGATTCAGAAACTGGGCACACAAAATGTAAATATGTTTCCTATCGTGATTATTTGTAGGTAGAATACCCTTCACTATATGGTTGCGCTAATAAAATACACATAATGTTACTGAATAAGGAGGACAGTTGGGAAAGTCAATATGTTGTTCAGAAAAAATATCAGCTTAATACAAACAGCCTGCCACAAGTGGCTTATGCAAAATTACGTTTATAACTTTAACAAAATGTCATGTAAAACTGTTTGCTATCTGACAAATTGAATTTTTATAGCAGTGCATCATTCACAAAAGTGTTATTGATTGTGACAGAGGGATATTGAATTTACATTATTCATTTTTATTGATTGAGCTGCCCATCACCACAGATATGAGAGAATGAAATCTTAGACATACATTGTACCCTTGTAATTTGTCAAGGGATCTAACCGTATTTTTCGGTCTAGCAGGTGGCAATTTCCCAAACTCTCCTAGTTTAGCAATATGAAGTTACAAATATTTTCTAAAAACTGTTAATAAACTCTTTCCATTGAGGTCTGCTAGGAATTTGGCTCACAAAAGCAGTATGAAACCTAATAACCCATGTTTTATTTAACAAATTGAACTGTGCAGCCTGCCAGCAGTTTATCCATCTGGGATTTTGAGGTAACATATCATTCTCAGTGAGAGATTTGTCTTTTATTTTTTACTTGCAGCTCTTTTGTAGTCTTGTGCTTGCATCGCGCTGAATAGTTGGAAGGCAAGAAAATGCTTTTCTGCTTTGAAACTTTCAGATTCAGATACATCTTTCTTAATGCCCCTGTTCACCTTCAATTAAGATGTCAGCGAGAACCTTTACAGGGTAAAGTTTCCCCAAGGGCCCCCTCGCATTTGTGTTATGTTTACAGAGGATTTCACAAGCTCCTTGCCAGATGCTGTCTTATTTCAGTTGAGTTACCATGTCCTGGCTTCACATTTTTCTCCTTCCACTCTCTGTTTACTTGTGTGCACTGATCACCCTGATGGAGCAATGGTGTGGTATCTTGCTGGCACTGATCATAACTTACTTTAGTTCTAGTTTTTGTTTAAATGTTAAAGAGATAGTTGTAATTAACTGGATAGTCTTCCATTATACTCTAATTTTACCCCTGCCCCTGCGACATTTTAGTTTTTCAATCTTTGCCTTTTTCTACTTTCTATATTTCCCTGTCCCCTTTTGTGTGTTTACCTTTATGGCGCACAGGGAAATTACTGACATGTACAACAGTGTTATAAACGGTGTGTAACAAAAACACACAGCAGTTCCAGAAGTACTTCACAGTAGCATAATTGCATACTAATTTCCTCTGTTGTTTTGTGCTTACTTGAAGAAGTGTAGCTCTTGTGTTATTTCCATGCCCTGACTTTTCTTAAGGTAATTTCCATAACACATTGTTTCCAACACCCTTGTTTTCTTTCTCTCTCTCTCTCTCTCTCTCTCTCTCTCTCTCTCTCTCTCTCTCTCTCTCTCTCTCTCTCTCTCTCTATATATATATATATATATATATATATATATATATATATCTCCCTCTGTCATTCTAGGCAGCCTTGAAGAAAAAGGAGGCAGCTACTCTTACTCTGGTCCGTCCCATGGACTTCGATTTGTAGAGGGCTATGCCAGCAATTCAGTGGCGTGGCTTGCTAACCCTGAGTGTAAGAAAGTCTGCTTAAATATAGATCGCACTCTGCAGATATTAACTTATGATGGTTATTATAGGAGGAGTCTAATGATTAAGATTTACTGACCATGCTCACCTGTTAGCGAGCTCTACTGTGGGAATTCGACTAGACAAAATTATTTCATCCGAAGAAAACAATGAATCCCAACTTGATTATGTTATTGTTTTATTGTCATGGACTTCATTTCTGAAAGAATATTTAAACATGAAAGAATGCTACTGAGTCACAGTTAGGGCTGTGATCAACAGCATCTCCCACTGCTAACACAAAATCATTACCTTTATAAAATACAAAATTACAAGCAGCACTTTATCTTTACTAAATGACTATAATAAAATTGACAAATTCAGGGTATATTTTGTAATATTTGTGAGAAACAAATTTAAGGCTGCATCCTGGACCTTTTTGACGTATGATAAATAGGTACTACATTTGCATCATGTTGCGTCACACGAGCATCCACATGCAATTTAGCACATATACCCCTAAATGTGCTAACTAAGCAACATACCATTGGAATTAAAACAGTTTAAAATGTTTACACTTTTATTGAATAGTAAGATCAATTATTACGTTAAGAGTAAAAGAGATACATGGAAATTATATTAGGTGAAAAATACATCTACATGTTCCTTACAAATACATATGTGTGCCACAGTTTCTTAGATTTGTTCCTATTTTAACACCGTTTTAATACAGTTTTCAGTCAAAGGGCTGGTTCATAATGATAATAAGGCAAAGGCATGACCAGAAATGTAATATATCATGAGACACTTTGTGTATGCATCTCTGTCAAAAAGCAGATGAGTTTGAATTATAAATGATACCATTAAGAGAGCATAGATTCTTAGGGTAATCTCTTAATTCATTATTTAGTGTTTCATCATTGCCTGACTGATATACCTACTATAATAGGGGTAGCTATAAAGATACTTGTAAAGAGCTATGAATCCTTTTTATAGATTGCGCAATGTATTATTGCTAATGGTCCTAGTTGGTTACAAAGCATAGAGTGTATATAGATACACATATAATACTCAGTGGCAGTCACTACTGGGTAGTTATAGTAAGGAAATCATTTCCCTAGGAAATTCCTTTTTTGTTTTGCTTATAGCTTTTGCACCATTTGATGAATAGTCATAAAACGTTTGAAAAAGGTGCTCCTCTTGGCCTTGTTTGTACGTGGAAAATTTTAGGGGCCAAGAAAAAAGGGGATCCGAAAACACAAAATCACCATTTATTTTTCATTGACTTTTGTCAAAAGCATTTTCTTAAATACTGCTAAACGGAATTACATATAATTTTGCAGGAATCTAGATCTTTGTATGCAGATTATGCTTTTTTGTGAATCTGTTCAGTAGTTTTTGAGAAATTAACGTTTAAAAATCATTCTATAAAAAAAATCATCATCAGTGATGTCATCTGAGATATCATAGAACATGTCATGAGTGAAGTAATATGTAAGGTCATAAGCAGTGCAAGTTATAATCAGCTCTATTAAATATAACTGGTGAATTTCTGTGTTGCGTTTAGTTTAAAACTTTAATGGTGTAACTGACAGCTTCACCAAACTAAAATGTCACTTTTACCTTCGTTTTTTTCAGTGAATATATATCTGTATATTTCTGATGGTGGTTTGTTCTTCCCCTGATATGAGAATTTGCCAAACATGAATTGATTCCTGGTAGGCATCGCCGCGTTGTAGTCTGCACAATTAGTTCCAGGGTCGCACAGTTAGAACACAATGCACTTGCTATATTTTGTGCTTGGCCCCCAGATTTACTAACTGCTGTTCTGACCTTTGGTACAGTAAGATAAAGATGGTTTTCATATTTGAATAGCATCCATGCTGAATCCGATGAGAGATAAAATTATTATGGTATTGTGGAAGCTGCTGTGACCTGTGACTGAGATGTAGCCCTGCTGGCTCGACCTTCATCCTGAGAATGAAGATAACCGAATGAGAGAAGTATGCAGGCCTGCACATTTTAACTGATGCATTTGTTAATGCACTAAGGTCAGCTTCCTGACACATAATGATAAGATATGGGGTTAGATCATTCCACCAGGTATGCCTCTTTCTAGTGTAGAAGTACTAGTGATAGATTGGAGTAACATTACAAATAATTAACATGGTTTAATTGCTTGTGTTTTTCACAATTCCTATAATGTTCGTAACAATGATGTGTCTCATCTGTCTAATAATTATAATTGATGTTTTATTTTTAAGAATTAGAGCTTTTCAATAAATATTTGAAAATGCAATATTGTTTTTTTTCTTTGTAACATCTTGGGGATGCAAAAGCGACAAATAAAAGGGTTATATCTGTTTTCACAAATTCCCTGTGAATCAGAGTGGTCATGTTGGAGGTTACTAGTAACATCTATGACTCTGAAAGGTTTGGGGTGTAGATATGATACTGTGATCTAGCCAAAAACAACATTTACTGATGATATTAGCAGACTCAGTCTCTATATTGTGAAGTTTTGTTGCCCTGATACACAGTCCTACTAAATACGTAAGGACAAAGAAGTTCACCAGCAGAGGATGTATGACATTACAACGCATGCTTTTACATCGCATGCCTTTACAACGCAAGTATTACAACGCAGTCCATTACAACGCATAGTGCTTTGGGGTGCTGGATAGTGAATAGTTTAATTTACTATTCCAACTCCAGTCCCCGTGGACACTAGGGAAGGTTATTGGATAGTAAATTAATCTATTCCCTATCCTAGAGCGCCCCCCAGAGCAATGCGTTGTAATAGTTTGCGTTGTAATGGTTGCGTTGTAAAGGCTCTGCGATGTAAACGTTGCGTTGTAAAGGTTGTTTACCACCAGCAGAGGATGTATTAGAGGCATCACCCCACATTGATTTACCTTAGCACCATCTTAAGGTTTTCCCTCCACTAATTGAGTTGTCTCGGGCCGGTACATTAGGTTTGTAGCCTGACACCCTTTTCACCACAGCCCTGCCTACAGAATTTTGACTCCGGTCAATATGTGCAAAACATTTTTGCTGCGTAACTTATCACTTTCATATTGGGAGAAAATCTTTGTTTTGCTCTCCATTTTCCCCATTTTGTTGCCAGAGACTTTCCATTCTACATCTTGGCTCCAATCATATTATATGGTTCCATTTTATGAGTCAATGTTTTATATGCAACTAAAATAAGACATCTTGCACTTTCCTATAGCTATATATCATTGAACATTTTCACTGCAGCTTTTTTGCGAAGCTGGTGACAAATCTAATGTCTGAGTTTAGCATTTCTGAATCTGGGACTCTACGATTTACAACATAAATCAACTTTATTTTACCTCTTTTTCACTAATGGGAATGTGTTATGTATGCCTGCCCTGGACAGAAGTTCAAATTTCCAATAAAGTTATATGATGGGAAGTCACACCTGTCCCAGTAGCCTCAAAATTGGTCTCAACAGACAGTCTAGTATTAAAGCTCACATTAGAAGAATTGGTTTCTAATTGGAATATTCTAGAGAGTGGGTGAATGACCGCATACATGTTTGAATATTTGTCTCAGATGTGAGTTTGACTTAGGGTGGTGACTGTCATAAATAAGTGGTGGCCACATAGGAGTTGACACACAATCAGCTAAAGACTAAGGTCTGTAGCACTGAGCTACTAACAACCCAATCTGCAGTGGGACATAATTGCAATGCAAGTTGAGGGATGGGCACTTAATTGATTAACACTCATGGCCATCCATCAAAGTCCACAATACTTGCCCATTGCCTTTAGAATGGCCAATCTATAAAAAAGTAGTGGGAGTTGGCTTGGGTATGGCATATATAAGGCATGGCTTTCTTAGAATAGTAATTTTGGAGTGGAGTCCTAGAGAACATACTCTGATACTGATACAGGTGAATGAGGCCAGATAACACTTTTGAATCATTATGTTCTTGTTTACATTCTGTGACTCTGGTGGTTCTGAATAGCCTGGAGGGGTTTATTTGTTACAAAGATACTAGTTAATATTATGGTAGATATTGATAATGTGCACCACAGTCATTGATGTGTCTACTTGGTTCTTAACTTTTCTTTAGAAGGGGAGAGGAACTGCAAATCTATGCATGTTCTTTCAGTTCAGGGAGCCATGAGAAGTCAATAAGCATACACTAGACTTGTAACAAAATGATTGTTTCTATCAATCTAGCATAGTGAGTATTTCGTCTTCCGGGCATTGGTTCAGTCTTGCTATTCATACTTGTACAGGAAACCGGTGAACAATTCAGAAGATATGCCAGATTTTTTATATGGCCCTCGGGCAATTTTACAAGTTGCTTTATGAAGTATGTAAATTTCAGTTCCCAAAATAAACCTGCTATTATTTATATTATAAGGTGTGCTATATAGGTTTGTTTATATGACCTTTTAATTAGTGTTACATTGTAGTCAACTTTAGTCAAGTCTGAAATGTTGAACTTCGTGTCAGGATACATTAACCTTGAGCTCGTACTCCAGTAGTATGGGTGTATGCGCCTGTCTCTCACCGCCTCCACCATTGACCTCATTCCAAGGAATATGAATGCTAGTGAAACAAGGGACAAAAAATGGGATAGGAGAGGACACCCAGGCACTGGACTCCACCACTGTAACTCATCACTTCTACTGGTCAGAGCTGTTTGTAAACTGAGGTGCACATCTATAACCAACCAAACATCCACAGTAACTTTTCATGAAAGTTCAGCACTTAACTGAAATTGTGATTGGATATACCTCAGCAATACCTCTGTATAACCAACTGTTTGTAGTTTGGTGTAGAACTTGCAATTCCTCAAACAAAATTTTAAAATGGTGAGTAGCTTTAATATATGTTCACTAAACACTTTTCTATACATATAGAATAATGATCTCTAGCTTTGTCACTATACGCTCTCTGTGGAAAATGAGTTATAGATTCTACTTGACTGGTATAGCACTCCAATGGAACTAACAAACATTAAATACTGAGGTATTCCTTATCTAGTAATTTGTGTAAATCTACCAAACCTCTCATACCTAACACTTTTATATACATTTTCAACAGTTCTGGCTTATTAGTGATTTCTGTTACTTCACAGGAAACCTTCAAGTGCAATACTATCAATACACAGTCTAATATCAATGTTAAAAATCGTTGAAAGTTTGCTTCCCCTTAACAACCTGACTTCCGGAAATTCCTCTCTGTATTCACAATGTCCTTTAGTACAATCCAAAGTATCAACTCAAACGAAAATACAAGATGGGTGCAAGAAGGTCCTGGATACAACAACATTTTATCAAGAAGCCTAGTAAAGCCACCATAAACCACAATGGGAGTTAAACTCAAATGTCCAAGATGAGTACCATGCCACTAGAAAATGCAAATGCAACCGAGTACCCTGTAAACCAAATAGACTGTCCATCAACCCTATTTAGTTTCCGGAGGACAAAATCTTATTTTCATCGAAGCCCCCATTGGGTCTGTGGATGGTAACATTTCTTCTGACAGCCTGAAAGAAAAGGGACAGTCTGAGGATGGGCTTTATACTTCCTGCACTATATAGGGTGGATGGTGTAATAGCCTGTTTTTACTGTATGTCTCCACCAGGCAAAACCTCGATTAGAGTGAGGCACAACAAAACATAAATAATGACTCTCATATCCAAGGAAAAAACGACCTGTTGCTGGAGTCATTAGTTCTTTTGTTTGTCAATAATAAATAAAAAATCTTTTCAACTGTCCACCAAACCTTATGGTGTCAAAGTACTTAGTTCACCGCTGGGCTAGCAGTGCTCTCTAAATTCAAGGGACTGCACTTTGTCAGAGTGGCAGATAATGGCCTCCACCACCCTGACAGAACTCTAGATGCAAAGGAGGATGTTGACCAAAAAGAGGGCAAACTTAGGGGCATATTTACAACGAAGTGACGGAGTGTGGCATTAGCCTTCCTGGCTTAACGCCGCACTCTGCCTGTTCAGAAACGCAGGGCTGCACCATATTTACAACAATTTGGTGCAGCCCTGCGTTTCCCTCCGCGCTGACGGTAAACTTTGCAGCCTATCGACAACGCAGGCACCCTTGCACCAGAGTGCAAGGGTGTCTGCATTGAGGGGGAGATCTGCCTTCCTGCACAAAAACAATCTTTAAATTACGTCCTGTGACTTTTATGTGCGCTGATTAATGCAACACACATAGAAGTTGCAAACCATCATTTTTTTTAAATTCTTTATGGGTAGGGTCAGATTCCTGCACATAAAAAATGAATGGTAATTTGATGTTTTTATGTGTGCTGCACAACGTGGCAAACATGGAAACAGCAAAAACGAGGAAAAATAAAGCATTTCTCCTTGTTTCGCCTGTTTAAGATCAGGTTTTCCCTGGTTTTAATTTTGGGGCTACAACTTATTTACGCCACCCTTGTAAATAGGGGGCATTGTAAAAATCAATGAGTGTTGTAGTGGAACGCCCACCGCAACACCCATTACCCTTCCCTTTCACGCTAAGTACAAAGTGAAAGCGTGCCTTGTAAATATGGCGTAGCTCCTACCATCACCACAACGTCATTGAAAGTGACATTGTGGTGGCAATAGGGGCTTGTAATTATGCCCCCTAATCTTTTTTTTGTCAGAACTCATTTGCTGTGATTAGAGATTTCCTTAATTTTGAACAACGACAAGAGGTTTTGGAAGCACAAGCAAGAGCTGTGCAGGCAAACCTAAACATTTTCATAAATGTCCTTGGTTGTTTCAGTAATTATGGGAACTTTTTTGAAAATTCTGTATTCACTACACAACGACTTTTGTATACCCTGTTTTACTAAGAGCATACAGTATGTACCATACTGAGGTGTGATTGAAACAATGTAAGCCAGATACTTAACATAATCCACACGAAGAAAAACTAGTACAATTATGTGGTGATTATAAGCACAGATGCAGAAAAGGATTTCAATAACTTAACTTTGGAAGTATTTGTGACTCACACTTCAATCTATGAATTCTGCTGCAACCTTTAGAGAGGCACTGCAGGCTTTAAAGTTTAATAACTTAATGTGGGTTCAAGAGAACACCTACACTGTAAAGCACTCGGGTATATTCCTTGAACTTGTATGTGTTCAATGCATAATTTAAAACATATTTTAATACAATTAGCATTTTTAGAGTCTGCGTTCCTCGCCCACCTTCAGTAATGCACATTCTCTAAATTAAAATTTGTGCATGATATGTTATTTTTGTACTTACTTTTTAACTAGTTTTTTCGTGGCCCTCTACATTTCTAACGGCATTCCCTGTACTGCACTATTATTTTTAACTGTATCTGGATCACACTGATAGTGCACTGTAGATGTAAGCAGTTGGGAACTTATAAACGTAAAGTAGGCATTTCTCTTTTGAAAGAAATAACCATCATTTGAATTATGTGTCATGCCCTTTTTTGGACAAGCCTGAATCCTATAGAATACCTAAAAACAATTAAGCACTATGTTCTGTCACACCACATAAATCACATAGCACACACAAATCTGATCCCTACAGGACAAAACTCAACTTGCAAGAAATTCCCTCTGGCCATTTACCCTTTCTTCAGACTACCAAGTGCTGGAAACAAGGTTTGGACCTTCCACATATCTCAACTGCTCAACTAAAATGAGGCTGGAATTGCATGATAGTTTAGGGAATCCGCAGGGAAAAAAACACAAACTGGTAGGAGGCTTGCCTTTGAATGTGCCAAATGCCCTTCTTCAGTGCCTCTTCTCACTCATTATGAAACTAAGGGCAGATTTACAAAGCTCTTGCGTTGCCCTTGCGATGCGCACTGTTGCGTTCACCAGGTGTGCCTGATGCAAACAGGAACAGTGTTTCCTTTTAGAGATAATGTGCTGCCCAGGGCAGTTGTGAACCTGCATGTGAAATGGGGTCAGCCATTTATCAAAGGCAGACCGGTTTGAAGCAACGAAAACATCTTTGATAGTGAAGGCAGCACATGGTCTGCTTTTAGAGGGGGGCACAGCTCCTCCTGATGATGGGTACACTGAGTGACTAAACTCACCTCTCGGGAAGGTCTGGTGGGCTCCCTGGGACCATTTTGGCGGGGGTGTACTAACTGTTTACCACATCTTTGCAGCTCAATCAGGGCTCCTTCCTACAGTCAGTCTCTCTGCTTTTGTACCCATGTCCATAATACATTATGGTGACAGAGGAAAACCGTTTTTTGATTTGTATGGGTCCAGGCACCATGCATAAGAGGGAATGTCCCCTTTGGATTGCACTTGGGACCACAGAAAGCATCTTCTGCATCTTCTGCATCTTCCGTTATGCCAAAGTGTCCCTAGCACGCAGTATGTCATAAGGCTCGAAGTGCAAAAATTGACAAAGACACAAACATACATTTAACCATGCCATTGAGACATGCCATAACCCAGCGCTCACAATATGCATTTGCAGTAAGAAGAATGTGGGGAGTGATGAAGGATTCTGTAACTTAAAGAAAAAGCTCAAAACTAGAATGCCCAGGGAAAGGGCCATCATGGTCACTAAATCCTAAACCTGTTTATAAGGCTGTGGGAGGAAATATCACGTGGAATAGCAATCACTTTAATATGGCAATTTGCAACGAGAAATCACATAATTTCGGTGTCTCCTACCATCGTACACATAGATTTGACGCTGTATACGTCAGAGGCAGCATCACTTCCGTCTTCATCTTAAACCTAGGGTTCCAAGCCCCTGAACAGATAATGTAAATAAGTTTTCCAAATGGAGCGAGATGTCATTTTTCTTATTACTCCAAAAAAGTAACAGATTAAGAAACACAGATAAATTAAATGTTACTAATCCAACAATAATACCAAATAGGTAAATGCAGTCAAGCAGACAACATCATTGTTGACAGAAATGGAGGCTCCTGTAATATCAGTGAAGGTCTGCCCAAGTACATCAAACCCAGTGCGATCCTGAAAGAGAATTGAACAAAGACAGGCCCCACAAAAGTTCTTTTGTAATTAACAAGCAATTCATTATTATTATTCTTACTTGAAAATGGAAAATAAAACATAAATTGCAAATTATTGGATCAGGGAGGCACCACATAATTGCACACTGGTTATCTTTTAGTTTCTTCAAGGGTTGCCCTCGCCCTTGGACTAAAATGCAGTGCTGAAAATAATATGAATCATAGTGATGTTTGGGAGAAGCAAGGAATAGTCAGGAAACCTAAACATGGAAATATCTTACAGTGTCAGTCAGAACAGGAACACTTGGGTAAAAGTGTGGCGTGTCAATCCTTGTCTTTGACATAAAAAGAATAAAGAACTGTTCCAATGCTCCAAGAGTCACAGAGCTCCAGCATGGGCAAACAGGGAATTGTCATTGACTGGTTCCCTAATGATTAGGGTGTTGATCACATCAATATTATAGCACCACAAAGGTCTACTGTGATAATGACAGAAGTGACACAATGCAATACCACCAGCACACTTTTTCACATTTAGGTATAACATTTGGAGAACCATCCCTAGGTTTTAGGAGTCCCAGTGCTAGGACACACTCACACCATAGGAACTATTCAGCCTAAGTCTCACAGATGGTAGTTAGACCCAGTGGTTCCACATCAAGGTACAGCCACCATATGCTTGTACCAGCTGAAATGCTATTGCAGCAGCACCTTTTTGCAGTATTCTCACTTATCGGCCTAAAACATAAGAAAAACAAATTAGAATGACAGAAGCTTAATTTTAGTATTTATAAAAAAGCTAATGAAATAAATAACACCTATACACACTTATGGGTTTCTCCATCATGGACTCAGTGGGATCTGCATATCTGATGCTGATCTTGGTTGCATTGACACAACGAATTAAGCAAACTTGCTTTATTCTTGACAGCAGAGTAAAACACAAATGACAGAGAGTAAACCTAGAAAAAATGCCCATGTGAGGAGAACCTTGATCATCTATTCCGGATGACCTCAGGAACCTCATGGAACATGAACATTCATGCACATTGCTACAGATCTCTCACTCAGAGGAAGTTAGTCAGAAACGCCCTCTATGCCGGAGTCAACAAGTCTCTGCTACACAAACTCCACACTATATAGAACACCGCAGCCAGACTCGTCCTCGGGATCCCTCGACAGGAGCGCATTACCCAACACCTGCAGAACCTCTACTAGTTCCTCATAGAAAAGAGAATCACCTTCAAGACACTCATCCATGTCTACAAAGGCCTTCACAACACCGGACCCCAATACCTCAACAAGAGAATCTCCTTCCACGCACCCAAGCGAAACCTCCGATCTGCCGATCTCGCCCTTGCCGAGATACTGCAGATCCGCAGAGCCAGAACAGGGGGAAGAGCTTTCTCCTACATCATGGCTAATACTCAGAATGAGCTCCTGATCAACATCAGATGTGCCCCCTCCCTGAACATCTTCAGGAAGACACTCAAGACTTGGCTCTTCGACTGAATGGAGTTGCTTAACCACCCCTGCCCTCCCAGCACCTTGAGACCCTCACAGGTGAGTAGTGTGCTTACAGTTCCCTTGATTGATTGATTTATTGAAACCTACTGCAATGTCCTGAGAGGATCAGCCTCATGTACATGTGAACTGCAGTCTCAAGAACACGTGCACTGCAGTCAACAATTGTACAGAGAATCACTCCTCAACAGAGATAAACATCACTAAATATAGATCTCAATGTGCAGAACAACAAAATAACGTCTAATTTGGTGCGTAGTGAGGGCTGGAGAGTCCTATAAAGTAGAAGAAAGCAATTATTCTTATTAATAATATTCTTATAATGGTAAATACAAAGGACATACTTACTTGGATAGATCAGTCTAAAGAATATCCATCAACAGCAGAATATTCAGCTTACATCAGCAAGGACCTGCGATAGGGAGAAAGAGATTTCTCCTGCAAGATACAACATTCCAGTGCCAATCCTAAAGAGGGCAATACATTTAAACTAAATCTAGCTCCCCAGCACATAAAGTTGTACTTATCTGTTAGGGATGATGGTTCACAGTAAATGATTACTTCCAAAGGTTGCCTTATAGGCTAGAGTAATCAACTGCATTTCACATCTGAACGATACAAATTGTTGGAGGGGGAAATCCTAATTATCAAAGGTTGGGCTGAGATTTGCAGCCCAAGAATATCTCCCAAACCCAAAGAAGGTGTAGTACCAAAAAGGTTGGAGAGAAGAGAGAAGAAATATTGTATCTGTATGTGATGGTCTTGATTCACAATATTGTTAAAGAACAAAGGGCCCGATGTAGGTGGCCATTACCGGTCGGTAACGGCCAAATTCGGCCGGTACCGACCGGTAAATGGGTCGTTGAGATGTAGGGGACCTTTTTTACAGAATTGGTAAATTTACCGAATCAGTAAATTTACTGATTCTGTAAAATACCGAATCGGTAATTTTACCGATTTGGTAAATCTCACATGTAGGTGGCACTGCAAACAGTGCCACAGGCCTTTAGGAGTCGGTATTTTACCACCCAATCCAATTGGGTGGTAAAATACTGAATCCAGGTGTGCATGCACATCTGTGCATGCACACCTGTGCCATGTGGCACACAGACATGCCCTTAGGGCATGTCTGTGTGCCACATGGCACACATGCCTGTAATTGGGGTGCCAGAGGGTGTCAAAGTGACACCCCCTGCACCCTTGCAAAATTCGGTATTTACCGATTTGGTAAATCCCGATTCGGTAATGCCCATTGATTCCTATGGGCTTCAATGCCTATAGGAATCAATGGGCATTACCGATTCGGTATTTACCGAATCGGTAAATACCGATTCCTTCCGATTCGGTAATTATAAAAATAAAATTACCTACATCTGCCCTCCTCTTTTTTACCACTTCTTAAATACCGATTCGGTATGAATCGGTATTTAAGAAGTGGTAAAAAAGATTTACCTACATCGGGCCCAAAGTTGTTAAGACTCCTCAAGTCAAGTAACCTTTATTTCGGTCGAAGACCTTAAAAAGATGCAAAATACACTCAATAAAAACATCATGACAATTATGTGTAACTCCCTTGATTACAAAAATACACAGGTCACATTTCATAAAAACTAGAAGGATAAAAAGAGGTTAAAAAGATAAAAAAAAAGGATATATATATGTTAAAAAATACTGTACAATCAGGGCACGAATATCACACAAAAGGCAAGACTAGAAGGAACATTGGCCATGGGAGTAGTTGTTAATAAATGACCAGCGCCTCCACCACGTGGCATATAAATAACAAGAAACAGAGAATACAACTGGTTGGGAAGTGTCACATTTTAAGATCCTGAGTGCCTGATGATACTGCTTGAGCCCCAAATTTCTGCATAACTGAATGAGCCATTGCTGTCTAAGATTCTTATAGCATGGGCAGAAGAAGAGGACGAGGGGCACAGACGCCTCTTTTGCATCACATGCTGGACATTCTAGAGATTTATTGTCAGACCATTTATGCGTGAAAACCCTAAGTGGTAATGTGCCATGTCTAAGTTGAACATAGAGTTTCCTTGCTTTGCTAGGGACAATCTCATCCAGAAATGTCTCATGTTTGTACTCATGTTTATTTCTTAAGAAGTCTAGAGTTAGAGATCCCAGAGCAGAGTTGGTGACAACATCCTCCAGTTGTTGATTACGATGGAATTTCACCAAATCTGCACGGGACACCTTCATACAAGCTGTTTCAGGCTTGCTCCAAAGATCCGGGATACCCAACCTCTTGCTCTCTTTTCTTATGTAAGCAAACGATTGGATTTTATCTATCCCAGGAAGTCCCATAAGTTCTTTGACTTCCTCTCTAAAGCACCTCAATTCTGGGGTTACCCATAGTCTACGCCAATATAATAAGGGGCGAAGACCAATTTCCTCTTCTATGGGTCTGATATCTAGGTCTAATCTTAGAGGGATAAGGGGGGTGCTAGTTGGAAGAGACAACAGAGATCTCAAAAACAGTTTTCCGCCTTGAGGATATATTCAACTGAGCAGTGTCCCCCCAATTCTGCCCTGTACAGAAGGGCTCCCCGGGCTTGTGCTTTATAAATTTCCAAAATGGGGGCAACTGGTTTGGAGGTGGATTCTCGGTGCAGTTTTAAAACACCTCCTGTCATCTGCACTAGCCTGAGTTTGGCCTTGGCTATTTGAGGGCCCCATTTCATAGTATCATTGAGGGTAATGCCCAAATAATCGAATTCGGAAACCATGTCCTGGATAATGCCATTTAGAGAAGGATTGGAGCGAGTGATCTTTGGTGGATTACAGATCATGTACTTTGTTTTTGAAATGTTAATCTCCAACCCCCTTTTCTCACAGAAACTGGCAAAATTATCTAGGGCATGCTGTATTCCCATCGGGGATTTGGACAAAAGGAGGGTGTCATCGGCAAACATAAGTGCCACTACCTGCTCACCACGTATCTTGGGTGCATCAATATCTTTAACCCCTTTGAGATGGGCAATTAGGGCATTAACAAAGAGACAGAAAAGGGTGGGCGCCAGAACGCATCCTTGTCTCACTCCTCTATTGACCACAAACCTAGGAGTCAGGGCACCCCTTTTACCACTTCTGACCTGCGCAAAGTTGTTAGAATGGAGTCTCCTAAGAGTATTAAGAAGATAAGTTGGGATCCCCATATCCGCCAAAACTTCCCACAGAATGTCCCGGGGTACCAGATAGAATGCCGTCTTAAGGTCAACGAAAATTAAGTAGAGACTGCCACCCTCTACTTTAACCGTTTTCCAATATAGGAGTTGTAATCTTAAAAGTTGGTCAACGGTAGATGTCTTTGCCCTAAATCCGGCTTGGTAAGGGCTCAGTATCTCAGATTCCTCCATCCAGGTCTGGAGGCGATCGAGAATAATCTGTGCAAAGAGTTTTTGACTCACATCAATATCAGTATCAGTATGCCCAAGGATTCCTAGAGGTCCGATCATTGGACAAAGGGTGTAAAATTGTCTGGCTGAGAGATGTGAGAAGTATATACAGGGCGATGGGTTTATCCCTATTGTGGGATGATCCTGTTAACAATGTTTTTCCCCCAAAAAAGGTACTTCGAGACCTGTACTGGAGCATGATTGAGACTAAGTGCTTTAGTAATCGCATTGAACGATCCTTTACTGGAGATTTTCTTGAACTTAAGCATGCTCCGGCACTTGAACCTTACTGGGACTGGATAACTGTACCAGGGGATCGGAAAAGGTACCATCAGTTGAGGGTAGGGTCTTTACCCTTAAATGTCCTAACTCAGAAATGGAATAAGATTAAAAGTCCAAGGTGCCCTTTCTGCCCTGAGCAAAATGAAAACTTTGGACATGTGCTATTTTCCTGCCCCGAATATATTGTTCCCAGGCGGTCATGGCTTAAACCGATTTGTGTCCTGTTAAACTTGAGAAATGCTAGTGAGGCACTTCGGGTACTAAGAACTGATACATCACAGCCTGTTGTTATAGCCATGTCAAAGTTTTTGCATTGGATATGGATTATTCGGTCACGCAAAATGAGCCTGGAATAACCATGAATTTTTGTCGTCTGTGGATATTCAATTCTGCTTAGCATATTGTTAAGTGATTAACTATGTGCACTGCACTAGTAACTGATAATTTGGTAATTTTTCTTTTGAAATGATGAATTTGTTCAAATGATTTTATTTTGAAATACTTTTTTAAATTAGGTTTAATTTTAGAATATGTAAAAATGTAAATAGGATGAGTGAGGGTGTTATTTATTGTATTTAAATTGTATATTGAACATTTTTAAATTGTACTTTGCCTATGGAAAAATAATCGTGGTTCCGGCACCTTTGTGGGATAGCGGGTGGGGTTCAAAAATAATTGTTTTTCTTTTTACTTTTTTGTTGTTTTTCTTTCTTTTTTATGGATTGTAATATGTCTTTCATGATTGAAATATATCGAATAAAGACTATTTTGAATTTGAATTTGACTCACATCAATCAAACTGATCGGGCGGTAGTTTGCAGGGATTACGGGGGAGCCCTTTTTAAATACTGGGATAATTTCCGCCCCCAGCCAAGTTTCAGGTATGGGGGAGCCCTGTAGTATGGCATTAAACAACAGACAGAAGTAAGCGGTCCAAATCTCAGATGGTCCCTATAAAAGTCCCCGGACATTTTGTCAATACCAGGGACTTTCCCTGTCGGGAGTCTCCTTATTGCACCCTCCACCTCCAACAGTGTGATTTTTATGTCTGTAGCTGGTTTAAAATTAGTCAGTGTGGGAACATCTTCTGAGCTATATTGAGAATCATTGTGGATAATCTGGGGGTTACCAGGCTCAGAGAAGTGCCTGCTTTCGTCAAATACAGCACCCCGAAATGCTCCATCCATCTCTCGGGTGCAATACTCGGGTCATCTGCTACATATCCGTAACTCCTGCCAGTTCTCACAATTGCCCAAAACTCACGCATATTCCTATTACCCAGGGCACTTTTTATACTGTCCCATCTATTGTTTTCCCATTGTTGCTTGGCCTCTGTAATAGCCTGCTTGTATTCCTGTCTCCTCAGTTTTACTAGGCTCCTGGCTGGCGCTTTAATTGACTCAAATAAAAGTGACTTTGCCATTTTACAGTTATCATCAAACCATGACTGAGTCCGCTGGTTTGGCCTATGTCTAGTCACTACCGGATTAAGTAAATCAGCCAATGCTGCCACCAACCCCAGATGTAGTTTGGTGATTTTATTTGCCACCTCTTCTTGTCCGAGCTCAATGCAACCACTAATCTCCATAAAAATCTTATAAATGACTAAATACAAGGCATTCATTTCATCTAAAGATTGTTTAACCGCAGACCATTTAAGCCTTCTTCTATTGTTGGAAAGATTCAGTACAATATTTTGGCTTGGTTTACTCCTGTCGGAAATACCAGTCTCAGGTAGTCTTAGATTTAGAACCAAAGCATTATGGTCACTATCATATCAGGATAAAATCTCAAAATCAGTGACCATAGACCATGACCATGTCTCGACCAGGATATAATCTATCCGAGATGTTTGGCCAATGCGGTTAAACGTGGCCTTTCATTCATGATCGGACTGGGTACGACCGTTGCAGGCTCTCATAGAATGGGCCAAGGTTATCAAGTTCAATTGGAGAGCCAGTGGTGACCAAGCCTTAATTGGAGTAATGTGTAGCTCGGGTATAGACCATTGCTCATCTTCTTCTATAGTAATAGAGGTTCCAATTGCAGGTAAGGGCTCATACTGACAATTAAAATCACCGGCGATGATCAGTAGGCTATTACCAGATACAGTAGGGATAAAAGTGTCAAGCAGGGCCAATGTTATAGATTCTTTCCCAATGCTGACAGGACGAGAATAGACATTTATAAGAGTCACCCTGAGATTAGATGGGAACTTAAGTTTGACACATTGAAGACTTATTGTTGGAGTGGCTAATTGTGTCACCATACAGCCCAAATGTGATGCTATCAATATGGATAACCCCCATAGGGTCTTCCCCTTTCCCCCAATAAGGCCAGATGGTTAAATAAAGCAAAGCCCAATCTTACTGTCTCCTACCTTGCCACGCCTTCTGAAGTAAACATATATCATATTGATCTATAAAAGGTCCCCAATCGGGCAAGCAATTTTGTTGGTTAGGCCTGCCACATTCCAGGACAGAATTTTTATTTTATTCTCCTGCAGATTTCTCCCCCCACCGGAGAATCCAAGTGGGCAAGGGCTAAGGCAGCACAGATAGACATGTGAGAACCACCAGATTTGTGTAGCCTCTCGCATAGAAAGGTATCCTGTTGTTGTAACTCCATACCCTCCCCCTTGTGTACAATAGCCTGTCTATGGACCTGGACTTGATCAGACAAAAGTTCAGACGCCCACATTCCAGATTTACAATTATTAAAAACTTCCGGGCCTCTCAGTCTGTCTACATACTCCAGAGGGGCGAACTGATTTGACACCGGAATATTAATAATGGACGGAACGTTTAGGGAAATCATGTAAGAGTACTTGCGCCAACTGCCACAGTCCCGGGGGAAATAAACTTCACCAGTATTTCGGGAAAAGGGGTAAAAAGAGTCCAAAGGAAGTGCTCTAATAGCGGTTTGTTGGCCCAAAAGGCGGGAGGGATGGGTTATCAGTCTACGGACGGCTTCGGGTACTTAAAATTAATAATCACACAGTCCCCAGAGATTGTTTTTTTGGTAGGACCCATCCAAGCCACCCTACGCACCATCAACATCTTACCAGCGCTATTATAGGGGAATTGTTTATATGTAGCCAACCAGAACAGTATCTTATTTCTGAGATCTAGTTGAGACTCATTTTGGCCATTTTTAAGTTTGGGAATTCCAGCCAAGATAAGTACATATGGTGCAGCCGCTGGAGGTAGATCGATAGTTGGAAGGGACAATTTTTGTGTTTCATTATGTGGGAGGGTCCCACCTCTATTCCCCTCCGTAGATGTGTTACCCATTTCCACATTACAAGTTGGCTTTGCCCCTGTACACTGATTTTGTTTTTGGACCTCCCTCCCTGCTTTGGAATGGGTCTCTATCTGGGCATGCTCAGCCAATTGAGGAATAGACTTATCTACTGTTTCAGAAGTAGAGCCTGCCTTTTTAGAATTTGCCGAAGCCGGGCCAAGTAATTTCTGGTTAGGATTGAATTTGTTGAGTCTCAGAAGGATTCTGGTGGATCTCAGCCCTTATTTGGTGTCTAGATAGTGAGTTGGTATGAACGCTCTGATGCCTGGTGGCCTGGATTTTACCCACACTAGCTACTAGTTTCTGGATATGATCATAAAGTTGGGCAATCTCTTCCTTCACAATATTTCTACGCTGGGTAAGAAGGTCTGATAGTAACGTTTGGACCCAAGGTGGATATGGGTGGGATACCGAAGACACATGGTTGTTGCCTAAACCATTCTCTGGTCTTGGACCATTTAAAGTAACTTTTGCATTGCCATCCCCTGCCTTTTTTCCCTTAGACCCTCCATTTTTGCCCTGCTCTTTCTTCCTGTCTCTCTTGGATGTTTTAACAGTACCCTCTCTAGCAGGTTCTTCTTTAGATGAGAGTGTTAGCACAGAGTCTTGCAAAGGGGGGTATTCAAGTACAGATGATTCAGAGAGGTTTACAGCATTAGATGGAGTCAATGCTACCAGGGGAGAGAAATCCAGGGTAATGGATAAACGCCTTTCCGTAAGTTCAATTTCCGTGATAACAACCCACAATTGCCATTTGTAACATTAGGTCAATTGCTGTAGGCAGCATAACTGTGGAAGTGTCTGGGTTAGTGTGAGGCCCTTTAACAGTACATGCACGCTTTCTTTGAGTACAAACAGGAGCATTAGTTGTAGGCATCGTAACAAACTTACCTTACTCCCAAGATAAGGAGCCAAGGGGGGTGGCCCAGCCCAGCCACCTCCAGTCAGTGACGGGCAAGGACGGGCCCGCCGGCGCGCGTCCCGTGAGGCGGGAGTGCTGCGCTGCCTAAGAGGGCCTCCGGCGCCCTCTGATGACGTCCTCTCTGCACGTCCCCGCAATGCCTGCTGGATGGTGTAGGCTGCACCCGCCTGGCCGTTTCCCTCACGGCGGTGCGGTGCAGCCCGGCAAAGCGGATAACCCCCAGGGAAAGCAGGTGAGGTCTGGGGGAGATGGCAGGGTATGTGTAGAAGCTGTTTCCCTCACGGCGCAAGAGCCAAGTTCCGGTGCGTCCCCGTTGGCCACAAGACCCAAGCCGCAAACACAAACCGCAAGACAAGCCAGCCCCTAACCACTGACCGCTGACCGCGAACTCCCAAAAAACGCGGCCGGTGCGGTCCGACTCAGCTCCGCTCTTCAAAGCCTGTTCGGCGCCTCACTCTGCCACTCTCAGCCTCACTCAACCCCCGTGGCCACTTTTGAATGGTAGACTTCGGGGGGTGGCGGCAAGAGACGTGAGCGGAGACAAACCAGTCCTGAACTCGGCAGCGGCAGCGTTCTCAACAGCGTTTCGCAGCTCCTCACTCCTTGCACACAGACAGCTGATCGCAAGAGCTGGACTGGAATCCTCTACCCTCTACATTAGCACTGTGCCTGTTCTGGAGTCGCCTTCTAGGCATTGGTAGACAGTGCCCATGTTCCCCGGGAGCAGTGCTTTCCCGTCCTCATCCTCTCGCCCAGCGACGGTGAAGCGCACACCGCACCCAGGGCGAGTCGTGTCTCTGCCCGCTACTTCGGCGCTCCTCTCCTGTCTCAGCAGCTCCGGTTCCGGTGTGTGGAATGAGAGAATCTCCTTCCATGCACCCAAGCGAAACCTCCGATATGCCGATCTCGCCCTTGTCAAAATACTGCAGATCCGCAGAGCCAGAACAGGGGGAAGAGCTTTCTCCTACATCGTGGCCAAGACCCGGAATGAGCTCCCGATCAACATCAGACGTGACCCCTCCCTGAACATCTTCAAGAAGTCACTAAAGACCTGGCTCTTCGACTGAATGGAGCTGCTTACCCACCCCTCCCTTCCCAGCACCTGGAGACCCTCACAGGTGAGTAGTGTGCTTACAGTTCCCTTGATTGATTGATTGATTGATTGATTGATTGAAACCTGCAGCAATTTCTTGAGAGGATCAGCCTCATGTACATGTGAACTGCAATCTCAAGAACATGTGCACTGCAGTTAACAATTGTGCAGAGAATCACTCCTCAACAGAGATAAACATCACTAAATATAGATCTCAATGTGCAGAACAACAAAATAACGTCTAATTCGGTGCGTAGTGAGGGCTGGAGTGTCCTATAAAGTACCAGAAAGCAATTATTCTTATTAATAATATTCTTATAATGGTAAATACAAAGGACATTCTTACTTGGATAGATCAGTCTAAAGAATATCCATCAACAGCAGAATATTCAGCGTACTTCAGTGTTAATATATGTCTTGCTCTATGCATCAGCAAGGATCTGCGATAGGGAGAAAGAGATTTCTCCTGCAAGATACAACATTCCAGTGACAATCCTAAAGAGGGCAATACATTTAAACTGAATCTAGCTCCCCAGCACATAAAGTTGTACTTATCTGTTAGGGATGATGGTTCACAGCAAATGATTACTTCCAAAGGTTGTCTTATAGGCTAGAATAAGCAACTGCATCTCACATCTGAATGATAAAAATTGTTGGAAGTGAAAATCCTAATTATCAAAGGTTGGGCTGAGATTTGCAGCCCAAGAATATCTCCCAACCCCAAAGAAGGTGTACTACCAAAAAGGTTGGAGAGAAGAGAGAAGAAATATTGAACCTGCATGTGATAGCCTTGATTCACAATATTGTCAAAGAACAAAGTTGTTAAGACTTCTAATTACCAAGGAGGCAGACATAAATTGCTGGGAATATTTACAGCAGATCTTCATGATACACCATCAATATCTCCTTGCAAGACTCAGCTTCAGCTCCAACACTCTGTGGCTATAACCTCACTACTCCCACAGAGACTCCTAGTATTCTCTCACACATTGCCAATATTCCAAATATAAAAAATGGTAAAGGACAAAGTCATGTCCAATGTGTAAAAAAAAAACAAAAAAAACAATATGTTAACCATAATAAAAGACACAGAACCCCTGCCTTGTACATTGTACAGTTGAATGTCTCATCTCCCAATGCAACGAAGGGACAATCCCATTGATCTCATTGATGTGGCTCGGTGGTAAGGTTAGTTGCTGATGGGAACCCCATAGTGAGGAAGCTCACCATCCTAAACACAGACCTTCAAAGGCACACTAAAGGACGAACTGCAGTAATGCATAACTACAAAAAGTACACCACAGCTAGTGTATGTCAAATTAGGCATCCTCAAGTACGGATTGGTCTCCTATATATGATCTGCATGGAATGGCTTATCTTGATAAACAAGGAATAGCACAACCAAAAATGAGTTCCTAGTTGTAGCCACAAGATGATTGTAAATCTTCTCCAATGCACATCTCAAAAACTAAAACTAATAAATAAAAAATGTAATGCAAAGAAAACAAGATAAGGATCCGAACCAGACACAGAGCAGAACCGTGCTACTAGTACTGAGTCAGCCTCACGGGAAACAGATAAACAGAAATTCCAGATTAAAGGTTCAGTAGATTTCTCCTCTGAGCAGATGTGGTTTACTAAATGCTGCTTGTTTCAAAAGGATTTATGCACTTGCCTGTTGCCAGGACTTCACCCACTCTGCTCAGTGTAAGGCTTGTGAGGAGGAAGTGTTGCAAAGAGGTAAAGGGTTGGCACTGATCATATTCATCATAGCCTGTGTATTCTGGAAAAGACTAACATAGCATAACTATGTATCCACCTAAACCTTTGGCAATACTGCAATCGATGAGAGTAACACGCTCATGCAAGAGAGACTAGAGTTTAAGGAAATGCACTTAAAATACAAAGACATTTCTTATTTTATACATAATCTCCATTGCACTATTTATTGTATAGTTGTATATCTGGGGCACTTCTCCTTGCCTGTGCTCTAATTGGAAGACTCATGTCCTTCCACTGCTTGCTTGTTTTTTCTTTTTTTTTCTTCTAGAACTACATTAGAAACCATGTGGTTTCTTGCTTTTTCCTCAGGTGCTACTTCCTTCCTCAAATCTCACCACGCTTTGTGTTGCCCCAACCCTGCACTCACAGCTATTCTGTTGCCACCCTGCATGCGTTGTAAAAATCAAAATATAACCCCCCTCCTCCTCACCGCCCACTTCTCTATTGATCTCTTGCATCCTTTTTTCACACCTTGTTTATTTGCGCGGTCCAAGCAGCTGTAAATTTACCCTGAGCTGCTCCGTTCTTTAGAAGGGCTTTAGATTACATGTATTTCATTTTTTTTTATTGCTCCAAGATAGGAGTCTACCATCTTGGAACAGTAAATAAAACAATCTAACTTACTACATGCATGGTGATGCAGATGCCTCCAATGCATCCTGCTGGGCCTCCATGGCGTCCTGACGCATAAGCTTTCATATGAGCTGATGCATGTTGGTATAAATAGCCGCATTTTTTATATATTTTTTCCAAGGCTGATTAGCATTTGCAATCAAGAATTCCAAAAAGCTAATAGACCTGCTTCGCTAATAAATACCATTTGACTTTGCTAATGCTTGTTTTATTTCTGTTCCTGGAACTGAGTTACGAAAGAGCAAAGTAGGAGCAGTACCGCTAAATGGCATCCATGATATTCTTTTTTTTAAGTTTCACAATGTACAATTGTAAATAACCTTTTTGTATTATTTTTGGAATAAATATATACAATTGTAGTCAATAAAAAATCTTGAGATTGCGAACAACAATTTTGCCCAATAAAACGTGCGGGAATATAGTGGTTTAGCGAGCTGTCGGATTCTTCCAACTGTGAACCGTAATTTAGTACAGTTTTCTGTAGTTACTTTTATCCGAGCTTTGAAATATGTTTGGATTGATGGCTTTCATGTTTTGCATCTTCTTTACCTAAATAAACACGCAAGTGCTGCTTACACTAAAATATACGGTAACCCATTGTTCCTCCTGTGAAGAATCCCATACCATGAAGTCATCCAGAACATATACAATGGCTAAGTTTCAGTTTGACAAGAGCCCTCAAGAGGGTGGGAAGACTTAATTGTAAGGGTGCCAGAAGACGGAGACAGGTGTCTCTTCTCCTTTGATGTGTGAATACACCCACCAATGAACGGCCTTTCATCTATTTCTCAGCTGTTAAATTCATCATTATCGAAGCTGTCATCTTCAATAACCTGCGCTCCTTTAAAGGTTTAAGAAAGAACGAGTGGGCTGGCTGTGCAAGCAGCATTTTCTGCTTCCCCCTTGCCATGTTTCATGCTGAGAGTTAAATATTTTCATTTAGAAGGAAAAGTCGATGCAAGTAGGACAGGCACACGTATTTGTCATTAAATAACCCGATTAAGGCAAGACGTTCTTCAACAAAAACATGTTTTTTTCCAGTCGCTATATATGAATTATTTTATATATCACTGTTCTACCTCGGCATTTCAATATTTATTGTTTATTTGGTGCCTTAACCAGATATCTTTTACATAAACAGGAAGTAATGGCTTAGCACTCATTGCTTGAAAAAGTACATGCGAGTGTGGCAAAGTGCTTCATTAACTGCATCCAACAACCCCTCACTACTATGTGCAGGCAAAGTGTTCTGGGCTTTGAACTTTGAGGGCCTTATTATAAGTACGGAGGTCCTGGGACCACCGTAGTCGTGGTGGTGATCCAACCATCACCACCCCGGTGGTCCGACAGTAGTATTAGGATGGTGGCAGTGGGACCACCACAAGACCGCCGACTCTGCCGGTATCCAGGATCCCATGGCGGTGTGGAAAGAGACAGAAAATGGTGGCGGTGCCGATGCCGGCACAGACGAGCAGATTATGACTTGTAGTTAAACTGTGGGTGGGGGCCCTGCCAAGCTTTTCATGCAGGTATGGGAGCCCTAACAGGACCTCTGGGCCAACATGCCCACGGGGGTGCATGCAGTGGGGCAGATGTCGTGCCTTCGAGCGTGCACTGTCTGGCATGCTCGACATGGTGCATGTCACACAGGGCATGAAAGTGTTGTAGGTGCTGTCACAGCGGCAGTATGCTGTTTAGCCTTTCCAATGAGCTTAACATACCTGCCACCATGACACAGCGGGGCAAGAACAAAGGTTTGGGTCCTATATCTGAACTGGCTTGGACCACTCAAATGTACTAAACAAACAGAATAGCCAGACAGATTTATTTTCAGATTTTTTTGATCCCACCCAGCCAATTAGTTCTGGAGGGTCATCTATTTTATTTTAGATTTTTTGTATTTTTAGAAAAACATTACACAATCTCATTTGTATATATCATCGAAAAGACAGTCAGCAAACAGTGAAAATATACATATACAGAAGTGAAGTGTGCAATAATGTACAAGTGCTATACAAGTGCTTGAAAATAAATATTGTCAGTTGGTACAAGCGACACAAGAAACAGTAAATCAAATACCTAATGAACAATTCATATTAGAAACCAGTCCTTTATATTAAGTACAAGTAGATAGGCGGACAAAACAGTTCAAAAACAATGCCTGCCTATCTGTCTAAGCCTAGGACAGGAAAATAAATTGATGGGTTACAAAGCTAGGGAAAACACTGTATAAGTTTGAACAGCCCTGGTGGCACCCTTGTTCTGTTTCCAAGGCTCAGGGTCAACGCGTTTCGAACCATGACGTTATTACGGGTTCTCCTCAGGACATGGACTGGATGAAGCCCAAACTGAAAATAATAATAGTGAAAGAGTGGTGTAAGCTTTGTGCACAGCTATATAGAAAATTTAAAAACTCAGACTCGAGACTCAGAGGAGAAGTATGAATGGTACCTGCGAATGACGGGAAATTGTCACTCAAAGATTGTTGCAGTGTAGTGGAAGGCCTCCCACGTGCCACGGTTCTGTAACCGGACGAAGATGTGTGTCAGGACAGTTGCCATTAGTCAAAGCGTTTAGATACTGTACATTAATAAGTATAGCGTGGGTTGGAGCCTACCTGTGTGGAAGAGCGTTACTAACGCAAGTTAGTAGTCGAGTATCAAGTGGGACAATGATTTAAAAGGAAAGTCCAGCGGGAGCCAACCTATGAGATTAAATGAAAGTGTTTTTTTGTAAATTGCCACTCATTGTAACTGTATAGATACACAGGGGATTTGTTGTTAATACCCACTTAGTACTCACAGTTTAGTAGGGGACCCATGGCATGGCTTAGGGAACTCCCATGCGTCTCAAAATCGATTAGCTCAATTCGCGGGGCTCTTATCGCTGATTATTTAGCACGTATTTACCTAGAAAAAAGCCGAAATCAGCTTTTAGAAATCTGCGCTATCTTGTACAGAATGGAACGCGCAACAGTGCTGTCGGCTGACAATACTACTCACTGTGCGGCTGGCACGATCCGTTCTCCTCACTCGCAGACACAGCAGCAGCACCGCCCGCCTTCAATGGTTTCAACTCATATTCCTGTTTAGCAGGTTCACCACATTCTTATTGATATTCCTAAAACCACTGCGGTGCTAGTCCTATATGAAGACGGCAGCAAAACCAAAGGGGATGATGGACGGAGTTTTAAACATTGCAAGCACTCAACCCCAGTCAACTGATCCGGGTCCCTTGCTCACTTTGCCACTGGAGTCAAGCTAGCCTGACTGATGATGGCTGATTAGCCAGAAACCTGCTCCAGGATGCTTGTTTCTGGTCCAGGGAAGACATGACTTGGCAGTTCGGGCTGGACTGTTCCCATGAGGCACAGGGTCAGACTGATTTGCATACGGCCATGTCTGAACTGGGGTGGTGGAGTGAGCTAAAGAATGATGATGGATTAAACCCAGATCAGTATCAGTAGACTGGGTGTGAGTGCTTGCAATATTCAACACTTCATCCATCATCCCCTTTGGTTTTGCCCTATATGAAGACCGCCGAACTCATAATAAAGCCCTGAGTTGTCAGTGACTTCTCTCAAGCTCTAAGAGGCTTCTCTTGAAGCAGGGGTGGCCCTAACAATTTCATGGAGTCCAATTTTAATGTGCCACCAGACTCAGACCAAACCACCTTGTTGTCTAAGTGCCTTATGAATCACATAGTTTGTTTAAATTTCTCTGTTCTTTGGTCTGGGTGTAGACAACTTTATTGGTCTTGTAAATTATATTGTCTATACAGGTAGAGGGGAAAAAGGTTAACCACCATTATTGTTTAGTGTTTGCATCATTCACATGTTGAGGATGTATGAAGGAACAACGCATACCATTAACACGCATGTTTTTACAACGTGGACTTTCCAATGCATCTACAATTACAACGCATGATTTCACAGCGCATGTCACTACCACACATGTCCATAGAGGTAATTTATAAGTACCATTACCACGCATACCATTACAATGCATGGTTTTAAAACCCACCAGAAGGATTTGTTTCATTGGCTTAATAAAATATTGAAATAAATAATATTCACATATGTGAAAAGGCACAGCACAGTACAATTCCTGATGTATATTTCTCCGAAAAGAAATAAAATAAACAAAGCGATACTGCTGTAGTGTTCAGCAGCGTATGCATTAAAAATGCAACAGTTCTGGTATCCTTTCTCTTTTTTTACCCTATGTATGCAGCCCATGACCAATCAAAATGGCAGTCATTCTGAAAACGATCATCTTCCTTAACAGTTCAAAAGAAACATACATTCAGTAAGATTCTGAATCACGCAAAAAAGATATTCAAAAACATATTTTCATTTAAATTATCAAACACCTCAAAAATACATATCCATTCATCCTTCCATCATTTTGTGCTCAGTGGTACACTGACTTAACTGGTGAGCGCACGGTTCAGAATTAGGAGTAGACAAATGACATCTGTTCATGCAGTTCCACCTATCTGCTCAAGTAAGTAAAACGCTTACTATAGGCACATTTAGCAATAAGCCAATAAATCCGCAAACCAGATATTAATTATTTTTTCTAACAATTTCACAGAACATTTGCAGAATATCTACAAGATTTATTTGAGTGTATTACATGGAGACGAACCAATGTAAGTCCATATGAACACCTTTGTTTTCCTAAAAATACATTCAATGTTAAAAATAACCTTTCCCTCAGGGAAGGAGCTGGGCAATGGTTGTGAGGGTCAATATTTCTAATATAAGTGTGCAGGGTACTTACCACAGGGAAAGTGCTGGACAGTGGTTGGGGGAACATTTACGAATGTAACTCCACCGGGTACTTACCTCAAGGAAGGGGCTGGACAGTGGTTGTGGGGCAAAAATACTATTATAACTCCACCAGCTGCTTGACTCAGGGAAGTTGCTGGTAAGTGCTTGGGAAGCAAAATTACTATTCTAACTCCACCAGGTAATTACCTCAGGAAAGTTGCTGGACAGTGGTTGGGAGGCAAAATTACTATTGTAACTCTGCTTGGTACTTACCTCAGGTAAGGTGCTTGACAGTGGTTGGGGGTCAAAATTATGATTCCAACTCCCAGGTACTTATCTCAGGGAAGGTGGACTGGACAACGCAATGCACTTTACGCAGGAGCCACGGCCAAACTTCTGAAACTACTCCACTGCATCCAGAACGCCTCCGCACGCCTGATCCTCACCATCCCCCGCCACATCACACCCTACCTGAAGGACCTGCACTGGCTCCCCATCATTAAGAGGATAACCTTCAAGCTCCTCACCCATGCACACAAGGTACTCCACGACACCGGACCAGCGTACCTCAACAGCCGACTCAGCCGCCACACCCCCGCCCGCCAGCTCCGCTCCACAGTCCGTGCCCTCGCCACCGTCCCCCGCATCGGAAGAGTGACCGCCGGCGGCAGATCATTCTCCCACCTCGCCGCCAAGAGGTGGAATACCCTCCCCATCCGCCCACGGCAGACTGAAGACCTCATGACCTTTAGGAGACTCCGCAAGACCTGGCTCTTCGAACAGTAGCAGCGCTCTCCCCTCCCCCAGCACCTTGAGACCCTCAAGGGTATGTAGTGCACTTTACAAATACTATGATTGATTGATTGACAATGGTTAGGGGGGTCAAAATTACTATTCTAACTCTGTCTGTTACTTACTTCCTGGAAGGTGCTGGACAGTAGCTGTGGGTAAAAAATACTATTCTAACTCCTCTAGGTACTTACTTCAGGGAAGGTGCTGATCAGTGCTTGGAGGGCAAAATTACTATTTTAGCTCAGCCTGGTGCGTGCCTCAGGGAAGGTACTAATCAGTAACTGGTGAAAGAATGTACTAAATTAAAGTAAAACATACTTTAAATAAATTTTATTTTATAGACTAAATAATCTATCTACCAAATTAGAGGTTCAGAGAACGAATTCCAACAAAGGTTTTTCAACAGGCAGCAAACACTAAATACAGAAGAACTCTCATTTTTCCAGCAGTAGAAAAAAGGTTTCTCGCCATCACTACGATGTCTGAAAATAATCATACAAATCTTATTCTCATTTGCAGGGCCATTGCCAACCTTAAAACCATTGTTTAAAATAAAACAAGACAGCAACCTTCTCTTTTATCAAACTTTTTTACAGCGCCCCACACAAATGACTTGAAAGGATCAATCCAAATACAAGAAAGTCATAAGACGAACTCAACTCTCCAGCACAGCTCAGACCACAAAAAGAATAGAAACAATCCTAGGTAAAGAATCTCAACAAAGCAGCCCTTTTCAAAAACACAACTTTCTTTTCACAGGTGTAAAACATTAACATATATTTATCTTTAATTTTTGTTAAACAGAAATATAAACGTGTTAAAAAAAACAACAGTCTCCTAAATAATCATAAAAAAAGATATTTTTCATTGTAGGTTCACAGTAAAGATGCAAAGTAAGACAGATTTCTAAAATATAACTGTTGCAAAAATATTAATTTTTCTCTGTTTCTACAGATTCCTACAGAATAGATTTAAATAACAAAGCAAGCTACATTCAGTCAAGAGGAGGGAATAGTCTCCCCAAATATGGTGGTTGCCTTTATTGTAAGGAGAGGCAACTGAGCTCAGGAGTCATTGGAGGTATGTGAAATATTTTTCATCTGATTGCACAGGCAGAGGGGTTACTCTTGGTGAGACTGTTGAAAGGACCACAGAGCATAACCAATCTGCCTCTGCAATTAAGATTACAGTTATACAAAACATTGAACAAATAAAACACTTGCATCCACCTCCAATGAACCCTGTGGCTCTGTTTTTAGGGAGGTATTCCAAAAAGCTTTGTGTTTTTTTGCCCTAAGTGGGTACAGTGCCACTGGATTCAAGCTAACCTGGCGGATGAGGGGTGATGCCCCGAAACTGATCCCAGTATGCTTGTTTCCGGACCAGGGAGAACCTGACTTGGCAGTTCAGGTTGGACTGTTCCCATGAGGAACAGGGTCAAGACTGATTTGCACATGACTTGGTCCAAACTAGGGTGGCGTGGTGAGCAAAAGATCTATGGATTAAACCTAGATCCTTGTGACTGGGGGTGAATGTTTGCATTGTTCAGCATGCAGTCCATCATTAGTTCCTTCAGTTTTTGTCACCCTAAGTGGGAAGGATATGCCCAGACATGGTTCCTGTGCTCACTGCGCCACTGGATTCAAGCGAGCCTGGCTGATGAGGTGTGATGCCCTAAAACCAGTCCTGGGATGCTTGTTTCGGGTCCAGGGAGGACCTAGCTTGGCAGTATGGGCTGGACTGTTCCCATGAGGAACAGGGTCAAGGCTGATTTGCATATAGCTGGGTCCAAACTGGTGGTGTGGTGAGCAAAAGAGCTATGGATTATACCTAGATCCTTGTGATTGGGAGTAAATGTTTGTATTGTTCAGCATGCAGTCCATCATTTGTTCCTTTTGTTTTTGTCACACTTAATTATAAGGGTATACCCAGTCGTGGGTCCCATACTGACTGCGCCACTGGATTCAAGCTAGTCTGGCTGATGTGGGGTGATGCCCTGAAACCGGTCACAGGATGCTTGTTTCCAGTTCAGGGAGGACCTGGCTTGGCAGTTCGGGATGAACTTGTCCTATGAGGAATAGGGTCAAGACTGAATTGCATACGGCTGGGTCCAAACTTGGCTGGAGTGGTGAGCAAAAGAACAATGGATTAATCCCAGATCCTTGTGACTGGGCGTGGATGTTTGCATTTTTCAAAATTCCGTCCATCATTTGTTCCTCTTTCTTTTGTTGCCCCAAGTGGGAAGGGTATGCCCAGACATGTCCATCATAAGTTCCTTTTGCTTTATGCTTTTATACACTATATCTACTTACACTATATCTACTTATAACTTTGAAATTGCATATCCCAGGTTCTACTGATTGGATTTTTGTTGTTATAATAGAATTGTATTAATTAATATTTACTCTAGTCTTCTGAATTGGTTTCTGATTTTTCTTCTGTTGTGCTTTCAATTTACTGTTTGTGTGCTGCATAAATACTTAACACCTTGCTTTCAAGTGCCAACCTACCAGAGGGCTAGGCACATGTTAATTTTGTGACTTTTGCAGGTTGCCCTTACAAAAATTGTGGTTGATGCTTGAGTAGGGTTATCACACACTTTGTTTATTATCCTGATTTCTTACAGGGCTAAATTCTGATCCCTTTGCCAAACCAGGGGTTTTACAGGGATAGGAATTACGAGCGGAAAGTTTATTATCACAACCTTTACGTTTTCACTTGTTAAACACCTGCAGGTCAAACTGGCCAAAACAGAGGATCAGGCACAGAAAAAAGCAAAAAATGCAAAATTCAGTGCGTTAAAACAAATCCTGCATGTTATGCTATGCTTTCTTATTGAAAACTTGAAATAAAAAGTATTTATCAGTCACGGTAAATGCCTAAGCTGTGAATCATGATATTTACTATTACATGTGGTAAATACCTGATCAATTCCCACCAAAATGTAATGATGACCATGGTGTAGAAATGCAAAATAGATTATAAAGAAAAGGATCATCATTATTGAACAGGAATACTATTGAATTCCAAAAGGGACCCATTCTTAAGGGTGGTAGGGCCCTCCCCCAAAACCTCTCGGCAGATATGAAGAGTGTCTGTCAGGCTGAGCAAAGGTCGGTCTTTCAGACACACTTTATGTTCCGGTCAGGCAGCCAGGCAATACTAAATGTGCAGGTGCCTGACTGCTTGAAATGAACTTTGCCAGGTTGAAGATGTCAAGCCCTGTGGGTGCAACCTCCTCAGCCCAGCAAACCTCTGTGGGGTCCTCATCCTGATGAGCAGGGGAGATTTACTGATGGCTTCAGATCTGGGCACTTCAATGTTAAGCCCTAAAGTGCCCAGGGCCAAGTGTCCATCAGTGAATAGAGAGCACGGGACTCACGTCTGCTCTCCATGCCACTGGAATCAAGCTATACTGGCTGATGAGAGCTGATAGCCAGAAACCGGTCCTAGGATGCTTGATTCCGGTCCAGGGAAGACATGGCTTGGCAGTTCGGGCTGGACTGTTCCCATGAGGCACAGGGTCAAGACTGATTTGCATATGGCCATGTCTGAACTGGGGTGGTGTGGTGAGCAAAATAACGATGGATTAAACCTAGATCTGTGACTGGGGGTGAATGTTTTGCCATTGTGCAACATTCTGTCCATCAATTGTTGTTTTTGTTTTTGTTACTAGAGGGCGGTTTTGCAGCAGTGCTGCTATATCGGCCAACAGTAACAAAAGCACCAGACGGGACTGGTCCATCAACATTGCCTGGGTTGCTTTGGGTTCCCAGTCCAGCCCTGATTGGCGGCATGGTAGGGGCAATGTGTGATGCAAGCTGCAGTGGCCTCCCGACGAGAGCCCTGCACTTCATTTTTTACAAATTAAGCACTGGTAGGTGTTGTGGCCCAGCAGCTCCGTCTGCTCGAATTTACCGGTTGCCACTGTTAAATTCATAAATGAGTGAACTACATTGGGAAACCATTGTGTGAAAAACATTGAATACGGCTCCTCAGCAATTGAAATCTGTGTTAATAGTGTCACAGAGAGCAAAGTGTATGTTCCCATTTTGATTATAATAATTTTAAGGTTGGTTCATTACATTTGGGACATCTGCCATGCCTGGGTCTGATGGTGAAAATGAAAACAGTTTCTCAGACGGAAGCCTCTAAGTGCAAAGAGCCTCTGATTGCATCAGTCACCAAGATGTTTACAGGACAATTCACAATTATAATTGGATTAGTTACACTGGTTGTGAGCCAGCCCACTATACACATGAAAATCCAGCAATGGAGTAACCACTGCATCATTCTATATGTTTGGAACTCAGATCTATTTTAGCCACAGAGACATGTTAAGGAACTGAGACATGTTTTACAGCTAATGGTTTAGTGCAGGCTTTCACTGGCCACTACTACCACATGTAATACAGTTTTTGCTGGAGTTGAATTCGCCTAGTCAGAGCTGTTTATCATAACTTTCCTTTTTTGATGATGAACCATGCTGAAGTAATACTAATTATTGTTTATGATTCTAGGCAAAATATCTACACAATAAACGGTTTTAAGTACCACGTAATGTTTGAGACACTGTGGGGCCGATTTATAATTTGGGGGACCGAGGTTTATTTATTTATTTATTTTATTTTAATTTCTTTTATAGCGCTGGAATCAATCCCGTAAGGGTATCTCCGCGCTGAGCCAGCTATAGAATTCTCAGTCAGTGCATCTAGGTGAATTAAGTGGACAGGAATGCTTCTTGATAAAGAAGGGTTTTTAATGTTTTCCTGAAAGATAGATAGTTGGTAGTTGATCTAACATCAGGTGGCAAATTGTTCCATAAGGCAGGTCCAACCGATGAAAAGGCACGGTCTCCTTGTCTGGATTTCTTTGTGGCCGGAGGTTTTAAAAGCGCTTGGTTGCTTGAGCGAAGAGACCTACTCGGCTGATATAACACCAGAGATTGAGACAGGTATTTAGGACCTACACCATAAATGCACCTATGGACCGTGCAGCAGATCTTAAAATCAATGCGTTGACGTATAGGGAGCCAGTGTAATTCCTTCAGCAGGGGTTTGGAGGGGGTTCTAGCTGGTGCACCCATGACCAGTCTTGCTGCCGTGTTCTGGACTACCTGCAAACGACCTATTGCATCAGCATTTGCTAGTGTCAGCAGGCTGTTGCAATAGTCCAGACGACTGGTCACTAGAGCCTGCACAAGTGTCTTTCTATAGGTGGCAGGGAGATACGGGAAGACACGTCTAAGTAGACCAATAGTATAAAAGCACAGTCCTGCAATGTGGTTGGTGTGCTCCTTCAGGGTTAGCTTTTGATCCAACTTCACCCCAAGATTCTTTACATGATGTTTAGATGTGGGTGCAGGGCCAAGATCTACCGGCCACCAGTCAGGGGACCAGAGAATGCTTGCTTTACCAAAGAGCATGACCTCAGTTTTTGTGACATTGCATTGGAGGCAGTTCGTCGCCATCCAATGTGACACCGCCCTCATACCCTCAGCAAAATTCTCTTTGACTCTAGAGTCAAGGGAATTAAAAGGGTAGAGGAGCTGGGTGTCGTCAGCGTAGGAGATCGGTGTGAACCCATACTTCCGCACAATCTCAGCAAGGGGGGCCACGTAAACATTAAACAATGTTGGGCTGAGACACGAGCCCTGTGGCACCCCCTTCGTGAGCCCCCTAGAGGTGGAGCGGAAGGGGCCCAGGCTGACAGATTGTGACCTCCCGGAAAGGAAACTCTCCAACCATGATAGTGCAGAGCCTCCGATTCCTACTCCTTGCAAACGGCTGAGGAGGATGTTATGATCCACGGTATCGAAAGCTGCAGACAGGTCCAACAGCACTAGAATCATGGAGCCACCTCTATCCTGTGACATTTTGATCTGATCAGTCACAGAAAGAAGGGCTGATTCAGTGCTGTGGTTGGGCCTGAACCCAGATTGTGATTGGTCCAGGCCCCCTGTCGCTTCGATAAAGCTGGAAAGAATGGTGTTTACATGCTTCTCTGCCAGTTTGCTGATGTAAGGAAGGAGAGAAATCGGACGAAGGTTGGAGAGTTCAGACCAGGGCAAGATGGAATTTTTGCGTATGGGGTTCACCACCGCTTCCTTCCAGGCAGATGGGAGCAGGCCCTCAGTGTAGGAGAGATTAAGTAATTTCTGGATGGGAGGTCCTACTATGTCAATAAGAGGGGAGATAAGTTTGGCAGGTAGCAAATCAGTGGGGGAGCCAGTCTTTACTTGATGAGTGAGTATGGTCAGGCCCTCAAGAGTTATTTCTGGGATTACCCGAAGGGTCGTTACAGGGGTCAGTATAGGGGACATTTCAGGGACCTCGTGTCCCAAAGGATCTGAGACTGCAGTGATTTTTTTGTAGATCCCTTCAATTTTGTCCTCAAAGAACTGAGATATATCATCACACAAGACCTGGGTGAAAGTGTCTGGGCTCTCACACACCTCAGGATTAGTAAAAGTCTGAATGATTTTAAAAAGCTCTCTTGTAGAGTTACCTGCCTCTTCAATTTGGGCTGTAAGGCCTACTTTCCTGGCCTTTTTGATATTTTTATAATAGGAGGTCATTACTTCCAGATAACGGGTTTTATCTTCCTCCTTGCCTGTTCGTCTCCAAATTTTCTCTAATTTTCTGCATCCCTGCTTTTCAGTTTTTAGGGCCTCGGTGTACCAAGCTTCCCTTTTGGCCATGGTAGGTTTTTTTACGTTTTTCTGAGGGGCAAGAGTGTCAATAGCCATCATCAGGGTGGAATTAAACTTAGAGAGAGCAGTATTGATGTTGTCAGAGTTGGAGAGTGTTGGCTGTTCCCATGTTTGCATAAGTTTAGCAGAAGTTATTTTATGCCAGGGTCTGCGTTTAATATGCTGGGAATGCGAGCGATTCATAGGATTAGTTAGGTGGGTGAAAGAGAAATTAATCAATTTATGGTCAGACCAAAAAATGTATTTAGGGGAAGAACAGTGAACATTCGGATGTGAGGTGAAAATCAAGTCCAAAATATGGCCACCTGAGTGAGTGGGTTCACTGTTTCTAAGATGGAGACCTAAGAGAGCAAGGTCCGCAAGAAAGACTTTAGTATCCGGGTGATCCTTAATATCAACATGAAAGTTAAAATCTCCTAAGAGAATAAAATCTCCGTTAGCTTTCAAATGAGGAGCTAACAGTTCAGTGAGGGCAAGAGAGAACCCCGCATTAGGCCCAGGCGGACGGTAAACTAATGCTCCTCGCCAGTATACCTTGGGGCTGAATGCCAGATGGAAAATTAACACTTCCATGGTAGGTAGCATGACTTGGTCTAAGACTCTGATATTCAGAGTGTCCTTGTATATGATGGCAATTCCACCTCCTATTTTCACAGGTCGATCAAGCCGGAGGATTCTGTATCCTGTGGGTATCCCCAGAGTGATGGTAGGGGTAGTGTGGGGTTTCAGCCAAGTTTCCGTTAGGAAGCAAATCTCTGGTTGAATACTATGAATGGTATCCCATAATTGTGTATGATGTTTCGGGAGGGATCTGAGGTTCAACAAAAAGCTTTTTACGCCTCCTTGGGGGCCTATGTTGTGAGTGGGCCGTCCAGCAATAATATAGGAGTCCATAGCCTGAAATCCGCAAGTGAGGCATGAAAAAGGGCCCTCTGGGCAGCGTAAAGTTTTAACGGTACAAGTATATTTCTCTTGGTGTTGTAGTGCTTTCAGAGTGTGTGAGGCGTACCTGATTACGGGGGTTGACCTGCAACAGTCCATAGTGGCAAGGACAGGGTAGGTGGCCCCTGGCCCCGTCCAGTCGCGGACGGGCGCAGACGGGCCACTCTTTGGCTACTCTTCGGCGTTATCTTCGGCTCCCCTGCGCGCGAACGCTGCGCGCTCAGAAGGGGCGAGGGCTAAATAGCCCCGTCAGCCTGTCCGCTAGAGCGCTAACCGCTCAGCAAACCCGGAAGTGGTGTTCTCCTCCCCGATACACAATCACGGGGAGGCGGGGAAGCGAGCGAGTGCTCAGGTAATGATGTGTTTTCAGCGTGTATGTGTGCAAGTGTGTGCACTATTTTAGTCTAGTGTCACAAATAGGAAAAATTTGTAAAATCAATTCTCACAATGCTTTTAAAATATCACAGTTTAAATAATGCGCAACACGCTATTAAGAAGAAAATAAAGCGGACTGAGCGTCCAAGCAGGCCAGCGGGTCCGGGAAACACTCACACTGTCCCCCCTGCCGCAGCGCGGAAAGTGAAGGCTCAGCCTAAATAGCCCCGTCAGCCTGTCCGCTAGAGCGCTAACCGCTCAGCAAACCCGGAAGTGGTGTTCTCCTCCCCGATACACAATCACGGGGAGGCGGGGAAGCGAGCGAGTGCTCAGGTAATGATGTGTTTTCAGCGTGTATGTGTGCAAGTGTGTGCACTATTTTAGTCTAGTGTCACAAATAGGAAAAATTTGTAAAATCAATTCTCACAATGCTTTTAAAATATCACAGTTTAAATAATGCGCAACACGCTATTAAGAAGAAAATAAAGCGGACTGAGCGTCCAAGCAGGCCAGCGGGTCCGGGAAACACTCACACTGTCCCCCCTGCCGCAGCGCGGAAAGTGAAGGCTCAGCCTAAATAGCCCCGTCAGCCTGTCCGCTAGAGCGCTAACCGCTCAGCAAACCCGGAAGTGGTGTTCTCCTCCCCGATACACAATCACGGGGAGGCGGGGAAGCGAGCGAGTGCTCAGGTAATGATGTGTTTTCAGCGTGTATGTGTGCAAGTGTGTGCACTATTTTAGTCTAGTGTCACAAATAGGAAAAATTTGTAAAATCAATTCTCACAATGCTTTTAAAATATCACAGTTTAAATAATGCGCAACACGCTATTAAGAAGAAAATAAAGCGGACTGAGCGTCCAAGCAGGCCAGCGGGTCCGGGAAACACTCACACTGTCCGCTGTCAGGGCGGCTGAATAATTACTTCATCGCCTTGATTGCACCTCTGCCTGCCATATTAGGAAATTACCCCCAAAGCCGGCTGTATTTTCTTAAAGCATTACGAGGAAGCACAACCAAAGCGGTTCCTGGCAACTTTTTTTGCACTTTGATGGACAGCTTTCTCAAGCATGATGGAGCCGTCCGGTAAACTGTTTTCCGAAGCGGGATTTGCTTTTTGAAATCAAAAAAGACAATGCTCCCCTAACTATGGGAGTCCTTCACTGCCAGTGTTTTCCTGGCAGTGACAAGCAGTGAAAAGTGCCCTTCATTTCTGACCATCTAAATTAGTTGGACGACACCTCTGACCGCCGATACTCCATCAGGCCATTGGAAGTGTTTAATCGTGGAGGAAACGAAGCAGTCTCCGCAACGATTAAACCAAAGGTCTGCCTGCATTTAAATCTGGTGGGCCACAGTCTTGGTAGTACGGATACTCGATTACTGTTGCTACGGGGAATCCATACCTCCGGGATATGAATCGGGCCCTATATGTAGTTTATTTATGAAAAAAACATGGTGTAGACTGGCAGCTTTCGTTCCACAACGCTGAAATATTCTTACTGTACAAAGCTGTAAACGAGGCCACAAGGAAATGTTGAGCAACAATTGCATTATCTCCGTCTAATCAATTCGTACAGACGTTGCACTGGCCACTTTTAACATACATAATGAAAAAGTCTTTTGTGATGTTGAATTCACATTCCCAGGAATGTTTACACCGAATTGTCAATTTTGATTATATCGGTCGCAGGTGATACTAATCTACATTAAATCCACAATTTTGTGACCAAGGCATGCCTGCAGATAAGAGCCACTTTATCGTATACTAAATCTCCAAATCAGAAGAGCCTAAGCTTGGAGTCATTTTTGATTAAACGTTTTTAGAAAGAGGCACTAGATGGTATGGGTTAACAGGCAACTTTTCTTCGACAATGCTGATAAAAACATACTGGAAAGATGTGCAAACGAGGCTTATCACCTTATGCCAGGGACGTGGCTAGTCATTGTCCATCAGGTGCAGTGGCACCGGAGACCAAGGACCTCGATGGCCGGCTGCACCCTGATAGTGTCGGTTTTTACTACTCAACTAAGAGCATAAATTGACCGAGTTCATCGATTGCACTAGGGACAAGGAACCTCGACCTTACCACTGATCAGTGAACATAGAAAAATGCTAAATCCGTTCTTATATTAAAGAAGTGTTTCAAAAATGCGGCAAATTGACCATGTCACATGCCGCTGCCATGGAAATGCTCTGCATCATCAGGATGCTGCTGCCCGCCTCTCTCTCTCTCCCTAACAGCTGATTCTTCATGGCTTTTTTAAAGCGACTTGATTAGCTGCAATCATCCTCAGCTGTCTCCTCACATGATTGACAGGCAGGAGGGCTCAGAGTAGAATGATTTCCCCAGTGTCCTGGTGTGCAACTTTCCAGCCAGGGATCTACAGGGCTGCAAATTGCTTATATTTTAGTTTTAACGTTATTTTTCCTCCACGCCTCTTCGGTTTAATATAGTGCTATAGTGCAGTATACATTTTCCTATAAATGTTGCTTTGAGATCTTATGACGGATGAAGTGCAGTTTAAAACAATACACAAATAAAATAGATATACATCAATATTACATGCACATATTGCAGGACATTTCGATGGTGAGAGCAATCACTTATTTTATGCAGTGCTTCACAATGCAAGTTGTCGTTGCAGAGTACTGTAAACAACAGATGTTATATTACCCCGTGTAACAGGTGTCAGTGCTGATAGCCATTCTAAATGTTATAAGCTGTAACCATCCGTGCCCATGGGTGGACATTTGATATTCTTTGTGGTGTGTTATAACACTACTACTATCACTACTACTAATAATAATAATTATAATCATAATAATTAATGCCTTATGCCAGGAAAATATCTTACCCCCTCTGAGATTGAGGCAGAGTTTTGTGTTGTTTATGGCTGTAGGATGTGTCAGCTTTCTTTTCTTTAGATTTGTTTTCCATTCTTTATCTTTATTTCATTTTATTTTGTTTTCTACCCTTTTGTTTTCTTCTTTTTTACTTTCTGTGAAAGAGCAGGTACCTAGGGGCACAGATGAGAGCCCAGGTTGTGGTTAGCAGGATCATGCAGCCAAGGTGCCAGAAGGTCCCTAACAGACACCCCACTCTCTGACAGACAAGGGCCATCTCTGAAGGTGAGTTACTGATTGAGAACAAAAAGAGAATAGAAAGGAAGGGTAGATGAAATCTAGCTGGTAAAGCTAGAAATGCAAATCATTTTCCATTTAAGTTTCTGCGTCTGGTCAAAGTGAGTATCCACTCGTTGTCTTTGTCTTCAGACACTAAACTGTGAAGAAATTATAATGTAAAACGTGCTATATTTCTATGGGTGCTCTGTTTTAACCACTCCAATAACACAATCAATTGCATGCCCCTTTTAGAAAATCAATTTTAATACATTTCATTTTGAATACAGGTTTTTGCCATGACTATGCTCTGCAGACACTCTGTATAAGACATCTAATCCTATTCTGCAGCAAGTGCAAATCTTTGGGTAGAACCATTGTCACCACACAATATTTAGCAAGGAGTGAGATTCATTTAAGCATTCCATCCATCTCATTTTGTGCAGAAGCCCCTTTCCCACCACCCTCTACCCTACCTGGTCTGGGGTTTCTGGTGTTCTTGTTCAGAGGGGACCTGGCCAAGCAGTAAATGTAAATGTAAATGTGGGATACTTGTAAAGCGCACTGTTACTCTACCCGAGTGTCCTGGCGCTGTAGACCGCTGGGGAACCCGTCCTGGTTTTCCCTGTGAGATGGTCCCTTTCTGGGTATCTCCAGGGTGAAACCAGGCATCCCCTGCGTCTGTGGGGGGCCGTTGTAGAGATGAGGCAAGCTTAATGCCCAGAGTTACCGAGTGTGTTCCCTGGTTAGAGTAGGCACTGAGGCGAGAATTACACCAAATGTCTGAACCTGCGGTTCCTCTCGTACTGAGCAGGATTACTATTGCAACAACACATGGTCCAAGACCCTGCCGCGTCGGGAATTGAACCCTGGTCCCGAGCCGTTCTCTGCTTACAGGTCTGCCGCCTCTAACCAGTGAGCCACACCTCTCCACGAGAGGACGTGTGGACGTGTTAGAAACAGGATTTCTGGTTGGCTACGGCATGCACCTAAGCCAGGCAGAAACCACCACTCTGGTCAGGGCAAGGGAGTTACACACTGAAGATAACCCCTTGGTAGCTTGGCAGATCAGTCAGGCTTATCCCAGAGGCAATGTGTAAAGCGTTTGCGCAACACACTCACTCAGCAGCGACACACCAGGCACATCACAAAAGGAATTCCACACAAGGTTATATACAAAAAACCTTTGTATTATCCATAAAACAAATTAGAACATAATAACATATATTACAATGTGTCACCAGGCACTTGTCATGACTTTACAGGAATTTACATAACCCTTTCGGCCAATCGGGCCAATGTCATAAATATTACATAAATCACAGTTAGTTAGGGCGACCAGTAACTACTGGTAAGGGTGCACTTAGCACCAAACCCTATGTAAAAACATCATCCCCAGTGCACCAGAGTAAACACTTGTAGTGCGCATATATTAAGGAAATATCATGCTATCGAATATGCATACCACCATAACAGAACATATGGAATCAACTGCAAAAACAACAATTGATGGACAGAATGCAGAACAATGTCATACATTCACCCCAGTACAGAGATCTGGGCCTAAATCCATCGTTTTTTTGCTCACCATGTTATTCCAGCTTGAACCCAGCCATATGCAAATCAGTCTTGACCCTGTGCCCCATGGGAACAGTCCAGCCCGAACTGCCATGCCAGGTCCTCCCTGGACTGGAAACAAGCATCCTAGGACCGGTTTCGACAAATGCAAAAACAACAGGTGATGGACAGAATGCAGAACAATGTCATACATTCACCCCAGTACAGAGATCTGGGCCTAAATCCATCGTTTTTTTGCTCACCGTGCCATTCCAGTTTGAAATGGAATCAAAACCACTGCACATAAGGGTACCTTCATTGGTAATTAGCCTAATATACAGGTGACCATCAGGTATTAGGCATGACCATAATTACTGAGCCTGATCCGTCATGTGGGAAGGGAAAACGTAACAGTCCCATAGTCCCAGAGTTCCCAGAGCCCTTCTGGCGGGGCATATACTCCCCCTTAGGGGTGGCGGTGATCCTCCCACCAACACATGGCCTTCAACCAGCCCTTAGGTGCAGCCCATTGTGCTGTAAACCTCAGTTCAGCCGCCTGAATCATGAGGAGGCAGAGACCCAGCACCGTGCTGCTTGGAGCACCCAGGAAGGAAAAACAACAGTGTGGGCAGTCCTGCAACAGGACTTCGGCCCACTGGCATGGTCTCAATCACTGGCGCAGAGCCAGGAAACCAAGGAGGAGTTGGGTGGCCATGCCCAACCCAGAGGCCCTACTCACCAGAACCTCTTCTGTCTTTTCCAGTCTCCTCGCTGAGACCTGCTATCACTGCTGACCCGCCTCTCTCTCTATCAGGTGGGGGAGGTGGAAAGTAGTGAAATGGAGCCTGCGAGGCCCTGGTTCTCCTTTTCTGGCAATATCTGCTCGAGGAGCCCACAAGGCACCGCTCTATCTTGTCGCCGGGCCCACAACCAGGCTTCCCCTGCCTGACTTCTGGCCTCTGGTTGGTCGTCCGCATGTAGATCAAAGGATCCGTCGACATGGCTCCTTTCCTCCTTTATGGGAGCCCTGCCCAGAACCAGGCTTTAGACTGTGCCTGACATCCAGCCTCACACGGGGCTCTTCCTTCACGGCGCGACAGCGCCCATCCTGTCCAAAGTGAGAGACCACTACTTGGGCTCCTGGTAATGGAGTTAATGGCACCCACTACACACTCCTCGTGGGCAGGCACAGTGCAGACGGGAACAGTACAGCGGAAGCACTCCACACGCTGCACTTAGACACAATCCCACACAAGGGGCCCAAGCACACAGGGCACAGGAATCCCGCAGCACTAAGAGCCAAGATCCAGGGCTACAGGACAACGAGAAGAAAAGGAAGCGCTCAGCCTGTATCCCACTTCAAGGAACAACCAGGGAGCAGGCAGCACTCTTCTCCAGGAATCCACAATGGCAGAGCTGGGCACAGGCAGGCCAGCATGCAGGGCCTTCCAGCAGGTAGTAGCTGAGTCGCACTGTGGTTTCTCCTGGCAGAGTGCTCTTCAGATTCAAGTCAGTTCAAAATACATGGGGTCACAGACCAAATATTTATAGGGCACAAAGTCTTTGTTCCGCCCTGGTACAGGACCCTGGACCCAGTCTGAACCAGTTATGGGGGCACTTAAAAAGTAAACAACACTCCCCATTGTAATGGTAAGACCTGGCCCCGGCCACACCACAGGGGGGCATAGCCATCATTGTGGAAGGCAGGCACAGCCCTATTTAGGTGCAGGTGCTACTCCTCCCACCACCCAAAATGCAGACCAGGCCTATTCAGCTTGGCGCTGACTCATCCAGGATCTTTGGAGCCACTTCACCTTCCCAGCACCTGTCACTCCAAGGCCAGACAGTCAATACACAACAGGCATGCACAAAGACACATAGCACACAGAAATACCCACTTTTAAAAGTGGCATTTCTAAAATAGTAGTAATAAATCTGTGAACATCCATACGCTGTATTTCTCACCATTATTCCAAACACACCAATCTTGATCACGCTACCCTTCTCAGATCAGGAATTACCACTGATGCACATATCAGGTAATCCCCAATGCATTCCTATGAGAGGGCAGCCTCACAGCAGTGAGAATTCAAACAGGCTGTTTGTCACTACCAGGACATGCCACACAGTCAAGGCACATGTCCGACCTTTTGCCTACACCACACCCTGCCCATAGGGCTAGCTAGGGCCTACCTTAGGGGTCACTGCTATGTAGTAAAAGGGGAGTCACAGACATGGCAACCACTTTATGTGCCACGTCACTGCGGCAGTAAACTGCGAGCTGCAGTGGCAGAGGCCTGAGACAGGTTTGAAAGGCTACTTGGGTGGGTGGCGCAAGCCACGATGCAAGCCCACCAGTAGCATCTAATTTACTGACCCTGGGTATATAGGATGCCACTGAACAAGGGACTAACAGGTACATTAAATATGCAAAACGGGTGTATACCAATCTTACCAAGTTTACCATAGAGAGCACATGCACTTTTGCACTGAACAGCAATGATCCATTTTTCTCGATATATGGAAACATGCCTCAGTAATTCCCCTTTAAAAAAAAGCAGGAACGGATGTCCTCAATCCCGAAAACTATCGTCCCATTTCCCAACTCCCCAACCTCTCTAGGGTCTTGGAGAAGCTGGTAAATGGGCAACTGTCAGAGTTTTTGGAAATAAATAATCTTCTTGACCCATCTCAGACAGGGTTTAGAGCAAACAACAGTACAGAGGCAATGCTGCTGGCAGTGTCAGACAATATTAGACTATCCACTCACCTAGGAGGGGCAGTTGCTCTGATATTGTTGGACCTGTCGGCAGCGTTCAACACGGTCTCTCATAACAGCCTGATGGAAATTCTCTATGAAAACCGAATTTACTCCAATGCATTGAGCTGGCTACGCTCATTTTTAAGTAATCAGACACAATCTGTACATCTCGGTCAATTTCAATCCAAACCTAGCCCCATCGGATGTGGGGTCCCGCAGTGAGCCTCACTAAGCCCCACCCTATTTAACGTCTATATTTCATCACTGGCTAAAATTGGTAGGAAGTGGGGCATTGGTATTTGCTCCTATGCGGATGACACGCAACTGATGGTGGCCTTGGATGAAAAACCAGAGATTACCAAATCAAAGCTGCACAATTGTCTTACAGAAATGGCCCAATGGATGCACACGCACTGCTTAAAGTTGAATGCAGGATAATCCGAAATCCTATTGTTTGGCGGCGCCAAACTAGTGTGGGACGCTACCTGGTGGCCACACTCTCTTAGTAATGCGCCAATTCTAAAACAACATGCTAAAAACATGGACATCATTTTTGATGACGCCCTGACCATGAAGGAACATGTGCGGTCCCTTTGTGGCAAAGGTTTTGCTATCCTGAAACTTCTGGCAAGACTTTTTACCAGGATCAGGATACCACTGGACTGCAGAAGAACTGTCACGCAAACCCTGCTGGTTAGTCTGTTAGGCTATGGGAATGCACTATTCGTAGGCATGAATGAACACCTATTTACACGATTACAGGTGCTGCAGAACGCTGCTGCGAAACTTGTCTGCAATAAGGGGTAGCTCGATTCTGCCTCAATGTGTTGGAAGAAATTACATTGGTTGCCTATGCGACAAAGAGCAACATATATCACAGGGAAAACCCATCAGACCAAACAGGCATCTGGGAAATTGAAACAAACTAAATACAATGATGCCTATAGTTTTATTATTAAAGACTGCCTATTTGAAGACCGATACTAAAAATTATCTATCTTCTGTTTTTTAATTACTTCTAGAATAAATCTCCAATTTCACTTCATTTCTATTCATCTCGTAGCGATCTCAACAAATTATTACAAATTAACACAAACAAGAAAAGTTGGTTTATATAACTTTTTTAGTAAACCAATTCTTTTTATCACAGAAACTTGTAACTTTTTTTTCAATTATTCAAATTTTTTTCTTTTTTATACACATTTATATACATTTGCCCTATATCTATACACAATATTTACAATGTGTAGACAAACATCAACATAACCAAAGCAACGAAACTGTGTCCAGTACCCTTTTCTAATGGTTCAAAAAAAGCCCAATACTTTAAGCAAGGAAATTCATGGTATTGTATTATAAAACCTTAATTCCTTCATCTCAATCACCCCACATAATAGTAGAACCTAGGAAGCTGAAAGTAAACTTATGCTTCGTTTTTTAGGGCTCTCATCAAATATTTCAAATACTGGTTCCACGTTATAGGGTGTCAGATTGTAATGACAGTCAACGCGTTTCGGCCTATCACCACTTCAGGCCACTTCAGGACTTTGGGCAACAATAACACATCTACCTGCTCATAAATGCAGTCGGCCTCGTTGTACTTAAGTCGCACAACTGCATGCACCAATCCATGGATTAGCGCTACCAATATCGAGGGCACAGTCCTCTAACCAATATTACGCTGCGTGACTCCCAATCGTCACGGCGAAAATCAATACATTCACAACGCTCGTGATGATTACACGGCGGACCTTGGAAACCGTTGTGACCGATTCCAGCGTGGAATGAAAGGATCCCTATTATTCGGGATACTCGTTCTAGCTCGCTTCTCAGCATTTAAATTGCTTAGTCACACTCACAAAGCTCTGAACAAAACAGGCCCTAGAATGCTTCAGGAGAAGGCTGAGTTCTATGTTCCCACAAGGAGGCTGCGGTCACTTCAACTAGCCTTTGCCAGAACTAGGCGAATTAAAAAAGTTAGGACAGAGGTTCGTTCATTTTCCTATTTTGCAGCCAAGAAGTGGAATGAGCTACCCCAGGACCTACGACTCACCTCTAACTACATTCAGTTCCGGAAAAAATTAAAAACACATCTATTCCCTAAATATTAAGTTATAGCATGCAGATTTACCAGGATATTTGCTCAGCGCCTTGATATCCCTCGGGATGAGTGTAGCGCTTTACAAATAAATAAAATAAATTAAAAATACAGTGCCCAGAGTCTTAAAACCGCCAACAACAGGTCATAAAAAATACAGAAGAAAGGCAAAAAGTTCTGGGATGACCCTGCCAAAAGGGCCAAGTCCACAGGACATAAGCATCATTTTTGGGGTGAAACCAAGACTGATTTCCATACAGTCCGTCCATAACGGTCCTGGAATGTATGCTGTATCGGAATGCAGTGTTAATATATTATGCTCGGCTGAGTTTAATTGTAGCATTTCATCCATCACTTGTTGTGATGTCGAAAACCAAACTGATCATTTTCAGTGAGTGCAGAAGAAGAGATGCAGACATGATGGAGGTGAACATGGAGGATAGTGACCTCTTCTAATTGTGTGTCCACTGTTTCGTTCAATGCTACACATCACATACAACTGTAATAAAGTACTTGGAGGCAGCTAGGACAAAATAAGTCAATGCCATATTTTCATTTTGACTAAAATGAGTAATACCTTCGACAACATTATGCCAAATCAGAAATGTGGTGTTTCCCAACGTTACATTCGCGTAACCTACATATTTTTTTTCAGCTTAAGTAACCATTAGTTTAGATCATATGAGTACTTCTGGCCACACAGTGCAGCGTTGGCAACCAAACTTGCCAAGCTGACCTGCAGAAGAGGAAGAAATAGAGCAGACCAATAGGTACTAAGAATGGCTGGTGCAGCTTTCCTAACCTGCGCTTACACAGTCTTGTGCAACGCACAGCCTGGAGCAGAGGTGAGTCTGCCAGTGGCGGCTGGCATCTCTACTGGGGGGGCCAAATGGGTGAGTGCACGGTTGGGCAAACAAAATACAAATTAAAAGAAAACTTACCGGATCGTGACAGATGACATCCTCCTCACTCTGGACCTCTTCTGCTGGGAGTGCAGTGCAGGCCCTAGCAAAACTCTCTCAACCAATCCTGGCTTGTTCACCTGAAGTTAACCAGCATGAGACCATCTCCCTGATTGGTGGAAGCAGCCTATCTCAGCATTCCCCAGCGCACTGGAGGTCTCCACTTGCAATCAACCCAGCTGTCTTAATACAACTTGGTTGAGAGGTTTAAAGTGCACATGTCTGGCTGACTGTCGCAAGACGGCCGGCGGAAGAGACATGCTCAATTTGAACAGTGCAAAGGCAGCCCTCTGCCCACCACCCCTCCCTGCTGTCACTCAGCAGGCCCCACCCCGCCCTGACACTCGGTTTGGGATAGTTGGTGAAAAATAAGATGATAATGAATTGCCATTTTATTTTTCGTCTCTGGAGTATTGGGGGGCACTTAAGTGGGGTGATGCTCCTCCGCTCCAATTTAGAAGCTGCCCCTGGAGTCTGAGCTGTTCAGCAGAGGATCAATGCATTGGATGAGTAGTGCGCACTTCAGCACACATGCAACGTGTTGCCTTTTTAGAGAAATTAACACATTTCATATGGTTAATGCCTGCTACCCGGCGGATTTATTTTTCAATGCAGTCTGGTCTGGCTAACTTAGTATACCATGCTTTGTGTCAAAATCTTTGGGCGTTTGTGCTGATGTGCCCAAGTAACATCCCAGTAACTCCTCTGTGAAACAAAGGAACGAAAATCAGCAAAAAGTGATTTTTTTTTCACTTCAAAATACTATTTGCACCGGAAATTAAAGACCAGTCCATCACTTTGTGTCATTGTGCTTCACTTTGCAATGCCGCAAAGTTTTAGTAAATGTAGGCCTTCGTTTGGAGGTTACACAAGTAATCCCAGGGTAAGTGATTTCCTGCTAAAGATATCCCGTGTACAACTTTGGGTGCACCTTTGTGGGTTACCAGTAGGAACTTTGCAAATTCTAGTAACAACATTTTTCAGAGGTAGTTTGGGACTCTGGGGCTTGATTCCTACATCCTCTATGCTATATGCATTATGAATCTAATGCAGCTTAGAGGCAATCATCGAAAGTCCAAGGATCCGTTACAGATTTTTGGGATATCCACATATATAAAACAAATAATCTAAGTAGTACTACTATACATCGCCCCTAGTTATCCAGAAAGTCTGACTTGTGTCTAGCCTTCCTGAATATATATTGGACACTGAAATCCTTCTCCTATTATCCTTTATATTTCTACTTGTAATTTTGGTTCCATGTGTGCAAAAAGAAACAGACATGCTAACATTCATTTTGAATCGCTGGAACAAAATGGTGGTCTGTAACTTTCTTTGCGTTATTCATGTAAAAGCAATCATTGAAAGCTAGAGTGCCAGAAATTACGTTTCAAGACAGACTTGACTTACACCTCCTGACTAGTCTCATGAATGTTCAGTCGGGTGAAACTGTCACTAAGTTATGTTATTTGCATTTGTAAAGCGCTGCTGATACCAAAAGGGTGTCCTGGCGCTGGGGTGAAGTGCCTGCTAATAAACGTTGGGCGAGAAGACTGTATGCTTGGAATCCGCCTAGTTTGTGAAGAGCCATGTTTTTAAGGCATTTCTAAAGGCCATGAGATCGGTCTGATGTCTTAAATGTGAGGGAAGGGAGTTCCAGGCAATGGCTGCTTTAGTGACAAAACTTCTGCCGCCCCAATTGGCTTTCTTTGTCCGATGAGTAACCGCAGTTTGGCCTCAGATGAGCGGAGAGTTCTTTTAGGTGAATACCATTTGAAGTGTTGCTTCAGGAATTTGGGTCCTATTCCATGCAATGACTTAAAAACCAGACACATGGCCTTGAATTTGATACGCTTCCTCATAGGCAGCCAATGTAGGCCTTTAATTGCACTACTGATTGATCCATGTTTGGGTGTTCCTGAAAGAAGTCTGGTGGCTGCATTCTGTAGGATCTGTAACTTGTTCATTAGGCCTTCTTGTAACTTGAGGTAAAGGCTGTTACAGTTGTCCAGTTTGAACAGCACTAGTGCTGTAACTACTGTTTGTTGTGCTTCTTTGGGAATTAGTGGCATGATTTTTTTGCAGGCTCTAAGGGTGAACACAGTCGAAGATGCTACTGAGTTTACTTGGTCCTTAAAACTGAGAGTGTCATCTATCCAAATGCCCAGGTTCTTCACTTTCCTGGTTGGGACTGGCAGTTGTCCTAATGAGTTCGGCCAACAGTTGGGTGACCAAAAAACTGGATTGTTCCCAAATAGTACTACCTCGGTCTTACTGGAGTTTAACTTCAAACAGTTTTTTGCCATCCAGTTACCTGTTGCGTACATGCAATCATGGAATTTGACTGCTGTGTCTTGCAGTCTTTCTGGTGGAATGGCAACTACGATTTGAGTATCGTCAGCGTAAGATGTTAAGCTGAAGCCGTAGGATTCAATGAGGAGGGCAAGGGAGGAGACATACATATTAAAAAGGGTCGGACTCAGTGAAGATCCCTGCGGGACACCACATGGCAAAGAGAAGGCATCTGCCTCAAATGTGTCTAGTTTGACGGTTTGGGTTCTTTCCGAGAGAAAGGATTTTAAGAGTTTTAGGGCATTGCTCTTTATTCCTATCTCATCTAATCGGTCCACCAATAATGCGTGGTGGACAGTATCAAATGTGGCCGATAAGTCCAACATGATGAGGGCCGCCCTGCCTCCTTGATCTAACGTGGCTCTGATTTCTTCCGTGGACTTAATTAGGGCCGTTTTAGTACTGTGGCCTTCTCTGAATCCATATTGGGTGGGGTCAAGGGCTTGAGTCTGATTGAGGAACTGGTTGAGTTGGTTGTTCATGTGCTTCTCTAATAATTTAGCTGGGAGAGGGAGTCTGGATATGGGCCTAAAATTGTTTGGATCATTAGGGTCCAAATTAGATTTTTTCAGTAGCGGCAGAATGGACGCCTGCTTCCATTCCCTGGGAAAATATCCTTCATTGTACATGAGGTTATAGATGGAGGTGAGTTTGGATGCCACTATATGACCAGCTAGTTTTAATACTTCTATTGGGCAAGGGTCATAGGGAGAACCTGATTTAGTTTTAACCAGCAGGTTATATATATCCCCTTCGAAAAGAGGACTGAAGATAGTGAATTCAGGATTGGCATTTATGTTTGGGGCAGTGCTAGAGCTGGTAACCCGTTTAGCTGAGGTTTCCTTGGGTAAATCTGAAAATGTTGAAAATATAATGTTGACTTTGTCATAAAAGAATTTGGCTATTCTATTGCATAGGTCTTGGCTTGCCGGAATAGCTGGGGCTTTAGGGTGAGCCAAATCATTCACAGTTTTAAAGAGTATTTTGGGGGAGTTTTTTGCCTCATGTATTTTGTCTGTATAGTATTTTTGTTTAGTGTTCTGTACCAACTGTTTGTATTGGGCTTGGCTTATTTTATATTCTTTTTTGTCTTTGTCATTATATCCCTTTCTCCAGTTTCTTTCCAGCTGTTTACATATAAGTTTCTGGTCTTCAAGCTCCTGTGAATACCAAGGAGCAGAGGGGCGTATTCTATGGTGGTGGACTGTTTTTAGTGGGGCAAGCTTCTTCCCTGCATCTTCTAGCCATTTAAAATAGGCTTTGGTGGCGTAATCCAGATCAGTGGGAGTCGGGGTGTCTGTGGTTAGAAGTCCTCCCCTGTTATACTTGTCCAAGCTCTAGATTCAACATGTTTATTAGAGGGTTTAATGTCAGATCGATCAGGAATTGTGAGTTTAAAAAGTACTGCTAGGTGATCTGTCCATGTGAGGGGTAGTACGTTTGTAAATGAGAGTTGGGGGTTATTGGAAAAGATCCCATCTAGAGTGTGACCTGCTTGGTGTGTGGCTCCGTCGACCAGTTGTTCCAAATTTCCACCTGACATGAGATCTAAAAGGTTGGCTGTATCTGGGTCATGGTCTACCTCTAGATGGAAGTTAAAATCACCTAATACTGTAAAAGAGGGAGTGTTGAGCCCTATCTCTAAAATGTCACCTACATGGGAAATAAAAGGTTTTCTTGGGCCTGGTGGTCTGTAAATAAGGGAGCCTCTGAAGGAGTCCTGATGGGAGATCTGAAGACAGAACTCCAGTGCTTCACATCCCTCATTTGTTAATGGGCTAAAGGATGATGTCATAGAGTTATGGTGTATAACTGCTAGTCCACCTCCTTTTTTATGATTTCTGCTAAGTGAGTAGCAGATATAGTCCGGCGGTGTAGCTTTCACTAAGTCAGGACCTGAGGCATTGCCAGTCCAGGTCTCTGTGACAAAGGCCAACTTAATATCTTCGCTTTCTAAGAAGGCTGCACAAGTGGTCTTTTTAATAAAGCATTTTTGGGTATGTGAAGAACTACTTGAGAAGTACTACTTAATGTTCTCAGAATTGATATTGACTAATTTATAGAGGAATGCCCCAACTCACTCCTGACCTGCCTCTTACGTGTGGAGTTCTCCGCCCTGAGGGAGGAGAACTTCTAACACAGTGGCAAAGATTCTTGGTGTAAATGTGAGTGGGCCAGTGTGAGTGATTTGGAAATGTGCATGGTCTGCCATAAAATGAGAAGAGTAAATGGAAATATAATGAGGGAAAAAAGGAAGGTGTAAACACAACTATAAAATAGTAAGCACTTCCTATTCACCAGTTGCACAACAGGCGCACATCGCTTCCAGTCAAGCAAAAAAGTTAATCACACATGGCACGTGGCCAATCACTGGTACTGAAAGTCACACTCACAGAAACAGTATCAAGGAATAACACTAACATTAAAGAGGTAAAAATAGGAAAGACTGGAACATATTTTTGTCAAAGATGAAATGTAAAATTAAAAAAAAACACAGGCATGTCATTAAGAATAGCTGCAATTAGTAGAAAGCACAAATGGCAACAAGGGTAATCTATACAACACATCTGCTAGTGCAAGGGGAAGGGGTTGCATAGTAACGATTCACCACACTCATCAGGAGATGAAACTCACTCAATAGCATATGGACTGCTCCAACAATACCACTTTTTCATCCTTCTAGTTAAATATCTTTGTCATCTTGTCCATCATTGTGAATAACATTTACTTGGAGAGGAGATAATGATTTTACAGTTTGCGGATCATTATATTTGAGATATCCGGGAGAGTAGTCATTGCTAAATACAGCTTCTCTGTAGATGTAATTTTCAACATGATTGCAGACTTAACACATGGCTCACTTCACCTAAAGTCCACTCCCAGGCCACCCATGCACATTTCAAAATATTGGATGCACTACATTATCCACCTCCCACGGGTGTTGTGAGCCACGGGTTGTACCCATATAGCACTTTAGCCACCCTGCCACAAACATCTCCATTTCTGCAACAGATTTGCATGCAGTCCATCAATGTGCAAGCTTTTTGCGATGCAAGGGGCTGCTTCACTGAGGTGTATTCTACATGTCCCAGGTGCACAGACACGCTTCATTGATACCTTTAGAATACTCAGTATGTTGAAAAAAAAGGACACAAATTTGGTGCGGATACCTTATGTGGACAAAACTTTATGGGGGTATAAGCGCTAACTAACCCAAATAGCCAGGCTTAGGACAGTGGGGTAAAGGCCAGTGAAGGGGTTAATGCATGAATGTATATAATGTCACCAACAATCTCAAGGTAACCACATCATACATAATATTGTTGTGCTCCATATAGGTACCCCAAAAGGGGATCAGGGAACCACCAACCTTTCAACTATATTCTCCCCTACCATTACACGGCATAACAGTTCTTAGTACTGATCTTTTACCTAGTTACGGTAATTTCCAAAGATGACATGGGTTTTTCTCCGAAAATCGCAAACCTCATTCATTATGCATGAGGATTCTTGTAATCACAGCAGGACAGCAGGCCTACCATCTCCTGCATAATAACTATGAATAAGGGTCATTCCTTCCGTCATCCCAGTCTGACATGACACAGGGAGGTATATCCCCAGGGGGTATCACTTTGGGTATATACACCATCTCTTGCTAAGGTAGTAAGAGGAAAAAAAGACTTCCATGCTGACACACTGACTAGAGATGCTGAGGCTCCTGCACTCAGCCACTATAGCTCGCGGTGGTCTGACATCCCTTGCGGGGTGTCCATCTCAAGACCAAGACGGGGTCCCACAGTCTCTCAATTCAGGTAATGGCGTTGACTTTATCCTAGAGGGATTCTTGGATTTACACCCACATACATGCTAGGTACATTCAGGCACATCTAGTTAGGGACACATCGTAGGAGTACGTATTTTTACTGTCATGAATTTGATATACTTGTCTGTATTCATGGTTTTAGCACAATGGTAAACATCTATCATCCTTTTACTCTGTTAGTGCTTATTATCATTTATATCTGTTACTGTCTAATGGTTGTTTCAGCACACCTATTTTACACTAGAATGATGCTGATTCAATAAATGCTTATTGAGAAACTTCCCCACTGTTTATTCTCTGTATCACTCTGAGACAAAGTGAGCACGAGTGACTGAGCGAAAAGTGGTATTGTTTCCATGATCCCTGATGGGACAGGCTTGTCATGTGCAATAGTTGCCAAGAACAATTCTCTCCTTGGTAAGAGGGGTTTCTAATGGCACTGTGAGCTAGCTGGTATACAGGCTAACATATTTGAAAGGGGTGTCTGGAATCAGTCTGACTTCAATCCTACAGTATATGTTGTATAAACGCACAGATCCTATATAGGTTTATAGGAACTACACAACAATATCATATCTTTATTTTGGGTGACACTAGGCATACCTCTCTCCCCATCTCCTCACCCCCTTTTGACATCCATCCACAATCCTCAACAGAGGTATAACACACATGTGCAAGCTACCACGGAGAACACTTTTATCAACCCCAGGTTTCCCTTCAGATGTCTTGCCCATACATTGGGTGCTCCTGTACATCTCAGGAGATGCATGCAAAATGATTGTAGCACAACATCAGCTTCTGATGGGGCTTACATGCAGACCTTACACATGATGTAAAGCCACACGCAGGCTTCAGGGTGGCATAAAGAACAAAGGTCAGGGTCTGAAGATGCACAACTGACTAGTTGTCTCACATTTCACATGAATTTCTAGTTTGATTGCTGCATCCCAGTTGTGGGACAGTGTTGAGTCAATGATGGACGATGAATCTGAAACCATCCACATATGTTACTGCCATGATGTCACATCGAAACATGCAAGTCTAGTATACCATACATCCATTAACACTGACTTAGGGCCTAATTATGAATATGGCAGTCCGATGGACCGTCTAAGCCAAGGTGTCGGTGAGAGCACCGTCGCACCGGTGGTCAGACCACCCTATTATAAGTTGGGCAATCAGGCTGCCATGAGACCACTGCAACCCCCAGGGATTAGAGATCACTGGCAGTGTTGTGGTGGTCTTTAGGCCGTAATATGCTTGGTGCTGCTGCTGCGGCACCTCCAGGCATATTGCGGGTTTCCTCTCCATTATGTTTTTAATGGTGGTGAGCCTGAACAACTGTGGCAGACAGGAAACAAAGGCCTCAGGACAATGGAGTGCATGTAGGTGGTCCCACGTTGTTCCCCCCTGTGTGCATGCACCCCAGTTCCTGCAAGGCATGGACTGCACCAGTCCATTCTGTGCATAAACTACCTTTGACCACTCCCGTTGCTGTGCCTTTTTCATTGGCACTGCCACGAGAATGCCAAAGAACCGCCCACCAGAGACTAAAAAAGTCATAATATGGCGGGCAGTGTCAGTAAGGCTTTGGTGGTGTAGGAGCGGGGAGGCGGCGTGGCGGCCCATCCCCAAGACTGCCAAAGTCGTAATAAGGACCTTACTCATTCAAATAGTCCATTGTTCAACTGCATTTATCATTTACACACTTGTTAGTTTCAGCTAAAATCATTACACAATACATATAGCGTATAAACAATAACAAATAAAACTTCATATGCACATGAATCTACTTATGTATTATAAAAAATAGTAACCGTGCATTATTTTTTCACGCAACACTAGGGTAACTTTAACATCCCCAGACATGTTTTCCCCTTTATTTTCTATGAATACCTATTTAATGTGTAGATGTCCCAGAATGTGCTGCCTCAGCTATGTAAGAGGAGAGCTTTATTGCAGAAATGAAGAACTCTGTAGTTGAAGCAGAGTTCTCTGTCAACCGCAACGAACAGAATGTGAAATACAGGAATAGGCCCTTATGATCCTGGCCACTTGACATACTTCCATAAACAAATTGCTGTCCAGAAATGTCCATTTTGATTTGTGTATTTCATCATTAGAGAAGTAAATTAGCTTGGGTAGATATTGCTAATCAGGGCCAAATTTTTGGGCATGACATTTTTAAAAATGGCAGATGTGTTACAGTGATGATGTAATATTTCAGGAACCATGAGACCTATGTACTTCATTTTGGTGTAAAAAAATAGGTTTTGGGGGTCAAGTCGTCTTATAGAGGCAGCTAATAACTCCTCAGAGCAACCCGTCTGCCATTAGTCAAAATGGCAGCTCTATAATGATGTATTTTAGCCATCATATTGGTAATTTATTTTAATATTATTTTTGTTTCAGGTTTACTATTGATTCAAATTTGTAAACATGAATGAAGCAGGTGGTAGCAGAGGATCTTTACATCCTGACAAAGTGTTAATAACTACAAAATGTAAGGACTCCTGCAAAGAAAAAAGTGTCAAATGCCAAACTAATCAGAAAGAAAATCTAACATCAACTGTGGCTGGAGAGAAGAGAAATTGAGATGCTGCAGAAATACGGTAAAACGAAGTTCACAAGAGATTGAAACTGATAGGTGAAGAGGATCAAACATTTTATTGTTGTAACAACAAGTGCTACAAGTCAAATACAATGGAAAAAAGCCTGGAAAATATTGTCGAAAAATAGCAGAAACCAGTGAATCACAACAAGAATTGAAGTCTTCTGAGAAAGCGACAACAACTAAACCAAATACCTATCCACTTGAAGATCGATGGCTCATCCACCTCCAACAACTGATCAGAAAGCAGAGGATCTTCAATGCGTTATCTGTGGTTTAGCCAGAACAAGGGCAAAAGGGATTGACAAAAGATCAAAGGGCAGAGTATGTGAATCTCAAATGGCTAATATGTTTTTATCTGCCGCGAGTTTCTTCAAAGATGAAGTTTTCAGCCGAGTAGATGATCTAAACAGCGAGGTGAATGTATTTGTAGCAGAGTTGTATGTCCAACTAAACTGCATGCATGCATGCATACATTTGAAAATATGAATGTACAATGAGCTCCCAGCAGTAACGTAATTGCCAACCATCAGTTAAGCTTGCACTCTTTGAAAAAGCAAATGAAGTTTTAAAGCCACTCTTGAGTGCTGGCTACAGGTTCACACTTAGTGAGATCAGAGAAATCATTGTTAACATTGATGAAACTGCATTGATCCATAATAATGAACAGATGGCATCATTTGTTTTTGTCAGTGTAACAAAAAGAATCAGACACTTAGGGTGTTCTCAGCTGATTTGACTCTAGAAGTTCTTGTTGCTGATCTCAGGATGCAGTAAAAGCAGCAGGAATCATTTTAAGAAACGTCCTCAAAGATGTAGATTTTTGACTTAATGAGAACTTTTGTGATGCTTAGTAAATCAAAAGGTAGGAACCAGGAGCTTTTTAGTAGGTTCTGCACAATGCTCCTAAAAAGGTACATAAGTGAAAAGGATGTGCAGTTCCCACGGGGAGGGTGGGAGTCTACAGGTCTCTTATGGATTGCCCTCACACACCCCAAAGGATGTCATGCTTCATCATTGGGCAGGGCTACTCGTTGGGCCGGTGCTGCAATGCCGACGGGCACCCGCGAAGGGGCTCTTTGCCAGAGATCTTTTAAGAGACAGCTGTTAGGTATGTGGTCAAAGTAGTGAAGCGAGTGTGAATCGTGAATTAAAATAGGTTGAGTACTGCCCTGTATGCAACAAATTTTTATTCTTGGAGTGTACTAACCTAACTAAAAATGCGTGAGCCCTGGCTGGAGCCAATGATCCTACAGGGTCTAGTTAGTGTAAATGGTTGACATGTTTCTCGCCTTCTGCCCCTAACGGGTCAATCGGCAATTCTTCAGGAGCGGTATCTAAAAAGGAGTATAGTTATCCTAACTCTAACACTATGGTAAAGCCGGTGCTGAGTACCTTCTTGTCACCTGCGCTGCTTAGGGTGTTCAAGGATTGAAGACCTGGACTGCTGAAACCTGAAAAAGATATGGTGGGATAAAAACTATTACAGTTCCCATACATCCAGAACTGGGTCCGGATAGCAACATAGTCCACCAATGGTGCAGTGATTACATGCGTTTACTTCTTGCTGCCTGGGGAGGCTGGTGGTGGATGAAATAAACCACTCGGTTGTTAAAAACAATTAAGACTCAGTGCACATCTCATAGTTCTGTATAGCAAGTCGCTTAGATAATACACACTCAAACCGGACAAAAAAAAGTATGGAAGAGTGCACATGTTTGGCAATGTGATCATATGGGATGTTGTAATACTGTCACAAAGACCTAACTAGTGCCGTTAGGTTCGTGACAAAGAGCCCATCACCAATAGCTCATGGTATCAGTAGGTACACTAAGAATGTGAGGCAAGACTCTGCATGTTTCTTATGCACCTCCAGTAATCTAGTTTTTTAGGTGTGCAATTCCGCCACATGTCACGCAGTTATAAGGTACGCCAAAGTGGATATTTAACACCAGTATCGTGTTGGCAGCTTTATCGTAGTTGTGCGCATCGCATACCGTTTGAGCATAATCACACAGAACCACGTTGCTCGATTCTGAAAAATACAATTAACAGACAGGTGGGCAGATGCAAGCGTCTAAGCATGAGCACAGGCAAACAAAGTCTTACCGGCCTCTTGTTTAATCACTCAACTGTGGTCGCATTTAGCTCAGTACTCACATTAGGGTGACGCGCAACTAGCCTGCTCTATCTCCTGTGGCTCTGCCTACCAGGGTTGAGTATAAATGTGTTTCGTCATCGCGTACTAGAGAACAACACTAGAACGTGATGGAGAGCGGCCATCTTGGAGGTTTCAATAGAGCTTTATTGAGAGGATCGTGCATGTAGCACTGCTCAAATTTAATTAACTTTTGTGATGCCTCAGAGATCCACAAATCACTGTTTAATATCAGCAAATCAAAACTAAAGTATTTGAGTTTGGAACAGAAGCCAACAACATTGACGATGGCTTTGAAGATATAAGCGAGGAAGTGAAAGGCAATCCTATGAACCGACAGGCTTAAGCTGTGTAAATGTGCTGTCTTTTCCACATCATGTTTTATGAATTACATCACGGGCCGGCAAAAAGAAAACTCTGCTACACATGATATCTGCCCACACTATCTATGACAAGTGCAAAAGTAAAGAGCTAATCAGTTCAAGGACTAGGATTGGTGTATCAACAAGTTATAATGACTTAGTAAGGAGCAGAAACTTGTTTGCAGCTTATCCTGTAAAATCTTATTTATTCGACAGTGCACCACTTCCAAGTCACTTTACCAGGAAAGGATTGCTGATCTTGTTAATTTTGAATTTAAAAACAGCTCATCTTTGTCTGGAAAATCTAGCACACATAATACTGCCATGGTGATTTTTCAAGCCTGGGCCAATGAAGTAGCTGCTGGAAAACAAGCTGTGTCAGCTGTACACATAAACGAAGCTGCAAACGTATAACCCTACTGCCTTGCCAATGTGCGCAAAATCCCTGCAGGCCATCAACATGTCCCAGTCTAACAGAAGGTTTCAAAGTACCTGAGGACATGGATCTTCTTCTACCTGATGCTGCGGTCCGCAAAGCTGATATAACTGAATATATCATATAATTTATTTGTTTCAGACTAAAGGAAGAAGAAAAGCCAGTTTGTCCATGGTTTGGAATCCATGCCTTGATCTCACAGAATTAAATTCCACTGAAGAAGGGTGGGTTTTAACCCGTAATAACATCCCAGATCACAAACTTCACAACAGTACATACTGCTCTAGATAATTTCCAAAATGTACATGCTCAGCTTGAAGACCAGCCTATCCTGCCAATTTTCTGTGTTGAAGGTGTTTTCCCTATTGCAGATGACATTTATATGACCAATCCAGTAGAATTTGATGATCTTTATCGATTGATGGCGTTTTCCACATAGCAAATGTTGTGTTGCGGTGTGCAGGAAGTTATATCAGTGGATGTGGCATAGATGATGCACTTATTGAGACTGAAATCTGTGAAAGCAAAACTGTCTGTATAGAGCAGAACTCATTATGTTAGTTCATTAAAACATTTTCTCATGATACCTAAGGCCATAGAAACATTGTGTTGGAATGCTATCTGGAACAAGAATGACAAATTAGGTTTTGCATATCTTATCTCAGAAGTGAACAAGGCACAGGGTGCACTTCAGTAAAAAGACATAATTCAAAGCAAGGCAATGTTCAATACACTAAGTTCAAAATCAGCAAACTGATCACTGTGTTTCGTGAATTACATTGCATAAACTAACTAAAGGTCTTAGGGCCCGATGTAGGTAGGCATTTACCGGTCGGTAACGGCCGAATTCGGCCGTTACCGACCGGTAAATGCCTTTTCCAATGTAGGGGGCATGTATTTACAGATTCTGTATTTTTACCGAATCTGTATTTACCGAATCTGTAAAATTACCGAATTGGTAAATACAGACTCGGTAAAAATACCGAATCTGTAAATGCAGATGTAGGTGGCGCTTTAAACAGTGCCACAGGCCCCTCAGAAATCGTTATTTACCATGTAATACTATTGCATGGTAAATAATAACCCTGGGCGTAGTGGGCGTAGTGAGGCTCCGCGGAGCTACGCGGATTGGGCGAGAAGCTATGCCCACTCCCGCACTCTGCGTAGCCCCACTACGCACCTCCCTCCCGCTCTCCCCTACATACATTATTTAAGCAACTACCCTGAATAAAACAATTTTAAAGCACTTACCTTGTCCGGGGCTCGTCCGGGGCTCCCTCTTTGAATAGCGTCCTTTCCTGGATACCAATGCGCATGCGCGGGCGGCCGCGCATGCGCATTGGTTTCCAGAGTAATCAGAGGACATCTCAAGGGCCCTCTGGCTGCCTCAGCAGCGAAAGCAAATTGCACAAAGCTCTGTGCACGTGGGAGCTCCGCTCTGGGACTCTGAAAATAAACTATGCCCCAAACGTTGCAGCCGCTTGCGTTCTCGCATGGCGCCTGGGAAATTAGCACTGGTACCTGTGGTGCCTCTGAAGCCCCACTCCAGGATTCCTATTATCAAAAATGGCCCCCCCGGTGCAGCTGCCCACAACTGCGGCGCAGCTGTGAAACTGACTTGGGCACCACTGTGCCTTAGGGAACAATGATCACTGCAGAATGGAATGGGGCAAGCACCGAAAATGTGCCTTGAACTACCCCTTGACAACAGGACTACAGCCCCACTCACCGGGGCTCTGCAGGACTCCTCCGGACTCTGCAGACACACGCAGGGCTCTCCTCGTGGTTACGGGAGCCCCACCACGAGTCAGACTGCTTTTCCCCTCTCGGCGCCACTCACCCGAGTTCTGCAGGACACCTCCGGACTCTGCTGTGGATGCGTAGCCCCTACTGATGCCGCTTCTGGCCCTGGGAAAGCTTTGTGCAGCCCGTGAGGCTCCGGACTCTGCAGCCACATGCGGGGCTCTCACTGGCACAGGAGCCCTGCCTCCAGACAGGCTGCTCTCTGACTCCAGCCACGCTGCTACTCTTTCTTCTGGCTGGCCTGGGTTTCCATCTTGCGGCCCCGTCCACTGTCAGGCGGCCTGCCCTGCTTCCCGCTTTCGCCGTGGAGATTATTTGGCACTTTTTAAAGTGCTGCGCCAATGCAGGGAGGGCACTCGCCAATTAACGCCACATGTGGGGTGGGCACCCGCCTTCTAATAAAATAGAAAATTGGCACAAATACGAGGGGTGGGCACCCGCTTCCTAATCATAATGAAAATTGGCACCAACACGCGGGGTGGGCACCCGCTTCCCCCCGCAGCTCGGGCAAATCCCCATGTCAGGATTCCCTCTAGAATCACGGCAGCAGCACTCTGCATGCCACCAGTTCCTCACTCTCCTCTGGGGCAATATAAAAGCGCTCACAAGGTGCTGGAGACCAGGCACAGGCTGGGATAAAACTGTAGGCTCATGTGGTGCTAGAGGGGCAAAGCTGGGCAGAGGGTCCAACATTCAGGATCCCACGGCGGTTCCTCCTGGCAGAGTGTACCCTCCAAGTCAGCACAAGCACACTTTCATGGGGTCACATCCCCTTCCTTTATAGGACACATTTCCTTTGTCTGTAGGACAGGGCATGGGGGAACCAGATGCAACTGGTTCAGGGGAGATTTGGAGCACTTTGTTTTTCAAGCTCCTCCTCCCCTTTGTCAGGTGGGGGCTAGGTGCTCAGACACACCACAGGGGCAGATACAGCACTATACAGGGCAGGCACACTCCTATTCAGAGTCAGGGGAGTACTCCTCCCACTACTCCCAGCTCAGGTGTCCCATTCAGCCCAGCGCTGACTCACCCTGCCCTTCTTTGAACCACACACACCTTCCCGCTCCTGTCACTCACAAGCCAGACATGCAATTTACATCAGGCAGGCAGACACATACCACACAGAAATGCCATCTTCTAAAAGTGATTCAGAAAAGGGGGTGGTGATGAACAGAGTGTCTGAATTAAGCAGACCACTCTTACCCAGTCCAAAGATCAGGGCTTGATCCATTACCGTTATTTATCTCACTGCCCCATCCCAGCTCAGAACCTGGCTATATGCAAATTAGTCTGTCCCTGGCCCAGTGCATCATGGGAACAGGGCAGACCAAACTACCAAGCCAATTCTTTACCAGAAAGGAGACAAGCTACCGGGGACCGGTTTCTGGCATTTCAGCCTCGTCGGCCCGGCTTGCTTGAATCCTGATGGAGCAGTGAGCAAGGGACTCATGTCTGAGTATACCCTACCACACCTATAGTGGCCAAAAACGATTCAGAAAAGGGGGTGGTGATGAACAGAGTGTCTGAATTAAGCAGACCACTCTTACCCAGTCCAAAGATCAGGGCTTGATCCATTACCGTTATTTGGCTCACTGCCCCATCCCAGCTCAGAACCTGGCTATATGCAAATTAGTCTGTCCCTGGCCCAGTGCATCATGGGAACAGGGCAGACCAAACTACCAAGCCAATTCTTTACCAGAAAGGAGACAAGCTACCGGGGACCGGTTTCTGGCATTTCAGCCTCGTCGGCCCGGCTTGCTTGGCAGAAACCGGTCCCCGGAAGCTTGTTTCCTTCCCAGTGTAAGAATTGGCTTTTGTAGTCTGGTCTGCCCTGTTCCCATGATGCACTGGGCCAGGGACAGACTAATTTGCATACAGCCAGGTTCTGAAACTGGGATGGTGCAATGAGCTAAAAAACGGTGTTGGATCTAGCCCTGATCTCTTGACTGGGTGAGAGTACTCTGCTTAATTCAGAGACTCTGTCCATCACCACCCCTTGTTGTAAATAATTTTGTCCATCCTAAGCGTGGAAGGGTATACTCAGATGTGAGTCCCTTGCTCATTGCACTATCAGGATTCAAGCAAGCCGGGCCGAAGACGCCTGAAATGGCAGAAACCGGTCCCCGGAAGCTTGTTTCCTTCCCAGTGTAAGAATTGGCTTTTGTAGTCTGGTCTGCCCTGTTCCCATGATGCACTGGGCCAGGGACAGACTAATTTGCATACAGCCAGGTTCTGAAACTGGGATGGTGCAATGAGCTAAAAAACGGTGTTGGATCTAGCCCTGATCTCTTGACTGGGTGAGAGTACTCTGCTTAATTCAGAGACTCTGTCCATCACCACCCCTTGTTGTAAATAATTTTGTCCATCCTAAGCGTGGAAGGGTATACTCAGATGTGAGTCCCTTGCTCATTGCACTATCAGGATTCAAGCAAGCCGGGCCGAAGACGCCTGAAATGGCAGAAACCGGTCCCCGGAAGCTTGTTTCCTTCCCAGTGTAAGAATTGGCTTTTGTAGTCTGGTCTGCCCTGTTCCCATGATGCACTGGGCCAGGGACAGACTAATTTGCATACAGCCAGGTTCTGAAACTGGGATGGTGCAATGAGCTAAAAAACGGTGTTGGATCTAGCCCTGATCTCTTGACTGGGTGAGAGTACTCTGCTTAATTCAGAGACTCTGTCCATCACCACCCCTTGTTGTAAATAATTTTGTCCATCCTAAGCGTGGAAGGGTATACTCAGATGTGAGTCCCTTGCTCATTGCACTATCAGGATTCAAGCAAGCCGGGCCGAAGACGCCTGAAATGGCAGAAACCGGTCCCCGGAAGCTTGTTTCCTTCCCAGTGTAAGAATTGGCTTTTGTAGTCTGGTCTGCCCTGTTCCCATGATGCACTGGGCCAGGGACAGACTAATTTGCATACAGCCAGGTTCTGAAACTGGGATGGTGCAATGAGCTAAAAAACGGTGTTGGATCTAGCCCTGATCTCTTGACTGGGTGAGAGTACTCTGCTTAATTCAGAGACTCTGTCCATCACCACCCCTTGTTGTAAATAATTTTGTCCATCCTAAGCGTGGAAGGGTATACTCAGATGTGAGTCCCTTGCTCATTGCACTATCAGGATTCAAGCAAGCCGGGCCGAAGACGCCTGAAATGGCAGAAACCGGTCCCCGGAAGCTTGTTTCCTTCCCAGTGTAAGAATTGGCTTTTGTAGTCTGGTCTGCCCTGTTCCCATGATGCACTGGGCCAGGGACAGACTAATTTGCATACAGCCAGGTTCTGAAACTGGGATGGTGCAATGAGCTAAAAAACGGTGTTGGATCTAGCCCTGATCTCTTGACTGGGTGAGAGTACTCTGCTTAATTCAGAGACTCTGTCCATCACCACCCCTTGTTGTAAATAATTTTGTCCATCCTAAGCGTGGAAGGGTATACTCAGATGTGAGTCCCTTGCTCATTGCACTATCAGGATTCAAGCAAGCCGGGCCGAAGACGCCTGAAATGGCAGAAACCGGTCCCCGGAAGCTTGTTTCCTTCCCAGTGTAAGAATTGGCTTTTGTAGTCTGGTCTGCCCTGTTCCCATGATGCACTGGGCCAGGGACAGACTAATTTGCATACAGCCAGGTTCTGAAACTGGGATGGTGCAATGAGCTAAAAAACGGTGTTGGATCTAGCCCTGATCTCTTGACTGGGTGAGAGTACTCTGCTTAATTCAGAGACTCTGTCCATCACCACCCCTTGTTGTAAATAATCTTCTAAAAGTGGCATTTCTAAAATGCCCACAATAAATCTGCGCACTCCATTGTGCAGCATTTATTCTCACAATTTCATACATACCAAACTTGACCACACTGCTCCTCTCATAACAGGAATTACTACTGACACACACTGATCAGAGAATCCCTGATGCATTCCTATGGGACGGCAGGCCAATCTCACTAATGTAACACAGAGAGCGCACGCACTTTACACTGAACCACAGTGCTAAAGTGCCCAGAGGCCTAAAACCACAAACACTACACAGGGAAAAGGCTAGGAGGTAGCCAAAACGTTTAGGGGTGAACCTGCCAAAAAGGGCCAAGTCGAACAACTATATGTCACACTTGCGGATGGTCAAGATTTCATCCATGCAAAACTTTGGAGAGGTCGTTCAGACATTTCTACAGATATCAAAGTCAGTGCACATCTTGTACGGACTGCACATTGTCTTTGACAGTTATCTCGAACTATCTGTCAAAGAGTGTGAGGGAATCATAATCATAACACACTGAGAAAGAACCCAGACATACTGTTCGCAGACCCATTCTTTGATGGAGTCAAAGGCACCATAATGAATGACTTGATTTTCTACACAAATAAAACAGCGAAATGGCGCAATGCCCTCACAGAAAGGTTACTCATAAAAAGTATGAGAAACATCCCTCATGGCACAAAAATAATGTCCTCCCCGACAATAAGATGCAATGCAGAATTATGCATCACGCTATATAAAACAGGAATAGTGCTGATACAAGCACCTAATAGGGACCTGGAAGAGTTTGAAAAGTCTTTCCTAACAATAAAAGAAACTCTGGAGAGACCAAGACACCAACTACCCATGACCTCACATGTAGTCACTCTCGTCAACACTGATACTACAACCAGAGATTCCAACCGAACCAATGACCATAACAGCCAAACTTCCAGCTCGGGAGACATAACTGAAAGGGAGATGGCAACCCCAGAGTACGAGCCAGAAAGGGAGATGGCAACCCCTGAGAAAGAGCCGGAAAGAACAGAGAGATCTTCCAATCTGACAAATGAAGAGCAGGTCCAGGCCCAAAGGATACAGCTGATGCCGCCACCAGTCAGCGCGAATCTACTTGAAGAGAATACCTCAGCTCCTAGCGAGTCACCAAATGACTCGATACCTCTCCCGAATTGCATACCAGAGTGGGAAAGATCACCACCCACAAACTCAATACCTGCACTACACAACACAAATAACACACTCGACATCCCAAACAGATTTGGAAGCGACAACCCACCCAAGGAAACAAAGGATAGAACTTTGAAAATGAGAACAGAACAACTACGGAGTAGAGCAAAATGCACAACCCGAAGTGGCAGGGCAATCCTCCCTAAGAAAACACCGCGAAGCCAGAAAGAAATTAAGAAGCTCCAGAAAATAGTAGACAACCTAGCACAAGGCTCGATGATAATTTCGCAGGCATTCGAAAAAATGTGGGAGTTGACGGCAAGCACACACTCCAAGGTCTCTGATATCCAGAATCTAGTACTCGCCGCACAAAAAAGGAATGACGAGATGGCCCTGTCCCTAAGAAATAGGCCCAATAGACCAGACAGGATAAACCCTTTGTCAAACGAAGAAACTCAGGCCTTACTCCGAACCTATGAACAACCGGCCCAGGAGAGGGTGGAGAGAATCAGAACAGTACCAATTGATTCCAATAGAACTTTCAGAAAGAATGACAGGAAAGCAAGTCACCTCAACCTACAACATATTCAGTTATCAGCATATGAATCCGAAAAAGGGAACATCCTTAACCCTGATAATCCCTTAAAATGCCTTCTTCTCAATTGTCGTTCGGCATCCAAACATGCATCAGACATAGCAGCACTCATCATCAATAACAAAATCGACCTGGCAATCCTTACGGAAACGTGGCTAAAGGAATCATCCTCCCCCGCCATTGATCTCTTGGTACCACCTCATTATAACATTATGAGATTAGATAGGCCAAGGAAAACAGGAGGAGGTATAGCATGTATTCATCGATCAGAGATAGAGGTCAACATGATTCAAGCTGATCCCATAGAATCTTGTGAATACCTCGGTCTGAATATAAGATCTTCAAATAAACAAAAATGCAATTTACATGCATTCTACCATCCACCAGGAGATAACACAAAGTTCTCAGAGCAACTAATAGAGATCATAACTGCCAACTCCAATCCGGATGCCAACAACATATTCCTGGGGGACTTTAATCTACACTGGGACGACGACAATGACAAACTGGTTAATTCGTTAAAAGAGTTCCTCGCCGAAATAAACCTCATACAAGCATGTACCCAACCTACCCACGTGCAAGGAGCGACCTTAGATTGGATCATCTCCAGAAACAAAGAGACATTGATCTGCGCCATAGATCCATGCGACTGGTCTGACCATCACGCCATAACATTTATGATTCCCACAGTGAATAAAGGTAGAACCGTACAACCCCCCAAGTCCACAAAATTGGTCAGAGAAATAAAAGAGGCGAACATTGAGCTATTGGTTGAGAGCTGCGAGAGAGACTTAAAGCCACCTAACAGCATGCAGGATGTAAATGAGCTGACCGAGCACTACATAACCTCAATAGGAAATATAGTCAATGACACCATGCCTCTAAGAATGAAAAAAGTTACCGACAAGCCTAAGAATCTGTGGTTTCGCGGATCACTGAATGAGGACAGGCGCAAACTGAGAACAGCTGAAAGAAAATGGAGACAACACCCTTCCTCACCTGAGCTGAAAGCCCTCAGAAAAATCAGAAACGATTATAACAAAAAGGTAATCAACTCCAAAAAAGAATTCATAAGAGCAGAACTAGACAATGCCAAAAATAGACCACGAAAACTCTTCGAGATACTAAAACAGCAATCAGATAAACTAGCCAAATCAACCCAAGAAAACTCAAAAACTCCTTTAAGCTGTGAGGAATTCTCTACATTCTTCTGCGAGAAAACAAAATCACTAGAGGTAGAGCTCTCTAACGCTGCGGTTATCCTCCCGACCCAAACCCTGCCGAGGAGCGAGGCCGGTGTGTCAACAGAGAGTATTAAAACAAAGAATGAAGCAATCTGGGACACATTTGAATTATACGACCAGGTCAAGATCGCCAAAACACTGTCAGAAATCAGACCAAACAACCACTATCAAGACCCTTTACCTGCAAAATGTGTAAGAGAAATCAGCCACATTGTGGTTCCAATATGGACCGAAATCATAAACGCTTCACTTACTCAAGGGATCCTCCCCGACTGCCTAAAAACAGGACAAGTAGTGCCAATAATCAAAAAACCGACAGCGGACGCATCAGATCCGAATAACTATCGACCAGTAACCAACATCCCTTTACTGGCCAAACTAATTGAGAAATGCGTGCAGAGCCAATTGAAGCAACACATCACCAAGTTCTCCCTACTAGACGAATGCCAATCAGGGTTCAGAGCAGGGCACAGCACAGAAACAGCGATCCTGCATATCGTTGATGACGCGCTTCAAGCACTAGACCAAAATCAAGCATGCCTATTGATTCTCCTAGACCTGTCATCTGCTTTTGACACGGTAAACCACGAAACACTACTCTCCAGGCTACAGGACAGGATGGGATTGGCCGGCAATGTACTGAGATGGTTCAAATCGTTCTTAAGCAACAGAACCCAACGATTCCGGGTTAACCAAGCAATTTCAACCCCGTGTCCTAATGCAATTGGGGTCCCGCAAGGCTCAACTCTATCCCCAGATCTATTCAACTTGTATGTCGAACCTCTTACAGACATTCTTCGGAAATCAACGATATCCTACCACATGTATGCTGACGACACGCAAATATACTTAAAGATCGCCTCCCTTGATGACATAGATCTAATGAATGAGACACTAAAGATGGCTATGCAATGGTTAACGACGAACCATCTGAAATTAAATGCCCAGAAAACAGAATTCATGCTAATTGCACCTCCAAGGAGCCACCCGGAAGTAAAGGAATGGACCAAATTGGTGACTGCGCTTAACTGCACACCAACCCTCGTCAACTCAGCTAAATCATTGGGAATCATATTAGATGAGAACCTCGACATGAAAGCCCACATCAATTCAATGGCCAAAAGTGCCCGCTTCCATCTGAGCTACCTAAGAAAATTAAAACCATTCATCTCAAAAGCAGACTTAAAATTGGCTATACAGTCCCTAGTCATATCCAGGATCGAATATGGTTGCTCTACATTAACTGGTCTACCTAAAACATCTACAGCACCGCTAAAAGCCTGTCTCAATGCTGCGGCAAGACTTATCACTGGATCGAGGACATTTGATCATATATCTCCTCACCTGAAAGCACTAAACTGGCTACCTTATGAGGCCAGAATTCAAATGAAGACAGCATGTATCACTCACAAAGCGGTGCACTATAACACGCCAGGATACCTAAGCAAGAAAATAAAGCTATCTGGAGGAAACAGACCAACGAGAAGCGCCAAGGAGCTGCTGTTGAGGCCGGCCTTTTTTCGAAAGAAAAAGACATATGATCGAGCATTCACTGGAGCTGCCCCCAGAGTTTGGAACTCACTCCCTCCTAGCATTAGGAAGATCCAAAATATCGCAACATTCAAACGGGAATTGAAAAGCCATATGATGAGTAAATACTTGGCATAGGGAAGCCGACGGATCGCCAGTATGAACTACTACATCAGCTGAAGAGTGATCCCTCTTCATGATTACTATCTTTATCAAGAAACTGACTCCACTCACTAGCCTCGGCTGTACCCTTATCAATACCACAGTCCTGTGTGAACCAATTGCTGGTCTCTGAGCCAAACAATATAACCTCTACCTCACCTTAGCTACTGATATGGACGGTGCTATAAGCTAAGCCTCTCTCACCTTTATTACTAATTGCACATGTATTTGATATATACTTATTTATTTAGGCATCCGTTATAGCCACAACCTCTTCTACCTTATATCTGTTGGTTGTTAACCTACCTCGATGTAATGTGATGTAATGTGCGGAGATGGTTTAAGCCATTCCTATGCAATAGAACTCAACGAGTCCAAGTTACTAAGCAATCTCAACCCCTTGTCCTCATGCAATCGGGGTCTCGCAAGGCTCACGTTATCTACTGATATGGACCATGTTATGAACGAGGCCTCTCTCACCTTTTATTACTAATTGCACATAGGTTTGTAAAAGGTTTATTTAGGCACCCCTTATAGCCACTGCGCCTTTTACCTTATATCTGTTTGTTTTTAGAATCTGATATTGGACTGTTAATGTGTAACCTACCTCGATGTTAAGCGCTCTGATACCCACGGGTCTTGTTCGCGCTATACAAAACTCTATAATAAAATAAATAAAATATAAAATAATCAGACAAATGCCTACAGGTTGGTAAATTGACCTTGCCTGCATCAAAAATTCAATACCTATACCTGTGCAACTTGATCAATTCTGGTCATCGACATTGAACAAGATGAGCTTGGAGATATTATTGTGCCAAAACATTGTTGATGCTTTAGTGAACACTGAATTTCTCATTATTGCAAGTGGAACGATTGTCAATGAGGCGTTGGTGCCTGCAGAGATATTTTCCAAAAGTACCAGCCATATTGTTCAAGAACTTAGCAACTTGGAGGATGCTGACCTTCGTGTTGTGTCACATGTTGATCGGACTTTTAGAAATGGTTCCAATCGAGTCATTGTACTGTCAAATGACACAGATGTCATTATTGAGCTACTTAGATTTGTTACAATGTTCATAAGTCAGGGACTGTCAAAGTTATGGATAAATTAATGGAACAGGCTAGAAAGACACTTAATCCCACTGCTTATTCTGTACAAGAAACTTGACCCAGAGAAGCACAGTGTTCTTATCAAGGTACATACTCTTACTGGTGATGACACTATGAGCTTTGAGCTTTAACTGCGGAACCTGTGAAGTTTCTAAAAGGATTTGCTGAGACAGAAGAAGATTGTGACTTTAAAGACGTGGAAAAATACCTTGTACGTGTGTGCAAAACAAGTTCTGACTGTCACACATGTGACAATCTTCGGTACAGTGAGTTCAAGAGATCAGTTCAGCTAAGTGACCTCTACCAATGTCATATTTGGTGTGTTGACATATAAAAAGTGCGTTCGATTGATCAGAAAATGTGTAAATATTTTGGATAATGCAGATGTGGAGAAAGATCCATGTGAATTTGGTTGGGAAGATATTGATGGGGTGCTAAAACCTAAAAAATGTTTAAGTCTCTACCCACAGAACTTACACGTACATGTACTTGCAAAACTTGTGCTACAAAAAGATGTCCCTGTCAATATACTCTTCTCAAATTTTCAACATTCTGCAAATTTACCATGACCAATTGCCAAAACAAATAAATAAAGTAGACTATGAAAATGTGTCTAAAACAGGAGTTATAAAAAAAACAATTTATTATTCAGATCATAATCATTGTTTCGTGTGTCCATAAAAGGATTAGAAAACATTATTACATGTTTCATTTCTATATATGTCTCTTCTTCCTCTATTAGAAAATAGTGGAAGGGTTTCTCTGATGAGTTATTTTCTGTCTCTATAAGACTACTTGGCCCACAAAACCTATGTTTTGACACCAAAATGAAGTATATAGGTCTCATGATTCCTGAAATATTACATCATCACTGCATTACATCTGCCATTTTTAAAAAGGTCATCCAGAAAAATTGGCCCGCATCAGGAATGTCTACCCAAACTAAAATAAGTTTCTAATGATTCAAAAACACAAAGCAAAAATTAAAATCTCTGGACCACAATTTATTTTGCAGAGGCATATCAGGGGGGCAGGATTATTGCTAAGACACTTCTCCTTCATCTTGCTGCTCAGTTTGGTATAGACGTCCTCCAAGAGGCTAGGAATTGAGATGAGAGAGTCACCAGTTTCTCCCAGGAGGAATTGGAGTTCTTAGGGTAGGTGGTCCTCTAGAAGCATCCCCAGTATTACAGAGGATCTGAAGCTCATCTGTATGGCACACCATGGAATGAGATCTGGCAGGACATCACCACACACTGCAGTGCAGTAGGTGTTTAAAACAAAGAGCCAGAGAGTGCCGCAAATACTGAGATAACTTCTGGCAGTGTGCAAGGTTGATGGTAGAGGATGTGCTGTGGTTATCTAAGGCTATCCTCACTGCATAGGAGGAGCCTCCAAACAGCTTAAGGAACTCTCCACAATCAGTTCAGTTCAATAAATCTTTATTTCGGTGATTAAAAATCATCATAAAAATACACCATAAAATACATAGTGCAAATCAGCAAAGATAAAATAGATTACATTTCTGAACTATAGAGTATAAAAAATAAGATTATTATAAGTTAAAAGGCATTTAGTTCATCCCAAATCAGTCCCTAGTGTTTCTTAATTTAACAGCAACTTTAAAAAAACTCATGATAGAGCACAGAGTACGTGTATCGGTTGCTGTTTGCAAGAATATTAAGGCGGATTTAGCATGACAAAGAAACCTGCGGCGAAGGATTCGATAAAAGGAACATAATAGTACAAAATGAAGGGTGTCCTGCGGAGACCTATTGTCGCAGCCGCAGGCACCCTTCTGCTCAATTGTTAAAGTAAAACCAGACGGGTAAGCTAAAATATTAGATAACAAATTGAGCCAAAACGCAACATTAAAAATCTCTCTTGTTGATTATGCATTAAAAATAAATAAGGTTCCATACCCTCTCCGTTGCTTACTAATGAATGCGCACCAACAGATATTTTAATAGAGTCAGATTCTTTCCTTTCTCCACAATCAGCTTAAGGCCTACAAACAGCAGCAAGGTGATAAGTCAGACTTTACAAGAAATGTTAAACTTGGAAAGGTGGAGCCAAGCACCTGAGATGATAGCAGTGCTGGTATAGCGTTCCACAGTGAACTATCCAGTGAGGCCTGATACAGATTCTAGTGATTCTCAAATGACCGTCACCTACCTAGCAGCCAAGAGCAGGAGGTTAATGGAAACTGCAGAGGCCTGCAGCGTGACCAGTATGAGGAGCAATCCCTGTTGGAGGGTGGATGAGTCCAAGGATCAGGCTGAGCAACACTTCTCTGTAAAGAGCTGTGCAAGGACAAGACATTTGTGGTTGCCCTTCACCAATGGAGGTGTCTTCTCCTGGGTGCAATGAGTGAATTCTATGAATTGCTGGAGCATCTGCCCTGGATCCTCGTAGCTTAAGTGGAACAGAGAGAAATGGTGGAAAGAGGACTGCAGGTGGCTAACTTGTATATGCTGTCTGCTTATAACAACACAATTAATCCAAAAGTGTCCTCACTGCTGACACCTTATAAGCTGTGAGCATTCTCACTGACGTTTTATACTCAAGGTCTAATCTGAACAGTAAAGTACCTCAGTAACAAATTCCTATGGCGCTCGAAACCTAAGGCCTTTTCTCCCATTCTGGGTGTTCTATAGAGTGCGCTACTCACCCGTGAGGGTCTGAAGGCGTTAGGGGGGCGGGGGCGGGGTGCAGCTCCGGTCATTCGAAGAGCCAAGTCTTGAGTCTCTTCTTGAAGGTGTGTAGAGTGGGGGAGTGTCTGATGTTGACTGGGAGATCATTCCAGGTCTTTGCTGCGTGGTAGAAGAAGGCCCTTCTGCCTGCTCAGGTTCTGTGGATGCGTGGGCTCTCTGCCAGGGCGAGGTTGGCAGAGCGAAGATTTCTTTTGGGTACGTGGAAGGAGACTCTTTGATTGAGGTATTTGTGTCCAATGTTATGGAGGGACTTGTAGGCGTGGGTGAGTAGCTTGAATGTTACTCTTTTCTCAATGGGGAGCCAGTGTAGGTCTCGTAGGTGCTGAGTCATGTGCCCGTGTCATGGGGTTCCGAGGACGAGTCTGGCTGCGGTGTTCTGGATGGTCTGGAGCATGTGTAGCAGGGTTTTGTTGAGTCCGGGGTAGTGGGTGTTGTTGTAGTCCAATCTGCTGGTTATGAGTGTGTGGGTAACGGTTTTTCTGTTTTCGGTGGGATCCACTTGAAGGATTTGCAGAGTATGCGGAGGAGGTTGAAGCAGTTGGAGGCCATGGTGTTGATCTGGTGGGTCAAGGTGAGGGAGGAGCCTAGAATGATGTCGAGGTTCCTGGCGTGGCCCGTCTGGGTGGATGGGTTTCCGAGCTCAGGGGGCCACCAGGAGCTGTCCCATGCAGTGGGGGAGGATCCGAGGACAAGGACCTCAGTCTTCTCAGAGTTCAGTATTAGGCAGCTGTCATTCATCCATGCTGCGACGTCTTTCATTCCTTCTTGGAAGCTGAGTCTGGTGTCTTTGGGGTTCTTCATGAGAGAGAGGATGAGCTGGGTGTCGCCAGCGTAAGATACTATGCAGAGCCCATGCTGTCTGACGATGGCGGCGAGGGGGGCCATGTAGATGTTGAAGAACGTGGGGCTGAGCGAGGATCCTTGGGGTACTCTTCGATTGATCTCTGTAGGTTCGAGAGGAAGGGGGGAGTCTGATCCTTTGGGTTCTGCCTGAGAGAAAAGAGAGGATCCAGTCGAGGGCGGATCCTGGTATTCCAGGCGTCGTGGAGTCTGGCTGCGACATGGCGGTGTGAGATGGTGTCGAAGGCTGTGGAGAGGTCTAGTAGGATGAGGGCCGCAGTGTGGCCCTGGTCAAGGAGCATGCAGATGTCATCGGCGGCGGCAAGGAGGGCAGTCTCGGTGCTGTGGTTGCTGCGAAATCCTGAATGGGAGGAGTTGAGAATGGCGTCCTCTTCGATGAAAGTGGTCAGCTGGGAGTTGATGAATCTCTCAGTGACTTTGGCTATGAAGGGAAGGAGAGAGGTGGGCCGGTAGTATTTCAGGTCCGTCGGACTGCCGAGGGTTTCTTGATGAGGGGCTTGACCTCACCCCATTTCCAGTACTCTGGGAAGATACCAGATTTGAGGGAGGCGTTGATGGTCTCGCATAGTCTGGGTGCTATGGCGGTGGCGGCTCTGTGGTAGATATGCGGCGGGCAGGGGTCCTTGGGGGCTCCTGAGTGGGTGTTCTTCATGGTCATGGTGGTGTCTTTGGGAGTAGCGGTTTTCCACGTGGCGATGATTTGTTGTTTGCCGGTGGTGGGGAGGGAGGTGGTGATCGGAGTCTGTTCGCTGAAGTTCTCATAGAGGGCCTTGATTTTCAGGTGGAAGTAGGAGCTGAGCTTGTTGAAGAGGTCCTGGGAAGGTATGACGTCTGTTGCTTTGCTGGGGGGTTTACATAACCTGGCAGAAATCTGTCTCTATAGCCTATAGCTGTCTACATTTTTGGAAATACTTTATTTTTACTTTTATACACTGCCCTTCTCTATCTTTCTTAGACTCCTAGACTCTGGATGTCACCGACGAGAGACTATGTACTGCATACAAGCCCATTGGCAGCTCAGTACAACAATGGATGGTCCAGATTTGGGAGTTCCAAAATAAACACTTTCAAAATCGGCATCACATTACTTTGTCTTTACAGAGGCAGTCACCGGAAAGGCCCCCAAACTGGCATCGGAACAAGTGGCTACACCACAGGACTTGGCGCTTGTTGGACTTGACACCCTCTGCAGAGACACCCACAAACATTTTGCCTTCACCCCTCCTGTTTTCTGACTTTGTTTTTATCGGCATTAGGACTCTATTCACTTTACTACGGCTATCCAGTGCTAAAGTGCTTGTGTTTCCATACCATTGTAAAATTGACCTACACCTGATTGACAAAATGTATTTGCTTATGAGTCTCTAGTATATGCTGCTATATGTACACAGGGCCTGTATATTAAATAGTTAGCAGCACTCATTGTGACACCCACAAAGATATACCTTTAAAGCATGTCACAGGCCTGCCTTTGCAGTCTGTAGTGTAGTTTTTTAAAACTACCATTTCGACCTGAAAAATAAACCATTTTCCAGGCCTAAACTGTACTTTTTACTACATATAAGTCACCCCTAAGGCAAGCCCTAAACAGTCCAGAGGGCAGGACACATTGTATTTTAAAAGAAGGACATACAATTTTAGGTTTTGCATGTTCTGGTAGTAAAAAAACCCAAAATTAATATTTCCAGCTGCCTGAGCCTTTTAATGGATCCCCTATTAAGGATGTATATTGTGCCCAGACAGTAAACAATAGGGGAGTAGGGGCTAGATGTACAAACATCGCTATTACTAATGTAATGGAATGAAATATGTCCCTGATTTCCAAATGAACCATTCTTAGTAGGTTGGAAATAGACTTACCTCAAGAATATTAATAATGTATGCTGTTGTGTAGTTCCTTTATATCCAAAGCAGGATCTGCATGTTCGGATAACATAAACTGTGGGTGTGGTGGCAGACTGGTTCCGAGCACCCCCACAGGATATGTTAGCCTGTTTGCATTAGCTAGCTCTCAGTGCCACTAGAATCTCCTCTTATCGGGGAGACAATAGTTTCTGGCAACCTCAGAACATGACAACCTAGATCCCTCAGGATTGTGGAAACAATATACTACTTTTCGCTCAGTCACTCGTGCTCACTTAGTTTGACTCAGAGATACACAGAATAAACAGCATGGGCGTTTCAATAAAGATTTATTAAACCGTTGTTATTTAGGTGTAGAATAGATTTGCTGTAACAACCATTAGACAGTAGCAGAGATATATGATTAGCAGTACTATGAAAGTAAAGGGATGGTACAGATCTACCAATTTGTAGTAATCATAAATATATACAAGTACATAAAACACATGATAAAAAAGTGTGTGCTCCTACGATGCCTCCCTAACTAGATGTACCTAAATGTACATTGCATCGGTGTAGGTGTTTTGCAGTATGCCAAGAATCCCTCTAAGTTCTAGTCAACCCCATTACCTGAGTAAGGAGAGTATATGGGACCCCGTCCTGGTCTCGAGTTGGACACCCCGCGAGGGATGTTAGACCACTGCTAGCTGGAGCGTCTGCATGCAGGAACCTCAGAGTCTCTGTTCAGTGTGTCAGCCGGGAAGTCTCGGTCTCCTCTGTCTGTCTAAGCAAGACATGATGTATATATAATACAACAAGTAAAGAGTGACTGCAACTGCGACTGTTAAAGTGATAGCTATCAATTTCTTGTGATCGACACAGTGTTCAAAAAAGGAGATAAAGTATTAAAGAAAATAAAGGGAACGGGAAGGAAAAACTCTATTTCCTAAAAGAACCCTCACTCACCCTAGTGGTGACATGCTTCATCATGGGGTTCCCACAGGGGAGACCGAGTGTCCCCCGTGTGCTACAACGCCTGCAATTGCAGCGGAGCTGGGTTTTTCTGAAGTCAGGATGTGTGTGCTCTAGTGTTGTGAGTGCAAGATTTAAAAGATCCCAGCTGCCTAAAAAAAAACTTTATTAATGGGCCAGCTGTTCACATTAAAAACAAGTGTGGACTACGTAGTAGTTTTTATTAGAACCACTATGTCCTAGTAACAAAAGGTCGACATGTTTCTGCTGCTTAATGCGTCATTCGGCTCACCTTTCATCAGGACCATAAGGTGAAATCCCCCGGGGGGTCCGCGCACGCTAAGGTTTGGTATAACTCCAAATGCCGTTTTAAAGGTGCTTAGAAGTCCAGAACCTATGATCTTAAATAGGTGGACAATGCCAGTCGTATCAGACATGTTAAAGATACGATTTTCCATTTCTGCGAAATGTAAAGGGCAATTTGTGTGAATAAGTGCCTGTATCTCAGCCGAAGACCATGCGATGTTGAGTTCAAAAGGTTCTTGAGGGGAGGTTAAGAGCACAGACTTCTGAAAAAGCATGGCTTTTATTCTGCCTGGAGTATCAGACCGTACGTATTAAAGAAACATTCAGTGAAGGCCATAAAGGCGCCTCCCTGACTGTATGTGTTGGTGGAAACAATACTTGCATACAACAAGTAAGCGTGGAGTTCACGGTTACCAAATATGCGATGCCCAGGAGCATTCCGCTGCATCCTTGACTATTCAGCATCAAGTAACTCCCATTCGAAAGTAGCCTGAAGGCTGGAGTAATCACGGCTGCTCGGGCACCCCTCAGATGACAGGAAAAGTTCACCACAGAACCATTACAAGCCCCGTGCAGCATAATATCCTGACATATGAGCGATCTACTTAAAGCGCTCTCACAGTTTGTACCACTGAGAAACACTTCTCGATCCCCATTGAAATCTGTATGGTAATTCCCAAGATTCTTTAATGCATTCCTTACCCAAATTTTCATATTTGCCTGCCTGCTTTTGTTTAAGGCAATATTGAAACTGAAAAGTAGTGACTGGTTGAGTTATGTGGGCATGGATTAGCCATTCTGCGGAAGGTGACTCTGCCACTGTAAATGGCAATCTATCCAGTTTTTCAATACACAGCATTGTATATTTTGCTCCCCTTTGTGCGATTTCTATCTGTTACATTCTATTCAGAAAACCGTGACACACTGTTGATAATGATGATACTGGGGACTTGTAGAGCGCGCGTTCACCGGCGGTTTCTTGGCGCTAAGTGGGGGGGGGGTGTGGGCATGTACAGCGGAAAAGCTATTAACCGTAGGCCCGGAAGAAGAGCCACGTCTTGAGGGATTTCTTGAACATGGAGTAGGAATCGATTTGGCGTAGTTCGGGACGTAGAGTGTTCTAGAACTGAGGTGCCAGGAACGCAAATCGAAGTCCACCAAGTTTTTTCCGTTTAAAAGAGTGTGGGGTCAGGAGATTGGAGCTGGCAGAGCGAAGGGCATGGAGGGGGGCATAGCGCTGAATTCTATTGGCAATGAAGACTGGCCCGTGGGATGACATAGCTCTGTGGATCAAGCAGCCCATTTTGAAGTGACTCGGAGCGAATGAAGGCTCTTATAGAGGTTTTACATGATGCGATCTGGGTTGCCCGTATACAAGTCTGTCAGCTTGGTTCTGCACCAGTTGAAGCCTGCTGTAGCTGATACGCGGGGATTCCGGCATTTAGTGAATTAGCATAATCAATGCATTGACATGACTAAGGCCAAGGTGACTTGAATAAGGGCTTCAAAGGAAAGAAATCTGCTGATTTTCCGGATCCTACGTAAGGGGAAGAAGCAAGAAGAGACTACTGAGTTGATCTGAGTCTTTAGAGTAAGATCGCTGCTAATTGCAACACCGAGGTTTTTGACCGCACTGACTGGGGAGGAAGGAAGACCCATGGTGGGAGGGCAAAGTTGGGGTTCCAAGGGTTGACTGAGGTCCTAGTGAGGACAAGTTCTGTCTTGTCTGGGTTTAAGTTTAACTGGGTTAGGTTCATCCAATTCCTAATGAACGGCATGTGAACCGGAAAGTCTCCATTGCGTGGGGAGATGAATCGATGGTGAAAATGAGCTGGAGGTCGTCAGCGTAGGTAAAAATGGCTACGTCTCTCCTCCGTAGATCTGAGATTAGCAGCAGGATGTACAGGTTGAATAGGAGCGGGGCGGGAGAAGAGTCCTGGGGAACCCCACAAGTGAGTCTCTTTTTCTCCGAGGAGAAGTCAGAGAGGCGGACAGCTTGATGGCGGTTGCTAAGGAAGGAGGAAATAAATTTTAGAGGGATGCCCTGGATGCACCCTCGACCCGCTCAACCAATAGGTTGTGGTCGATGGTGTCAAAGGCCGCCGACAAATCCAGGAGCACTAGAGCCTGCGAGATGTTTTGGTCCGCCCCCTTCCTTAGTTCGTCATGAACTGCCAACATGATGGACTCGGTGGAGTGTTCGGGTCTAAATCCCGCTTGGTGCGGATCTAGATAATGTGAGTGTTCCACAAATGCACTTAGGCAACTTGAAACATGAGCCTCCAGAATTTTTCCCAGAAAGGGTAAAAGCGAGATAGGTCGGAAGTTGCTGGGTACAAGGGGGTCAGCACCTACTTTTTTCAGGATGGATCTAACTTCTGCCGTCTTGAAACAGTTGGGGACATTGCCTGTGGCAAGGAAATTGTTAAGGAGAGATAACGGGGGTTCGGGGAGCTGGGGAAAGATCTCCCGGGCAATGTGGGGGGGACAGCTATCTGTGGGGGAGCCAGAACGGACTCTTTTGAGGAGGGTAGAAAATGCCTCCTGAGTGATTGGGGGAAAAAGATCAAAAGAAAGAGGGTTGCGATGCTCAAGGGCAGGCTCCGGTGGGCAGAGGCTCCTGGGGATGCTGGCTTTAATGCTGGAAATCTTGTCGATAAAATAGGTGCTGAGGGAGTCACAGAGTTGTTGTGAGGGGACTAGTTTGGTGGTGATGCGGTCGGGTTTGACAAGTTTGTCCACGATGGAGAAGCTGTCTTTGGCTTTATTGGTGGAGTTAAGGACTTTTAATGAGAAGTAGTCTGATTTAGCTTTTAGGATGGCACCTTTGTATTCTTTGAGTGCCAACATGAACATGTTTTTTTTTATGGGGCAATAGTCCTGTCTCCACTTGCGCTCAGATTGGCGCATGGTCAGTTTCATTTCCTTGAGGTTGTTGGTGAACCAGCGCTGGGCGTCATGTGGTCTTCTACATTTGAACTTCCTAAGGGGAGCCAGTCTATCTCTTGCTGCAGCCAGCCAAGTATTGATGCTGTCTGCCTGGACATGGGGGGAGGCTGGGAGACCGTTGGGTAGGGATGCAGGGGGCTTGGAGGTGGCTAAAAGGGAGCAGAGCTCAGAGATGTCGACCCAGCTCCAGTTCCTGGCCTGGCCGGCGCCTGGGGCGGTTTTAATGATGGAGGTGGTCGGGAAGGAAAAAGAAATAAAGTGGTGATCTGACCAGGTGCAAGGGAGTGACCTGTATGTCTGAGATCTCCAGGTTGGATGCCCAGACCTGGTCCAGTATATGCCCTTTGGTGTGAGTGGCTACCTTAATGTGCTGGTTAAGATTAATCCCAGTCAGTAACTCCGAAAAAGCCACTGATGAAGTGCTTTCATGTACATCATGTGGCAAGTAGTTAAAATCGCCAATAATTAATACCCTAGCATGATTTATGGCTAGTTCGGCGATAGCATTTCCAAATGTTTGCGGGAAGGTGAGCATGTGGCTAGGGGGTCTATAGACTAAAGCACAAACAAAGGAGTAGGAGATTGAATTAAGTTTGAAGAAAAGGCAGTCTACCGTGAGGTAGATAGGGAGGTGAATTTGTGGGATTGTGATATTATGGCCGCCACCCCGCCACCTGCCTTGACCTCTGTTCTTTTTGGCCTCAAGGGCATAGTAGTTATAGGGGATGGCTGCCAGCATATCTGGGGTTGATTCTGCTGTCAGCCAGGATTCAGATAAAAGTAGAATGTCGGGCTTGAGGGTGTCTAGGAGGTAGAAGATCTCTAATTGATGCTTGACCATTGAACGGGTGTTGATATACCAAATGGACAAGCTGTTATGGGTTTGCCTAATTAGGGGGGAGGGAGAAGTGGGGGGAATATCCTTCTGGTCAGGGAGTAGTGGGGCATCAGGTGAGAGGGGATTGGCATTCCCAACCGTGATCCTGGGGATAGCAGCCCGAATACCTTCAAAGTTCTACTGATGTCAGGGGAGATGGCCTGGTACGCCCGAAGAGAAAGTAATTCGGCTGGGGAGTAACAGAGGGGGAAACGGGCAGAGTGCGTGGCCCCTAGCCCAGGCCCGCCGTGGATGGGTGCAGACGGGCTTGCCTTTGGTGCGCCTTCGGCGCGCCAGCTGCACGACGGATAGCACATAGGGAGATATAGGCTGCAAGCACGGCGCTAGTCGCGGTGCTACGCCCCCAACTGCCACAGAAGAGATACTGCAGCCTGTGTCAGCCTGCAGGACAGGGCAGGAAGTGATAAAATGCCAAGGCACATAGCCTGCATGCAAAGATTGCAGCGTCTAGCTCAACAACATAATAGAACGTAATTGAGATTGCCCGTGTTGTAATATGGCCAAATCTTGTTCCAGTATGTCTATCGCAGAAGATACAATGTTGCCTAAGGAATATAGCTTGGAGGTCAATGTTGTAACCCATTATCTACCACTGCTAGAGATTTTTCTAAGTTAATATGTTCTATTTCCTGTAATTTCCCTGCAGCCTCTTGGTGGAATATTTTCCAGATTTCATTGTAGGCAGCATAAATGCCAGTATATATGAAACGTTACTGACGTTGCTTCCTGGGACCTGCTGTTTCACCTCTGTGAGTGTTGAGGTTTAGAGGTAATCAAGGTACAACTTTCCAACAATGTATGACATCACTCCCACTGGATGTTGTCTCTGTACATATCGTGGATCTGGCCTATGGATACCCAACCCTTCGGTTCTACCCATGAATTTTTCCTGACAACCATTGGTGTCTGTGGGCCAAATCAGCCATTTCTTCCAATCGGGGTCTGATCTGTTGAATTGCATGATGTCATCTAATGTAACCCCCTCTTGTGATGTTTCGTTACCCTTGATTAGTGAAGATGTTGGTAGCCCAGGTGTGTTCAAGTCTTTGATCTTGGCTAGTCCAAGGCAAGACGTCTGTTGCACTGTCTTATTCAAAAACATAAGTTGTTGAGGGATAAGCCATTCTCTAAATAAAGCTTCTGTCCCCTGCACTTATCATTCTCCAGTACCCCAGAATGAGTTTAGCTCTATGGTGTCTTTCCATAAGTCGTAACCTTGTTCAGACAACTGGGCAATAAAGGATGCAGAGTAAATCTCTTTGGTGTTTGTCAACATATTTTTCAGTGCTGATGTCGGTGCAACCTTATAATAGCATGAGGCTGGGTCAGACGCTAGACATCCTTTACAACGCAACTTTTACCACGCAGTGCCTTTACGACGCAACTATTACAACGCATGTTATTACAACGCATAGCGCTGGGGGGCACTCTAGGATAGGGAATAGATTTAATTTACTATCCAACACCTTCCCTACTATCCACGGGGACTGGAGTTGGAATAGTAAATTAAACTATTCACTATCCAGCACCCCTTAACGCTATGCGTTGTAACAGCATGCGTTGTAAAAACTGCGATGTAAAGGCAAGCGTGGTAAAACCATGCGTTGTAATGTCATACATCCGGGTCAGACGTATTAAACCCTGAAAAATATGGAAACTTTAGTGCAAACGTTTTTTAACTGACTTTTGGCGGTGTTGGACAATGTTCCCACTGGTGGTATGCAAAGATATTTCTAGGATTAGCAGATTTATGCAAAAAATTATGACCATAATGCTGATAACAATACATTGATTTGTAATCTGCTGAGCTCACCAATGTTTCACTAATAGAAAATGCAGCATTTTTTTCTAAATCAGACAACATGTCCCAATCATCAGAGAATGTACTTGAAGGTAATGATATCACTCAATGATATTTTAAAACAATGTGCTACTGTGGAGTCAACACTGCCTACTGCTTAGTAATAGCCACATAGTGTGGTTGATTTGGTCAATTGAGACAAATCTTTTCTCCTTTTTTCCAGCAAGAGGCAGTAGAAGTACAGTTCTTGTTCTTTCAATTTCTGGGACCGGTACAGGTTTTCTGTAGGATGGCCCAAATTGTTTCTTGTCCGCTATTTTCGCTCTGAACAGATCCCTGACTTTTGGGACCCAGACAGGTCTTGCCGTGATGGATTTGACTTCCCCTGTGTCGGTCTGCTTCAGGTGGACATTACTTAGTTGTGTCTGGATTCATTTACATCCTATAAAACAGCCAAACGATCATTGATGTCAAAAAGTTTTTTCATCCGCCACTGCGCCTTCACAATCAAGATTAGGTACCCACATTGTTGTCCCAAATAGGACCTCATATGGAGTAACCTCCCCCCAGAGATCTTCTTGGCATGTTATTGAGAGCCTGCTGGACTCCATAAAGATGTTTCACCCAACTCTCACCCATTCCTAATACGCTAACTGTTAAAGATTGCTTTGTCTCGGTTTTTTCTCTCCACTACCAAATTTCCCTTGGGATGGTACAGAGATGAGTACCAAAATGCTACACCCAAACTTCCCATGGCCTCCTTGTAAGCCCGAGTCCTAAACGCAGTGCCCTGGCCAAAATGTAATGTGCCAATTTGGTATATCTCTATGAAGACTTGCAATTCTTTTATAACAGTTCGAGCTACAGATGACCGCTGGGGCCACACCCATAGGAATCTCAAGCTGGAGTCCACTGCTACCATTATATATGTTTAAGCCCATCTCTTTTTAAGAGGCCGCAGTGGTCTAGGTAGACGCACACTAGTGGTTTGTCAGCTATTAACAACAGTGTCTGCAGAGGACGTGTTACAGTGGAACCTTTCATCTGTTGGCAGATGTGTGGAAATAAAATTGACAATTGTGCCCCATCATTTCCCTGTTTCTGCCTGACAGCCATTTTCCTCATTCAGACAAGCCCCCATTTTGTGTGTGACATCCATTTTGTCTTCAGACCCACAAGCAAGACACCTTGCCTCTGGCACCCCCATTCATTGACCACACATTTCTGTGGTTCTGCCAATTCTGGGAACCAGCAGCAGGGAGTTCCTGTTTTAAGAAATAGTTCCTGTTCTTGATTGCAAGCCAGAGAGCAGATGGTCCCTGTTTTACACAAGATAGTTCCTCGTTTTGACTCTTGTGGTTCAGCCAATTCCCAGAACCAGCAAGATGGTCTCTGTTTTACACAAGATAGTTCCTCTTTTTGACTCTTGTGGTTCAGCCAATTCCCAGAACCAGCAAGATAGTTCCTGTTTTACACAAGATGGTTCCTGTTCTTGACTCTAAGCCAGAGATAAACCCCCGAATGAGGAAGGGCCTTCAACTGAAAGAGAACATATTTCCACACATCACATGCCCTCTCACGAGACACAAGACACGCCCCTACCTTGACACATCTGTTGGAAATTACTGCTTGTCACTTCCCTTTTTCTTGTCACTTCTCTTTTCTTCTTTTGCCTATTGACTGAAAACTGTATAAATACTCTGATGTGTGAATAAAGCTGCGGACCACTCATGTCCCCGCTTGGTGCTGGAGCTCTCCCCTTAACTCGAGTTACTGGACCTTTTTTTGTACTCAAGCACCACGGACTCCTCTCTTTGCTTTGACTGAAATTATGATTATTAAGTATAGAAATTCTGAGATTAGGTAATATTGAATTAATTTACCACATTCATTGGCGCCCGAACAGGCACGTTCCCTTTTCCCCACGCGCCGGCGAAATTGGACCCGGTACTGTCCCCTCCTGGCCTTTGACGGACTTCAAAGTGCACAACGGGGGGAATTCCCGCTAACTCCCTCGAGGCGAAGAGGGGGACCGACTGCGGCCCGGCATCCACACGAGGCGGTGAGGAAAATTGCGGAACGTCCTGAACCAGAGCCCAACCTGTGAAGAGACGAGTCCGAGGTTCTGCGAGCCCCACCTTAGAAGCTGCGCGCATTTCAAGATCTTCAAGAGGCCTTCCAGTTATTTTTTCGGTGAGTACTGCTGAAAAGTATAAAGACGAACCCACAGCTTCTGTGGGTGCGGTAGAGATACATGTTTTTGTTGTTTCTCACCTATCTTTGGTGAGGACTGCTAAACTAGTATAAAAGACGGACTCACCACTTTATGGGTGCGGTAAAGATACATGTTTTTGTTGGTTTCTCACTTATTTTGTGAGGACTGCTAAACTAGTATAAAAGACGGACTCACCACTTTCGTGGGTACGGTAAAGATATATGTTCTGTTTGTTAAATCTTTGAAAAGTCTTGCCATCATGCCTATTTTCTCGAAAATACGTAAGATATCAACCAAAAGGAGTATTCTTGAGAAGGAAATGCCCCTTCCTCCTCGGGATACTCCAGGACACTTCATGTATGCAAAACATGGTGTCGGTGCAATTATTTATTGTGATTTATGGGTGGATTATACTAAAGAGCTAGAACACAGATATAGATGGCCTAAAAATGGTACTTTTGACATGGAATGTATTATAAAATGAGAGGAACAGTTGTGGAAGAAAAAGGGAGTCCGCCAGCCACAAAGTGACTCGGTGGAATTATGGAGAAAAGAAGCCCATAGGAGGCAACAGAAGGAATTGCATAAAGTTGAAAAGGGTAAGAGAATGTCAGAGCAGGCCAAGAAAGAACAGTTACAAGAAATAGGGAAAGAAGTAGTTAGTGAAAGGAATAAAAGGGAACAATCAGCCATTTCTACTGGTTTTTATCCTGTATTGCCATCTGCACCTGAAAACCTTAACATTGCGCCACAACCTACTGCCCCATCACCAGAGGATACTTTCACCAATTTCCTCTTAGATACTCCACCTCCATATGAGGTTCCAGTAATTCAGCACCCTCTGCCTCCACCACCCCTTTTACAACATAACACACCACCTCTCACTCCAGAAGGGGGTGCCGTAGGTCCAGACCCAGGTAAAACAATTCCCGACTGCCCCTATGACCCGACTCCGAGCAACACAGGGGAGGCGGGCCGAATAAGTAAAATACTTCATGACTCCTGGGAAGAAATAAGACATCTACCAGCAATTGACACGTTTCTTCAAGCGGCCTCTGAGTTTCTTCGTACTGGAGAGAACTCACGAGCCATTAACGCTATGACTATAAGAAGATCACACCCTGTAAAAATGCACATGAATAGGTTCCTCCTTTGCTGTTTCATAAAACACATACAAGCAGAGGAAAGAAATGTACCAGTTTCACTTTTTGACTTATTAGATTCCGCATCCGACCACACTAGTCTAGAACTTATAAATGATGCACTAGACAGGTTCACCCGTAAGGTGACCCGTATTCTGCAAAACTTGCAAACAAATGAAGAGAATAAGAAACTTGAGGAGGAAATTACTGAACCTACTGAAAAAGTCCTATCCGTTCGTTCTTCCGCCCCTAATTCACGAACACTCCCACCTACATTCCTCCAAGGTCACTCTGAACGGTCATCTCCAGATGAGTTATTTGAAAATACATCCAATACATTAGACTACTGGTTAGACCAGGAACCTCCGCTTACACCGGAGAAGGAGGAAATAGCCATAACTTCGACCCTATGGGTCTCTCAATATAAGATACATGACAATGATCTCATAGCCCAACTTTTTCTAGCATTACCACGCTCACATCAAAGATTAGCAAGTCTCCACATGGTACAACATCTCATCACACTCAATGACACTCATTTTAAACATGATCCAAGACTCGAAGATTTTCTGTCTGACTGCGCTGATAACATGTTCCTCCACAATAGTTCAGTTTTTCTCAACACATTTATAGATTTTAGGCAGAAATACCAGAAAACGACTGAATATAAATCTTTCAATAATACTTGTGGACCAATTAATAGACTTCCTCAAACACGCCAGTTCCCCATGAGAGAGGTCCACCCCAGAGCTGACACGAATGGCGCGCTACAATGCGTTTTTATTTATGTACCCTTGACAAAACTTGAGTTACTAAGGATAAAAGAGATGGTTCCCTCCCACTCAAAGGATCCTGCTGGATTCTTTAAATAATTAGGAGATGTATTAATGATGGGAACATATACTCTTTCTGATATCACAGCAATTCTGAAATTATTGTTGCCATCGGGTATATATGACAAACTAAGAGAAAAAGATTGTGAAGTAGCAGGTGAACACATTAGATGGACCGAACTTCAGAATGACGAAAATACTAGAGTAGCAGGTCAAGGTATAGGAGACAGACTGAAAGCACTTCCTGGCACTATTTTAAAGGTGCTACCACAGTTACTGACAGTGAAAAAGGAGGACTGGGATACCATTTCCTCCTGCAAACAGAAACATGGTGAAGACATAGGAGATTATTACACCAGACTTGAAAAATGTTTTGCGGTAAATAGCGGCCTTACGCCGACAAGCGAAGCTTACCCGCATCTGTTTGTTTCCAAATTAGTAGACAACGCCTTGCCAGCTATTAGGAAAAGAGTACTAAAAGTAGAAAGTACCTGGCAAGCACATACACCACCACATGTGTTACAAATGCTACAATATCACCAAAATCGCATTAGGGATGAAGAAGAAAATGATAAAAAACGCATGAAAGACACCAAGATGAAAGCATTAGTAGCCCAAACTGCACCCCAGCGCCAACAGACACCAGGTAGCCAGACAAACGTGAAGAGCACTTGTAATTATTGCAAAAAGACGGGACACTTTGTTAAAGACTGCCCTGTCTTAAAGCACAATTTGGCCACTGGTAAGACACAGCCTCGTCCATATCAGCCAAAACAGAATGTTTCCCAAGGCAGTTCATCACCTCCAGTTCCACCGACAACACAAATGGCCCAAATGAACATTATAGACAGTGACTACACTGAATACTACCCAGATTTTTCATGATGTTGCCCAGGGAGAGAAGATGACAAACTGCCCCTAATCCCCATCCCAGTAGATCAGAAAGGCCCATTTATAGAGGTCCGACTTCTTGGGGAGGATAGGAAGTTTCTACTAGACACTGGGGCCAGTAAAACAACAATAAGCCATCAAGAGGTCCCAGAGGCTCCTCTCTCGGGTTCAAAAACTATTTCTCTGGGTTTCTCCGGACAACCTGTGACAAACGCCACATCAAAACCACTGCCCTTGCAGGTTGGTCCCCGCACGACAACTACAGATCTTATATTGACAAAATCATATCCAGAAAATTTGCTTGGTATAAAAACATTGAAAGAATTAGGAGCTGGTATTGTTTGCTCACCTAAAGATGTCAGATTATTTCTACGAGATTTTAAGGGCCACTACACAAGTAGAGAATTAGACGAGCGTTTGAAAGATTTGCCACACACCCTTTGGGCCACTGATTCCACCACAGTAGGATGTATGGAAATAACACCTCACAAGGTTACACTGAAAGAGGGAGCCCAACTACCACGTATAAGACAATACAAGATTCCACCTCAAGCTGAACAAGCATTAATATTAATTATTCAGGACCTAATACAGTCAGGTGTGATTAAAGAAACAACTTCGAACATTTGCAATTCCCCTGTTTTACCAGTTCATAAAAAAGTGGAACCAGGAACACCACCTGTCTACAGACTAGTGGTGGATTTGAGAGAGCTCAATAAATGTGTCATTCCACAACACCCTGTGGTCCCAGACATCTCCACTTTACTCACAGCCATAGATGCAGAAGCAACACATTTTTCTGTCATTGACTTAAAAAACGCATTCTTCAGTATACCCATTCACCCAGACAGTCAATACCTTTTCGGCTTCTCCTTACAAGGACGAAGTTTCCAATTCGCAAGAGCTCCTCAAGGTTTCACCGAAAGTCCAAGTGTATATAGCCAAGCGCTGAAAAGACAATTGGATACTATTCAAATGCCCACGGATACAGCCATACTCCAATATGTTGATGATATCCTCATTACGGCCAGATCTGACGCAGCATGTGCTGAAGCATCACTACTAGTACTAGAATTCCTAGCTGCAAATGGCCATAAAGTTTCCCCTGGTAAGCTCCAATTTTGTTTACAGCAAGTGGCATACTTAGGGCACTTGCTGTGAAAGGAGGGTAGGCAGCTTACACAGGAACGCATCCAACTCATACAACAAATACCACAACCAACAACACAGAAACAAGTTCGAGCTTTTGTTGGTGTCACCTCATATTGTAGGCAGTGGATCCCGCAATTTGCACTCATTTCTAAACCATTAGTGCAGCTGACAACACTCGAAGCTGGCGCTACTCCACAATTACCCTGGACAGATGAACACACGCAAGCTTTTCAGTCTCTTAAAAAGGCTATGTGTCAAGCCCCAGTGTTAGCAACACCTGATTACACCAAAGATTTTACCTTGTTTGTAACAGAAAACTCAGGTACAGCACTATCAGTCCTGACCCAACTTCAAGCAGACAGACATAGACCATGTGGTTATTTTTCAAGTACATTAGATCCAGTAGCACAAACATTACCTGCATGTCTAAAATCAGTAGCAGCTACTGCACAAGCTATTAGACAAAGCGATACTATTGTATTGGGATATCATCTGATAGTCCAGGTCCCACACGCTGTAGAACTTCTGCTAAACAGAACGCAAACACAGCATCTGACAATAGCCAGACTCATCGGATATGAGATGACGCTTTTTCAGCCACATATTGAGATTAGACGATGCAACATTTTAAACCCAGCAACACTGTTGCCACTGACCTCTCCTACTGAACAACTTCACGATTGTATTGACATAATTGATTTAGTGACCAAACCCAGACCAGATTTACAAGATACTCCCCTTTCTAAGGCAGAAATAACACTTTTTGTTGATGGTTCTTGCATGAGACTCCCCACTGGAGAACTAGCAGCAGCCTATGCCGTCACAAATGGTACAAACACTTTGGAAGCACACAAGATAGAAATACTGTCGGCACAAGCAGTCAAACTCATAGCACTAACACGAGCATGTCACTTAGCAAAAGGAAAATCAGTTAATATTTACACTGATTCACAGTACGCTTTCGGGGTTGTACACAACTTCGGCACATTATGGAAAGAGAGAGGATTCCTCACATCACACTGGTCTAAAATACAGCATGCTACACTCATCACTGCCCTCTTAGAGGCCAGTCAGTTACCAGCGAAAGTTTCAGTATTAAAGTGTAAAGCGCACACAAAAGGAACCGATGAAATATCAAAAGGAAATGATTCCGCAGACAGTGCAGCCAAATTAGCAGCAAACACAGAATTGAATATACTATACCGCCAATACGCAATACGAGACCCCTTTTCTGACATCCAGGATGTCCAAAGTCACACCACACCACAGGAACTGCTAGAATGGAAGGAAAAAGAAGGGGTCCTTACAGATCAGGGTTGGATGACACCTGAAAGAGCAGTATGGTTTCTGCCGGAGGCTATGGTACAGGTTATAATAAACACCATACATGGACTAGTTCATCTGGGAGAAAAAGCAATGTTAGACAGCATACAGAACATATGGCACAACAAACATTTGAGAGCTGCAGCCAAACAAAAAGTTAAAACGTGCATGATTTGTAATCAGTTCAACCCAGGTAAAGGCACAAAGGTGGAGCAGGGTGGATTCCAACCCCCTGACCATCCATTTGAAGTTCTCCAAATGGACTATATCCAGATGGAGAGATGTAGAGGTCACAAGTAAGTTGTAGTATGTGCTCTGACCAGATGGACAGAAGCCTATACCGTCCCAGATTACACTGCAACGACAACTGCTAAGCAACTAGTAAGAGAATATTTCCCAAGATATGGGTTGCCCCGCGTCATCTACTCAGACAATGGCCAGCCCTTCTCCTCTGAACTCATGAAGCAAGTGTCTCTTCTGTTAGGGTACACTTGGAAATTTCACTGTGTAAGACATCCTCAAGCAGCAGGTCTAGTAGAGAGACACAACCAGACTTTGAAGACAAAATTGGCCAAGATATGTACAGACAAAGGCGTGGACTGGATGGTAGCCTTACCGGTTGCCCTCTTCTACATGCAAATGGTAGCACATTCCAGAACTGGTCTATCTCCGTATGAGGTGGTCTTTGACAGACCACCAAATATGTGGGGTACGCCAATGCCTAAAAGAATTACTGATGTAGACAGCAGAATATTGACTGATTACCTGGCTTCCTTGATGTCTGCACTCCAATCTTGTCGTTCACAGGTCGCTGCAGCCTTCCCTGACAAAACCGCCCCTGGAGAACACACCATCCGACCCGGCGACTGGGTGATGATAAGAAACTTCGACAGGACCATTCCTCTTCAGCCCAGGTGGAAGACTCCGAAGCTCGCGCTCCTAACCACGCGGACGGCGGTGAAGGTCGAAGGCAGGAAGGGCTGGCTACACGCGAGCCACTGATGGAAATATTTTGGACAAAGAGACACTGTTGCCGGTGACACTGCCAACCCTAGTGACATTGTAACAGAACAATCTTTTGTGCCCTTGGAACTGACCCCACAACAAGAATATAAATCAAAGTTGAGGTCTACCATCCGGACTCTGGCTAATTAAGTCCACTGGGCGCAGGTCCAGTGGTGAAGTGGTTGGAGCATGGGGATGGATTTAAACACCTTGACTATGTGGGAAAAAGATAGAATGAAATGCAGAAACAAGAACTTTAAGAAATTGCGTAGTGGTTCTATCATATGTTTAATGATATTGTTTTTCTTCATAACCATTATGACGTGTCTTGGTTGGATCCTCCACACTGTTTTTCCTCCAACACCACACACCTCTCATGCACCCAACAGCACTCAGGAACACACATATCATGACCTACCCCCTCATGAACAAGCCCATAGACTAGCCTTGCAAAACAATACCTTTATACAGATGTTACACTACACTCATCAGCCAGCAATAGCACAAATTGCTGGATATGTGGCCGCCTCCCACCTCATCAGAAAAAGGGAGGGATGCCTCTTTTCCCCTTTCCATTTTCCTATAATGGGACTTGTGAAGCCTGGTTCGCCCTAATAACAGCTGACGATACTACCCCCACCTCCTGCCCTGACGGAAATAATTCATGCAAGAATGGGTGGCCTTGGGGGAACTTAAACAGGGTACTTAATGCTGACTGTTACCCAAATGAGGATGGAAATCCTCAGGCGACAGGTACAGTCCTAGAAAGTGAAGAATACAAGCAAGGGAACATGACCATGTCCTACAAGATGTTAAATACCAAACCTAAAAAGAATGCTGGTCCCCCTTCCATCTCGGTCTCACCCGTAAAAGGACACCTGTGCATCCAGAAAAATGGCTCTGTTCCATTAGGACACAGTGACTGTCATACCACTATAAGTTTTGAAGACAGAGGAAAGTCCTCATTTCTAGCATCTCGCCATACTTATTTTATCTGTGGCCAAACGGCCTATGTGCAGCTGCCCTTGAACTGGGGGGGGGAACTTGCTATATAGCATTCCTGTTACCCCCTGTCTTGGTGGCCCCATCCACTTACCACCGAGACCTCCTAGTGCCCCATGTCAGACATAAAAGAACGATTGATACCTCCTTGGTTGATCAAACAGAAACCTCATGGGAACAGTATACAGATTTTAACAAAGGGTTCTTCTTCTTTGTTGGCCCTGTACAGAACAGCAAGCTTATAGGCAGGTTGACAAGGACCTTAGAGGCTGTTGTAAACCAGACGGCGTCTGCCCTGGGGAGCTTAACCCAGGAGCAGTCCGCCATACGATTGGTTACTCTCCAAAATCGCCTTGTCCTTGACATCATCCTGGCTGACAGAGGCGGAGCCTGTAAAATTATAGGCTCTAGCTGCTGTATATTTATTCCTGATAATTCCCCATCTGTATACACGACCATAACAAAATTACACAAGATAGCCGTAAGTTTACATCAAGAACCTGGCACTTGGACGTGGTCTGATTGGTTCTGGAAGATAATATCGTCCTGGGGATGGCAACTGCTGTCAGCAGCAGGTATAATATTCCTGATAATAACTGGATGCTGCCTTTGCATCCAATGTGGTCCTGCCCTGTGCGGTCTATGCGCTGCAAACTGCATTCCGAAACCACTTGTCCAGCAGAGAGAAAGGGAAAGAATTATGCTACAAGAATGTATAGATGATCTCATGCAAATTGAGATATAATGTAGGTACACTCTGGGGAAAGGAGGGAATGTGGAAATAAAATTGACAATTGTGCCCCATCATTTCCCTGTTTCTGCCTGACAGCCATTTATCTCATTCAGGCAAGCACCCATTTTGTGTGTGACATCCATTTTGTCTTCAGGCCCACAAGCAAGACACCCTGCCTCTGGCACCCCCGTTCATTGACCACACATTTCTGTGGTTCTGCCAATTCTGGGAACTAGCAGCAGATAGTTCCTGTTTTAAGAAATAGTTCCTGTTCTTGACTGCAAGCCAGAAAGAAGATGGTCTCTGTTTTACACAAGATAGTTCCTCTTTTTGACTCTTGTGGTTCAGCCAATTCCCAGAACCAGCAAGATAGTTCCTGTTTTACACAAGATGGTTCCTGTTCTTGACTCTAAGCCAGAGATAAACCCCCGAATGAGGAAGGGCCTTCAACTGAAAGAGAACACATTTCCACACATCGCATGCCCTCTCACGAGACACAAGACACGCCCCTACCTTGACACATCTGTTGGAAATTACTGCTTGTCACTTCCCTTTTTCTTGTCACTTCTCTTTTCTTCTTTTGCCTATTGACTGAAAACTGGATAAATACTCTAATGTGTGAATAAAGCTGCAGACCACTCCTGTACCCGCTTGGTGCTGGAGCTCTCCCCTTAACTCGAGTTACTGGACCTTTTTTTGTACTCAAGCACCACGGACTCCTCTCTTTGCTTTGACTGAAATTATGATTATTAAGTATAGAAATTCTGAGATGAGGTAATATTGAATTAATTTACCACAGATGGCAGATGTCGCATTTCAAGACGTAGTCTTCAGTCTGCTTTGTTAAACCCAGCCACCAATCGCTGTAACTCCTGCATGAGCAGAACCTAGCCCTTCGTGTGCTGCCAGAATTAAACCTAACCCACAATCTGTGTCTGGAATTACTCAACCCCCCACTCCAGGAATCTGAGCAAATGGAATTTTATTGACATCTAACTTGTAGGACTACTTGATTGGAAATCTTTTGGGTAATGCGCCACTGTTTTTGTGTGAAGCAATACCAGCCACCATAATTTCACCGTCTATTCTCGTTTTAGAATGAGTAATTGCAGCTACGGAAGCCGTGCGTACAGCTCCCTTTGTGGCTTCATCAGCCAATAAATACCCTTCAACGTAAACGCCATCACGTTGATGAATCAGTGTGCGTATCACGTGAGTTCTTGGTAATTCGGATTTCAACATCACTACCTGGTCCAATAGCATTTTATGGTTAATTGTTCCACCTTTAGCATCTTTGAACCCATTTTGAAACCAGTATTGCAAGTATTCAATATATGACTGTACACAGTAAAAGGAATTGCACACAATTAGTGTGGGGAATTCTCAATTCGTATTTACAAGTGCCATTATCAGTGCTTTTGCCAACTGTGCCGTGCAATCTCCTAGAGATTACATTTTAGTGCAACTTGGATGGAATTTCCCATCCTGCAGGCAACCTTTAACGATTGCACATACTGCGCTATATTGTTGCTTATTTCCTATGGCCGGTTGAACAGATCTGTCAGTGTAAACAATATATTCCTACTGATCCAGAGGCATTATTTAATTATTTGGGGGATATTATTGTTCGTATTGCAGGAATGCTTGTGTCTTTAAATGTCCTTGTACCTGTATTCTACATCTGTTGCAGTGAGAGAATTAGCCCATTGTATCCATCTCAGATGTAAGGCTTTAGCGTTAGAGACGCTAGCCTTTGTCACAGCCTCTAAGGCTGGAACCGGAGTCACTACAATTATTCGTTTCCCCTGAGCCAGTGCTCTTTCTCTCACTATAGCATTCTGTACCACTGTCAGAATCTTTTCAGTGGATATGAAGCGCATCTCAGCATTAGGGTACAAATGTGATTTGTATGTAATTGGTGCTGTTTTACCTTCATTGTATGTGAGATAGGTGTACCCGGGTTGACCCGCAACTGTACGGATCACCAGGTTGCGAACGTTTACACGTGTCTGTAAGTGTTTGGAAGCTATCATGTCAGCTTGTAAGGAACGTAGTGTATCTGTGTGTTCCTGTGTCCAATTTCTTGCTGAGAAATCAGGTTTAATTAAGTTGTAGAAAGGTTTTACTCTTTCTGCGTAATCCAAAATATATGTTCAACCAAAAGTTAGGAATCCCATTATTGATTGTAGATTTTTCAATGATTTTGGAGGTTGGAGCAGCGCACATTTTCCTAAAAAATTGGCTGCCAGGCTTTTTCCTTTACTTGAAAGCTCGTATCCCAAAAACAGGACCTGTGGTGGGCAATTTTTGGTTTTGTTAAAATTACATTTGTAGCCCTCAGATGCAAATCCCAAAATGATGGTATTCACCCTGTTCAAGTGTATATCTAGGTCATCGTCAGTTAGATAAATATCATCCACATAGGACAATGCCTCTTCATCTAATTTTTGTAGTAACTCTGTTACTCTGGCCGAAAACAACCGCAGGCTGTTCTTATACCCCTGGGGGAGTCGCTGAGACCCTGGTGCTGAGAATGCTGTTAAATACCTGCTTTCAGGCACTATATTTTGACAGAAAAATCCATTTGAGATATCAAGTGTTGTTTTGTATATTCATTAATGTGGCACTGTGTGCATTCTGGACTGCAAATGTCTTAGTGCAAGTGTTTAAATGTCTGTAATCTAAAAATAAACAATATGTATTGTCAGGTTTCATGACTGGAAACTAAGGATTTTATATTTGGGAGGTGCATGTTTCAATCACCCATTGGTATTCAAGTTGATCTAAGATCTCCCTGACCTGTTTTTTAGATTCATGCTTTTTTGGATACTGCCTATGTGCAGTTGAAGTATTTTTTAAAGGAATTATGTGGTGGGTTGAATCCCCATCCCATCCAACATGTTTTTATATAATGCTGGATCTTGGGCTACCACCCACTCCTCTGCATATGTGTGCTGCAAATGCCTGGGAAAATGGTCTGACAATGTCGGTAGAATTACTGTTTCTCCTTTAGGGCAATCCTGGACGAACGCTGGTGGCTAATCTCGTTCAGCTAGCAAAATGTCATAGCCAAATGCAAAGTTCTTCCAAAAGATACCTCTAACTTTTCTACACTTATCCCCCCTCCATCTGGAGCGTTATTTCATATACTTTATGTGGGATACTCACCCTAATGTCAAGTGTTTCTACCGTGATATATTCATTCAAGTCCGCTATCACCAGAAATTCCATCAGATTCCGGCGAGCTATTGTTACTTCTGCCACACTGTCTAGCATCGTCTGAGCTCATTCCCCGTTCAGCAGTTGATTCCTGCAACCTTCTTGTTTTTGAACTGTGGCTTTTGCTTTGGCTTCTCTTCTTTTTTGGAAGTGTAATCTTGAGCGTGCTGCTTGTCTCTGGACTTTGTACGCTCTTCTCGTCTTTCGGACCGTCCTTCCATCACAGAGTTTTTCGATGAACCCTGAAAGGAACAAGAGGAACATGTATCAGTATCCGGATACCTGTCAGGTTTACTAATATTATCCCTATTCCTGAGATTACACCTCTTTTAAGAGGGCTCCTGTAGAGGAGATCTACCTCAGGTTTGAGATCTGTTTCCTTTAAATGTTTGTTGTTTTTTATTGTCCCACTTCTTTTCAGAAGAAGCAGGTGTCTGCTTTGAAGTGTCCTTTTCAGGACTGCCTATCAGCTGTGATTTTATAGCTTTCCAACCCAAACTCTCTCTGCCTAATTCTGCATATGCAGCTTCAATTATCTTTGGTAGTTCGTGTTCCTTTTCTAAAGGACTGAACTCCCTTAGGCATTGGCGGATAGCCACTGAAGCTGCTTCCCCTTTAATATTAGCTGAAAACATGGCTGATTCCTGGGCATAGTTACCTAGTAACTTCATCCCTAAGATCAGAGCAGGCTCTGCTCTGTACTCATTCTGTATTTGTCTTAATACATTGAGAATCACTGCTAATAAGGGAATACCATGTGTTCTGGTATAAATGGCAGAAAAGACTGTACCCCAACGTGTACAATTCTCTACTTGTGGTGATATCCCCATGGGCAAGCAGATTGTTAGCAGTCTGTGTTTTTCATACAGTGTGTTATTTTCGGAGTTACCCAGAATGGCATTTGTTTGCGTTTTATGGGCATTTTGCCCATTACTGTGTGTAATGTTTGTGGTGTGATTTTAGTTGCTGTACCCTGAGAATGAGTTTCATTTGTTGCAGCTATTCCTGGTTGGACTGTAAGTGTCCTAATGATGAATTGCATCATGTTTCTGTAGATTTTAATTAAATCTTTGTGCTTTATGAGTAAGGCTCCTTGTGGCATTGTTTGAATGTCAGGATGTGGTGTGTAGGCCGCTAATATCAGCAATGTTGCCCCTTCTCCTCCAAGCAGGCCTAATATTGCTCTTCTTCTTATGTGAGGTAGGGTCCTTTACCCGTGTATAAGTGTTCCTGGTATGTGAGCGGAACCTCAATGTCCTCAAACTGACAATATTCAGCTGGTGCTTTTCCTTCTGTTTAGTAGTGAAATGTCTGTGTTCTTGCATTTGCTGCTGGGAATGTAACCCACAATAAAATACCTCTGTTTTGTTTGAGTCATGTGCCTCAATCACGAAAGCTACTATGCCACCCCTAGCTGATAACACATTCTCTAGCAATTTCAAGGTGGCTGTATTTCTAATTTTTCTGCAATTTGCAACGCACCTGCATCTTCTTTGTCTGAGAGTTGCAAATCATGCACAACTCCCCCTGCGTTCTCCACTCCTTCAGTCATTTTTAGAGTTTTCAAGGGAACTAAGATAAGTTTTTATGCACAATTTTAGGAACACTGTGTCCTTCAATCTTAATTAACCAACAGCTAATAAATAGGATTTCCTACTCAGCTGTGGTGGAGTTTGTGCCCACCCTCTCCAGATGAGTCTGGTGTTTTATGAGTAGGGTTCTCTGATAATAGCCCGACTGAACTACTCAGTTTCTACAGTAAAATAAGTACCCAACCAATGTTGGTGGCGCGATGTCGTGTAGTTCCTATATATCTTATATCCTATACAGGATCTGTGTGTTCGGATAACATAAACTGTGGGTTTGGTGGCAGACTGGTTCCGAGCACCCCCACGGGATATGTTAGCCTGTTTGCATTAGCTAGCTCACAGTGCCACTAGAATCTCCTCTTATCGGGGAGAGAATAGTTTTTGGCAACCTCAGAACATGAGAAACCTGATCCTTCAGGATTGTGGAAAAAATATACTACTTTTCGCTCAGTCGCTCATGCTCAGAGATACACAGAATGAACAGTCTGAGCGTTTCAATAAAGATTTATTGAACAGTTGTTATTCTAGAGTAGAATAGATTTGCTGTAACAACCATTAAACAGTAGCAGAGATATATGATTAGCAGTACTATGAAAGTAAAGGGATGGTACAGTTCTACCATTTTTCGGAAATCATGAATATATACAAGTACAGAAAACACATAATAAGAAAGTGCGTACTCCTACGATGCCTCCTGAACTAGTTGTACCTAAATGTACATAGCATCAGTGTAGGTGTTATGCGTTATGCCAAGAAGTTCTCTAAGGTCTAGGAAACCCCATTTCCTTAGTAAGGAGAGTATATGGGACCCTGTCCTGGTCTCGAGTTGGACACCCCGCGAGGGATGTTAGACCACTGGTAACTGGAGCGTCTGCATGCTGGAACCTCAGCGTCTCTGGTCAGTGTGTCAGGCGGGAAGTCTCAGTCTCCTCAGTTTGTCTAACCAAGACACAATGTATATATACCCACAGGTCTCCCCAGGGTTCCTACCTTGCTGTGTTACTGTGTGGCCTAAAAGATGACGTCAGGCGTGAACTTTAGCATAGATATTATACAGGAGATGTTCATCCTGCTGTGAGTCCTGCTGTGCTTCCAAGAAGCCTCATGCATAATGTATGTGTATCGATCCAGGGAAAAACCCACGTTCTGAATGCAGTGTCATATCCAGGTGAAAGGTCAGTCCCTATGTACTGGTATGTATGAAATGTAGGGAGGGATATAGGTGAAAGGTTTCAGTGTTACCTTTGCCTGTATAGGGTACCTACATGGAATATAACAAGGTCACAAATTGTGGGCCACTAGGATTCCCCTGCCATCACAGGGATGGTGTATATACCACAAAGGGTGTACTGACACTAAAAAGCCCAGTTCTTCTTATAGGGCTCACTTAGTATCCTACTGGGGTCTCACTAACAGACTAGAGGGGACCCCTCACCCGTCATTGCATGGCATGGTTCATAATGGGTGCCTTCTCTCATCAAGTAGGAAAGTTCCACCTTGATGGGTTCAAACCAATAAGATTTGTTTGAGACCATCAAGGTGGCACTTTTCTTACTAAGTGAGCCCTATAAGAAGGACTAGTCATTTATGTGTCCTTGCATTTTTTGTGGTATATATTTGAGTTGTATGGGTGAGCATGCAATGGCATAATAATCAAAACTCTTATTCTTTCTGTGTGTGAAAAAATCACATGGATGATGGCCTGCTGGGGTCAGCAGACCAACATGTCTGTGATTGCTTTTGAGTGAGTTAGGCAATCTATTTTTTTCAAACACAGCTGGTTTTCCTTTTCAAAAGAATGATGAAATGTTTTCCTTTTATTTTTTAAGAGCAGGCAGTGGTCAGTGAGAGCACTGCCTGCTCTTGAAACATTATTTTTCCAAACAGTCTCAAGGATAACGCCTCTCAAGAAGATCCCTTCCATTTGTGAATGGATTACCACAAACATTTATTTGATGGTAAATTGGGAATGTTTCGTAACTTCATTTTGGTCGCACAATATTAGTACATACCATTCAGATTCCCTGTTTGACAGTTATGCGCTGAACACAATTCTTCTAAATATCGATTCTGTTTTTGTTCGTAAATACAAACTGCAATTCAGTAACATGTTACTGAATCACAATTCGGTGTTATTACATTACAAAAAGTATTGTTTTGGTCACAAATGTCCTGATTCTGAGAATTGGGTCATTTGTTCCTGCAAAAATATTTTGTACATCAAGCCCCTGCTGTTCTCTGCCCCACTTTACACTTGAAAGGGCTTGCTTTAAGCACACTCAAGGAAACCTAACACATGTTTTCTGTGACGAAAGATGTCTATGAGCCTTGGCAGGGAAAGGGAAGAACTTTCCTGAGCCAGATGGGGGTGAAACCCAGAAAATTCACCCACTTAAAGTATGGCAAAAAGTATAAGGATTGGACCTCCTGAACCACTCTTCAGAACAGTACTGGACTACAAACATAACAGAAGAAGGACTGCCTTGTTCCCCAGAGGACCACCTTGCTGCTTGAGGCATGCCATGTTCCACAGAGAACTGCCCTGCAGTTTGAGACCTGCCCTGCTCTGTGAGAATGAAGACTGGTCCTGCTTATCTCATCCCAGGCTAATCTGAGTGATAACAAGGGTCAGTCGGCTGACCTCCTTTTATGAGCAGCAGGGAAACAACAAGCTCCAGAGGCCTCCCTTAACTGCACAGCTGGCCTGCTGTGAGCGTACCTGCAACACGACCTGGGTGGACTTGGAACTGGACTGCCTGGGCCATTCTGGCCTATGCTGGAGTGAGTTTCTGATCCCAAAGATTTGCCTTCCTGGGTCTAGGACTCTTGGCTGGCATCGACTGAACTCCTCCTGTGAACTCTTTGCGCCGGACTTTGAGACGGTAAGTTTTTCAGTTGAACTAACCTGGTCCCTGTATCAGGCCTGCACTCCATCGCAGTCAGCATGAACTTGTGACTTTTCCCTAGTTTAGAACAGCCAGTTGACCGTAACGGGTGCTTTGTGCTTATAGGCGCTATACTTACCTAAAACTTTGAAATTGCATAGATCTGATTCTACTGATGGGAAATTTTACGTTCTAGTCTCATTAAATTTATTAAAATGTACTCTATTTTTCTATAAATTGGTTGGGATTTTTGTTGTGTTTTCACTTTATTAATGTGTGTGTACTTCATAAATATTTTACACATTGCCTCTAAGTTAAACCTGACTGATTTTGCGCTGAGCTACCAGAGGCTTTAGCACAGGTAAATTTAATTACTTTTGTGGTTCACTCTGACAAGGATTGTGGTTGCCGCTTCAGAAGGGTTTCCACCTCCCTCAACCAATAACCCAATTTGTTACAGCCCTGGACATCACTCTCAGTGAACTGGTGGTCCTTCGTACATCAATGGCCAAACTCAAGGCCTACACAACAAAAACATCTGCAGACATCCTTTCCATTAGGTCCCGTATTGCATCTTTTAATACACGCTTGCAAAGGGAAAAGGCAGATTCATGCAAGTAAAAGATCACTGCCTTGACTTATTTGGAACAGGACTACTATTTCATGCACAAAAAGTTGAAAGACAAGAATACAATCTCTGCTTTTCCAGAATTCCCGAGCAATTGGCAGGCAGTGACATGATATTGATTCTATCTTGCTTCATACCAGAGCTTAGCAACTTAACATTTGAACCCTTACTAGAATTGCAGCAAGCACACAGATTGCAATCCAGACAGCCAAATACCAGAGAACGACCATGACAAGTGATAGCCTCCAACACCAGCATACACAGCAAGTAATAACAGAAGCAAAACATTAAGGCCAGACCATTTCTCCTAGGACACGCATCCAAAGGAGCAAGAGATTCCTGGTGCAGACACCATGCATGAAGAAACTAGGCATGAGATACAGCCTGTTAGGATCTGCTAATATGCTGATCAAACATGACAACAAGACTTCGGAATACAACAACCATGGCCTGCTGGAGTGTTTCTTGGATGCTATTGGTAGCTTTGACATGGAAGTTGCGCAGAAGCATGAGGAACAAATATCACATTTAGTGCCAGAAGATGCACAAAGCTTTGGCTCCCAACCACAGGAAAGGCACCAAATAGAAAACTCAAATCTATTCTTCACCACAGTGAGGACTACACCTCTTATAGGATTACATTGGGAATTCCTTAATACACTTATACGCTGTAATTCATGATTGAGAAGAACCATCTCTGTTATGTTTCATATCATTATAATGGTAATGATAAATAAACTTTGTGGCAAAGTTGAATATATTATCACTATTTTAGAAATTCCATTTTTAGAAAGATGGCATTTCTCTGCTCTTACTTCTGTGCGCCTGCAGCATGTCTCCAATACATGCCTGGGGTGGGTGACAGCTGGACTTTGTGCCTTCCCTCAAAAGATGGTTAGGTGTGACTGAGTGGCTATTCACATCCTGATGGGGCATCATGGGCAGGATGGGAGGGAGGAGCTGACACCTAAACCTGAAAAGGAAGTATTCAGTCCGCACATAAAGGGCTGCATACCCCCTTGTAGTGAACCTGGAGCCGGAGCTGGAAGGGAGGACCACTGTGCTCTTCGAAGCCCCTCTTTGAAGTCACCTCCACTTAAAAGGCACAGCTGGGTATAACTGCTGGGTCTCTGACCCCACTAAATCAGACACTACTGGACCTGTTAAGAAATCTGCCAGGAGGAAGGACTGCTGTGCTGCTAGGAGGACTTCCACTCTGTTGGTCTGCTGCTCTTGAATAAGTACTTGTATGCTGTGCTGCCCAGCTGCATGGCTTGCTGAAGAACATTTGGACTCTTGATTGAACTCAGTTCACCTTGGGCATGCTTGTTTGCCATCTGTTCTAAGACTCAGGGATATCAATGTCTTACCCTCTACTCCTGTGCCTAGTCCATTGGAAGTGGATCTAGGTGCTTGCTCCAATGGAACTGACACATCCTCTTCTGTGTAAAGCAGAACTGATACATTGCTAGCCAAGCCGACGCATATCACTTGGAACCAGCAAATTGCAGTCGGAACCGATGTATCAGGACCACCACATCGCCGTCACTGCAGTGAGAGGCCATTGACATACCACCTCATCTATGTGGAGAAAGCCAGCGCAGTGGCTTCAGAACCACTGTATCTTTGACCTGGTGCTTCATCTTCAGAACCAGCACAATGTCATTGTTGCTTGGAGAAAATCAATGCATCACCTCAACTGCGTGATCGACACCGAGGTATCACTCACGTGCACCCCGCATCTTGCAGTTGCAACCCGGATCAAGACACTTTTGTCCAGCGGGCCTTGCATAGCTCCTGTATCCAGCCTATGGTCCATGGCATCCGGCCTGAACTCTTGACTTTGCCCTGGTCCAGCGCGACCAGATAACCCCATAGGTGTTTATTGCTTCTAGGTGCAATATTTACTTTTATTCTTTAAAAATGTATATCTCGACGTCTACTTATTGGACTTTTGTCGTTTTGGTCTTATTTTACTTAAAACATCAAAATGTTTTTTTCTAAACTGGTGTGGAGTTTTTTTGTAGTGTTTTCACTTTCCTAATGTTTGAAGTGTTGCACAAATATTTTACACATTGCCTCTTAAGTTAAGCCTGCCTGCTCTGTGCCAAGCTACCAGAGAGTGAGCACAGGTTAATTTATGGTGTGTATCTGGCTTACCTTGACTAGGATTGTGGTTCTTTCTTGGACAGGGTGCATACCTCTGCCAACCAGTACCCAATTTCCAACACATTCAGAATAAAAAATCTTATCTCCAATCTGGGCTGAACGGTTACAGACTCCCTCCATTGACCACATAAAAGGTGAGAGATGCTGGAGGTAGCTCTTCCGGGTTAAGGAATTATTTACTATTCTCTATTGTTAAATTTCCTCCATGATTTTTTCAGTCAGATGCTGCCCAGCTTCATATTTTTCCCTGAACACATACTCTATCCCACACACGAAAGCTTAAGTTGCACGATAGTCTCCCATCTGGTACTAGACTACTACTGCACTGTGGCTACTCCTAGCCAGATTACTCTAAACCCACAACTAGATGATCACATATCAAAGCTCATGCTTTCACACACACCTTCCTCTTAATCGCTGTTTGGTATATGGCATATTCAGCCTTCCAAAATAGGATAGTAGCTATACGACGTACTGGCAATGCAGTTGAATGGCTTTCTCTTACAGTTAAATCACTAAAAGCAAATCTGCCCCACTCATTTTATAAAAAGGAAGAAAGTACCTAGATACCCACACACTTGCTGACCTCATAATTCCCTTCTGCAGGAAACCAACATTTCCAATTCAGAAAACCTGAAACTTAGATAGCAATGGGTGGGTAAAGAATACCATGCTTGCAAAGGCCCCAAGATATGGGAACATGCTTTTCTGCCACATCATATGATAAAGGTGACAGTGCCGTCCTGATCAAGCGTGGTCTTCCTCTCAAGTTCACAATGTGTGACATTACCCATAACGTCCCTATGTTTTTATCAAAGCCACCCTGCAAAGTCACACTTTCTAGACAGGTTCAGGTTATGCACCATCACATGACAGAGGAGAGGATGTGGCCTAACGGCTAGGGCTGTTGACCTCGAATCTGGGAAACCGGGTTCGAGTCTCGGCAATGACACTCAACATCCTGATTCTGGGACAATCACTTAATCTTTTTGTGCCTAACAAAAAAATGAATGTGTCCGTCTGAAAACAACTGATGCTCATGTCAAGTGCTCTGATACCTTTGGGTCAAGTTCACGCTATATAAAACTCAGGAAAAAACAAACACATTTATAGTGCTCTCCAGGATACTATAGTCAAAAGCCAGATCGAAAATACTAAAGTAGGGAATTTGAATCTGGTACTAGATCCCTACATATATAATTCAGACTACCCACTATTACGACAGACAGAGACCTAACAGGAGACTTTTTAACCGACGCTTGGAGATTATCACATCTGATGACCATAGATTATGCATACACTTCCTGTGCACACTGCACCTGCACTTGTATTGACTATTTTTTTTGCCTCAGCACCACTAATGAGCAAGGTGGTATTGAAGTGGGTGAAAGTCCACTTCAAAGAATAATCACCTTCCTTACAATGGTGAACCACAAAAGTCACTAAATAACCATGTTCTTAACCCTCTAGCAGCTTGGCACAAAAGCAGGCAGGCAACATGTAAAGTATTCATGCACTATTCAAACAGTAATTAAGTGAAATGAAGCCCAAGAAAAATAATAAGCCAATTTTCATTACCAGTGAATATGTTCATATGTTCATAAATAAAATAAAGCCAAAATGGCAAAACGACATTAAGTAGAACTAGAGATATGAATTTGTAAAGTTTGAATAAAAATAGCGGCAAAAACCACAAAGAGCTAAACTCAGTTATCTGGTCACATTGGACCCGATGAAAGTCAAAAGTTAAGGCTGACTGCAAATGAGCATGGGTCAGATACAAGGACCAGGTTTGTCCCGGTGGAAAGTTTACCTTCTGACTTAAACATTTTGGGAGAGAAAGTGGTAATTGATGAGTTATCTGCAGGGCAAACTGCAAGGTGGTTCAGAAGCAGGGCTCAATGATGGTCGGCTGCTGAAGAGTTGGTCCTGGCGCAGTCATTACCAATGGCAGGAATATTCCTAGTGGGTGAAGTCCGAAGTATGTATCCAAGAATCCTTTACATTGACAGGTGTTACTTGCCGTCCTGAAGACTCACTCTACGTTCAAACTTAGTAACCTTTCTGGAAGTCAATTCTCCTTCAATAGAGCAAACCAGCAAGTAGAGGACGGCTGACATTTTAGAGTTGATGGCTGTGGTTTTGACAGTTGTCCGAACCTCTGAAAGTTCTCCGGGTAAAAAGCTGGCAAAAGGTTTCTAAGAACAAGAAAAAGATTCCCTATTTCCTGCACCTCTTGTACTATAAAAAAATGTGAAACTTCTTAACAAATTGCTGCTGGTGTAGCTGATTTACACCATCATGGTGTGTAATGGCAAAAAGGGAAAATTAAATTTTTTCACTTTAATACATTTAAAATGTACAATAATATTATAATGTAAAAGAAATATTTATATTAATTATATGTATTTATTTCACCTACTGGCAGTCATCCTCTAGGTAGTTATAGTTAGGATCTAGTTTCCATAGGACAATCGTTTTTTACTTGACTATATCTTTGGTGTCGTTTAACGAATCTTCACAAAATATTTCAAAAAAAGTGACAATTTGGGTCTAGCTGTGCATGGCAAGTTTCGGGGTGAACCGTCGGGAGAAAGTCAAGAAAAAGGGGACTTCAAAAAAGTGTGTTTCCCATGTTCGTTCCCATAGGGATTTTAGAAATGGCTATAGCCCAAACTGCTGGACGGATTTACACCAAATATGGCAGAAAGGTAGCTCTTGGTCCAGAAAGCGCCCTTTTGGTGAGTTGGTATAAATCTATTCAGTAGTTTTAGAGTTAATAAAAGAAATCTAAATTTGTATATATAGGGATACTGGTCCTTTTTTAACCTCCTGATCTTGTGCTATTATCTCATTTGCTGCCAACACTTCAGCCAGGAAGTGTAGGCAGCCATTTGGGACTTGACTTCATCAGATTCCCAGAAATGATGGTTAAAAAAAGAATAGGAGGCAAGGTAGGAATACCCTGACCCCCTAGACCTGGTCCTGGGTTCCCAGAGGGATGCCAGCAGGGCAAACAATGCTTTCTCTTTTAAATTGTTGTCACAAAATCACATTGGATTCATGAATCTACATGACAACCACAAAAAACCACAAGTGCTGTCTCCTGTGCTTGTTTTTAATGAAGCCCCCAGGTGGGCCAGGTCCCGGGGGCATGCAGATTTTATATAATGAATCGAGGGGGTGCACATGTCCCCCCTCATAGGGCTTGTAGAAGCCCCAAGGACCATAACCTCCCCGGGGCAAAAACAACAACATGAAGGCTGTCCACGCAGACCCACGGTCCTGGGATACCACCACTTCCCCAGGGCCACTTACAAAATGTAACCATGGAGCCGGCCCATACATGACAACAGAGGGGAGCCATATGGCCACCCTCCTAGAGCCATTCAGGGCCTTGGGACCACCACCTCCAAGGGGCCACTCCTTTGGGATAGCAGTTTGCTTTTGCTTGGCGTGAGCTAAGACAGTTACTGCCAAGCAAAAGCAAACACTCATCTTCCAGCAAGCGGGAGCTGTCAAAGTGTTCCTGCTTGCTGAAAGCTGAGTTTTAATCTTTTCTCTTCCCACATACTTAAAGGCAGGGAAAGAGATGAAAGTATTGCTCTCACATGCAGGGAGTTCCATTTCTAGTAGCTCCCTGTGTGCAAGAGCAATGGTGGCTCCTGCAACAGATGGGGAGCTGTCTGGGACCACAGTGGCTTTAAGGCTCCATCCACGTTCTCCAACATACACCCTGGGTGCCCTGGGTGAGACCAGGGCACCCAATGGAGAAGTGGCTGTGCCCCTGGGAATGGGGTTCCCTGGGACAAAATTGACCCAGGGAGGGGGCTGCGCAGCCCGCCTCACCCCAAGTGGAAACACTGATATATAAACATAGAAGGAGCCCCAATTGAATCTCCACTTCTGCAAACGCCAAATGATCCTAACTTCCTGGGTTTGATGACGGCAAAGCAAGTGTGTTTTCTCTCAGCAATTTCACATTGAAAGACAATCTGAAATGCTGTGTGGAGGTTAATGCATCATTGAGCTATTGAAGCACAATCTGTAGCGACTGTGATGAGTGGGTTTTTTGTTGTCCTTACAGGGTGAGAACAGAGTCAATGGTTTTCCCTTTAAATTGCTATGAAAATAAAATGTGGAAAATCACTTGGAAGCATTTCTCAGTTGTACCCGCACCCCTTAGTACTATGCAACGGTCTTCCTGCCTTTTTCCAGGATAATGGACAGCTTAACAAGAAGTCCCCCAGCATGTTTCTTGCCAATTTTAGTGATGTGTTCTTGATGCCGAGGAATATGAGGACATTGCCACCAAAGAAAGCAGCACTTACTTAATATAGTTAAGAAGAAGGCCCTTTCTTTGGTGGAAATTGACCTCCTTGTACTCTCATCGTCTTCTCTATCGGATGATTCATGGTATCACACATTTCTGGATAAAGATGCACGAGGAACAATCACATTGCCAAAATGTACACAAGGTCACTGATGACATGTCCTTGTGCTCAAGGACATGCCTGAGAACACCCGCAGAGACCGCACCAACGGAGTCGGAAGAGGAATCGCCATCATCCACAAGAACACCATCAGGGTCTCCACAAACACCGCCGACACCCTCAACACCACCGAACACATGCACTTCCAGATCCACACGGACCCCAAGACCACCCTAAGAGGCACCCTCATCTACAGACCACCCAGACCCCGTCCCCAATTCTGCAACTCCATCACCGACTTCATCAGCATGCACGCACTGACCTCCACCGACTACATCCTCCTCGGCGACCTGAACTACCACCTGGAAAACAACAATGACAGCAAATCCTCCACCCTGATCGACAACCTCACCACCCTCGGACTGACACAGATCGTCACAGTACCTACCCACATCGCAGGCCACACGCTCAATGCCATCTTCTCCTCCAGCCCCCACGTTGCCTTCAGCCACGCCTCCGAACTCACCTGGACCGACCACTGCTGCGTCCATTTCACCTTCCAGAAACCCGTCACACGTCACCGCACCCTTCAGATCCCCCAACGTCGCTGGGGCAAGGTCATCAAGGAACTCCTACAGACTCACCTCGAACTGAACCCACCGACTAACCACACCGACCCCGAGGAGGGGGCCCGCACCCTCAGGCTCTGGATGGAAAACTGCGCCAACACCGTGGCCCCTATAAGACAGCGCGCAAACAGGGACACCAGCCAGAGAGCCAGCTGGTTCACCCCGGAACTCCTAGCCTCCAAGCGCACCTGTCGGAAACTGGAAAACATCTGGCACAAGGAGAAGACACCCGACAGCCGCGCAGCCCACAAAGACGCCATCCGCAACCACCACAACCTCATCAGGACTACCAAGAAGGCCTCCTTCAAAGACCGCCTCGAGAACAACGTACACAACAGCAAGGAGCTCTTCAAAATCGTGAAGGAGCTCTCTAACCCCAGCTCCTGCACCAACGACATCCCGCCGTCTCAAGCCCTGTGCGGCGCCCTCGCTGCCTTCTTCCACAACAAGATCATTGACATTCACGACAGTCTCATTCCTCATCCCTGCTAACCTCACCACACCGGACCCACCGAACCCCACCGAACACAACCACCTCACTACGTGGACTAACGTGAACACCGTAGACACTATCAAGACCATGAGCACCATCCACTCAGGCACCCCATCCGACCCTCTCCCCCACCACGTCGTCAACAAAGCCACCAGCTCCATCGCACCCTACCTGCGTAACATCATCAACCTCTCCTTCGAGACGGCAATCTTCCCTAAGATCTGGAAGCACGCTGAGATCAACGCCCTGCTGAAAAAACCCAAGGCAGACCCGAGCGACCTCAAGAACTTCCGGCCCATCTCCCTGCTTCCGTTCCCAGCCAAGGTCATTGAGAAGATCGTGAACACCCAACTTACCCGATACCTGGAAGACAACAGCATCATCGACCCCTCCCAGTCAGGCTTCCGCAGGAACCACAGCACAGAGACCGCCCTCATCGCCATCACAGACGACATCAGACTCCTATTCGACAACGGAGAGACAGCCGCCCTCATTCTCAATCAATCAATCAATCAATCATGCCATTTGTAGAGCTCACTACTCACCCGGGAGGGTCGCAAGGCGCTTGGGGGGAGGGGTATGCTACTGCTCGAACAGCCAGGTCTTGAGTTGTTTCCTGAAGGCGAGCTGGTCCTGGGTCAGCCGAAGGTGGATGGGGAGGGAGTTCCAAGTCTTGGCAGCCAGGTAAGAGAAGGATCTTCCTCCGGCGGTGGCTCTTCGGATGCGTGGTACGGCTGCGAGGGCGAGGCTGGTGGACGTAGCTGGCGGGTGGGCGTGTAGAAGGTCAGGCGGTCGTTGAGGTACTTGGGGCCCAGGTCGTGGAGAGACTTGTGTGCGTGGGTGAGGAGCCGGAACGTGATCCTCTTGTCGACGGGGAGCCAGTGCAGGTTCCTCAGGTGGCTGGAGATGTGGCTGCGTCGGGGGACATCCAGGATGAGTCGGGCGGAGGCGTTCTGGATGCGCTGGAGTCTTTTCTGTAGCTTGGCTGTGGTTCCGGCGTAGAGGGCGTTTCCGTAGTCCAGTCGGCTGGTGATGAGTGCCTGGGTGACAGTCTTCCTGGTCTCGGTCGGGATCCAGCGGAAGATCTTGCGAAGCATACGCAGGGTGTTGAAGCACGATGAGGAGACGGCGTTGACTTGTCTGGTCATCGAGAGGGAGGGGTCCAGGATGAAACCCAGGTTGCGTGCGTGGTCGGTTGGCTTGGGTGCGGTGCCCAGGGCTGGGGGCCACCAGGAGTCATCCCAGGCGGAGGGCAAAGATCCCAGGATGAGGACTTCCGTCTTGTCCGAGTTCAGTTTCAGGCGGCTGTCCTTCATCCACTCGGCGACGTCTTTCATCCCTTCGTGTAGGCAGGTTCTGGCAGTGGCGGAGTCTCTGGTGAGGGAGAGGATCAGCTGGGTGTCGTCGGCGTAAGAGATGATGTTGAGGTTGTGCTGGCGTGCGATGGCTGCGAGAGGTTTCATGTAGATGTTGAAGAGGGTGGGGCTGAGTGAGGATCCTTGCGGGACGCCGCAGATGACTTTGGTGGCCTCGGAGCGAAACGGGGGGAGGCGGACTCTTTGTGTTCTTCCGGCGAGGAACGAGATGATCCACTCCAGTGCCTTCTCTTGGATACCGATGTTGCTGAGGCGCTGGACTAGGGTGCGGTGGCAGACCGTGTCGAACGCAGCGGAGAGGTCCAGGAGGATGAGGGCCACTGTTTCCCCCTTGTCGAGCAGGGTCCGGATGTCGTCGGTGGCTGCGATGAGGGCGGTCTCGGTGCTGTGGTTGGCTCTGAAGCCGGACTGCGAGGGGTCGAGGGAACCGTTCGTCTCGAGGAAGGCGGTCAGCTGTCTGTTGACGATCTTCTCGATGACTTTAGCAGGAAAAGGGAGGAGCAAGATGGGGCGGAAGTTTTTGAGATCGGTGGAGTCCGCTGTAGGTTTCTTCAGGAGGGCGCTGATCTCGGCGTGCTTCCAGCTCTCCGGGAAGGTGGCGGTGTTGAAGGAGGCATTGATGATGTTCCGGAGTTGGGGTGCGATGGTGGAGTCGGCCTTGTTGAAGACGTGGTGTGGGCAGGGGTCGATCGGTGATCCGGAGTGGATGGTGTTCATCGTGCGGGCTGTTTCTTCGGTGGTCACCGTGGTCCAGGTGCGAAGGGTGGCGGTGGGGGGCATTGGTTCGACGGTTGGGTGCGTGGGTGGGGCGCCGAAGCTGTTGTGGATGTCGGCGATCTTGCGGTGGAAGAACGAGGCGAGGGAGTCGCAGAGGTCTTGTGACGGAGTGATGTCGTTGGTGCCGGTGCTGAGGTTGGAGAACTCCTTGACGATAGTGAAGAGCTCTTTGCTGTCGTGGGCGTTGTTGTCCAGTCGCTCCTTCAGGGATTTCTTCTTGGTGGTGCGGATGAGCTGGTGGTGCTTGCGGGTAGCGTGTTTGAGGGCGGTCATGTTGTCGGTGGTCCGGTCGAGGAGCCAGGCTTTCTCGAGGGTGCGGCAGGTCTTCTTGGAGTCCTTGAGGTCGTCGGTGAACCAGGATGCCTTCTTGATTCTGGGTCTGCTGGGAGGGTTCTTTAGTGGCGCGAGGTCGTCGGCGCAGGTGGTCAGCCACTGTGTGAAGTTGCGGGCTGCTTCGTTGGGGTCCGTTGTGTTGACGGGTGGGCTCTGGCTGAGGGAGGTGGTGAGCTGGTCTGCGGTGATCTTGCTCCAATTCCTGTGAGGTACCTGTTGCGGGTGGTGGTGGGTCGTGGATCTTTTGAAGCTGAAGTGGACGCAGCTGTGGTCGGTCCAGTGGAGTCCGGTGGCGTGGCTGAAGGTGATGTACTTGCTGGAAGAGAAGACGGGATCAAGCGTGTGGCCGGCGTAGTTGGTGGGGGTGTTGACCAGTTGCTTGAGTCCGAGGTTGGCGAGGTTTTTCAGCAGGGCGGTGGTGTTGCGGTCCTTGTTGTTCTCCAGGTGGAAGTTGAGGTCCCCGAGGAGGATGTAGTCAGTGGAGGGGAGGGCGTGCGGGCTGATGAAGTCTGTGATGTCTTCGCTGAATTGTGTGCGTGGTCCCGGGGGTCTGTAGACGAGGGTGCCTCTGAGGGTCGTCTTAGGGTCGGTGTGAATCTGGAAGTGGAGATGTTCGGCTGCGGCGAAGGAGTCGTTGGCGTCGGTCGTGATGCGGATGGTGTTCCTGTGGACGATGGCGATGCCACCTCCGGTCTGGTTGATGCGGTCCCTCCTGATGATCTTTGGCAATGTCGGGTGCAGAGGAGGCGTTCATCCAGGTTTCCGTGAGGAAGGCGACGTCCGGTGATGTAGCGTCGAGGAGGTTCCAGAGTTCCACGGCGTGTCTGTGGACGGAGCGGGTGTTGATCAGGATGCACTTGAGGTGGTTGCTGCTGGTGTTTGTCTTGGCGGATGCGGGGCAGGTTCGGAGGCAGGTGAACTTGCAGGTGCAGCAGGTGAAGGGTCCGTGGGTGCGTCTCGGGGTGGCTCGGCAGCAGGCGTGGGTCCGGCCGGCATTGAGTGCGTTGAGAGTGGCGGCGGCGTAGATCAGTCGGGTCGTCTTGCCTCGGCGGGGAGGGCCAGGGGTCCTGGCGCTGGGCGCGGGCCAGGCGCGGACGGGCGCAGACAGGCTTACCTTTGGCGCACCTTCGGCGCTCAATCGGTGCTCCCGCTGCGCGCGTCCGCTGCGCGGTCGCTCTGGGGGCGTCATAAGTAAGGAGCCGGGAGGGAGGAGCAGCTGGGTAGAGGGAGCGGGGCGGCGAATGGAATCACAGGGGGCGGGGCCACAGGGAGGCAGCGGCTGGAAATTCCAAGAAGCAGCGGGCAGCGGGAAATTCCCAGGAGCAGCGGGCAGCGAGTGAAGAAATCTGCAGGCAGGAGGTGGCAAAGGCAGGCAGGAGCGGCAGCAGTGAGTGGGGTGACCAAGCCCTGTGGACCTCTCCGCCGCCTTTGACACCGTCTGCCATCACACACTACGCACACGTCTCCATGACGCAGGGATCCACGACAAGGCCCTGGACTGGATCACCTCCTTCCTCTCCAACAGAACCCAAAGGATCCCTCTCCCCTAGTACCACTCTGGAATCACCAAGACCATCTGCGGTGTCCCACAAGGATCTTCCCTCAGCCCGACGCTTTTCAAAGTCTACATGGCACCACTCGCATGCATAGCCAGACTACACGACCTCAACATAATCTCCTACACCGACGACACGCAGCTGATCCTCTCCCTCACCAAGGATCCCATCACCGCCAAAGCCAACCTCCACGGTGGTATGAAGGCCGTTGCCGACTGGATGCAAGAAAGCCGGCTCAAACTGAACACGGACACGACAGAGATCCTCATCCTCGGGCCCAACCCCTCAGCATGGGACGATTCCTGGTGGCCTGCATCACTGGGCACCCCCCCACACCTACCAACCACGCACGCAACTTTGGAGTCATCCTCAACCCGAAGCTCAGCATGACCAACCAAGTGAACGCAGTATCCTCCACCTGCTTCCACATCCTCCGCATGCTCCGCAAGATCTACAGATGGATCCCGACAGACATACGTAAAACCGTCACCAATGCCCTCATCAGCAGCAGACTCGACTACGGCAACGCCCTCTATGCCGGAGCCCCGTCCAATCTCATCAACAGACTTCAAAGAATCCAGAATGCCTCTGCACGCCTGATCCTCGAAGTACTGCACCGAGACCACATCTCCCCCCACCAGAGAATCCTGCACTGGCTCCCTATAGACAAGAGAATCAGCTTCAAACTCCTGACCCACGCACACAAGGCACTTCACAACACCGGCCCTGCCTACCTCAATGACCGACTCTCATTCTACGTACCCAACAGGAAACTCTGCTCCACCAACTTGTCTCTGGCCGCTGTCCCACGCTTCCATAGAACCACTTCCGGGGGCAGGTCCTTCTCCCACCACGCCGCCAAAACCTGGAACTCCCTCCCCCTCCTCCTACGACAAACTGAAGACCTGCTGACCTTCAGGCGACTACTCAAGACCTGGCTCTTCGACCACTAGCAGCAGCCTCCCCCCCCCAGCGCCAATTCTCTGATTGATTGATTGATTGTGCTCCATAACGCAGATATAATATAGAATATGCACTCGACATTCACCCAAGAATTTAGCACTTAGTAATTAACTACAGTTGGGTAGATATATGGTGTAAAACTGTGGACTCTTTTTGGATAAAGGGGTAGGTGTGGTTCCTTTGTGGCCCAGTCCCTGACACAGCTACAGACACACCCACACAGACATGTAAACACCCACTCACATACTCAGGCAATCACACACCTACTGACAAACCCACTCAGTCACTTATAAACCCACTCACAGACCCACTCAGACACTCACAAGCCCACTCAGACCCACTCACACATCCACTAACAGACCTACTCATACATTCATACATGCACTCATAGTCCCACTCAGACATTCATGCACCCACTCACACATGTACAGACACTCTCATAGGCACTCACAAACCCACTCAGGCCCTCATGCACCCACTCACAGAACCACTCAGATGCATACACTCACTCACAGACCCACTCAGACACTCATGCACTCACTTACAGAACCACTCATTCTCTCTCACACTCACTCGCAGACCTACTCAGACACTTACTCACAGACCCACTCAGAGACTCATGCACCTATGCACAGACCTACTCAGACACTCATGCACTTACTCACAGACTGACTCACACACTCATGGAGGCACTCACAAACCCATTCAGACACTCTCATACCTACTTGCAGGCCCACTCAGACACTCACTCAGAAACTCATGTACCCACTCAGTCACCTACTCCTGCACCCACTCACAGACCCACTCAGACACTCACACAGTCAGTGTGTGGAAAAGTAAATTTTGCTATGTTCTGTGTCCCTACGCGTCCTCCATCATATGTTATCTGTGCATGATTAATATGCATATGTTATTCCCCATGTTTGATTAAAGACGCAATTATAGTTGTGTCCACCTCTAGTATACCAGTTTCCAGTTCTCGTGAATAATACGAATATCAGGCCTATGTAAAGCTACGTTGCCACGTTTCTCAGTGTGCACGTTAATGCATTGTAAAGTCCCCGTTTCTAGGCCTCAAAAGGGCCTGGACACCAGATTCAGCTCCTGTCTCCTGAAGCCTCGCTGAGGAGCGATACAGCCCCCACCTGTATCCTCGACCCTTCACTTACTTCCTGCCTCGCAGTGCCCGGCTCAGCTTGGCCCTGCCTCTGAGTCTGCCAAGAGTATGTTATGATTCCAGATTATCAGTTCAGTCCTCCTCCTCTGCATTCCTAAGCTACTGAATCGCATCAATAGTTACCGTCATAGTCTAGCCTTTACGGCCCCATGTTAGAGAAATACTGTATTAATGGTCATTTAATATTCTTCATCACGCACTACATGTAGAATAATGCATGGTCCAGTCTTAGTGTCTGTTAGCCTTTCCCCTCCTGACTTCTAGTTTATATCAACATGTTCTCTAAACATCAGATACTAGATACTGTTTAGGTACATGTCGCCCTGACTCTCCAGACTTCAGTCTCTGCTCCTAGCACAGAGTTCATAGCCCCCAGCTTCTCCTAGTGATACGTCATTGCCAGTTTGCGCGCACCATCAGGTTAGAGGTCCCGGCTCCTTAGGTAGCCCCCTCCATGGTTTCCGCCCCATTCATGACATATTCTGTTACGTTTGCATCACATGTCTGTGTATACGCCCTGTTACACCTCTTTTCACCCTTATCTTTCGCGACTGCTACGCGTCACGCCTATTGCTCCACCCACTGCTACGCCTATTGCAATGTAATGCTATGTGTTTGCGTTATGTATATATGCTCATGTACTGTTATTAAAAGTTAGCCGTCATTCCCGATCCTGTCCCCGGCAGCTGCCATCCTATTCCCGTGCAGGTCGTCCTGTTCCTGTCCTTATGCTGTATTAAACCTGCAAAACTCCTACTACCTCGAATCTTGACTCTTATTTATTGAGCTATCTGTTATTCATTTATGCATTCAAAAATAGGGTATTATTTATTTATTTACCACATAATGGCGCCCGAACAGGGACTTGCCCTTTCCCCACGCGTCGGTGAAGCCACGCCGACCCCCTGACCCTCTGCAGTCGTGACGGAACTCTTCTGCGCACCGGCAGATATTTCTGCTTCAAGTATCCCTCAGGCCCACGGAGGAGACGGAGGAGGCGGTCCAGCATCCAGACGAGACGGTGGAGGAACGCGGCGAGTCCCGACCAGAGCCCAAGCCGAGAGTCCAAGGTCTGAGGTATCCGGAGGTCCACCCGTAACTGAAGTCCGAAGTTCGTCGTCCGTCGTCGTAGCAGTCCAGTCCGATCCGAGGCCTTCCGTTCTTGCTGCCCGGTGAGTACCGTCGCTGGGGTAGTATCTAGACAGGGTCAATCTAAATTGACTCTGGTCCGTGGGTTGGTGGTACACAGACCCACAAACGAAGTGTTCACCTAGGTGGATACGGGTCTTGATGCGTCCCTTTATGGGACCGTTATGTTCCGTACTGTTTCAGCAGTGCATCCAGTAACTCTAGTCTGTTCCGTTCTCGAGAAATTCTTGTGTTTCTGTTCTCAGTATTCCAGGTAATATTCTGTCCGAACTGTTATGTTATGATGTTGTTCAATGTATTTCCAATGTCGTGGTATGCCTGAATTGTTCTCCCAATTGTTATTGTTCCTCGTCTATTGTATTGTGTTCCGATTCAAGTTTACAATGTCTCTCTTTTCGAGATTACGTCAGTTAAAAACTAGAAAGGGTTTGTTAGAAGAAGCAGTTCCAGTTCCGCCCAGGGACAGTCCAGGTCATTTTATGTATCAGAAGCATGGCATAAGTGCCATATTATATCTAGATTTATGGGTAGATTATACCAAACAGTTAGAAGAAAAGTATAGATGGCCCGTATCGGGTACATGGGATGCCGAGTGCATCATGAGAGTAGAAGAAGCATTATGGAAAAAGAAAGCCAGACAGTCACAGAAAGATGCCATCGAGTTATGGCGCAAAGAAGCTCATAAAAGAACCGAAAAAGAAATCAGAAAGTCAGAATTAAGTAGAGAATCCTCAGAACGAGCACAAGAAAAAGAGTTAATCGAGATAGGTGAACGAATTAGAACTGAACAATCAGAGAGACAGAGGAATGCCCTTATTAAGGGTATGTATCCTCTTCTTGCCGAGGGCTTGCCAAAAGCGACCCCGGAGGCATCCAGTAACTTTCCGCCACCATTAGTTCCGACCAAGCTACGTCACAAACAGACCGCAGCTGATATTTTCATTTCGTCCTATTTGGACGACACAGTCCCAGAATATGCAAATCCTGTTTGCGCTCCGCCAGTCCCTGTAAATCAGGCACTTCCCGCTCCTCCAGACACCGGAGTACCTGTTACGGTACCCCCGGTCCAGCCCGCCATACAAGTTCAGCCTACATTTCCATTTCCCACTCTGCCAGGACGAAGAGGATCAGTAGACGACTCTAGTTTAGGGGCCGCAGGGGGAGGTCCTCCTCAGACCCCGCCGCCACATAAGCGTTTAACGACAGCCGAATTACATATGCAAGCGTCACAGCGTACGCCCAGACATCAGTCTGTAGCAGAAATAAGAAAAGCCCTTAATGAATGCGGCTATGATCCAGTCCCAGGAGAGGATAATATGGTTTTATATTCATTACGTGTAAGAAGGGTGGCCGAGTATCTAGTCACCCTACCGAATATGAAAGAAGACCTAGACAGAATATATCGTTTCATCCGTACAGGGGATGATCCAGAAAGCATTAGCGAGGCCATGTCTCAAAGGAAAGCCGAGACCCAGCTCATGATATTAAAGTTTCTGATCAATTGTCTAATAAGAGAACAAGATTACCCGTCCAAAGATCAAGCCGAAATGAGAACCCTGACAAAGTGGAGTGATAATATAGCCGAGGGTAAGCACAGAACCATCAGTGCTATGGAAAGTATGTACAAGAAAATTCGTAAAGAAATAATAAGGTTACACGATCAACGTAAAGCAGCACAAGTAAGCGAGAAAGAAAGTAACTCTGATACTGAAGAGGTAGAGGACGAGAATCCCGACAGAATAGCGTATGTAGGAAAATCTAGACTTCCAGATCGCCATTTACGCCTAGAACACAAGTCTACTTTCCATCATCCAGCACCAGAACAAGGTTCTCTAGAACAAGTATTCCAAGCTACCGATCACATTCTGAAATCACGAATCGGTTACAGTGAGTTGAGTACCATGCATGAACAAGAACTAGTCCGATCAGCAGTCCGATGGATTACTGATTCTACCACTTTTCCAGACGAAATAGTGGCACAAATGTTTCTGAAAATGCCCCCAGCCGAGCAACGACTGGCGGGTATGTATATGATTCAGCACCTCATTACATTGTATGAGGGTCAGCACTCTGATCCAGGCCCGTTACATGATATCCTGAACGAGTTACTCCAGTATAGATGGAAAGGTTTAGGTACCGATTTAATTAGTGTCGTTCTAGAACAGCGTCACAAATATAGAACGTTTTTGAACCCGCATTTTGTTCATGTCTCACCCCCAGAAAGTAAACCATTTTACATGGAGAGACAGAATCCGTTACGAGAAGTCCACCCAGTTAGAGGAACGGGTGGCGAACTAGAACGAGTGTTTGTTTACACTCCGATTACAAAGATGGAACTCCTAGAGATGAAGAAATTAATTCCCTGTCATGATAAAGATCCAGCAGGGTTCCACCGAGAATTAAAAGACATGCTCCGTATGGGAGAATACACGTATCCAGATATAATTAAAATGTTAAAGGTTCTGCTGCCCGCAGGGGTGTATGAAAAGCTCAAGGAAAAAGAATGGGAGGTGGGAGAGAAAAAGATCGATTGGGCAGTTCTAGAAGCTGAAGATAAGGCACGAGTACCAGGTACCGGTCTTGGAGCGAAATGTAAAGAATTACCGGAATTATTAATACAAGTTTTGCCTAGGTTATTGACAACTAGAAAAGAAGACTGGGATGCAATCTCAGCCTGTAAACAGAAACAAGATGAAGACATTAGTGATTTTTATTCTAGATTTGAGAAATGTTTTAGCATCAACAGTGGCCTCAAGACAAGTAGTGAGTCATACCCTCATCTTTTTGTTACTAAATTAGTCGAGAATTCAAGTCCACAAATTAAAAATCGAGTTTTGAAAGTCGAAAGTACCTGGCAAGCTAATACCCCGTCCCAGATGTTACAGATGCTCCAATACCACCAGAATAGAAGCAGAGAAGAGCAAGAACACGAGAGAAAGCGTATGAAAGACACGAAAATGAAAGTACTAGTTGCACAATCTGTTCCTCAAGACAGTCAGAAGAGGGGTCCAAATCAAGCCAGTCATCCTGCAGCTCCCGTTAAAGGGAACTGCAATTATTGTAAACAGCCAGGTCATTTTATAAACGAGTGTGCAGTTCTGAAACATAACATAGCTACTGGTAAGACTAAAGAAAGACCACGTCCGCCTAGACAAGAACAGGATTACAGATTCCTCAGCCACAGAATGCACCACAGACAGTTACAGCACCGCAGCCCATCGCTGCAACACAGCATGTTACACAGCAGATGTATCAGTATGCACAATCCGAGTATCCAGAGTACCAGCAGTATTCATGAAACAGCCTAGAGAGGGAGGTAGGCTTGCCTCTCATCGAGATACCTGTAGATCAAGAAGGTCCCTATGTTCACAGTCAAGTACTAGGGAAAGATAGAAAGTTTTTGATTGATACAGGGGCAAGTAGGACCACAATTAGCCATGCCGAAGTTCCAGGGGCTCCGCTCTCAGGCTCAAGAAATGTTTCCCTTGGATTTTCAGGAAAACCCATCGTAAATGAAATATCAAAGCCAGTTACTCTAGAAGTAGGTCCATTGTCCCGTACTACTGACCTGTTACTTACTAAGTCATGTCCAGAGAATTTATTAGGCATTAAAACACTGAAAGAATTAGGTGCAGTTATATGCTGTTCCCCAGAGGGAATACGTCTGTTCCTACGTGACTTTAAGGGTCACTATGTATTACGAGATTTTGATCCCAGATTGTCTAATGTTCCGCAGCATTTATGGGCGCAAGGTCCAACTGATGTAGGTTACATGCAAATCACACCCCATCGTGTGACTCTCAAGCCAGGTGTAGTGTTACCACGAATCAGACAGTACAGATTGCCACCTGAGGCTGTAGCAGCCTTATCCAAAATTATTGACGAGCTCATCGCTCAAGGAGTAGTTGTAGAAACTGACTCCAATGTATGGAATTCTCCGATCATTCCAGTCATGAAACGTACTGATCCAAATGCACCCCCAGTATATCGATTAGTGATTGACCTACGAGAACTTAATAAATGTATTATTCCCCAGTATCCAGTTGTCCCAGATATCTCTTCCCTGTTGACAGCCATTGATTCCGAAGCCTCATTTTTCACTGTCATAGACCTCAAGAACGCGTTTTTCAGTGTTCCCATTCATCCAGACAGCCAGTTTCTTTTCGGATTCTGTTTAAATGGAAGAAGCTATATGTTCACACTAGCTCCTCAAGGTTTCACAGAAAGTCCTAGTATTTACAGTCAAGCACTCAAGAGACAACTAGACAACATTCACATGCCAACTGACACTGCCCTGCTCCAGTATGTCGATGATCTACTGATCACAGCCCGTTCTGAACGTGCTTGCGAGCGAGCATCCCTTACAGTCTTGTATTTCCTAGCCGAGATGGGGCACAAGGTGTCCCCTTCTAAGCTTCAATTCTGTGTCCAGCAAGTGGTCTACTTGGGACACTTACTGTCCAAGAGGGGTAGGCAGTTGACACCAGACCGTATCCAGTTAATAGCGAGTCTTCCTCAGCCCAAGACCCAGAAGGAGGTACGTGCTTTTATCGGCCTCACTTCTTATTGCCGACAATGGATTCCTCAGTATGCATTCCTAGCCAAGCCACTGATACAGTTAACGACACAGGAGGCAGCCGTATCGACTGTCCTCCCTTGGACATCTGAACATACACTCAGTTTCAATGAGTTAAAGAAAGCTTTATGCCAAGCTCCAGTTCTAGCTACACCAAACTACAGTAAGCCTTTTACACTTTTCGTCACAGAACGCGAAGGTACAGCATTATCTGTTCTCACACAAGATCAAGCAGGACAATACAAGCCATGTGCTTATTTTTCGAGCACATTAGATCCTGTAGCCCAGGCTCTGCCTGCGTGCCTCAAGTCAGTTGCAGCCACAGCACTAGCTATCAGACAAAGTGATTCCATAGTCTTAGGACACTCCCTGACAGTACAAGTTCCACACTCCGTGGAAGTTCTTTTAAACCGAACACAGACTCAGCACTTGACAATTGCACGTTTAACAGGTTATGAATTGACACTGTTCCAGCCACACATAGAAATCAGACGCTGCAACGTTTTAAATCCTGCTACATTGTTACCATCAGTTACTTCGAATTCTGCCACACATGACTGTGTGGAAGTAGTTAACATTACGACAAAGCCAAGACAAGATCTGACAGATATTCCGTTACCAGATCCCGACCTGACACTTTATGTGGATGGTTCATGTATGAGAACAAGTACAGGAGAACTAGTCGCCGCGTATGCAGTGACTACCGACACCGAAGTTATTAAAACACACCGTATTGACACCCTGTCCGCTCAAGCAGCAGAGCTAGTTGCTCTGACACAAGCCTGCATACACGCTAAGAACCTGAAAGTTAATGTTTACACAGATTCACGCTACGCATTTGGAGTCGTACACGACTTTGGAGTGCTCTGGCAGGAGAGAGGTTTCATGACTTCTCATGGAACCAAGATTCAGCATGGTCTCCTTATTCAAGCTCTGTTAGATGCCATACATTTACCGACATCCATTGCTATCATGAAGTGCAAAGCACATACGAAAGTTACTGACATTATTTCCCAGGGTAACGATCTAGCAGATCGCACAGCCAAGCTTACTGTACAGACTCCAGACATTCCAGTTAACATGACACACACTCCAGATCCGACTCCATGTATGACAGTTAAGGACCCTACTCAAGATGTCATAGACATCCAGTTACACGCTACTCCTGAAGAAATCAAGAAATGGTCCGAACAAGGAGGGGTCCAGACAGATCAAGGATGGTTAACAAAGGGTAGAGCCACATGGTTTCTCCCCGACTCTATGGTTCAAGTCATTATCAATACCGCACATAGTCCAGCACATTTAGGAGAAAAAGCTATGTTAGACAGTATCCAGAATATTTGGTTCAACAAGCATTTACGAGCTGCAGCCAAGCAGAAAGTCCGTACCTGTATGATATGTTGTCAGTTTAATCCAGGTAAAAGTGTCCCGGTGGAACAAGGTGGATTCCAGCCTCCTGACCACCCTTTTGAAGTCCTCCAGATGGATTATATTCAGATGGAGCGATGTCGAGGTTTCAAGTATGTCCTTGTAGTTGTATGCGCCTTGTCCAGGTGGACAGAAGCATATCCAGTCCCAGATTACACAGCCGCGACCACTGCCAAGCAGTTGGTTCGTGAGTTCTTCCCCCGTTATGGACTCCCTAGGGTCGTATATTCTGATAACGGCCAGCCATTCTCATCAGAGTTAATGAAACACGTTTCCCTATTGTTAGGGTACCAGTGGAAGTTCCATTGTGTACGCCATCCTGAAGCAGCCGGTCTCGTAGAGAGACATAACCAGACCCTGAAAATTCGCATCGCTAAAATTTGTAAAGAGAAAGGTGTGGACTGGCTAGTAGCTCTGCCAGTCGCCCTGTTTTATATGCGCATGGTCGCACATTCCAGATCAGGTCTGTCCCCGTATGAGGTCGTTTTCGGCCGCCCCCCTAACATGTGGGGTACTCCTAGACCCCGAAGTATTACCGATGTTTCAAGTAATATGCTGACAGATTACCTAGCTTCCTTGATGTCTGCCCTCAACTCTTGTCGTTCACAGGTTGCCGCCGCATTTCCAGACAATACCGAGGTGGCACCGCATGAAATCGTTCCAGGATCCATGGTCCTTGTCCGGAATTTTGACCGCTCAAGTCCGCTGGAGCCACGCTGGAAGGAGCCCCGACAGGTCCTCCTCGCCACCCGTACAGCCGTGAAGTTGGAGGGTCGCAAAGGCTGGGTGCACCTTTCACATATAAAGAAGTTTTATGGACTGAAACCCGTCTCAAAGAACATTTCCCAGGATTTGAAGGATTGCCAAAATATTGTTCTCAAGGACTGTCCCGCAAAAGACATTGCTACAAACCCTCCCCTGTTAGAGAAAACTCCGCAGCAGGAGTATAAGTTGAAACTTCGGTCTAGTAAAATAAGTCAGTCAGTTTGATTGTCTAAGTCCTCCCCTAGGTGAAACGGTTAGACTGTTTCTGACATGTATAAAATAGACCCCCATAGTGAGAGAGTTAGTCAAAACTCAATCCGATGTATCGTTTTTCTATGTTTCATATTATTTCTCAGCATTATGATTTCCTGCACCAGTTATGCATTTTACCTGTGTTTCCCAGTTTCTCATGTAAATACGTCTTCTAATGCTACAGTAGAGCACACGTTTAGTGATCTACCTCCTCATGAACTCTCTTACCGCCTCGCTATGCGAAATAATACTTTCATCCGCATGTTACATTATTCACACCAAACCAGCAATGCCACTAATTGTTGGGTGTGTGGTCGACTTCCCCCTTTCCAGACACCGAAGGGAGTTCTGCCACTTTTTCCTTATCCGTTTTCACATAATGGTTCGTGTGGAGCATGGTCCACGTTAACGTTATCCTCAACAGATATGTCTATTCTTAACAGTACGTGTTTTCCAGACAAGCAAGGTCTCCCCCACAGAACCGGGTTAGATCTAGAAAATGAAGTGTACAATTTAGGTAATTATTCTTCGAATTTCATGGTCCTGAATGTTCAGTCTGATTCCACTCCAGATTTACCTGCAATTTCAGTACTACCAGTCAAGGGCGAATTATGTGTCCGAAATAATGGTTCCGTACATGTAGGACATAGTGATTGTACTACTATTGTCAAGTATAGTGACAGTAGGAAATCTATTTTCAAAGCTTCACGTCATTCTTATTTTATTTGTGGTCAGACCGCATATGTTCGTCTGCCCCTCGATTGGGAGGGAACCTGTTACATTGCCTTCCTACTGCCACCTGTTTTTCTAGCCCCACCCGACTACCATAGGAATTCCCACCTAGTACATACTAGACACAAGAGAAACCTCCCGATTGTCGATTATACTGAAACTGCTCTAGAACAATATATAGATATCAATAAAGGTGTCTTCCCTTATTTAGGTACAGTTGTGAATAGTAAACTGATACGTAGATTAACCAGAACCCTCGAAGCAGTAGTAATTGAGACTACTTCTGCTCTAAGTAATTTAACCGAAGAACAATCCTTTATGAGAATTGTCGTGCTCCAAAATCGTCTCGTCCTTGACGTCATACTGGCCGATAGGGGCGGGGCCTGTAGAGTCATCGGATCCAGTTGCTGCATTTTCATTCCAAATAACGCGCCGTCTGTCTATTCAGCTATAACCAGACTTCATAAAATTGCCCATCTGTTACACCAAAATCCAGGCACCTGGACTTGGTCCGGTTGGTTCTGGAATATAATTTCCGCCTGGGGATGGAAAGTCTTGTCCTTTCTAGGTATTGCAGTAGCGATCATATTCAGCTGCTGCCTCTGTATACAATGTGGCCCTGCGATTTGCGGCATTTGTGCTACCTCTTGTATTCCTAGTCCTAAGCCCCGTTCTAAATCCCGTTCCAAGACAATTCGAGACGAGCAAATGATACTGTATGAAATGATAGATGGTATCATGAATATTGATGTTTCCTGAAGGAAACGTAGTGACAAGGAGGGAATGTGGAAAAGTAAATTTTGCTATGTTCTGTGTCCCTACGCGTCCTCCATCATATGTTATCTGTGCATGATTAATATGCATATGTTATTCCCCATGTTTGATTAAAGACGCAATTATAGTTGTGTCCACCTCTAGTATGCCAGTTTCCAGTTCTCGTGAATAATACGAATATCAGGCCTATGTAAAGCTACGTTGCCACGTTTCTCAGTGTGCACGTTAATGCATTGTAAAGTCCCCGTTTCTAGGCCTCAAAAGGGCCTGGACACCAGATTCAGCTCCTGTCTCCTGAAGCCTCGCTGAGGAGCGATACAGCCCCCACCTGTATCCTCGACCCTTCACTTACTTCCTGCCTCGCAGTGCCCGGCTCAGCTTGGCCCTGCCTCTGAGTCTGCCAAGAGTATGTTATGATTCCAGATTATCAGTTCAGTCCTCCTCCTCTGCATTCCTAAGCTACTGAATCGCATCAATAGTTACCGTCATAGTCTAGCCTTTACGGCCCCATGTTAGAGAAATACTGTATTAATGGTCATTTAATATTCTTCATCACGCACTACATGTAGAATAATGCATGGTCCAGTCTTAGTGTCTGTTAGCCTTTCCCCTCCTGACTTCTAGTTTATATCAACATGTTCTCTAAACATCAGATACTAGATACTGTTTAGGTACATGTCGCCCTGACTCTCCAGACTTCAGTCTCTGCTCCTAGCACAGAGTTCATAGCCCCCAGCTTCTCCTAGTGATACGTCATTGCCAGTTTGCGCGCACCATCAGGTTAGAGGTCCCGGCTCCTTAGGTAGCCCCCTCCATGGTTTCCGCCCCATTCATGACATATTCTGTTACGTTTGCATCACATGTCTGTGTATACGCCCTGTTACACCTCTTTTCACCCTTATCTTTCGCGACTGCTACGCGTCACGCCTATTGCTCCACCCACTGCTACGCCTATTGCAATGTAATGCTATGTGTTTGCGTTATGTATATATGCTCATGTACTGTTATTAAAAGTTAGCCGTCATTCCCGATCCTGTCCCCGGCAGCTGCCATCCTATTCCCGTGCAGGTCGTCCTGTTCCTGTCCTTATGCTGTATTAAACCTGCAAAACTCCTACTACCTCGAATCTTGACTCTTATTTATTGAGCTATCTGTTATTCATTTATGCATTCAAAAATAGGGTATTATTTATTTATTTACCACAAGTGAGACACTTATGCAGCTAGTTCCAGACCCACTAAGATACTTACACACCCATTTAGACCATGACACCTTACTCACTCACATGCCCACTAAGGCTACAGGTTACAGTTAGGAAATAAAACCTTAGAAAATCACTAACAAATACAAAGGTTACAGGGATGTCGTAGGTAGCAAATAACATTTTTTTTAAACCTTTCAAAATTTACTGAAGAAAAAAATAGTTACAGGGATGTTATAGTTAGGTTCAGATTTCACTTGAACAAAACCATAGAAATTCAGCAGTTATAGTTACCTCACATATGACATCACTCATGACATGTTCAGTGGCATCACTGATGATATTTCAAATGATCTCACTGATGACATCACTGTTTACATCCTCTCACACACCCACTCAAACCCCAATACAAACTCTCATTCACCCATACCCACACAGCTACTCACATGCCCATTCATAGTCCTATACATGACTGACACCCACACTCCACTTACTCATACAGCCACTCACACCACATACCCACAAATCGCTCACGCACCTACTCACAGACCCATACAGTGCTTCACATATCCACTCACACACTGGCTCTGCCACTCACACAACCAATCACCCATACAGCCACTCATGTCCCCATATAACTACTAACAGAGCAACTTACTCACCCATACACTAAATCACACATCCATTTACTCATCCACAAGCCACTTACATACTCATTCACATATTGATGCAAGCACTCACATGCCCACTCACTTACCTTTACAGCCAGTCACAAATGTGATTACTGCGCAAACCAGCCACCCATACACCCACTCACTTATCCATACATCAACTCAAACAGCGACTCACTTACCCATACATTTACTTACACACCCAGTCACTCACCCATAGAGCCATTCACACAGCCACTCACCCACCCATACAGCAAATCACATGCACACCCACTCACCCATAGAGCCACTTACACAGCCATTCAACCATCCATCGAACATCTCTCACACACACTCGACTACCCATACAGCCACTCAGACACCTACTCACTCACCAATACAGCCACTCACACAGTCACTCACTCACCCACACAGCTAATCACACACCCATATATTCACCCATACAAGCAATCATACCCATACAACCACTCAGACACCCACTACCACCCTGATACAGACAATCAGAGTGCCACTCAGACAAAGATTACAGGGACGTTATAGTTAGACTCTCATATATAAATTCATGGAAATTCAGCAGTTATAGATACCTGAGCTAACTGTAACTTACACCCCTGCAATGCACAGGTTATGACCTCACATATTACACCACTCATGACATGGTCATTGACATCTCTGATGAAATCGCTGATAATATCTCAAAATATATTACTGACGACATCACCGATGACATCATCAAGTGAGGGTGTTTCGTAAACATTTCTGAAACTTAAAGATATATACTATGCTACTGCATAAGTTAAATTACTATTCTTTCTGTACTCCTAATGAGTGCTACTATTTCTAATATATGTAATCCGAAAGGCTTTGTGCCTGTCTGCATCAGTGTGTGAAGGGGTGTCTGAGTGCCTGTATGGGTGTGTGAGTGGGTGTGTTAGTAGCTGTATAGATTTGTCAGTGAGTATGTGAGCGGCTGGATGGGTCTTTGAATGTGTTTGTGGGTGGTTTACTGGGTGTGTGAGTGGTTGTCTGGGTGTAGAATGGGCATGTGGGTGGCATATTGCTATGTGAGTGGCTGTTTTGGTGAGTGAGTGGCTGTGAGAGTGAGTGACTGTGTGTATAAGTGGATGCATGCGTGAGTGAGTAGCTATTTGAGTGGGAGTATGGGAAAGTGACTGGGTGTGTGAGAGGCTGTATTGCACAGTGTCTGTGTGAGTGGCTGTATGAGTGAGTGAGTGGACTTGTGAGTGGTTCTATGGATGTGTGAATGCATATGGAAGTGGTTGTGGAAGTGGAGAAGCGTGGCTCAGTGGTTAGAGGCGGCAGACCCGGAAGCTGAGATCAGCCGTGGACCAGGGTTCGATTCCCCGCCTCGGCGGGTCTCGGGCTCAAAAATTCCACAGACTTGACAATTCTCGCTCCGGTGCCTACTCGACTCACGGGGTCACACTCTGCGACTCTGGGCAATAGCTTGCTTAATCTCCACTTCGGCCCCTCGCGGCGGGATGCCTGGCTTTCACCTTGTGAATACCCTGCCGGGGTATCTCACAGGGGAATACCAGGACGGGTTCCCTAAGCAAGCGCCTTGAGACCCCTGGGTGATTCGTGCGCTATATAAATCGAAATACATTTGTGGGGGTGTGAGTGTGAGTGTCTGTATAGGTGAATGCGTGAGTGTGTGAGTAGCTGTATGGGTGAGTGAATAGCTGTATGGGTCAGTAGCTGGTTGAGTAGGTGTATGGGTAAGTGAGTGGCTGTGTGAGCAGCTGCATGGGTGAGTGATTGGGTGTGTGAGTGGCTCTATGGATGCATGACTGGCTATGTGAGTGGTTGTGTGGGTCTGAGTAGGTGTATGAGAGGTATGAGTAGTTTTGTGGATGATGTAATCAGTGATGTCTTTTGAGATATTATCAGTGATGTCATCAGTGATGTCACTGACCATGTCATAAGTCATGTAATATGTGTGGTCATAAGCAGTGCATTTGGGGTAAGTTATAGGCAGCTCAGGTAACTATAACTGATGAATTCTATAGTTGGGTGCATGTGAAATCTGAGCCTAACTATAACATCCCTGTAGCCTTCGGCTTTTTCAGTGAGTGTGTCTGTATAATATATATATATATATATATATTACCTACTGGCGGTCGCCAGTAGGTATATATAGTTAGGATTGATTTCCATAGGGAAATCGCAACATTCTATTGGGAATAACTTTGGCGCCGGTTGAGGAATCTGCCTGAATTTTTCAGCAACTTTGCCTCGCTGAATGGATTTTCACCAAACTTGGCAAAATTGTAGGGACCGGTACCCCGATGTGCCTTTGCTATGTCTCAAGATATATGCTCCAGTGGTTTTTACGAAAATTAACTTTGAAAAAATATATATTGGGCTACATTGGGCTATATATGTTAGAGCCCAAATGTAGCCCAATGTAGCCCAATGTAGCCCAATGTAGCCCAAAGATGGCCACCAGAGACAAAAAAAAACAAATGTAGCCCAAATATCAGCCAGATGTAGCCCAACTATAGCCCAATGACAGAATGTCCCAGAGTAACTAGAGCGCTAACAGTCTTACTTATGACAAAAGTATGGCACACCTGAAGTCATCTTGATTTGAATAAAGTGTTAACACTTAAAACATTTAATTTGCAAAGGAACAAAATGAGGGGGTTCATTTTGCCATAGAAATTATGATTAGTACTGAAAAAACCATAGGTTTCAGGCCTTATATAGTTAGGAATTAGCATTTAAAATACCTTGCAAAATTTTTTTTTCCGTTTTTCGCGGGGGGAGCGCCCGCTACGCGCACCGGGGAGCGTACCGGGGAGCGTACCATGGGGAAAAATAGTGAAAAAAATTATATAATCATAATAATAAATATTAAAATAATCATTTTGAGTGATTACAGGTAGGGTAGCTCTGAAAAGAGCTTTTGGTTCTGTGGCTGTTTTAGGTACCTACAAGTACGTCCCACACACACCCACATGCACACAACCCCACACCTCCACACCCACACACTCCCCACACACACCTCACACACGCACACCTCCACCCACACCCAAACACCCCACACCCCCACACCGACACCTTACACATCCACACCCACACCCACACATCCCACACACACTCACTCACACACACACCTCACCCCCCCAACACACACACACGCACACACAGATACCTCACAGACACACCTCACACATCCCACACACACACCTCCCCCCCCCACACACACACACGCACACCTCACAGACACACCCACACATCCCACACATACACACACATCCTACACACATACCCCCCACACCCATACACACCCCACACACACCTCACACCCCCACACCCCCACCTACACCCAAACACCCCACACACCCACACCCACACACACACCTTACCCATCCACATCCCCACCCACACCCACATACCCCACACACCTACACACACCTATACACCTAACCCCCCCTCAGACACACACACACACACCTCACAGACACCCCTACATATCCCCCACATATACCTCACCCCTTCCCCACACACACACACACACCTCTGACACACACCTCACACACACACACACACACACACCACATACACCTCACACACACACACACCCACACACACTCCTCTCACACACACACCCACACACCACCCCACACACACACCCACACACACACCCCACACACACACCCACACATCCTACACACACACACACCCCACACACATACCCCTCCAACACACACCCCACACCCACCCCCCCTCACACACACACCACACACACACTCATTATTTTTTTTATTTTTTTGAGGGGGTGTCCCACACACATACCCCGACACACACACACCCCACCCCCCCCACACACCCTCCACCATACCTCATACACCCACAACCAAACACCCCACACACCCACACCCACACACACACCATACACCCCCACATCCCCACCTACACCCACACACCCCACACACCCCTACCCACACACACCTCACTCCCCCCACACACACACCTCACAGACACACTCCACACATCCCCCACACACACCTCACCCCCCCACACACACACACCTCTGACACATACCCCCCCACACACACACACCCCACACACACACCTCACACACACACACACCCACACCCACACATTCCTCACCCCCACACACACACACCCACACACACACACACCCACACACACACACACCCACACATCCTACACACACACACCCCACACACATACCCCCCAAACACCCCCCACCCCCACCCCCCCACACACACACACCACTCACACACACACTCATTATTATTATTTTTTTTGGAGGGGGTGCGGGCCCCGGTACACGTATCGGTACACATACCGGTACGCGTACCCTGGAGAAAAAAAGAAAGGACAGAGTTTTTTAAAAATGTAGCAATTTTATATAAATTGGAGGTAGTTCTGAAAAGAACAGTTTTTTTATTCTTATTGTTGTTTTATATTTTTTATTGTTTTTTTGTACCCCGCGACTTTAAAAAAAAAAAATTATTATATATTTTGCCTTGGGGGTCCTTGTGGGACCCCCTGAGCAGGCCTAGGGGGTAAGGGTGTTTCTACTCTGGCCCCTTTGCGAGTTTCACACCTTTGTTTCACTGCTTTCTTGTGCCTTGGTTCGAACAAGGCACAAGATGGCTGCCAGGGACACCCAGTATGCAAGGGGAATTAGTTCCCCCTCTTCAAACATGCACGGGGGCTGCATTGCAGAGAGGTGTAAAAAAGGCTGTGGCCTCATTACACCTCTATGCAATGCAGCCATCTGGCGCATACTGGAGGCTCCTGGTGGGCTAGTTGGCCCCCAGGGACCCCCATTATGCAAGGGGAATTAGTTCCCCCTCTGCAAACGCGCCAGGCGGCTGCGTTGCAGAGAGGTGTAACAAGGGGCATAGCCTCATTACACCTCTACAATGCAGCCCCCTGGCGCATACTGGAGGTTCCAGGTGGGCTAGTTGGCCCCCAGGGGCCCCCAGTATGCAGGGGGAATGAGTTCCCCCTCTTCAAACATGCACGGGGGCTGCGTTGCAGAGAGGTGTAAAAAGGGCCATGGCTTAATTACACCTCTCTGCAATGCAGTCCCCTGGTGCATACTGGAGATTCCTGGTGGGCTTTCGGGTCTTATATAGTTAGGAATTAGCATTAAAAAAAACTTTGAAATTCACTGAAAAAAACATAGGTTTCAGGCCTTATATAGTTAGAAATTAGCATTTAAAAAACCTTTGAAATTCACTGAAAAAACCATAGGTTTCAGGTCTTATGTAGTTAGGAATTAGCATTTAAAAAACCTTTGAAATTCACTGAAAAAAACATAGGTTTCAGGCCTTATATAGTTAGGAATTAGCATTTAAAAAACCTTTGAAATTCACTGAAAAAACCATAGGTTTCAGGCCTTATATAGTTAGGAATTAGCATTTAAAAAACCTTACAAATTCACTGAAAAAACCATAGGTTTCAGGCCTTATATAGTTAGGAATTAGCATTTAAAAAACCTTGCAAATTCAATGAAAAAACCATAGGTTTCAGGCCTCATATATTTAGGAATTAGCATTTAAAAAAACTTGCAAATTCACTAAAAAAACATAGGTTTCAGGCCTTATATAGTTAGGAATTAGGCACAAGAAAGCAGAAAAACAAACGTGTAGAACACAAAAAGGGGGCAGGGTAGGAACACCATGACCCCTAGGGCTGCTCAGGTGGTCCCACTAGGATATTAATATATTTAAACGTTATCCGCTAATAGAATTAGCATTTAAAAAACCTTTGAAATTCACTGAAAAAACCATAGGTTTCAGGCCTTATATAGTTAGGAATTAGCATTTAAATAACCTTTGAAATTCACTGAAAAAAACATAGGTTTCAGACCTTATATAGTTAGGAATTAGCATTTAAAAAGACCTTTGAAATTCACTGAAAAAACCATAGGTTTCAGGCCTTATATAGTTAGGAATTAGCATTTAAAAAAAACCTTTGAAATTCACTGAAAAAACCATAGGTTTCAGGAGTTATATAGTTAGGAATTAGCTTTTACAAAACCTTTGAAATTCACTAAAAAAACTATAAGTTTTAGTGGTGTTATAGTTAGCTGGACATTTTACTCATACAAAACCATTGAAATTGCTCCTATATAGTTAGTTGTACTAAGTATATATCGCGCACCCGCAATCCACTGCTGATGATGTCACATATTACATCATTCATGACATGGTCAGTGACATCACTGATGACATCTCAAATGACATCACTGAGGACATCACTGATGACATCATCCACGTGACAATCACATACACCTTTTCATACACTATTACAATTTTTCATCACTCTTTGTAAAATACAGAGTATCATATTTTAATCCATTGTCACAGCAATACAAGTATCTAAAAATCCACTCAGTGATTCATACATGTATACACACATCTAATCCCTTACATATGGATTCACTCATACATGCTGTCAATGAACAATAGAACACTATCAAAAATACTTATACATCTATATCGACATTAAACAACAGTACGCATCCTATTCACATATGAAGTCATCCTACTCACTTATGTAAACAATGGATCATACCTACATATTTACTTAGCAAAACACTTATACAAACACCACTTCTTCTATTCATTTAGATAGTAAGTCATACTTAGTGAATTATAAAATCAGTATTACAAGTATACAGTTATCCATACAGTCACTCACACAATCATTGTGTCTTATGTATACTTATTTATATACAACAACTGACACATACACTGCCTTTTATTTTTCTAGTTTGTTGGACCTGTACCTTTGAGAAATATATTTGCTCATCACCACACCCATCAAGAGATTCCCTCACCCAAACTGTTAGAACATGTAGTTTTAACTTCATATATCTACTGAATAAACTATTCACACATCTTTGGACAGTCACACACCCTCCACCGAACCACACACACTTTCCCACTCCCATACAAATACTCAGTTAACTAATCAATAACTAATATAGACTTTCACATAGCTAGTAACCAACTGTAGAATCAGTTTACACAACAACTGACAAAGTGATACAGATATTCACACAGTTTAGTCACTATCCACTATATTTAGTGAGACATTATAAATTGGTCAAGTAAACAGTCAATTACACTGCTACTAAATCCTCCATCCAAATATTTATTTATACATCCACTCATTCTTCAATGCAAATTGCTATATATATAATGCATATTTAAATAACGAAGCAAACCACATTCACTGGATGATGTCGTCATCAGTGATGTCATTTGAGATGTCATCAGTGATGTCACTGACCATGTCATGAATGATGTAATATGTGACATCATCAGCAGTGGATTGCAGGTGCGCGATATATACTTAGTACAACTAACTATATAGGAGCAATTTCAATGGTTTTGTATGAGTAAAATGTCCAGCTAACTATAACACCACTAAAACTTATAGTTTTTTTAGTGAATTTCAAAGGGTTTGTAAAAGCTAATTCCTAACTATATAACTCCTGAAACCTATGGTTTTTTCAGTGAATTTCAAAGGTTTTTTTTAAATGCTAATTCCTAACTATATAAGGCCTGAAACCTATGTTTTTTTCAGTGAATTTCAAAGGTCTTTTTAAATGCTAATTCCTAACTATATAAGGTCTGAAACCTATGTTTTTTTCAGTGAATATATATATATATTCACTGAAAAAAGATTTCACACATGTTATAGTTAGCTGGACATTTCACTCATACAAAACCATTGAAATTCCCCTGTTATAGTTTGTAAATATTTTTTATATATGTATATCTAAAGGTCGATGGAAGAATAAATGGGTAAATAAGTGTCTAAATGGATGGTTTTATTTATAAAATTGATTGTATAACTGACTTATTAAGTGTATCTTAGTGAATACATGTATTAGTGAGTAATGTTTAAATATGTAAATATCTGTATCATTGTCTCACTTTGTGTATAAGTGGCTGCATGGGTTGGTGAGTAGCTACATGAGTATATATAAGGGTTATTAGTTGGTTTTTTGAGTATCAGAATGAGTGTCTGTATGGTTTGGTGGGGGTATTACTTAGTGCTCAGATGCATGAATGACTGACTCACTGTTTGTATGTGTTTTGAAGACAGCATGTGTGCAGGACTGTATAGGTGGATGAGTGTGTGTATGGGTGTGTTAGTGAGTGAATGACTGTCTTAATAGTAGCTTTATGAGTAACTACATATGTTTTCAACTAGTATATGTGAGTATTGATGTATATAATTGAGTATATGTGAGAGTGAGAGATTGTAAGAGTTCCTGTATAAATAAGTATGTGTTTCTATAAGTGATTGTTTAAGAGAGTAAGTATGTGTACGTTTCTGTAGAAGTAAGTGTAGTGGTGTGTGTGTATAGCTGTATATGCAAGTAAATGGATGTTTGATAGTTTATTTGCATGTGTGAGTATGTGTGTGAGTAACTCTATGATTGAGTATTGGTGTGTAACAGGATGTACAGGTGTATGAGTACATATGATGAGTGAGTACTTGTATGAGTGACTATATAGAACTGTTGGTGAATGAGTGGATGTGTTTGTAGATGTTGGAATTGCTGAAAAGGTTGTTGTAACTGGTATTGGTATCTCCATTTTAGTTTCTATTTTTGAATGTGTGTATCAAAGGTTATATTTGGGTGAGCAGAGGTCTGCCACTCTTTCACAAGGATGATGTCATCAGTGATATCATCAGTGATGTCACTGACCATGTCATGTGTGATGTAATATGTGACGTCATCAGCAGTGCATTGCGGGCGCGCGAGTTATAGTTAGCTGAACTAACTATAACGGGGGAATTTCAATGGTTTTGTATGAGTGAAATGTCCAGCTGATTATAACATGTGTGAAACCTATGGTTTTTTCAGTGAATTTCTAAGGTATTTCAAATGCTAATTCCTAACTATAACATGGCTGAAACCTATGTTTTTTTCAGTGAATTTCTAAGGTTTTTTAAATGATAATTTTTAAATGTATTGTTATATTTTTTATACTGATTTACTACATTGTTTTAAGGTATTTATTTTTAGATATTTCATATTTTTAATATAAATGGGAAAAAAATGTTTTTAAAAATATTGAAATTGTAATATTTGTTTTTTTGAATTTTATATATTTTTTGAATTTATAAATATTTTATATAGCAGACAATTATACCCTATGGAAGGAAATTCACGTTACTGGTAAGTACGGTTAAAATTACTTTTCAGGATCAGTACTGGGCTGAAAGATACAGAACTGACGTCTCTCGTGATAACAGGTGAGTAAATCGGAATTCGTAGTTTGGCTGATTTTAGAGGAATATTTTGCTCAACAGTGAAGGAGGGGGGCGGGGCCTGAGGTGACATCTGCAAACACATCCAGTGGCGCATTTCAAGTTGGGGAATTAATTCCTCTTCAATCCTGAGATCCCCTGTGGGCCAACTAGCCCACCAGGTACCTCCAGTATGCGCCAGGGAGCTGCGTTGCAGAAAGGTGTTAAGAGGGGCGTGGCCTTATTACACCTCTCTGCAGCGCAGCCCCTGGCACGTTTCCAGAGGAGGAACTAAGTCCCCTTGAACACTGGGGGTCCCTGGGGGCCAACTAGCCCACCAGGAACCTCCAGTATGCGCCAGGGGGCTGCGTTGCAGAGAGGTGTAAAAAGGGGTGTGGCCTCATTACACCTCTCTGTAGCTTTTCTACATGGGGAGCAGCTAACATGCTCCCCAAACAGCAGTGTCCCAGGGGTGGGAACCCCGGGACACTGCAGGAGCCGGCCCTAGGGGTGGTGGTCCCCAGGGCCACCACAAGGCTCCAGAAGGCCCCCCTCCCAATATTTAAAAGCCCCAGAGGGTGGTGGTCCCCGGGGCTGGGGGTTCCGTATCAGACCCCCCAATTTAAATATGTAGTGCCCCGGGGAGGTGGATGTCCCCGGGGCGTGTGGGGGGCTTGAGCCCCCCACAAAGGCTTTTTTATTCATTTTACAAGCCCCAGGGGGTGGCAGTCCCCGGGACTGCGGGGGGGCCATCAGCCCTCCCGCATTCATCATGTAAAAGCGTGGCGGTCCCTGGGGCTCAGGGGGGCTTAGAGGCCCCCCATTATTATACATTTAAGCCCCGGGGTGTCGCTCCCCGGGGCTTCGGGGGGCCATGTGCCCCCGCTATAATACATACTTTGCCCTGGGGGGTGGCAGTCCCAGGGGCAGTGTGGGGGGAGATTGGGCCCCCCACACTTTATTTTTGGAAAGCCCCCGGGATTTGGCCCCCCCACGGGCTAATTAACATTAAAGCACAGGAGTGTGCGCTTTGTTTTTTTGGGGGGATCGGCAGGGTAAGTGTACCTACGCACATCCCGTGATTTTAAATAATATATATATATATATTTTGGCCTTGGGGATCCTTGTGGGACCCCCAAACCAGGCCTAGGGGGTCACGGTGTTTCTACCCTGCCCGCTTTTCTTATTTTTTTTGCTTCTTTTTCTGTTTTCTTGTACCTCGGTTCTACCGAGGTGCAAGATGGCTGCGTACACTTCCTGGTTTAAAGTGTTGACAGCCAATTAGCATAAAGCTCGTTCTCGGGATAGTAGGCATACCGTACTTCGTCTATGAATATATCTATGATTTTACTTTTGATTTTCTCAGGAACTTCTGCACGGATTTACACCATTTAACAAAAAGCGTAGTCTGCGAACCAGACTCTACCTATTTGCCAAATTTGGTGTAATTCTGTTCAGCAGTTCGGGCTGTAGCCGTGTCTAAAGGTCCCTATTGAAAGGGAAAACACGTTTAGGGATCCCCCTTTTTTCTCGGCCCCTCGCTTGCGAATCATCCTGAAACTTTCAGGGAAGGAGCGGAGCGCCCCATCTTCTTTGAGAATTTCGCGAAGATTCGTGAAGCGGCGCCAACGTTATTCCAAATAGAACGTTGCGGATTTCCTGTGGAAACTAGGTCCTAACTATAACTACCTACTGGCGACCGCCAGTAGGTAATATATTCATTGTAATACATTTAAAATAGTGAAAAATGTATATAATGTAAGAGAATTTTGTTTCTCATTGTGTTACTGTCCTAGTTAGGCCCATGAAGGAACACTGCCATTTTCCAGCAAGTACAAATTTCTTACATTGCCTTTCCCTTTGACACAATACCCTTTTACATACCTTTGCGTGCGTGACAGTACTGGATCAGTTAATTTGAAACTACTTCGCTTACAGATTCCGCTTTGCGAAACTATTATCACAAATCTTTCCCTTACACACAATACCCTTTTACACACATTTGCATGCGTGACAGTACTGGATTAGTTAATTTGAAACTACTTCGCTTATAGATTCCGCTTTGCGAACCTATTATCACAAATCCTTGAACACCATGTACAAGGCCTCAACACGCATTGTGCAAACATAAGCAATACGGCTAGCTATAACCATAACAATGCTGGCTTGCCCAGGACACACAAGGATGATTCTCATTATAAAATAAAGAAGCATTTCCGGGTTTAGAAACGGTGTAGGTCGACATGTTTCAGCCCTCAATCGCCGGTTGGTCATGTGGGCTTTCTTCAGGACCAGGAAGTGTAGTGTGTGATTAAGTGAAAGATACTACTAAGGATTGTTTAGTGTATCTGTGAATTGGAACGGCTATGAATGCGGTTCCTAAGGTCCTAGGGTACCTGTGAAGAGAAATAATCAAAAGGGAAGGGCTTTTAGGCTATTAATTCTTACGAACATCCTAGGGACATTTAAAAGTAAAAACTTCTAACTCTACTCCCAATGTCTCAGATAGGGTCAACTCTCTCATAATTGGCAAACAACTGGTTCCGTATGTCTAGAACATCTGCTTGCGATGTGGTATCTGTTTCTGTGCATTGTATGTATGGTCTGAACCCATTTTGCTTTGTTCAGTTGGTCTCTAGTTTTCAGGTACATTTCGATAATCATTGACAAGATGTTATTACTCATCACCTTTAAATCTGCTAGCGAAGGCGCATTTCATATACCTTCGCTAGTATTCATTCAGAGCATTGCGTTCTTATCATTCATACCACTGAAGGCGCATTTCAATTCTCATGGTTTAGAGCAATTGTATTCAGACTCAGCGTTACGTGGGGTTGGCAGGGAGACGTGTTTGGAGCATTCTCATACATTCGAAGGCGCATTTCATGTACCTTCTGTGACATTCATTCAAAATGTGCATACATGTATTCCAAAACCGATGGAGGCGCATTTCATATACCTTCTCATGCGGTTTGGAAAGCATACAGACTGGCTCAGTATTAAATGAAGATTACCAGAGGTTCGAGGTTCGGGGGGTGATTACGTGAAACTTCTAGGGTGAGTCGTTCACTCGTTCAATGCAGTCATGCTCTGTACGAACAGTTACTGGATACATTCAAATCACATACCTTCGATAGGTTTTCATTTAAAACCTCATCAGGATCCAAGTGGGTCAGCGGGGCCTGCTATGGGAACAGGTTGTATTTTAGTTTACATCACACAATTTGTAATACGTTACGGTTTTGTAGCCGTCGAGTCGTCTGCTACCTGCGGTTCCTCCGTAATCAAACTTGTTCTGACTCTGCCACTGATGGTCCCGGAAACAGAGTTGTTTCCTGGTTCGTGTATTTGTGCATGAATGGCAGTATGGAAAGACTTGTAAAGTCGCCCTTAGTCTTTCTTCGCAAATTTTATGTCGTGTATTTACAATATCACAGTGGTCACGGTTTATGGGATTTTTCGTGAATTATCATGATTTTTTCTATGTTCAAAGCAACTTCGTTGCTGTGTACAAAAAACAAAACAAAAATCATATGGTACTGCCCTTAGTCTTTCTTCTGATGTCACTCAAAAAATTATCGTGTGTTTTCACTATCGCAGTGTTCTTGGTTAAAAAGGTTTTGTAAATTGCCACAAATCATCCTTTCTGTCTTTGAAGAAATTCTTTGGCATCAAAGTGGTTCTTAGGACCATTCCTCATTATTATTATTATGGAACTTTGATAGGTAATGGGTGGCCCTTTGATTTTCATTTAGGGTGGCACGGTGCTTCCTGGTTATTTATAAATGCTCCCCCATGGAATATTGTCGTTCAGTCCTTCCCGGTCAGTACCCAATCTGTGTATCCATCTTTGTTCCTTTTCAAAAAGGATCCTTTCCGCATTGTGGTCTTTATTTGGTAATGTTTCTAGAACAACCCATTTTAGATCATTCATTGTGTGCCCTGCTTCTAGGTAATGGGTAGACATCTTGGTAGTGATCTTTTTACATTTGATGTTATTTTTATGTTCACACATTCGTTGTTTTATTTTTCTGCAAGTCATGCCAATATAGAGTTTCTTACATGGACATGTGATCATATAGATCACATGACTTGTATTGCAGTTGGTGTGGTTCAACAGTTTCCATCTGAAGTGTGGCAACAGTAGTATTTCTTTTGTGACTTTAGTCAGAGGACACACAGAGCAAGAACCACAGGGGTAATGTCCCATAACTGGGCGCATGTCCCATGGTGAATTCGTGATGGGTGGATGTTTCTTGGGGGGAGGTCTGGTATGGACCAACATATCCTTCAGATTCCTAGTTCTCTTATTAGCAAACCTCGAAGTTGCTTTGAACATAGAAAAAATCATGATAATTCACGAAAAAGCATAAAATCCCATAAACCATGACCACTGTGATATTGTAAGTACACGACGTAAAATTTGCGAAGAAAGACTAAGGGCGACTTTACAAGTCTTTCCACACTGCCATTCATGCACAAATACACGAACCAGGAAACAACTCTGTTTCCGGGACCATCAGTGGCAGAGTCAGAACAAGTTTGATTACGGAGGAACCGCAGGTAGCAGACGACTCGACGGCTACAAAACCGTAACGTATTACAAATTGTGTGATGTAAACTAAAATACAACCTGTTCCCATAGCAGGCCCCGCTGACCCACTTGGATCCTGATGAGGTTTTAAATGAAAACCTATCGAAGGTATGTGATTTGAATGTATCCAGTAACTGTTTGTACAGAGCATGACTGCATTGAACGAGTGAACGACTCACCCTAGAAGTTTCACGTAATCACCCCCCGAACCTCGAACCTCTGGTAATCTTCATTCAATACTGAGCCAGTCTGTATGCTTTCCAAACCGCATGAGAAGGTATATAAAATGCGCCTCCATCGGTTTTGGGATACATGTATGCACATTTTGAATGAATGTCATAGAAGGTATATGAAATGCGCCTTCGAATGTATGAGAATGCTCCAAACACGTCTCCCTGCCAACCCCACGTAACGCTGAGTCTGAATACAATTGCTCTAAACGATGAGAATTGAAATGCGCCTTCAGTGGTATGAATGATAAGAACGCAATGCTCTGAATGAATACTAGCGAAGGTATATGAAATGCGCCTTCGCTAGCAGATTTAAAGGTGATGAGTAATAACATCTTGTCAATGATTATCGAAATGTACCTGAAAACTAGAGACCAACTGAACAAAGCAAAATGGGTTCAGACCATACATACAATGCACAGAAACAGATACCACATCGCAAGCAGATGTTCTAGACATACGGAACCAGTTGTTTGCCAATTATGAGAGAGTTGACCCTATCTGAGACATAGGGAGTAGAGTTAGAAGTTTTTACTTTTAAATGTCCCTAGGATGTTCGTAAGAATTAATAGCCTAAAAGCCCTACCCTTTTGATTATTTCTCTTCACAGGTGCCCTAGGACCTTAGGAACCACATTCATAGCCGTTCCAATTCACAGATACACTAAACAATCCTTAGTAGTATCTTTCACTTAATCACACACTACACTTCCTGGTCCTGAAGAAAGCCCACCTGACCAACCGGCGATTGAGGGCTGAAACATGTCGACCTACACCGTTTCTGTAGAGTGACTGAGTCATAATAACTCCAAGTCACCCACATAGCTTTTAATGCCTCTAAAAACCAGAAAGAATAAATAACAGTATCTGGACTATAGAGACTTTTAATTTTCCTTCACGAATTCACGAGCACCATTACTGGTCACTACTGTATTAACAAAAGGGTATTTCCTCCTGGTGGAGGCTGCATAACCACTAACCCGATGATTGTGCAAACACGTGTGAGGGAAAGCGGAGAACCAAGATATACCGCTTAACGTTACCAACATTCAACACGTGAATGAGGGTTTTTTATTGGGACTTGAAAGAACCGTTTCGGCATACCCGGAGTTATGCAGGACAAGTGATCCTTCTCCTTTGATTAGATTATACTTGAATATAGGGAACTGAAGGATCACGGATTCCTTCCTCCCCCCCCCCTTGATTAGGAGTACCACTATATTGTGTCAGTGATCAATTTAGCCATGGACACATCCCCAACACAGATGCTTCAATGTTTTAGTTTAAATGTAAACTGTAAAATTCGTTCTTTTTCAAAGCTAACAAGGATATGCTGTTACTCTTTGAGGTGTGTGGGTACATTTAAAGATGTATGTGTGTGTTGCTGTAGAGATTTGTGTTAAATTATATATTTCTCCAAACACATTCCTTTACATTATTTTCATACACATTGCTTTATGTCCAGGTGCACATGCAATGACATAGAAGTAAAAGGCAAGTGCAAAATGTTTCTATATACAATTCTGGTGAGATGAGTGCTTAGAAAAGTTGGGGTGTGTTGTGTGAAGATGGGCCAAAGAGTGGCTGGTCATTTTTTTATTGTGGGGGTGATGCCCAGGCCCAAGGGAGCACAATATTGTACTCACATTAGATTGAGATTTGGTTGTGAAATGGAAGCAGCTGTGGGTGTGGCGGTGCAAGTGGTTTGTTTGTAAAGATGGTAGGAGGTGTGCGCCTTGCAATTTGGTGTTGATTCCCAGCTATTTTAGGCACTTTATGTGGCCTTGCAGCTTGACACAGGCACCTGTGTGATATGGCCTATATCATAACCATGCCCCATGCTTGATAAACAGAGGTGTTCTTGGTGCAACGTCATGAAGTCATGTAGAAAACTATCAATGTCTCCAAGTCAGGAGTCAGTTTCTCACTCAACCTTGGGATCTGTTCCTGAAGTGGAAATTCCAATGCTGGACAGGGATATTCTCATTTGATTAAATACAGTAGACAGAGCAATGGGGATGTTTAATTTATCATGTCATTTAAAGGAGAGGGAAAGGTGTGCTGCTGAGCTGCATCTCAGTGGGCCAGGAAGCAAACCTTGTGCATCAGACTCAGAATCCTGCAGGGTGCTGAGGAGGCCTGTGCATGTGTGAGACAATTGCTGTTTTCACCTTCAAGTTAGAAATACAAAGGCTGCTGGCTTCTCTGACCCAGTGTGTGCCATTTTGAATTCTCCCATGCAAAGTCAACCTGCATCCAGTGCAGATCATCCAATATTGAAAGAGATTTCCCATTTCAATTTGCCCCTCAAAGAAGGTCTCAGAAATAATCCATAAGCTTCTTGCTAACTGAGGACGTGCTATCCACCCAACTCAAAAATTGTTTGAAGTTTTACCAACTTTTCGATTGCTGTGCTGCTCTAAGTTCTATTTTGGATTCCTGCCTAAAGGCTATGGCAAGGACGTATATTGTCACTATTGGTATTTTCTCATATTGCTGCTGTTCCAAAAGCTTTCACTTGAGAATGGTGTCTAAAACAACAATTTGACCAAGTGAACGAGGAGATATCCACAGCCTGTATTATGGAGATAGTACAGTTATTTTTTACTTATTTCCCACTGGATTCCAATGTGTGCTAGATTCATTTGCTGAATACTTTAGAGACCATTATTTAAAGATCATTTAAAAATTGTTGTGAGTCCCCTATAGGGTCCGCTGTAGTTCTCCCCTATATTAGCCTAACTGCACACGTTGTAGGCCGCTTTTGCTTTGTACATGTTACAAAGTACCATGTTTGTTTTTAGGCCACACAATTATTTTAGTAATAGGCAGCACATGTTTTGTAATACAGCTCCTCTGCTGGGATTCAGCCTGAATATTTTGTACAAGGTCAAACAACACTTTGCCCTGTTTCTCTCTGAGGTCAGCCACTAACACCTAGAAATAATAGAGAGATTCAGCTGCTGTTTGTTAGCATGGCGTTTATTATCATACTAGCAGCCCGTCCCGACGTTGTCAGGGAGCAAAAGGCTGCTTCAGGGCCCCCGCCCGCCCCGCAGAAGAGTTGTCTGTGCAAGTCCTGGCCCTGTTCAACTGATTTGGCCCACATGTGCTATTTTTTTAATTCGTATGTATTGTTTTCCGCGTTTTATGTTGTCCGCAAGATGTGAGGAAAGTGTTGTGTCACCTGTTTAATGTTTTTTTTCTTTCGAAGACTCTATCCTTGTGTTCGTTTTTGTATCCCTTCAAAGAAGTTTCCCTTTCGTTTTGTCAATTGTGTGGTGACGTCCTGGCAGTGCTCGAGTGATTATGGGCAGTTGTGTTATTTTCGTTATTCGTATGTCTTATTGTAAGCGTTTTATCTTGTCCGCAAGATGTGAGGAAAGTCTCGTGAATGCGCAGTCGATTGCGTTTCTCCATTAAGAAATGTCGGCTTTTTTTGTTCGTGTTTACCCCTCTGTGACGTCGTTGGTCAATGGCCAATGGTTAAAGACTTTTTTTTTTTGGTAAGCCGTAGTCATTTGTGTGTTTTAGTGCGTTGTGATTGGTGTAGTATGCGATTAATCCTGCCCCCTGTGTGGCGTCATTTGACACTCCTCGTCGATGGAAGGCCCGCCCGGTTGCTTAACTTCCTTGTTGTGCAGATGTGAATCTGTTTGGGTGGGGTCTTTTTCGTTCATCTGCAGTCGGGTTCGAAGAACCAATCTCTCCTGGCTGTCCCACCAAAATACTGCTGGATAATGAATTTACCAAAAAATGTAATTCGAAGACTGGGGGAAAAGGATCCTAAGTTCCCCCTGGTGCTCCGTGTAAGCTGTATGCAAGCTCTGTCTGTGGTGTAAAGTCGTGGTCAATCTGGTAGTTGATATCCACAAATTAATGTGTGTGTGGGCCTCCTTGATAAGGGCCAGCACTCAATTATTCTGATAAGCTGGAAGCTGCCGTCGGCTTCGATCAAAGGCGCCCGACTGCAGAGGAACGAAAAAGACCCCACCGAAAGAGATTCACATGTGCGCAACAAGGAAGTTAAGCAATGCCGCAATTGATTGAAAGTTCTTCTGAATCTGCAGGCAGAGGTCCGTCCTGAACCTACTGTCAGTGGTAAATTCATTATCCAGCAGTATTTTGGTGGGACAGCCAGGAGAGATTGGTTCATCGAACCCGACTGCAGACGAACGAAAAAGACCCCACCCAAACAGATTCACATCTACGCAACAAGGAAGTTAAGCAATGCCGCAATTGATTGAAAGTTCTTCTAAATCCGTAGGCGGAGGTCTGTCCTGAAGCTGCTGTCAGTGCCCTGACGAAGTTCAAATGAACGAAACGCGTTGGCTGACTGTTTTAAAAAGATTGAAAAGAATAAAGAATTTTGGACTAACTTGAAGCTTCTCTGTACTCTGCTTTTGGTGCACCGTACCTTTCTACATAAACTTGGGGATCTGCCTCGCAGTGAAGCATTCATGCGGCGTGCTCTGGACGTGCTTTGCACAATCTACAAATGTATATCTATACTTTGAAATTGAGGTGCCTAACCATGGTCAGCCGCACAGTTCTATTTTAACTAAAATATTGTAAACTGTTCTCATGACTCATTTCTGTTTAATATGAAAAGGCATGAGTGAGAGAACTAAAGGGGATGACCTGTTATCCCAGTTCACCTTGGGGACTAGGATGTTGTGTTTTGGGGTGCCAACTTACCTGTTACTCTGGGAAGGTTAGGAGGGCAGGTAAGGCATTATGAACTGGTCAGGATTCAGTCCCATAGGTACTGATGTTGTATGGTGAGTCAATCCCTACATACTGACATTCTGTGATCCCAAGCGTAGTATTGTTTCCAAAATAGAATCCCTGCAACAAGACTAATGGAAGAAAAGGACATGATATTCCGTAAGAGACAATTCAGTTTGAATTTCAGCTGGAGGCATAATTACCACCCACTAAAAAATCTAACCAGACACTGCTATTTGGGGCAGAACTTCTCTAATATCAAATGCAATCTACATGCTGACTCTGTGATTAACTAGAAAAAGACATTTGCCGAAGCTCTACGAAAATTATTTGCCAATGTTGCCCATAAATCAGTCGAAATACTAAAGGAGACTTATGAGCTGAAATTGTGAGTCTTTTAGCATATGCCGTTGAAGTTCTGGGCAGGAACGATTTACCCAGAATTCGAATAAACGAAATGACCATGTATAAATGGTGAATTTGATTAGCAAGCGGCACTCCAGGATTTGCCTTGAGACTGGAGTTGTGTGTGATTGATAAGGGGCAGCTCCACTGCAATGGCGAGGAGTGCCGCCCCACTGGCAGAGCCAGCACTAATAAATAAAACGATATATGATTATTGTTTCATTTTTTAGCAGCCGGCTCATCCAGCGTGTACAGGGAGAGGTGAGGCCAGGGAATGGGACGGGGTAGGAGGAGTGCTATGTACATTCTCTAAATGTGCATATGTGTTTGGCTGGCTGTCTCAAGCCGACCAAAACACACACGTGCACTTAGGTTTCTCCAGCCCAGCTGCATTGAGCAGCCAGCCTGGAGAAACCCCACAGACTCCCTGACCTGAGCGGAGCGTCTTTTAAGTCCCCTCAAGCTAATCCCTGTGCTGATTGGACAGGGAGTCTAACCAAGTCCCAGTTCCTGCTGGGACACAGAAGAGGAAACATCCGGCGTGACACGGCCTTCAACTTAAGGTAAGTGTTTTCTTTTTTTATTCCATGATCCACAATCTATCTCCAATGCGCCTCCCTCTCGCACTCCACCACCTTTTGTATGAGGCGGGTGCCACTGACCTTATTTAACCCCTTCCATGCGTGGCTGTATCCCCCTGCTGTGCTGGGGGGCAGGGGGCGCGCACAGTGCCCCAGTGCTCATGACGAGGTCAGCTTGTCATGAGCCACGGCGCTCCGGTGCTCATGACGAGCTGAGCTCATCATGACCACGCCCATTCCAATGCAACGCTCAGCACAGCAGGGGAATTAGCCCAGCGTGTGAGCGGTCCATCTAACGGGCGCGGTCATGACGAGCCCAGCTCGTCATGAGCACCGGAGCTCCGTGGCTCATGACGAGCTGACCTCGTCATGAGCACTCAAGAGTTTAAGTATTATATGAAAGTAATGAATGTTGGCATCGTATTATAACACCAAGAGAAGCCTCCTTTATACAATGAAAGAACTCTTGAAAAAACCAAAATACATGGCTATGGTATGTCAACAAACATCAAATTTTGTTAAATCGGAAAAAGAGGAAATTATTTTTGATACACAAGTACCCTTGAAAAGGGATTGGGTATGGTGCTAAAAGTGCTTCCCTAAGGTTCAGGCAAACAGCTATGCTAAGGTTATCCAGGATATGAGTATATAACTAACTCAGAATTGACAGTGCACCCACAGTCAAATTTGACAAGTTTCCAACCTAGAAAAATCCGGAGATGAATATTCAAATGGAGAATTGGCCAATTACCCTTTCAAAGAAGAGGAGTGAGTGAAACAAAAAAATTAATCCTGCTGGGAAATGTCTGATATGCCAGTGTGTGGATGGATCGATGCTTCCTGTGATGCTAATTTGTGGTTATGAAAGAACAAGTCAGAGTTTTGCTCCTTTCACCTGTCAAAATCTTCCATGATCTAGGAGCATTTATTTTATATTGTGCAGTGTGAAAATATGTGTCTATGTTATAAACTGGGAAAGGTTTTTAATACCCTTAAATTAATAATGAAAGTAGACGATTTGCTATAAAATGGTCTTTTTATGAGAAGTGAATTGTACGGGCCTGATTGACAAAGGTAGGTAAACTTACACTTTTGTGTAAATTTACTATTTTTGGCCATTCACAAAGTTCGAATTTAATTCTATTAATAGTAATTTTATGACTGTTTGGGCTCTGCTGTTGTGGCAATGAATACGCACAAAAAGATAGGCCTGTCCAATCTTTTAATGTGCAGAGATCTCACCCCCAATTGCGCGAACCCTAAAGTCACAAAACGACTATGAGTAAAATGTAACTTGTAGTTTGTAAAGGTCAAAAGAATAGGCAATTGGAGCTCAATGTGCACCAGCACTATCTGTATTTTTGAAGGAGCAGCACAAGTATTTCCGACCCCTTCTGTAATACCAAAGTAGTCATGGAGCACAGAAAGCAGGAGCACATGCTTATTTCGCCCAGTGGCACTTTATGTAATTCAACCCTAGGGGGTCTTGAGATAGCCATGAAGAATAGGGCAAGAGACAAGCTCTTCCACCAGATTTGGTCTCTTCCATTCACTCTCTGTGCACTTTGCACCTACCACTGATCCTTGACCTCTGGTAAAAGCTCGCCTCTTCACTCTACTGTCGTGATCCTGTTGGTGGTGCCTGAGCAGATGAGATCAGTCCCCCCTGGGTGCGTGCTTGTCACCACCCCATCACCTCCCTCCACTGGTATAAATTAAATTTAAAGGAGTAAATGCCATCGCAGTAACTTGGACCTCAGACTATAGGTAAATCTTTCTTCAAATGAAAATGGTACAAATTCGCAGACAGACATTTATTTTGAAAATGGTTTAGAATTGCATGATTTGATATTTGTAAGAGCGACATGTCAAATCGGAATCCATTTGTCTGCAGTTTCCGGTTAAAATTATACCTAATTTCAGATGTAGTTTCAAGTTAAACAGGTTTTCTAGGCTTCAGTACATTTTTGCATTGTTCGGTCAAAAGACTATACTGAATTGTGCAACACCTCCGCGTTGGAAATTATTTCATAACTGGATTCTAAAGGATTCTAAAGGGCCAATTTGAGACAACCAGATTAAAGTGGGATGTCTAGTGAGTTCCGTAAACGTCCATATTCGGCAGAACAACAGCATCGTAATTGTTGTGGTTTCACGGTGAAGGTGACAACGAGTCTAGAAGTTTGCTTTAGGGAATGCTAACTGAGACGACAAGGTGTAGTGTACACATCAGGAGCATGTTGAGGTGTAAATATTTCCAGCAGTTTATGCAAATGACAATGTGTGTTTTATATTCATCAACGCTACATTTGCGGTTGTGATATGCAGTGAAAGAAAGAATACTGCGAACACGTATGTCAGGAGTATTGAGTTGCAAAGACTCCGACATGAAATCAACTTCGAGAAAAACATAAACTCTGTCAAAAGTCTGCGCGTGGCCTGCGGGTAAACATTTCCTCTCTGGAGATGTTGAGTTCCTTTCCTCTTTAGATGGATGTACGCTGTTACGGCTGACCACCTTTTTGTGCTATGCTCATAATGGAATGCCAGCCTTGTTGTCGTCCCTTGCTTGCATTATACAGCCATTGATTTTGTTACTCAGGAGAATCAGTTTATGGAACACCTCAGCGTCTGCAAGTGTGTACACTTCAGAGCGCAGAGCGGGGAAGGGTGGAGGAGCCCCTGATGGTACAGGGGGACTCAACGGACGTCACCACACCAGGGCTGGCTTGGGGAGGTGGAAGGGGAGAGAGGTGTCCTGCAGATAAATAGCAATGAGAAGTAATGTGGGGTCAAAGGATGCGCCGGAGCTTGTCTGAGAAGTGGATGAAGAGAAGCTGAAAAATGTGTTCAGCCAACAATAATATGTGGAAGAGAAACAGCCTTAGAAAAAGTGCCTGCACAGGAGAGTAGGTTAGAGTTTATGTTATGATGCTTTGTTATCAATAAAAGGTTCTTTATGTCATGTTACGTTATGTGAAGCGAGGGACTTATATGACTAATCTGTCAGCATCATTTCATATAATTTGAAGTCTATGAACTTGTTGTTTACAGATATCTTTGTGTAGGGCATTATTATAATATAGCCTTAGAGCCGCTATTAAAGGTCCCTTCTAGCGTTAAAGGCCAGAGCCGAAGGAGAGGACCTTTAACAAGGGACCTTGCCTTTAATTGGCGGTAGAACCCACCACATAGGGCTCTAAGGCTATTAGAACATTCCGCCACTAGAGGGCAAATTGTTCTGATTTGCAAAACAAAGGCTTAATGGACCTGGAGGGGGTTGAAATTACATCGGGCTCCATGAGGCCTTTTTCAAACATTGGAATGTTGATGCTCCGGGCTTCTACCGGCCATTAGAAGCTCTGAGCACCCTATTGTTTTCAATAGAGCGGTCAACATTTCAATGTTCTAATTGTGCTTAGAGCCAATACAAGCTGCTATTGTAGTTCTCCTACCATCTTCAGAGAGAAGGATAAAAGGGCAGAACTTTCAATGCGATTTAGGTTGAGGGCAAGGGCCTGGGAAGGGTGGCCTGTTCACTGACCTCCATGCATTGGGGTCATTCCCTCTCACCAGGATCTCAGTTTTCTCTGTGTTTAATTTAGGCAAGTTTTTGACTAGCCAATTCCTGATATCACGTAGACATTCAGTAAGTATCTGTCAAAATAAGTTTGGGGTCATCGGCATGAGAATAGGATTTGCATTCATAAAACTTGAAGAAATGAGGAAAAAGTCTAGATGTAAATATTGTATGTAAGGTGAAAAGACTCAACCCTTAAGAAACTCCAATAGTTGGGAAATTGGGGTGAGAAAGAAGGTTATTTACCCATTTCTCTTTGAAATCTGTTATTTAGAAAGGAAAGTAGCCAGGTAATGGTAGTTCTGTTTATGTCTTAGCCTGGTGTAATTAGATTGCAATGGATGGGGTTCACTGAGAACCACTTCTGTGAACATCAGAATCTAACACTGGTAATTCACTGCTGTAGGGTAGAGGCAGCGGTTACTAAAAATTGATTATAAAGGAATTCCAGTTGCTGTGACAGTGCTATCTGAGAGCCCGTTAGTGCGGCGCTCTTGTTGTCTATTTGATGTCACTCAGAACCCCTCAGCAAAAACCATCTCAATTACTCACTGTTATGCATCCATAATATTATATATAGCCCACTGTATTGAAGATTGATAATAAATCCCCCAAAAATCAAAACACTCATGAGCCTGGAATCAGAAGCCATTCAAAGGACCTTTAAAATAGGTATTAAAACAGGTCTTGTTCTTCTTTTTGGACAAAATCCAACTTGGTCTTCATCCAATATTAAATAATATTCCAAATAGAGGACACATACTTTGCCACTAAGCTTTCTAAACTTTTAGATGCGGCAGGCAAAAATGAAATATGACAGTATTTGGACAGTAGTTAGTCATTGGTTTTTAATAGGACTTTGTCAATAGGGGTTTCACAATGCTTTGCGCGAGCTCAGGTGATACAATTTCTTAGTGTAAAAAAAGGTATATAAATGGATGGCAACTGCTCATATAATTTGAGTAAATTCATGAATGTCTAGCAGCATTATTTCGATAGGGATAGGATCAGTTGGAAAGATTGATTTACAAGTTTTCATTACTTTAAGAAAAAAAATTAAAGTTGGACAACAAGTAGTTTAAAGAAATGGGGTGAAGTATCTCTATTTTGGTAGAAGAAAGATCATTGTAATGTATAGGACTATTACCAGCATTGGTGCTGGCAGAAGATGACAAAGGTGAATTACCTTATATGGTTTCACAGAAGCGATTTATCCTATCTTCAAAGGAGTCAGAGAGTTTGTTACAAAGCGATTGAGAGTCAATTTACTTGATTGGGTCATGTTGCTCCTCCCTTCTCTCATCCATGGAAATAAATAACATAATTAATGTGTCCGTCTTTAGCACAACTATTGCTCATGTAAAGCGCTCTGATACCTGATAGCTTCGGGTTGAGTTTGCGCTAAATAAAACTCCCCCCAAATATATATATATATTACACTCTGCACATCTGCATATATAGTTTATGCCATTGTATTCTAGGGAAGAGGTGTGGTGCCGTGGAAAGGGCAACTGACACTGGGCGCTGGGGTTCACGGTTTCATCCCCGGCTCCAGCGGCAGGGGTCTGCCCAGCACCATGTGACTCTGGGTAATAGCTCGCTTAATCTTCCCAATGGCCCCTAGCGCCGGGATATCTCCAGGTAGCTGTGCACTTTACAAATACTGGATTTACATTTTACATTTTATTTACATGTGGACTTGTGTTAGCAAAAAAGTATTTAAAAACAAAAAGTAAAGAAAGAGATTACATTTGTGCAATACGATACAATTACATCAAAATAATTTGTGACTGTGAGGAAGCTTTTTTTACTGTGTAAAGTAATATCTACATGTAATCTGTAACGCAGCAATGTTGTTCTCATGTCAATGTCAATTTTTGCTATACTGTGGTAAAAAAACTTTAATTTGACCTTTGAAATGAAGAATATTTATTTATCAGTACAGTATATATATATATATCTTCCTCGAATCCAGGAGTTGTTTTTTTTTCTTCATATATGCGAAACCATCTTATCACTATGGGAAATAAAAATCACTGTCCTCAGAGTAAGCTATTGAATAGAACCTATTGTTATAAAAAGAAATAAACAAGAGAAAAAATTAAAGGCATTATCAAAAATATGTCACACACAAAAGAGGTCATAGAGGAGGTTTTAGGACCTGCGTGGGCACTCTCCCCACTCGTAATAACTAACACACAATGAGCCCACGGGTCCAGGGTACAGGTCTGATACGTATGTGGACTATACAAGAGCAAAGGGGGAATATCCCTTTTTAAGAACAGTTCCCCTCACACATCAGAGGTTTCATGCTTCATCATAGGGGTGCCTCCTTGCGTCAAGAACCTAGTCTTAGCTTGGGCTAAAACCCCAGCTGTATGAGGGAGGAGCTAAGCGCTGTTTTCTCAATTCAAGCACATGGGTTGTCCTAAAAACCCTATGTGAGCGTGGTGTATGAAAAAGTATGGTTGCAGTGCTGAGCTGAATGGGAATATGAATTAAAACTGCCCACAGAGCTAGCTATCAGCAACCTTTATTCAGCTACCCTGTGACAGGATTAAAAACAATAGGATGGATAATGAGACTGTCGTGGGAGGGGAGGTATAGGATTCTGCTACATTCCCAGGTTCATGGGATGTTGTAAATCTGGAAATGCGATGGAATTCAGGGGTGTTGCGTGGAAAAACCCAAAGCAACACCTATGGCACGCCCGTTTCACACAAAGTGATGCGTGAAAAGGGGCCATATTTACAAGGACAGGAAAAGCCACGCTGGTGGCTTCGCGTGGCCTTCAAAATATGGGTCAGCACACTGTGCTACCAGTGCGTCAAAAAAAGTATGTTCAATTTTAACTAATAAGACATTCATGTGCAACTTTTCTTGCACTCATGAATGTTCATAAGAAATGAGACTCAGTGCCTTATGTAGACCTTGGTGAATGGAATAATCTGTATCAAACGTGACTGATATCCCGTCCTCCATATTATCATCTCCATATCATCTCAACTCCTACTGACCTGAAGCTGAGAAGTGCATTGGTCCTGTAATTGCAGCTTTTTTTTCAGCTGCAGCTAGCATTTCTGTTGTATCTTGGTAACTGTTGCTAACCGCCCAGGGTTATGGAAGGGGATTCAAGCAGATGGAGATGTGATGTTGCTGGAGAAGAAGGACGTGTACAATCTCAAACAAACACCTCTGCCTTCTTAACTAAGTCTGCACATCTGAAAAGTGGCAACGAGGGTGGGATGTAGATTCATGGGCAACATTTGCAGACTGCAGCAGAATTGCTGTGTTTTTTGACCGAGCAATCCCTGACCTTCTGGAAGATTGGGTGCCAAAAGATTGGTGACAACGCTAGGATCAGCTGTTAGATCTGTGCAGCACTCAACTCTCACAAGTAATATTTTGTGGTTTGTCTAACCTGCGAGTGTGCGAAATTTGAGGAGAGCCTTGGAATTCAAGGAGAGCCGGTTTGCAGAGCAGTGGAGCAAATTTGGATTTTGGCGTTACTGTGGGTTGAGCAAGTGCTAATCCAGCGAACTGAGGAGGATTGCTATTGGTACCTATTTACTGCCGGCAATTTGGTCAGATTTTGGCTTAGGCAGTATGGGCATATTGTTGTGATTTGAAAAGCGCGTCTTACAAACACTGTGTTGATTGGAGAGCACATGTGCACAAACTGCTAGTGTACGCCGAGGATTCCTTTACCAAGGGTTCCCTGTTCCCAAAGCACACAAGTATTGCGATTGCGTCGTCAGATACTGTACCGGGGTCATTGCTTTGGCAACCACTACAGCTGACAAGCAAGTTTATGTGAAATGAGCATGCCGCAGTTCTTGCCCATGTGTTCGGAATGGGGTTTCTGGTTGGCTAGGGTAGGCACCTAGGCCAGGCAGAACCTACCACTCCAGACAGGGCAAGGGAGTTACACACTAAGGATTACCCCTGCTCAACCCCTTGGTAGCTTGGCAAAGCAGTCAGGCTTATCCCAGAAGAAATGTGTAAGTGCGTTTGCGCAATAAACTCACACAACAGCAACACATTAGGCACTCCACAAAAGAAACTCCACACAAGGTTATATAAACAACTAGCAGCCCATCCCAACGTTGTCCGGGTAGTATATTGTTTTGTAGGATTTCGTTTTGATAGCATTTCTTATCTGTGACAGGCCTGTGAAACGCTCCGATTCACAGTGCACTGCTGCTGCACTTAAGAGTGCGCGTTCAGTAGTGTATGAACTCGAGTTTCCCTACTTTATTTTTCCTTGCAATATTATATAGCGCAAACTCAAAAACATGGCATGAGCACAATTTACATTACAGAAGCACACATTCGTTTGTGGTAGGCACGGGGAGACAAAGCGATTTGCCTGGAATCACAGGATGTTGAGCCGATGCCGAGATTGTACATAGCTCCCCAGCTCTAAAGTTCGCAAGTCTAGAACTTGTGGCAGGAAGTGTGTCTAAAAGTGTATGTCGGTGCTGGCCATCAATGAGAGAGACCTGTGCATTTTTCAAATGGGTGGCGAAAAAATATGAGTATGTTGCTGGAGATGTGGGCCGCCGTGCCACCAATGTACTTACCGGGGTAGGGTAAACACCCCTTATTCAGCAACTTTCTTTCCGCATACCATCACTCTGCATACTTTCATTACGAAAGTACCATGACTCTGCAATGCCATTATAACGCATGGCATTACATTTTATATGCTTTTACCACGCATACATTTACAACGAAATTCGTTGTAAATGCATGAATGGTAAAAGCATGTTTTTGTTAAATGTTTGGATAAGGTAAGTATGGGTATAGGGGTATATGTTTTGGGGTGCTGAGGTATATGTTTTCTAAAATAGTAATAATAAATCTGCGTTCACCGATAAGCAGGATTTATCACTACTGTTCCAAACATACCAAACACGGTCATGCTACCCCTCTCATGTCAGGAATTACCAGTGAAGCACATATCAGGGAATCCCCAATGCAAACCTATGAGAGGGCAGCCTCGCAGCAGAGAAACCAAATAGGCTGTTTCTCACTACCAAGGGATGCCACACAGTTAAGTCACATGGCCTAACTTTTCACTACACCACACCCTGCCCATAGGCTAGCTAGGTCCTACCTTAGGGGTGACTGATCTGTAGTAAAAGGGGAGTTACAGACGTGGCAACCACTTTATATGCCATGTCACAGCGGCAGTAAACTGCATGTGCAGGCCATGCAGTGGCAGAGGCCTGAGCCAGGTTTAAAAGTCTATTTAGGTGGGTGGAGCAAGCATTGCTGCAAACCCAACAGTATCAGTTCATTTACAGGCCCTGGGTATATTGGATACAACTATACAAAGGACTTACAGGTAAACTAAATATACCAAACAGGTGTAGACCAATCTCACCAAGTTTATAAGAGAGAGCACACACACTTTAGCACTGATTAGCAGTGATAAAGTGCCCATATTCATAAACCCACCAACAACAGGTCAGAAAAAATACAAGAGGAAGGCAAAAAGACCTGGGATGACTCTGTAAAAAGGGCCAAGTCCAACACTTGGCAACTGTCAGTGCCAGCAGGCGCTTTGTGTGAGACATGCCGTCTCGGTGCACAGCATTTCTGATGCTGATTCTGGTTAGCGTTGAGGGGCACTATGTACTGAGAGAACTAGTTTAAGCAGGAAATAGTTTCAAAGGTCGGAGGAAGGAGCCTACAAGTACAAGAGGACATAAAGAAAAGATACACCGCATGTGGCTCGTGACTGTTTTTTTTTTGATCACCAGTGACCATATCATTTATTTTCATTTGTTTTTTACCGCATAATCTAACATAACACGTGTATGACCTTGGTCCAAGGATCTCACCCCTCTCAGCAGCTCCCCAGCAGCTCAGCGGGCCTCTGCGCCGCCTCACACACAGCCAGCCCTCCTGTGCAGGGTTTTTTTCATTCCAAGCTCAAACACCCCTGACTGCCACAGTAATTCCTGCTTTTACGTTATTCTATTTCTTTGAGCTGATTGCCACTCTTATCTCTGGTTTACTGGTTTTGACTGCCAATATTTTGTCTTCTTTTAGCTCACATTCTGCTCTCCCTCTTCTTCTGGTCATCTGCATCCCTATCCCTGACACATCCCCTCCCACCCCACCTCACAGCTGATAGTCCCTCCCCCCTCATCTTCAAATAGCGACCACTGTGCAGTCGCGCCACTGGCGCGCAAATGTCGCGCCTAAAGCAAGCCCGTCTGCGCCTGTCCGTGCCTGGACCGCGCCCAGCCCCAGTACCCCTGGCCCCCACGAACGCCACGGCGCCTGTCTCCGTTACAACCCAGGCACCCTCCACACACTTAACGCCGGACGAACACGAACCTGCTACCTGGCCGCCCCAAAGCGCACCCAAGGGCCCTTCTCCTGCCAGAACTGCAGCTTCACCAGCATCTGACCCGCCAACCCAACCAACAGGAAAGAACCCAACTACTTCATTCTTCTCAACACCTGAACCACCCGAAAACACGCCGTTGAACTCTGGGACCTGCTCGACTCAACCTCCCCAGACGTCGCCTTCCTGACAGAGGCCTGGATAAACCTCTCCTCGGAACCCAACATTGCCATAGACATCCCGAAATGCTACAAGATCACCCGCAGAGACCGCACCAACGGAGTAGGAGGAGGAATCACCATCGTCCACATGAACAGTCTCAGAGTCTCGACCAACACCGACGACACCCTCAGCACTGCCGAACACCTCCCCTTCCAGATCCACACCGACCCCAACACCACCCTCAGAGGAACCCTTGTCTACATTCCCCCGGACCCCGACCACAGTTCAGCGACTCCGTTGCAGACTTCCTCAGCTCACACGCCCTCACCTCCATGGACTAAATCCTCCTCGGGGACCTGAACTTCCACCTCGAGAGCAACAGCAACGCCAACTCCACCTCCCTGATTGACAAACCTCGCCAACCTCAGACTCTTGTGACAACACCCACCCCCTCTGCCGGCCACACGCTTGACCCCATCTTCTCTGCAAGCTCCCACATCACTTTCAGCCACACCACCGAACTCCACTGCACCGACCATCACTGCATTCACTTCACCTTCCGGAAACCCACCAAGCACCACCGCACCCAACAGATGCTCCACCGCTGCTAGAGTAAAGTCACCAAAGACCACCACCCTCGCCCAGAACCCACCTGCCAACCCCACTGACCCGACGCCGCCGCCCGAAACCTCAGACAGTGGATCTACGATTGCGCCAACACCCTTGCCCCGCTCAAGAAACCCTCCAAAAGCCCCACCAGCAAGAAAGCCAGCTGGTTCACTGAAAACCTCCAGGCCTCCAAGCAAACCTGCCGAAAGCTAGAGAACGCCACCCGCAGACACCACCACCTCATCAGATCGGCCAAAAAGGCCTCCTTCAAAGACCGCCTAGACAACAACGCACAGAACAGAAAAGAGCTCTTCAACATCGTGAAGGAACTCTCCAACCCCAACGACATCCCACCTTCGCAAGACCTGTGCAACTCACTTGCCACCTTCTTCCATCGCAAGATCGCGGACATCCAAAGCAGCTTCAATGCCACAACAACCTCAACCACCACGGAGACACCCGCCCCCGCGACCACCACTCACACCAAGCACATGCTCTCCTCGACCAACATCAACGATGACGACACTATCAAGATCATGAACACCATCCACCATCCACTCTGGATCCCCGTCAGGCCCTTGACCGTACCACATCTTCAACAAAGCCGGCACCGCCATCGCACCCCATCTCCATTAAGCCATCAACATCTCCTTTGAGACAGCACCCTTCCCGGAGAGCTGGAAGCACGCCAAGATCAACATCTTACTCAAGAAGCCCAAGGCGGACCCTATCTCCCTGCTCCCGTTCCCGTCAAAGGTCATCGAGAAGACCGTCAACAAACAACTCACCAGCTACCTTGAGGAGAACAACATCCTGGACGCATCCCAGTCTGGGTTCAACAGCAACCACAGCACCGAAACTGCCCTCATCGCCGCCACCGATGACATCAGAACCCTGCTAGACAACGGAGAAACTGCAGCCCTCATCCTCCTGGACCTGTCAGCCGCCTTCGACGCGGTCTGCCACCGCACACTAAGAATATGTGACGCCGGGATCCAAGAGAAGGCCCTGGACTAGACCACCTCCTTCCTCTCCAGCATCACACAGAGCGTCCACCTCCCCCTTCCACTCCGAAGCCACCGAGATCATCTGCGGTGTACCCCAGGGATCATCCCTCAGCTCAACTCTGTTCAACATCTACATGGCACCGCTCACCCACGTCGTGCCACTACACAACCTCAACATCATCTCATATGCCGATGACACCCAACTGATCCTCTCCCTCACCAAGGACCCCCACACCGTCCAAACCAACCTCCATGAAGGAATGAAGGACGTCGCCAAATGGATGAGGAACAGCTGACTGAAGCTAAACTCGGACAAGATGCAGGTCATCATCCTCGGTTCCACCCCTTCGGCATGGGAAGACTCCTGGTGGCCGATCGCACTGGGAAGAGGCCCAACACCCACCGACCAGGCACGCAACTTAGGGATCATCCTTGACTCCACCCTTTCAATGACTACGCAGGTCAACGCCGTCTCTTCCTCCTGCTTTAACACCCTCCGCATGCTCCGCAAGATCTACAAGTGGATCCCCACCAAAACAAGAAGAACAGTCACCCAGGCCCTCGTCAGCAGCAGGTTGGACTACGAAAACGCACTCTACGCTGCAGCCTCGGCAAAACTACTGAAAAGGCTTAAATGCATCCAGAACGCCTTTGCACGCCTGATCCTCGACATCCCTCGCCGCAGCCTCATCACACCCCACCTGAGATACCTGCACTGGCTCCCCGTTAGCAAGAGGATAACCTTCAAGCTCGTCACCCATGCACACAAGGCACTCCACAACACCGGACCAGCGTACCTCAACAGACGACTCAGCTTCTACACCCCCACCTGCCAGCTACGCTCCACCTACCTCGCCACAATCCCCCGCATCCAAAGACCAACCTCCGGTGGCAGGTAGTTCTCCAACCTCACCACAAAGGCCTGGAACACCCTCCTTATCCACCTTCGGGAGTCCCAAGACCTGCTGACCTTCAGAAGACTTCTCAAGACCTGACTGTTCGAGCAGTAGCAGCATTCCGCTATGCCAACCCCCCTCCCCAAGCCATGAAAGATCCCCTAGGACTGATATGTGCCATAAAGGGGAGAGGGCCACATAGCCCTACACCCCAAGCCTTCAAATAGCCTCAGGAGCCCACCCTCGGGCCTTTTTCATTGAATTAAAGGAGAAGGGGCTGTGCACTACCATTCCTGATCCATTATAGGCCCTAGGGAGCCCACCCTCATGGCTGAAACTTACATAAAAGGGGTGTGGGCCATCTCTGCAAGCCTATAAAAGGCCCTGGGGAACCCATACCCCCTGTGGCACAAGTTTGAACAAAAAAGGAGGTCATCAATTATGTAATTTGAGGCGTGGCCAGCACAGGTAAAAGCGGTGCGGTCAGGTTGGCTCGGTTGGGATTTTACCAATTCAAAGCTGTAATGCTGTGCCTGGAGTGGTAAATGGCGTTTGTCTTTTTACAACTCAGCATGCATAGCACTGTGCTAGTCCTATGCGGAAAGACTTTGCTGTAGAAATGTAGAAATACTTTTTCCCTTTCTATCTCGGAGTGGATGGCACTGAGCTAATCCTATACTGGAAGACTTTGATAGAAAAGCAGACATTTGAGGTGAGCAGATCTAGAGTGTCACTAGTGTTGAGAGTGCTCTGTACAGGAGCTGCTTTCCACCTAAACTTGAGAACTACCCAAAGTTATCCGCTTTTTTTGTTGCATAATTTGTGCGTCAATCTATGCCTGAAAGGGTATTGTTTTGACTTATACTAAGTGCTCTCTTGTGTCTGGACGAAGCTATACATCTCCAGGAGCTGTAATTAGAGTGAAACACTGTGTCAGGGGTTGATTTTACTCATTTCAGGTTTTCTTGGTTGGTATTTTACCAATTCAAAGCTGTAATACTGTGTCTGGAGTGGTAAATAGCTTTTGTCATTTTACAGCTCAGCATGGACAGCACTGTGCTAGTCCTATGCTTAAAGACTTTGCTGTAGAAATGGCAAAAGACATTTCCTTTCTATCTCGGGGTGAATAGCACTTTGCTAATCCCATGCTTAAAGATTTTGATAGAAAAGCAGACATTTGAGGTGAGCAGATCTAGAGTGGCGCTGGTGTTGAGAGTGCTCTATACGGGAGCTGCTTTCAACCTAAACTTGAGAACTACACAGAGTTTTCTGCTTTTTTTGTTGCATATATATATATATATATATATATATACTTATATATATATATATATATATATATGAACCCAATCCTATTTATATAGTTAGTATTGTAGTACCCTCTTTGAAAAAAAATGATTTTACATAAAAAAAATCTTTGTTGGTGCATACTTTGCCAAACGCACTTATTATTTATTTAGTTATTATTATTCCCTTCTTTTTAACGTTGTCACCCTAGACCCCTACCCACCCTAAAACCATAAAAATGGCCTTATCAACTTATAATGCTAAAAATACCATTGCCACCCTATACCCCTACCCAACCCTAAAATATAAAAATGCCTTTGCCACCCGATACCCCTACTTACCTCATTGCCCAAAAATGCCCTTACAACCCTGAACTCTAAAAAATACACTTACCACCCTAGACCCTTACCCACTCTAAAACTCTAAAAACACCCTTACCACCTTATGCTCCTACCAACCTCTAAACCCTAAAATTACCCTCCCCTTCCTATACTCCTACCCACCTCTAAAGGTTTAAAACACCCTTGCCTACCTATAACCCTATCCATACCTAAACCCTAATGTATAAATACATACATATACACATACATACCTCAAATACACCTATCTCCCATGGTTAAGGCATATGTGGTAAAAGTGTATGCATGTTAAAGGCATGATTGGTAAAGGAATTGAGTTTTAAAGGTAATGTGTGGGACAGGATGAGCGGTAAAAACATTGCATTGTGATGCCTGCGTTGTAAAGGCTATTTCCCATTTTGGGTTATCCTAACTCAACATCCCTTCTGATGTCACAAAAAAGGACACATATGAACCTTTGACCTGATCCACCAAAGCAGAGCATGCCTTTGTGGCTCTAAACAAATGCATTGTCTGTTGCTCCTGCCCTAGGTTTGGCGTATTATTCAAAACCTTTTACTCTGTTTTGTCATGAAACGGAGTACTTTGCCCTCAGGGCATTCGCACAAGATAATGGCAATAAAAAGAACCTTTTTGCTTATTAGAACATTGGAATGTTCAATGCACCATTGAAGACAATGGAGCAGCTCTGACCTATATTGGCTGGTATATGCCCGGAGCTGAACATTCCAATGTTTGTCTTAATGTTTCTCCCTTTTTAATTTAGAACATTCTACCGTTAGCAGGTAGATTGTTCTAGTAGCCTTATTGCCTTTCTGCCTCAGGCTACACAGGTAATTAAAGGCCCTCTACCTTGTTATAGGTCCTCATCTTGGGTTCGGGCCTATAACTTGGGTTAGAGGCCTTTAACAAATAGTGTAACCATCGGCAGCAGGTAATAAGGCCATATTATACATATGTTCCTGGTGTAGTAGCTGTGGGGCTACCTTCATGCCTATATGGAGTGGTAGTGGCTGACTATCTTGTATAAGAGTCTGAAAAGATTGTACTTGTATTACCTCTTATTTTTGGCTGCAGTGCATGCTGTGTTTGTGGTATTATTAACTACTATGACTTAGGACCACTAAAGGTTGTCAAGATATGAAATATTGTTGCTTTTTGTGTCTCATAATACCTTGATACGATGCTTGGTGTTAAATCCAGTATCATTGTTTCTTTCCTCTTATAACGGGTTGCTGCATGATTACATCATCACTACTGCCAATATCAGAAAACCCAACATTCATGCTATTCATACACAAATCCTAATTGTGATGTTGTATGTTATGTCTCAGTAATTACAATAGGAAACCAGTGGTGGAATTTGCAGTGTCCACGTAGCCATAATGAAATCTGCTGCTCACAAATCACAGGATGAGGTGTCAAATGGAGCGACTTTTTGATAATGATGCTAAAATTGCCACCTCGTCTTGCCATTCCAATGTAACTTAGTATATTTCCCAAACTGCTGTACCCTTCTGACCACTCACAACTGGTCTGTCTTCAGACCAACCTAAAGAAAGCAAGATGAAGGTGTTTTTGGTAAAGGCACAGGTGTCTCAGGCCTTCAGATGAGCTGTGCAGGGATAAGGATGGTAAAATGGTTGCTTTTAAAATATTGGTACAGAAATTATTGCAACTATAGCATGGCTTTGGATGTGTTAGCAAGGGAACAATGATGTGTACTGCAATTACTTCAGTGGTTTGCGTTATGATTTCCCTATATTGTCCAGCAAAGTTGTCATGCTGTGTCAAGCTCATAATGTTGTTAAAATTGTTAAAAAAAACTGTCAAAACGGCCCTTCTGTTCCATGGGGCTCTCCATCTGGGTACAAATTAATTTATTCAAATGACTCAATGTTGCATTTGTGTCTGTTTATTTTGTAGTGAGGGTCTATATGTTATTGGGAAAGGTCTACCCCTGTGACGAGCTATCACTATCACCATTGCCAAACCATTGGTCCATGATTTTATCCTCAAGTTGAGTGTCCAATTTAAGAGTGGAAGTGATAAAGGAACTACTTTGTGTCATCATAAATGCAAGACCTGCTCAAAGACCTAGTCTTTCAATAAGATTACCATTGTGCTTATCATTCGGACTCCTCATGGAATGTAGAGCAGTTTAATGGAATAATAATGGACTGAACTCTTTAAAAATAGGATGATGTAGATATGTGAAAAGACTCCTCAAATGGCATATGTCTTTTCCTTAGCCCATATGTCAATGAGTGTATTTTCAAATCAAAACACAAAGGGGCTAATTACAAGTCTGGCGGTCCATGGACAGCCAGAGACACACGGGCACAGAGGCAGCGGTCATCCAACTGCCTTATTACAACTAGGGCAGTCGGGCTGCCTGGGACCGCTGCAACTGCCAGGGATCGATCCCTGGCAGTGGTGCGGCGGTCTTGATGCTGCAATATGCTTGGCGGGATGCAGACTTCCGGCAAAATTCTGCAAATCACAATGTGGCTGCAGTTTTCCTCTCGTGAGGCTCCAGAAATGTGAGCTGGCAAGCGTGAGCAAGATTCAGCATCCCTTCCCGGTATTTCCAGTCGCTAGGAGGACTTCTGACAAGATTTTCAACATCGGCAGTCACCAGTGGTTGTGTGCATGGTCGCGGTCAGAGGGCTGCTGCTCGAGTAAATTTCCAAATGTACAGGAAGCATCTCAACACATCAGCGTGACAAATGCAAATTGCACCACAAAACACATCACGAAATCATTAAAAGTACTTTGGCTAATAAATAGCGTGGCGGATTAGGTAAATGCGGAGAACCACAGCCATAACATATTCTGATTCAGGGTGGGATGTGGGGAATCAGAAAGGCAATTTACCATTCTTAGGTACTGTTGGACTTGGCCTTTTCCCCCCAAATTTTTCGCTTTTGACCCCCTTATCTAGATTGTCTCCCCCATGGGATTAAACCTGTATAGGCCATGAGTGGTGTGAGACCCCTGGTGAAAAATGTAATTACCTGAAATAATGTGAGCACTTGTAAAATCCCCCATTTTAAAACTGCACCTGATTGAAATGTATTGTTTTTAAAATGGATGCCATGGCCCTGGGTTTTGCCACTGGACTGACATAGCGCTGTGTGAAGAAGCGCCCAGGAGGTGAGGAGTGTGCCCCTGAGGAATTGCTGTGGGACTGTCTGCCCCTCTGAAGCACCCTGGGGAAGATTATGCCCCCAAAGGAATTGTTGCTGGCTGAGGTGGTGTGAGGCCCTTTGGAAGCGCTGGGCTGTGAGGTGCCTATGGTGAAGGGCTGTGGACAGCTGACTGGCGTAAACTGTAGTATCGCCCCCTAAGCGCTGGGTGTCTAAAGACTGTTGCTGCCTGGGGAGGATTGTGCCCCCAAGGGATTGGTGTGGCCCCCGAAGTGCTGTTGGCCCTGAGGACTGTGTGGGCAGAGGGAGGAGCAGTGCGCTGTGAATAGCGCCATTCTCCTGAGGAGAATCACGCTGGAGGAGCCTACCCTCGTGTCAGCGCGCTGTCTGCCGTATAATTAATTAATTAAGAAGGGAGCCTACCCCTTATCGCAGCCGGAGATCACCATCGCAGCCCGGGTGCTGAGGAGACTGTGAGGGGACTCTATAACAAGAAAGGGAGCCTACCCCTTGTCCTGTCCTCGCGCTGTGTGGCAGCGCCGAAAATCACCGCCGCAGCCCGGCGCTGCGAGGAGACCTTCCCCTGCGGGGTGACGCATCGTTGCAGCGACCCCCGGTGTCAGGAGGGGGCCGCCAAAGTGGAAAGAGGGCCGCGCTAGGCCCTGAGGCTGCTGTCTCCTGCCTCACGTGACGGGGGCCTGACCTCGTCATCGGGCCGCCCCCGCCACTGTCGCAAGCGGATTGGCCTGCGCGGCCGTGTGCCCTAAAGGCCGCGCAGGGATTGGCTGTCATCCGGCAGCCCGGGAAGAGGAGCTTCCTGAAGCCCTGGGTCCCCGTGAGGAAAGGGGGGAACCCAGATGAAGTGCCGGTTGTCGTGGGAGAGGAGGGGGGCATCGAGGCACACTGTCGGTGCCTGCCCCCTCCTGGAAGAGAGCCCCAGCGCCGTGCCGGTCGGAGGAGACAGAAGGGAGGGGGCCGCGAGGCACACTGTCGGTGCCTGGCCCCTCCGCTGGGGGAGTCCGCGTTTGCCGAGTGAGGAGGGAGGAGACCGCAAAGAGTGTCGGTGAGGCTCCCAGGAGAAGGAGAGCCCCCCGTGCGGAGAGAGAGAGACGGGCAAGGATTGCCCAGGCATAGCGTTGGTGCCTACCTGGCCCACGTACCACGAGGAGGAGCAGCTGGAAGGGGAGAGGGAGCGACGAGGCACAGGGACGGTGCCAGCTCATCCCCTGTCCCTAGTGAGGGACCAAGAAGTTGAGTTAAACCCTCCATCAGCCGCCCTGAAGCCCTGGCCCCAGTGAGGAAGAAGGGCCTGGGCAGCTGGATTACGTCATTGTAGGGCCTCCAGAAGTCAGGAGAGCCCTGCCCCAGAACATCTGGAGCTACGGAGGAGGAGCCCCCAGCACTCGCAGGAATCCAGGTGAGTGGGGCTTTGATTATCCTGTGTGGAAGTCGGGGCACAGGGTCGGTGCTCACCCCAGGACTAGGGCTCGCCCCTGGAAACTGTTCTGAGCCTCGTTGGCCCTATTGGTCCCCTTTGAAACTTCTAAACTGGGTTGGGACATTACTGAGGCCCCCCCCCCACCTGGACTGGTATAGGGATAAGTTAACCCCTGGCTAGGTGTTAGGCATTGTGGAGTGAAGGGCTGGGGGACTCAGCCGGTCTGTTACTGGCTGGTTTACCCCTGCGTACTGCAATGGTTATTTGCTATGTTTATTTCTAATTAGGAAGCTGGTTGCCCTATGGTAACGCAGGGTCTTCATGTTACCTGTCAAGGTGTGGTGCGCTTCCGTGCCTAGTTTGAATTGTAGGCTGTGTACCCTGTTAATGAGAATATTCTAATGTTATGCCTACACTAAGGTTCATAAGGTCCAGGTATACTGGAGATTTACACCTGATGGGTGTTGGTGTGCTTTCGTGCCCCTTTAGTGCAGGTGTGCCAAAGCTGGCCTGACGAGTTATTCTAGGCCCAGTTTATAGCCCTTGATAATGAGCCTGCCATACTGATTTCTGACAAGTGCTCCTGTCTAGTATGTGCTGTAATGCTATGTTGTTTTTCCTTACAGGGGTGGGGATTGGCGTTATGACGCATGAAGTGTATTTATGCATAATGTTGGATTTTGCAATTACAGTCCACCCCCGAGGATGAGAGCCTGAGTTGGTCCCGCCAGGTTGGCCCCAGGTCTAATATTCATTTAATCAACCTTTTTCCTTTCAGCATGGACTTTGGACTCAACCCCTTTTTGTCCCATGTAAATAATCCCCCTCTGAAGTACTTGGCTCTGGTGCCAGTTGGCGCCTTGTTGTGACAACCACTATTCTATTCCTTTTTACCTTGCAGGTTGGAGACATAGCTAAACTTAATCTTTTTCCAACCAAAGGTGGTGTCGTGACTCTTTTGTGGTGTGATTGGTGTGTCGTCTGTGGGTACTGCGTGAATGCTTCACATGTCCTCGAAGTTTGGCCTGCCCGCTTGATGCCATGCTACCCCCTTGGAGACTTGGGCAACCCCCATTTCCAACAGGTACAAAATAGTTTTATTAAAAGAAGAAGTGTGCAAGAATACAATAGATAAGATTAAATACAAATCATTACATAAAATAATCTCTCCAACATAAATATGTGAATTGGATTAATGCATGAAAACAATGTAAAGACAATAATAAAAAGAATAAAGAATAAAGAATGCAATGAATATCCAGAAAAACAATTAAGGAACATCTAGGAATTCATGGGGGTTTAAGTACATCGTGTTGAGAAGGTTGCAACAATAAGGAATTCTTAGCACTTGCATCAAAGTATAGTGTAATAGGCAACCATAACTGGATACGTTTCACAGCCATATGCACAGGATAAACAAAACAAGTGTCTAACCTATGATTATGGCAAATAGCATACCACCAAGCTGTAAGAGGTTTTTGTGAAGTCTTTCCAATTCCTGGTAATGTGCTGAAAAGCAACCGCCAATACCAGAGCAATAACTTTAACATTAAGTGTATGAAAACTCCACACAGGTGAAGGACTACCTAAAAAAATGTTGATAAAGGAAAAAGAAACATTGGTTCCAAAAATTGAATTGATTCGAGACCATACACATTTCCAGAAGCTTTGTACAAGCGAACAGGAGAATAACATATGAAACAAATCAGCATGTGTGAATGAACATCTCCAACAAGTATCTGGTAGAAACAGATTAGGATGTGCGTAAGAAAGAAAGGTATTCTTGAAAAGAAAAAGAGTGTAGAAATTATTTTTCAACTGACGTCCATAATGGACAATCTTCATTGGAGTCAAGCAACCAATATGAAGTTTGGCGAAATAAAAAGGATTTTTGATAAGCAGAGAAGTTAGGAAAGTTAACTCCCCCTTCCGTCTTAGGACGGATTAGTTTTGAGAGAGACATACATGGTCTCTTCTTGTTCCATAAAAAGGAGGATAGTATGGAGTTGATTTTTTGAAACAATTTAGCAGAGATGGGAACTGGAATGTTTGAGATAGTGTATAATACTATAGGAGAAAGCATCATCTTGATAGTTTCAAGACGACACCACCAGGACAGGTAAAGAGGGTGCCATTTAGTTGTAAGTTCTGTGATCTTTTTAATACAGTTATTCAAGCACAGGGTCACTGTGTCTGAGACTGTGAGCGTAAATTGCAATCCTAAATATTTCATATGAATGGGGCTCCATGTAAAGAGAAAGAGGGCAAAATCCGCTTTAAAAGTAAATTTAGTCAGAAGTAAAATCACGCATTTATCGCTATTTAATTTGTGACCCGAGATTGAGGAGAAGGATTGTACTTCTGCTAAAAAAGCAGGAATCGTATCACTGGGTTTTGAGATAGAGAGCAAAATGTTGTCAGCATATGCAGCAAGCTTAATATGAGAAGTTGGTGTTTCAAAACCATATCTGTGTGGATTTTAATGGATGTTTGAAAGAAAAGGATCTAGTGCCAAATTAAGAAGAAAAGGGGACAAGGGGCAAACTTGATGCACCCCTCTGCCTAAATCAAAAAATGTAGATATTAGGCCATTAGCGCAGACAGCAGCACGAGGATTTAGAATAGAGAAGGAAGATTAGGGAAATAAATGTAGGTCCAAATCCAAACCAGTTAACAATAAAAAAAAGATAAGGCCATTCAACTCTATCGAACACCTTTTCTGTGTCTATTGCTATTGCTGCGAGAGGGTGTTTTAAATGCAATGTTTTAGATAAACTATTGCAGAAAAGTCAAGTGTTGTCGGTGATAACTCGTCCCTTGATGAAGCCAGATTGCTCTTTGCCTAATATATATGGTAAATGGGAATCTAAACAAAAAGCTAGCGCTTTGGATAAAAATTATAATCAATATTAACAAGAGAGATAGGTCTATAATTTTTACAATACCTTAGATCTGTGCATCTTTGGGAATGAGTGTGCTTCTGAAAAAGAGCCAACTGATTTTTTTACAGAGCAAAAAGAATTAATCAGAAGATGTTGTCTGGGTAGTAATAATTTGGAAAAAATGAAGAAAGAATTCAACAGTGAAACCGTCTGGCCCGGGTGCTTTATATTTTTTGAGATGTTGGAGAGCATCTAACAGTTCCTTTTTGTGTTAGGTCAGACTCTAGGTGGGATAGATCGGGAGGATTATGTTGAGGTTTTTGTATGGTGGAGAAAAATTGTGATAGTGAAAGCTCTGTAGGAATACACCGATTTGTAAAAACAAAGAAAATTCATTCAAGATTTCTGCATCTTTAAATTTTAGGACAGATTGTTCATCATAAATAGACTCAATATTCAGTTTGTTATTCCTAGTTTTTAAGTAATTGGCCAAGATTTTCCCTGCTTTATTTTTACCTCCATAAAATGTTGCACTTGATTTCAACAAGTATAATGAGGCATTGTCAGTAGATTCTTTGTTAAACTGTAATTTAGCTTTTATAAGAGCAGCAAGAACGTCCTTAGAATTAGATGTGTAATATGAGTGCTCTAGGCTCTTTACGTGTTGAAAGAGAGTGGTAGTGCGAATGCACGCTGTTTTGCGTTTCTTGGAAAGATAATGTATGATGAAATCTCTCGCCAAGGCATTAAAAGCATCCCAAATAGTGGAGAAGGATAGCGAGTCATCTTGGTTTAACAAAAAATATTCATTAAAAAAAGCAGTGAAGGAAGAGGTAAATGCCGGATCCAAAAGAAAGTATTATTAAAACGCCAATTGAAATAGGAGCGTGATCCGATATTAATAAGGGACACATTTCTGCACTCATGAGAGTTTGTGATATGTTGTGGGATACAAAAAAGTAATCTATTCGTGATTGGGTATGATGAACGGGGGAGTAAAAAGTATATTCTCTTGATCAGGATTGCACAGTCTCCATGCATCTAGGAGCTTGTGCTGCGTGATATTATGAATAGAAGATTTGTGAGGTTTATTGGGGGTGAAAAAAACCTTGGAATTACGATCAATAATGGATCATGAATCTGATTGCAGTCACCAGCCAAAATAAAATCGTCTTCAATACATAGAGAAACTTGCTGAGCTAATGATCTCCAAAAAGAAGAGTCACCTCCAGTGGGTGCATAAATATTCATAAAAGAGACCAGAGCACCCCTTAATTACAGTTTAACATTGAGCCAACGACCAGCTGTATCAGATTCCAGTGATGTACATTTAACAGCGACTTACGACAAACTATCAGAACTCCGTTGCGCTCACCATCACCTTGTGAAAAAAAAGCTTCACCTACCCATCCCTTTTTTAGTTTTAACGATTCAACATCTGTAAGGTGAGTTTCTTGAAGAAAAACTATATTAGTTTCTAATTTAGCCAAGTGGGTTAAGACTCTTTGTCTTTTGATAGGAGAATTTAATCTCCTAACGTTCCATGAAACTAGTTTTAACCGCATAACATGTCCGGAGAGGAAGGACATAAGAGAGTGAAACAACAATAATCCAATTCAACATAACAGGAATAGAGAATACAGAGAAGAAGGAATATCACATACACAACCAATTTAACTATGAAATATAAAAATAAAGACAAAATAGTAAATAGAAAAGAACAGGAAGATTGATGAGATACAACAATTGGGTTTTTTAAGACATTAGGTGGGTTGTGGGTAGAGAGGTGAATAAAAAAGGGAGGGAGAAATGAAGAAAGGAATAGTAATGACACTTGTATTGAGAAAAAGACTTAGAAAAGATTTGGGAGAAGATAAAGGAAAAAAGTGTAAAGGAGAAGAGAGAATATAAAAACTAACATACCTATATGAGGGAGATTCATAGAGACGTAAAGGGGGGGTGGAGTCACAAGGGGCAGACAATACATCTGGGTAGTGTCACGCAGCGAGGTGCAGAGGAAAACGTCACAAGGATGAGACATCGGTGGGAGCGAATAAACGACTAATATTAAGAAGATTTATATAACTAGCATTGAACCACAAAACAACATAACTAAACAGAGTAACTCAACGTACACAAAAACTTGACTCATACTGTAAATCTATTTTAGAGCCAACGGAGAGCGTATTAAGCTCTATAACCTTCTAGAATTAAACGGGAAAAAAATAGTAATTTAAGATTATATAACATTGCAAGAAGTAAAACAAAGCATATGAATCTGCAAGGAAAATACAATTGGTTAAGCATAATGCAAATCAAAAATCCCAATGCTTCCATGACATCCGTCTTGCATGAATTAATGAAGCTTTGTAGGCGTAGCGGATCTTCATACGTTGTTGTTCTGTTATTGTATGTTACTTTAAAAAGGCATGGGTAAACGAGGCCATAACGGGCCCCCATCGAACTAAGATCAGCTCTCATGTTGAGAAATGCCTTACGCATGTTTGCAGTTGCCTTGGCAAAGTCCTGCGCAAAATACAACATGGAGCCAGACCAAGTTATTTGTTGAGCCGATTTGACAGCTGCCAATACTTTTAACAGATCTGTGTACTGCAGAAAATATAAGGTGACTCCTCTCAGTCGTTGTGTAGATGAGGCATTGGATGAGGGACGACCCAATCTGTGAGCTCATTGGATATTGAGAACTGTATCCTCTGGCAGATGGAGCATTTTGGGGAGGAAGGATTTAAAGAATGGGTCATTTCCTTCAACTCCCTCCGCCAGACCATAAATGCGGAGGTTATTCCGCCTATTACGATTTTCAAGGTCTTCGACTTGCTTTTGAAGCAGAGAGACTTGAGATTTAAGTTGAGCGACGTTGATATAAATATCTTCCAATGAGGACTTGCTATTTTCATCTGTAGCGAGCCTTGTATCGAGTTGAGACCATTGATCAGTAAGAATTTATATCTTGGCATTGGTTTCTTCCACAAAGGGTCGAAGTGTCCTTATTTCATTTAATAACAGCTCCTTAGAGACAGGCAATACTGTTTTACATGGTGAGGGAGGATTGTTTTTCAAACATTTAGAAAGTGTTTTCCCTGATGGCTCAAGATTGGAGTCTATTGTTGCTTCAAAACTCAGTGATGAATGAGCCAGAGAATCCTCGAACTTAGAAAATTCAGATTTCATTTTTTGAATTTTTAGCAAAAACGTGTTTGAGTTTGGAGTGCGCAGAAAGAGATCCTTTCAGTCTGCTCATCGGTTACATAAAAAGAGCTGCACTAGGCAATAACACAGCTGCACTTGGCATTGAGAAGCGTGCATCCACCTTGACAATAAGGAATGTGCAATCGTTTTGATATCATCTAGATTGAGATATTACATATGTACTCACCGGGGACATAATTGAAAGGAAGAATGAATAGAAGAAGTGAAGCAGAGTACCTCAGCTTCTTACCTTAATATGCTGTATCATTTTGGTCACATAAGATGTAGTTAGTATTCACAGGTGAGTTTAACCATGAGATCCCGAATTAAAAAGTCCAGAAAACTATTAATAGATGACTAAAAATTCACCAACTGGTTAAATAGGAGGGTGGACAAAATGGCTGTCTCATCATTTCTCCTTAGCGAGTGCAAGCAGTGAGGTAAACTGAGAGCTCACCACATGTCCACAAGATATAAGGGAGAGGCAGTTCTTTCAAAGGAATTCAGGATGCTGGGAGAAAGTTAGGGGCTTTTTGAAGTAAGCATCGCTTCAATTTGAGAGAGCTAGTGAATAGTAAGCGCTGTGGCTCGTAAGCGGAAACAATCAAAATGGAGGCCACAATATCACATCACCGCGAACTGGATTTAACTCACAAGCAAAGTCTTTCCAATGATGCAGGTAGGGTCACCGAAGGTCGCATTGTGTTTACGAGACCTTCCGATGTGCCTGGAGCTTGAAATATTCGCAGTAAATGTTCTGCTAACGGGAAGCCTCCGCGCCGTACCGGAGAGCCTCACCTGAAAGCTGCCATAATCCTCGGAAGCCAGGCCACACCCTCTCAATTTACCCTTTTTATTCTCACAAGCACGATAAAACTAGTAGTGTTTATGCACTCTGATAGCCATTGTGAGAAATGCATTTTTGTCTAACAAGCGCACCAGCACCTCTGGTGCCCTTCAGGTGTCTAGCTTGTTGAGACTCCTTGAGTTCCATTCCAGGAATGATGGTGCATTCAGAGTGGGCAAAGCTAGAGCTACAACACAGAAGGGTGTTTGCCTGCCTTTGAGCAGTGGATTAGCTTGGAGAGTCTCCTTTTGCACACTGATAGCCCTCAGACATGATAAAGACATTTCTATTGTTCGTGACAAGTACTGGTAAATTAGCATGCCTTACCACTGCTCCTTGACCGCTTCCAGTGTCTGGATTCTAGAGATGCCCGCGCTGGACTCTATGCCTGAGGGAATGCATACAGAGGAAGAGTTAGAGATACAACAGAGGATTAGCTGTCTCCTTCTGAAAATCAGACCTATTTGGAGAATATCCTGTCACTAGGGTGACCACATTTTGAAAACTACAAATTGGGACATTTCTCAAACAGAGAAGTAGGACTAAAATTTTGAAGGGACTGAGGGCCTCAGAATGACTTAAGATAGAGGGGGATATTTACAATAAAGTGGCGTAGCGTGTCATTAGCCTCCTGGGCTTAACGACATGCTCCGCCACTTCGGAAACGCAAGGCTGCACAATATTTACAAGAATGTGGTGCAGCCTTGCGTTTCCCCTTGCGATGGCACTAATTTAATCAACTTAGCGCCAATGCAGGCACCCTTGCAGCAGAGTGCAAGTGTGTCTGTGTGCAGGAGAGGATTGGTTATGTGTAGGATGGTAGCACACATGGAAAAAGCAAAAATGAGGAGAAATAATGCATTTCTCCTCGTATCGCCAACTTAAGACCAGGATTGTCCTGGTCTTAATTTTGACGCTGCCTCATATATACGCCACCCTTGTACATAGGGGGTAGTGTCAAATACAATGAGTGTTGCGGTGGAACGCCCACCACAACACCCACTGCACGCCCATTTCACTTTAAACATAGCGTGAAAAGGGTGCCTTATGTACAAGGCAGTGTTAAGCCATGTTAGGTGGTTTAACGCTGTCTTGTACAAAAGGCAAGGCACCTATCGCCATGGGAATGTCACAAAACTGACTTTTCCGTTGTGATAGGGGCTTGTACATATGCCTCAGAGTTCACTAAAATAGGAAACGCAGAGAAAGAGGCCCTTAGAGGAATTAATTAAATTAAACTTTTGCAGAGAGAATCATCCATGTTAAATAAACCTGACAAGGCTGGTAACTAATCTTATAGTGGAGCACACAAATCGGTACACCTGGTTATCCAATGATTTGTACTCTAATGCCCTTCATCCAGAAAATACATTTCTTTTGTTTGTGACAAGCACTGCAGCATGCACACCCCTTATTTACTACTGCTTCTATACCTCTTATGGTGTCTTGTTCCTTTTCCTTTGTAAGCCATGGAATAGTGCAGTAGCAACATGTATTAAGTGCACTAACTTGGCCAATGAGCCAATAGAATGGGAGGCCGGGGGCCGTAAACTTGGAGATGTTGATTTCTTATAGCTCAAAACCATTCTAACATATCTTACCATGTTCTGTATTTTTAAAGTTTTGAATGTTATTTCAAAATGTTTACGAGATCAAGCATTATAAATAAATGGCCACAGCAATTAGTTATAGAAACTGAAGCAGAAAACACTATTGCCCACTCCGGTGACCTACAGCTAATGCCACCAAAACAAACACAGCCTTTAGGATGCACTTGACCAGAGAGAGGTATCTTAGGAACAGATCCAGTATGTTAAGCACCCCCAAAGGTAAGGACTGCGCTCTGTTGATTATAGTCAAATAGCTTGGAACATGTTTCCAAAGATGTAGGAACTGGCTTTGCTTATATGGATGATAAATACATTTAACTGTAAGTACAAATATTGTTATGAACTGCATATACCTTAATGTCTCATATACCATAATGGTTCAATTGTGTGGGGAGATCACACTGCTGACATCTTAGCATTAGTCCTCCCAAGGGCAATTTTTTGGAACCATAAAATGCCCTTGGGAGGATTAATGCTAAAATGACAGCAGTGTGATGCACTCAAATTGTTACAATTGGGCTGTAGAATTCCTCCAATCATTGGCTAGGGCTTAGGGTAAATCTGGCAACTTAGCCACCACCACCTCTCAGAACCTTCCTGGACCCGGGAAGTCTCCAACTGAAGAAAAAGGCCCTGCAGGATGAAGAAAACTGACTTCTGACTCATTGCTCCCGTTGGAATAGGGAAACTCACACAAGGATTCAAGGACTCATGAATCACCGAGTCCTGCTGGCACCAGGTCCTGGAAGCATTCGTCAAGGATCAATTGGTTGGCCTGTTTACTTACTTCAGCGACACAAACAGCAGAAGTACTCCTGACTCCAAGACAACCCAGTTGTATAAATAGGATTAAACCTGTGTGAGCTGTGGCTGCATAGGAACCTGGTACCCAGACTCCTGCCGGAGGGGCTAGGGGATGCTTTTCTAGGAGCTGGGCACTAGGTCTGAAGGTAAAACATTTAACAGGGACAACCCGCATGGGGCCAGATGTAGGTAAATTCAATTTAGCGAGTCCTTAATAGCGATTTTTACTGAATCGCTAAATTGAATGTAGGTAGGAATCACTAAAATATTAGCGATTCCTTCATATTCCTTAATAACGAATCGCTAATTGAGAATCGTTAACAGGGAATACCTAGCCATTCATTCCTATGGGCTAGGAGGCCCATAGGAATGAATTCACTATTTGCGATTCGGTATTAAAGAACCGCAAATAGCGGGAGCTATTTCAAGGGTGCCAGAGTGTTAAAAGGGCACCCTGTTGCACCCCTAAAATGTGCATGTGTGCATATGTGGCGCACATACATGCCCTAAGGGCATGAATTTGTGCCACATGGCACTTTAAAAAAAGCAAAAAATGCTTTTTTAAAGGAAGTCGCTAATTACCACAAACTTGAAGTTGCTGTTAATTTGAATTATTACTCTATTTATTTATGTTGGTTTGGGATTTTTATTGTGTTGTGTTCTTTATTTTGGAATTGTTGGTACTGCGCAAACTTAACACTTACCTCTCTCAAGATTGCCTGCTGCTTGTGCAATAGCTACCACGGGTACAGCAGGCACTTTCTCAGAACTGTGTTCTGACCTACCACGAGTGGGTTTATTAAGATGATAGGGGTACAACCTTCCCAAATGAATATCTGATAGTAAGAATAGTAAATATGCCCCCCCAAATATATGCACTTCCTTAAATGTTAGTTGGATTGGATTTTTAAGAGGAAATATGACCACCCTAAAATAGTTGAAGGTTTCACAGTTTTAATTGGAGTAGTGTTTCAATAGTAAAACTCAACCCCCGAAAACATATGCACTTTACCCAAAGTTAGCTGTACTAGAGTTAGAATAGTACATTTGTCTACCTAAATATATGGACATTCTCCAAAGTTAGTAGTATTGGAGTTGGAATAGTATGCACGATCAGCCTCCCTGTTTTTATTATTTTTTGTTATACTTTTGCACATTCTAAAGATGATTTTATATTTTTACAAATTAACAAATATTTTTAATGATATCATTTCAAACAATTTTTATTTTTATACAAATAAATGTTCACGAACATTATATTGAAATGTTTATAATCAATTTATGTTTCTTGGTTTACATATTTTGTAATATGAAAAAGTTATTTACTTTATTGATTATTAATGATTTTAAATAAATATCTGTAAAGAATAATTATAAAATAACTTACATTTAATTATGAGATTTTTGTTTAAAGAATAAACATTTTTTTTAAATCACAGATTATTTTTTAAATAAATAAAGTTCATATTTTGTAATAATCCTATCAATATTTTACATATATTTGGGTTTCAATATTTTTGTTAAATGTAATGTTAACTTTAATCTCTTTATTTTTGGTTTTTATATTTCGGAAGTAGGTTTTTTATTTTGGATTTGAAATTTCATATATGAGTATATATTTCACAATATTTTGGCCTTTATATTTTGGTAGATGGATATTTTGTTGTAGTCACTATTCAGTATTACAGCTAGGCCCAGATGGAATATTTAATTCTGCTCACGAAATTGGAGAAATTTGGTGACTTTGTGTTACTCTTGTAACGTGGAGCTCCTACCAAATTCGGCCAACCGCCACGTGGTGTAATGTCTTTCCCATTAGAGCAATACAATGACAATGGTAACAACAAGAGGCTCCAGAATCGGAGCTGGCACACAAGAGCGCGATTTGGCTTCTCCTAGTGCAATTTCCAATTGCTAGGAGGACTTCCAGTGAGATTTTCTAACGTGCGGTGGTTGCAGTCACAGGGCTGCTTCTCAAGTAGATTTTCCCACTCAAGAAACAGCAACATCATCTCAAATGACCTTTTCTAGTAGGTATTCGCAGTAGCAGCAATAAATCGCAGCACTAGCAGCACAATGTGTATTTTCGGACTGTTGCGGAACTCCGATGAATCAGAATTCCGTGGAGAAAAATTCCATGAGTTCTGCTCACGGCTAATTATAACCTGCTCTAAGTGGATAACGCAAAGTTATGATGTAATTTATTAGGAAGAAGGCTTTGTGTGTTTGGAAACTTCAAATTCAGCATATGAGCGATGCCAAGGTAGAGCAGGAGTTTCAGGACTGAAGTTGCACTTTTGCAGAGTTTGCATCTTATTCTGATCACAAGTTGCTCTGGTGTCATTCTACAATACTAGAGTCTATGTTATGACTCCATTTTAGAATATTCAACCTCCTGACATGTTGGAGGTCCTGTAACCACATATGGTTGCAACCTGCTTCGTCTCTAGGGTATACCGAGCTTTTTCTTTAATATGAGAACCCTCAACTCCCTCCTTATGATCTATGGGAGTTTGTAATTGCAAGACTCCTCTCATTTCATTTTCAATCAGGCAAAATACCCTGTTTTTCATTATCTCCAGTATTTCAGTTTTTTTGTGTTTAAGAGATTTTTATTAAACTTTTGCAAAAGAAAAACAATATACAAATCATATTCATATTGGAGCAATAACATGAGAACATCAATCAGAAAACATATGACGATATTGATTTGTAAAAGGTAAAGAGGGGGAAGGAAAGAGGAAAAGGCAAGGGGGATAGAAAAGAAAGAAAAGTAGGAGAAAGAAGAAAAGAGAAGAAAAGAGAAGAAGGAGGAAAATAATTTAACCCTATGGGGATATGAATGAGCCGATCAACTAGGAGATTTGGAAGAAAGAAAGGTAGTAAAAGGAAGCCAAAGGAGATCAGATTTGATTTTCAGGGGGACAGAGGAAGAAGAAGCAATAGCAATTCTATGGTCATCACAAATGAAATTCCACCATGTATGTACAGAAATTTTAGAATTATCCTTCCAACAAGCTAGAATAACTTTAAAGGCCATAGCAATAAAAAGGTCCAGTAATTTGGCAGAAGGAGTAACAATGTTAATATCAGTAGAAAGAGAACCTAAGAAAACATTCAAAAGTGTTAATGGGGAGGCGCAGTGAAACAATGACATGCAAATATTCCAAACCTCCTTCCAAAAAGAGAAAACATAGGAGCATTCAAATAACTGATGTTTAAGTGTACCTAGTTTTTTAGAACAGGACCAACATAGTGGGGAGGATGTGGGAGCAAACTTGGCAATACTAACAGGAGTAACAACAACTCTATGATATATGAAAAACAGAGATTGAGTAATTTGAGCGGCAACAGAAATTTTAAACAATTTGGACCATAAACGATCCCATAGCTGAAGAGGAAGGGAAACAGCAAGGTCAGCTTCCCAAGCAGTCTCTGTATGAGATTTAGGGCGATCAGTAACACTTGATATCAGACTTGTATAAACAAGAGCTGCCTTTGGTTGTTGAATTGTGAATAAGTGGTAAAGTTGTGTGGTAGGAGTGTAAGGAGGAAAAACATCAGGTAGGGCGAGAGAGGATAAGTGTGATTTAATGGCGGATGTGATGATGATATATTCAGGAAGTAATGTGGAAGGCAAATGGAATAGTGTTTGTAGCGCTTCGAAAGGAATTATGGAGTTATCAGTGAAAAATTGATGTACAAATATAATATCCTTTTCCTTCCAATATTTAAAGTAGAACGATTTGCCTTTGTACTTAAGAAACTTGTTATACCACACAACAGAAGATAAGAAACACTGAAAGGTTGCAGGAGAAAGTATTATAAAGCAGTGTCTGGGAGTATTTTAAAATGGGGTATTTGGCGAGAAAAGAGCAGTTTGACATACAAACAGAATGTTGGAATGAGAAATCTTTTAGATGTGAACATTCCAGAGAAACCCAACTAGGCACAGGATTATCAGAAAAATCATAGGCTAATGAAAAGGATTTTTTAATCAAAAAGGCGGAATGGTACATTCTAAAATTGAGAAAACGGACTCCACCCTCATTTTTAGGACGAGATAACTTGTATAGGGCAATACGAGGATGTTTGTTGTTCCATAAGAATTTGGTACAGAGGGAATTAATGCGAGAAAAAAAAGAAATAGGGATTTTTAAAGGGAGCATGGAGACGGTATAAAGGACATGAGGAGTAATCATCATTTTAATCGTATCTAATCTACCCCACCAGGATAAAAATAAGGGGGACCAGATTTTGAGGAGGGCTTGAATTTTCTTAGCAAAGGAGTCAAAAGTAAATTTGATTGTATCAGCCAATGAAGTGTAAAACCATATGCCTAGGGATTTGATTTTGGAAGGGCACCAAGCAAATTCAGTATTATTAAACATATGTTGATAGCACACAGGATTCAATGGCAAAACCTCAGTTTTAGATAAATTAAGTTTATAACCCGAAACAGATGAATACAACTGCACTTCCTCTAAAAAGTGTGGTAGGGAGTTGATGGGATCAGCCATATACACCAAAACATCATCCGCATACGCAGATAATTTAGTGTCAGTGGATGAGAGTTTGAAGCCAGCAATGCTTGAATTGGAGCGAATCCATTCTAGAAAGGGTTCAAGACATAAAATAAATAATAAGAGGACATCCTTGTCTTGCGCCCCTAGACAAAGAAAAAAACCTAGAAAATTGATTATTAACAAAAATACTTGCACGGGGAGAAGTATACAGGAGTTTAACCAATGAAATGAAAGATGGACCAAAACCAAACCATTGGAGGGTATGGAACATAAACTGTCAGTTTATACGGTCAAAAGCCTTTTCGACGTCTAAAGATAAGGCTGCCATTGGGACCTTAAGTTTTTTGCAATGAGCAATAACATTGGAAAACATACGAGCGTTGTCTGAAGCAAGTCTACCCTTCACAAATCCCACTTGGTCCGTTTTAATGAGGCGGGGGACAACAGAATCAAGGCGTGAAGCCAGAATTTTGGCAAAAATTTTGCAATCATAATTAATCAATGATATGGGGTGTAAGCATGGGCGGATTTTGCGGATTGGCAATCCGCGAACTTGCGTATTTACGGATTCGCAATCCGCGAAGATCCGCGAACTCTAGCGGACTTGCGGATTTTTCCGTTTTTTGTGTTGGCGCGTGTTCGCGCCGATTTTGGGACAAGTTCGCAATTGCGAACTTACTTTTCGGCTTGCAACGGCCGCGACTATGTTGTTTCTACGTCTGGTTTATCATCACAGGTTCACAGCACCCTCTGTTTCACCACTGCCACCCTCTGGGACACCCATGCCACCCTCTAGTACATCCTCACAGGCACCTATTAGGTTTATTTATTACTGTAGATTATGGTGGTTGAAAAAAGCTAGCACACCTGCCCTTCTTCAACTGCCATCAATTAATTTGTGTTTCATTAATGTGTCAGTAATTTTGAAAGTTCCAGTCTGGCTGGCACCTGCTTCCTTCCTTATCTGTAATTTGCTATTTGTTGCAGTGATTTTTTTTTTTTACAGGACCTTTATGGTGCTATTCTATGAGCCTGCTGTTTGGGTCATAGCAGGGTCATAGAATTGTTGCAAACTCTGGAGGGGCCCATCAGGAAGCACTACCTTGAATGTTACTAATGTTAAGTTTGAACTTTTGCACCTGCTCATTGCTTTCATTTTAGCTAAAATCGTTTTTTTTGCAATTTCGCGCGTTATTTGGGGCGCGAATCCGTGCGAGATCGATTTCGGAAGCCGCGAATACGTGCGAATACAAAATTGTTTTTGTTGCGACGTGTATGTTCGCGTGATCCTGCGCGTGTTCGCGAGGCGCTTCTAGCTATTCGTTTGCCAAGTTACCCTATCGGTCGTACACGGGCGCGGCCATCTTGTTGGCGTGACGTAATTCCGTTTCCGCCCGCTATGTGTAATCTCGCAAAGTGTGCTGCTCGCGAGTACAAGTTCGCGCGTACTCGCAAGGAAAATCTCGCGCGAACTTACCCACGCGGTCGTGAACGGGCGCGGCCATCTTGTTTCTCATTCATTGCTATGGTTCTGGGCATGCTTTCTCTATCCTCTCTCAATCTCTGCCATCCTTTGCTTGTTTGAAGTTTTTTTGATCTAATTTTACTTATTATCTAACCCTCTATTTTTCTAGCTCTATATTTTTGTGTTTTCTGCAGCTTTTAGTTACTTTTAAACTACTTTTTTAAACTCTTTTATTTTCTTCTTCACTATTCTATTTCTTCTTTATCATTTAAGTTTATTTCTGCCCAGACCATGGTAAAGGGAGCCGGGAAGCACCCTGAGAAGGGGAAGGGTCCCGCACCCCGTGCCCGGCTCCCGTGCGGGCGTTTAAGGGGGGAGCAAGTGGTCCCGAGGGAGATCTTTAGCGCGGAGGAAGTGGCGGCACTGATCTTCCATGTCCAGCGCCGCCTCCCCAAGACGATCCTGGGAGGCGGCAAGATCGCGACCGGCTATGGCATCCGGGAGCGCCGCCAGCGGTGGGAGAAGGTGTGCCGGGCCATGTACAAGATCTCTGGGGTCCGGCGCACGTATAACCAGGCCACCCACCGCTGGACCGATGTCATGGACCGGGAGCGGGACTTGCTGGACGCGCTCGGCGTAGAGGTCCCCGGGCTTGGTGAGTAGTAGTAGTAGTACATTTACTACTCTGTTTTATCCGGCTCTGTTATTTGCAAATCTTTGTTCTTTACCAAGAGCAATAATGCTGCCGATTACATTGAGGTAAATTATATTTCAAAATCTTCTATGCATTTCATTTTCAGGTGCACTGCTCTCCTTCTCAGTAGCCTTGCTTGCTACTATGCTTCTTTGTTTTGTATGTTGTGTTCAGAAGCATTTCATTGGCCTGAGAAATTATGTATCAGTGTACTGTAAAGAAAAGAACTGCGTAATGCTAGACAGTAAGGGTCATATTTTCAATTACCGGCGCATCCCTGCAAAGTAGCAGGGATGCGGCAGTAATTGTGTGCCATGCCACCACCACCCATTGGCCCAAAACGTCACAGAAGCCTTACGCATCTGTGCCGTAAAGGCAGCGCATTGCTGGAGTTGCGTGCCAACGATGGCGCAGCTCCAGCAATGCTCTGGGGTACCCTATCTCCCCAATGCTGCATCAAGCCGTACGTCGGCTTCAAGCGCGCAGGGTTTGAGTCATGCATCATTGTCATAAAAATGACTGATTGACATCTTGTAGATTTCCCTCAGCCACTTTTAGGATTCGTTCCTGCGCAGGTACGCCCTCCCTTGCGCCGGAACGCCCCCTGATGGCGCAGGGCTTTACAACGTGATGCATCGCCCATATGCCCATATGTGTTTTTTTTTTAATATATACGCCGCACCAACACCATGGCGAGTCTTTTGTTCTGCCGCTGCGTCAGAAAAGGCACGCAACAATGGAGGAAAATCAGCCGCAACTTCCGCAAGGGACTTATAAATCAGCCCCAACAGACTGAAGTCCAGTGTCCTTCCTTTAGACAGTCACATGGCTATCAGAAGAAATAGTGGCGGTGGTGGCGGGTGGATTGATAGTTTGAGTATTCACTGATCTGCAAGCAGGATGGACTTTGTCTGTCACGTGTTGTGCACTACTGCCTGCAGTGCCAGGCCTAGGCAAACCTCTTTAGTAGTCTGTTTATTGAGTTACATAGGAACTTTCTAAGTCAACGTTCCGCAAATCAGGCAATACGAATAACGTAGTATACCACATGAGATAGATCCCGTGGAATAGTTGTCTATCTATTTGCTATTTTTCCAAAATATGTTGTTATTGTTCTTTTGAAATGTTTGATTTGGTTGAAAAATCTCATCCATGTTTTATGGTTTTTCTTTCTTTCATGTTGTACATCAGCTCCCCCCAAGGGCAAGAGGACACAGGAGGAGGGTGCTGAGGATGCAGGCCAGGATCGGGCAGGCGAGGGCTCCTTTGCTGGCCCCAGTAAGTTTACATTTTACTAAACAGTACCTATTTTTTCCTAGCGTTCCTCATTCGATTTTTTCTAAATCGTCTTTGATCTTCTTGTAGACTGAATATAAATTCTTATCCTGCCTCGAATATGATGACTCCCTGTGGTATTACTAGACTATTTTTATTAGTCTGTCTGTGTAGCTAACTAAGATTGGACATTTGGCAATTCCATTGGACTCCCATTATATTCAGCAATACCTCTATGCACTGTCTCCTTACTGACTAGATAGTGTGGCAGAGTCATTCAGCTCCCGAAGTCACCGATTATAGATCCCCAATGATCTCTAGATTATCGTACGCAGGACAAGAGAGTAGTACGGAGTCACAGCACAGTCAAGAAGTGTCAGAGGCACTCATGCTTGCAAAAATTCCAAAACCTTTAGCTCATCCACTCTAGTCTAGAGGAACAAAAACCACAGAGTCTATTTAAGTGTAAAAGCTTTATTAAAAGTAAACACATTTATTGAAATCTACTTTGTCATAAAACTATTTAACTGTAAACGGAAAAGTGGTTAGTGCTGACGATTAATTGGACACATTTCTTGTGGTCGAGCCGAACTCTCACCTACTTTGAACTTGATCCTGGTCGTGTTCTTAGGACTCAGGAGTCAAGCTTCTGTCTGTTAGGAGAAAAAGTGGTGCGTGTTAAAAATCAAAAGCAAGCATTCATCAGTTGTGCATAAAAGTGCAGCAAGACAACAGCCTTCCCTGGAAAATGGGACATTTTTACTATGGAGTAGACAGTCACAAATTATTACATTGTATTCTGTTTTTTTAACATTTCTCCTAGACCAAATATTATATAGTAGTGAGTGGTGTATTCTAACTTTCTTAAATGTACTTTGTAGGTGTAACATCTGGTGACGGGGCCAGCGCGGAGGTGGCTGATGTGTTGGACTTGGACTCGGAGGCCTCTGGGGAGGATGCGGCGGTAGAAGAGCTGGTGGCCGTTCCTGTGGGGGATCAAACGGTGGTGGCGGAAACAGGTAAGCTATATATTCCTTACTTATTGAGATTGAAGACTGCATAGTGTGCTTTCTGCACGGGTGTATTACAATTACAAATCAACCAGGTAGTAGCCTCCTCGAAATGTACTTCGACTTAGCTGTGAAGTTTTTGGTGAGAAGAATCCCAATAAGTTCTTAGACGAACGTGATGGATGGGATGAACGAAAAGCGAAAGAAGGGTGTAAGTAAGTGGGACGCGAACTTGTATGATGGCTGGCAAAGAAGAACGATATGTGTTTGCTTGGACCCAGAGGTGGCTGGGAAGGAAAGAATATGGTATGGTGCATGGCTGGGTCAATGATGAAGCAAGGATGGGTGGAAGGACAGCAGCCTGGGTGGGTGAAACAGAAACTGTATGTGTGCGTATACTTTGAATGAATGGATGCCTGGAGCATGGTATTCTCTGACTCTTACATAGCAAATGTGTATCTAGAGAGAGTAGATGGTCGCCAGGTGAAGTAAGTGTTACCTTGAAGAGCATGTACCACCGCACCCGCACGTCCGTCCCAGTGCAGGGAAGGCAAGGAAAAGAAATTGTAAATGTGTCCAATACTTCCATGAATAGTAGCAGTACTTTGTATTGCGTTTGCATTCACAGCATATATCTGGTTATTACGGTGGACACTCCGTACCTCTCTTAATAACTTTAGTTTACTTGTAGTACGTCATTCATGTGTGGGTGTATCACTGTGTTCACTCAATATTAAGCAAAGCACCTAAAGTCATCTCATCTGTCATTAAATACGTCCCATGTGAAGTGATAGATAATCAAATTAGTTAGCTTCTTCAGTTTCCTTTTCTAGTACTCATTTGCACTGTAGGGTGAAAGGTAAATTAATTAAGCAGTAGCCCTTGTAACAGAGTATTCTCAGTGCCACCCGTAATAGAAAAGTAATAGCTTCACCACCTGCATGTACTGGACCGGTACAGTAACGCAAGTCTGTCTCCATCATCATGGTGTGCAACTTTTTTTCTCGGGTGCAACTTCACTGTGCTGTGTCCATGTCATTCTGCCGGCTTGCATAAGATAACGTACCCATTTCCCTAAACAAGAGAGAAGAAGAAGAATAAGACTGGTGTACTGTCATAGTCGACTGTAATGGAAGTCCATAGTGGTCGTAGAATTAGTTCATTAAACTACCACTACTGTTAGAGCAAGGATGCAGAAGTGGGAGGGTTACATAGATACTGTCCTCAATAGTTATGTACTGTGCTTTCAATTTGCTACTTGTACTCTGTGACCCAACTTTCGGCTCAATCACTTTGTGTTATTAATAAGGAGCATTGGTTACAGACTATGTCTTTCTTTCTTCATATAGTTGCTCCTTCTTCCAAATCAACAACAAGGAGGGAGCAGGCTAGATTGGCCCGGCAACGGAGGCTGGAGGCCACAGTCGCCGAGTATCGGCGGCTGGTGGCCCTGGAGGAGGAGGAGGACACGCAGTCGAGCGGGGCAACATCTTCGACTGCATCCTCCTCCGTGACTAAACCAGCGGGACCGAGCCGGGCTAAGAAAGCCGACCGCCACCGCCAAGCACCGGAAACACCAGCTGCCCCCCACAGGAGCTGCAAGGAACGCCAACACCGCCTCCGAGTCCGCATGTCCAACCTGGAGCAGGAGGTCCTGAGGTATAAGACCTTGGTTAAGGGCCTCCGCTCCGAGCTTGCCACCCTCCGCAAGGAGTATGATGCCCATGCCGCATCATGCACCAGCACCAGCACCCTCCAGTAGTGGAGTGTCCCTTGCCCTTTTTTTATAGACTTTTGGGGGGTGGGATTTGGGAGTTGGGATCGTTTTGGGACGTTTCAGAGACAATCGTTGGGGTTAGGGTGGGTGAGGGAGATTATTTTGTTAGGGATAAATAAATATATTTTTCAACTACTTTATCTGACCATACCTGTTTTTTACTGCTTTTCAGTCTGGTGGGTGGGGGGCGGGGGTGTAACAGTAACTTTGTTTTCCTGAACAGTCGTAGGACTTTAGTAGTACAACCGTCAAACTCTTGTCTACTCCGAAATAATACTCCATTATACTACCTCCCACCAAACGCTTATCTTACCTGTAATTTGTGTTAGAAATTAGGGCTAGGCCCAGGGCTGGCTCCAGGTGAAATGGGGATTAACGTTGTCATTCCTGGGCGGGTGACATTTCCTCATTGCGGTGTTACTAGTGGTGTGACACAGTGGCAGTTGCATGCCTATGGAAAAAAAGAAAACGAAACCTTGTTTGTACTCCTTACTGTAGCATTACAACGGTTACGGTACGATCGAGAAAATAGCAGGTGACAGTACACTAGAACAGTGCCATAATGTAGCCTAACAAATGGTAAAGTATTGCAAGTATAACTAGTACTTGCGTTGAATTTATTTGACATTGGCTACTACTACTAGAAGATATAGTACTGAAGCTGAGTAAGTCTAGAAGATATCCTCGTATTCCTTCACCAGCCTGTTGCTGCTATCACCTTATCCTCCCCAGCAAGTGTGTGGAATTATTGATGTCATTTTAGTCAGACATCAAGCAAAACAACACAGCCCGGGGGAAGAGGGTTAGGGTTTGTAAAATGGATGGGAATGGGGGTTTCTTTTTGGGTAGGTTTTGTTGAGAGAAGAAAAAAAAAGCAGAGCATGGACAAACAATAATTGAAGATACAGAGTTTACAGACAATCTTTGGTTACAAAGTAAAGGTAAGCACATGCAGTCACACTCATAGAATAAAAGACAACAATGGATACTGTATCTGTATTGCGTATGTTGTTGGAGTTGTCCTGTTGAAATTGGTAAGTAAGTTGCATGCAGCAAACAATTCCTCTTATTGGCGGCACTCCTCCATTCCAGCTGACGCTTCGTCCATCAATGTGGTGGTGACCACTGACAGAAGAGACACCCTGTCCACTGCCTGCCTGGCGGATGTTGACTGAAACCCGGCCTGTAATTATTGAACGGAAAACAGGAAGTGCTATTACAATACCACTGATAAATAAATAAAAGGTATGTACGCTGTGTGGTTCAAAAAGTCACACTTTGATGATGCCTAGCAGAAAAATGGTTACAAAACGTACTTTGAAAGTAACAGTAGACCCAAATACAGACCGTGGATTGTATTCAAACCACTTGCCTGCAAGCAAAAGTATCCATAGCCAGCATCGCTCCAACAGTGCTCTACAACAACAGAACCGCGTTGCAATAGAACCCCCCTAAACACATGCAATCCTGCTGCTAGGGCTAACCCTAACGAACCCTAACTTACAAAGTGCCAAAACTGGTGTTTCCTTATGGATTTTGTCCAACTAACTTCTAGCCGGTATTAGACCTTCCCAGGAATGCCCCAGGCAAGACCCGCCAACCCACCCGCAAAAAAACACCCGACACAACACCACCAAACAGCGAAAAAGCTAAATCTCATACTTACAATGTCTCTCGGCCTTCGGTCCAAACGCGGCGCTGTGCAGCTAGGTCGTCATCATCATCAATCATCATAACTCCTGTTTTCCACCACGGATTTCCTGAAAAGGAAATGCAATCAAGATTAGACTGTCGCAGCAGTGCTTCGACAGAGACCCCGGCCGCAACCCACCCACGAACAGCAGGAAGCCCCCCAAAATGCTACATTGAGCAAGATGTCTGAAGAAATGGCAAAAAAAAGGCTGTTCCTTATGGATTTTGTCCAAAACACTTGTATCCGGTATTAGACCTTCCCAGGAAAGCCCCAGGCAAGACCCGCCGGCGCCAACCCACCCGCAAAAAAACACGCGACACAACACCACCAAACAGCGAAAAAGCTAAATCTCATACTTACAATGTCTCTCGGCCTTCGGTCCAAACGCGGCGCTGTGCAGCTAGGTCGTCATCATCATCAATCATCATAACTCCTGTTTTCCACCACGGATTTCCTGAAAAGCAAATGCAATCAAGATTAGACTGTCGCAGCAGTGCTTCGACAGAGACCCCGGCCGCAACCCACCCACGAACAGCAGGAAGCCCCCCAAAATGCTACATTGAGCAAGATGTCTGAAGAAATGGCAAAAAAAAGGCTGTTCCTTATGGATTTTGTCCAAAACACTTGTATCCGGTATTAGACCTTCCCAGGAAAGCCCCAGGCAAGACCCGCCGGCGCCAACCCACCCGCAAAAAAACACGCGACACAACACCACCAAACAGCGAAAAAGCTAAATCTCATACTTACAATGTCTCTCGGCCTTCGGTCCAAACGCGGCGCTGTGCAGCTAGGTCGTCATCATCATCAATCATCATAACTCCTGTTTTCCACCACGGATTTCCTGAAAAGCAAATGCAATCAAGATTAGACTGTCGCAGCAGTGCTTCGACAGAGACCCCGGCCGCAACCCACCCACGAACAGCAGGAAGCCCCCCAAAATGCTACATTGAGCAAGATGTCTGAAGAAATGGCAAAAAAAAGGCTGTTCCTTATGGATTTTGTCCAAAACACTTGTATCCGGTATTAGACCTTCCCAGGAATGCCCCAGGCAAGACCCGCCGGCGCCAACCCACCCGCAAAAAAACACCCGACAACACCCCCAAACAGCGAAAAAGCTAAATCTCATACTTACAATATCTCTCGGCCTTCGGTCCAAAGTAACGCGCTGTGCAGCTAGGTCATCATCAATCATCATAACTCCTGTTTTCCACCACGGATTTCCTGAAAAGCAAATGCAATCAAGATTAGACTGTCGCAGCAGTGCTTCGACAGACACCAAAAATTACACACAAACCCCCGGAACCCCGCCAAAGAGCACCTCAAAGGCAAGCAAGTCAGCAAAAACGGCAAGAAATTTTCACCTCATATTTGGTCCAAAACACTTTTGTCCATTATTAGAGCTTCACAGCAATGGGCCCAAAACCGTCAACTCACCCGCAAAGAAGTACAACACCCCCACAAGTGCTGAGTCTTTCTTCATTGTGCGTAATCCAGCACTCTGCTTGGAGGGAAATCGCAGTCTGGAGGAGGAGGATAGAGGAGCATGTTCTTCAGAACTTGTGAACCTGAGGAATGTAGACTGCGGCACCTTCAAATCAATAAGCAAACAAGTGAAGACAGTACTGATGATGGTCTTCTTTTTGGGATTAGGTGATTAAAGTTTGAATTAAATTAACTGTGCAAAACAAAGAAAGAGAGACACAAAGCACACAGGAATAAAAGTGAATAAGGACGAAAAAGAAAGTTCTTGATTGATTGTCTCATTTTCAGGGCTCGGTGTCAGGGAATAAGAACAAGATTTCGTCATCATACTCTGCGAATTCAGGCTGGATGAGGTCAGTGGCACCGAACAGAGAAAAAATCCCCTCATCTACGTTGCTGTCCTCATCGTCTTCATGTGGCGTGCTTTCTCGCACTTTGTAATCTGGTGGTATGAGGTGCTGATTCATCTTGATCATTGTCAGCCGCTCCACATTTTTGGGCGATAGGCGGCTCCGTTTGGCAGTTACAATGCCACCAGCAGCACTGAAAACACGTTCAGAAGACACACTTGCGAGTGGGCAAGACAAATAGTTTATAGCCAGGTTGTAGAGCTGTGGCCACAATTGTTTTTTGCCATGCCAATACTGCAATGGCTCCTCATTAAGAAAGACCACTGTTGAGTCATTCAGATAGTCCTGCACCATCGACTCAAGGTCATCAACTGTTCCTCCACTTTGCTTACTTTTTGCTGTGCCTGTGACATTTTTTAGAGAACCATACCCCATCAAACTTAGCCAATCCTCCTCCCCAGCCACTGTTAGTGTTGTCATTGTGTGTGGTGCAGATGATCCAGTTGCCGGTGTCTTTAACGGCTGAGAGGTCACTTGTGCCCCAGCCACAGGTGCAGAAGTGGATTCTTGTGACTGCGGATGGCCTGCTGATGCTGATGCTGATGTACTGGCTTCTCCTTCAATAACCTGCCGTTCTTTTTCAAACCTCTTGGCTGACCAGGCTAACCAATGTTTGTACTTTTGAACATCTGCATCAGCGAAAGGAAAGAATGCGTTGTCTGCCAGCGCCTTTTTGTAGCGTGGATCCAGAATAGTAGCACAAATGTAATGCTGATCTGAGTTGATGTTTTTAAGACGTTCATCACCACGTAGGCGATGTAATAATTTCTCAGACAAAATGAAATGGTTTTTTTTTTTTTCATCTTTTTCAAACTCAGAAGAAACCGCCATCAGTTGGTGCTCCAGTATGCACAACAATGGGATAGCTTTTCCCAAATTACAGTCCTCCTGGCTGACTGCACGCGTGAAGAACTCAAAAGGACGAAGCATGTCTGTCAGGCTTTTAACTATGGCCCATTGCGCCTTACTCATCCGCAGGTCCTCCTTCTGAGATGTAGCCTCTGTCAAGAAATAGTGATCGAGTACCGTATACTGCTCATGCAGACGCTCAAGCATGTAGAAGGTTGAGTTCCAACGTGTTGCCACCTCCTGGATGAGTGCTTTCACTGGCATTCCACGTTGAAGTAGCAGTCTCCGCAGATGCTTCCGGGCCTTAAAAGAATGGCTGAAATGGTTGCACATTTTGCGGCAGGTGGCCATTACCTCGAACGCTGGACTCTCTTTATCACTCAAGAATTTTTGAACTACCAGGTTGATACAGTGCGCCAAACACGGCACTCTAACATGGTGACCCTGTGACATGGCCTTAACTACATTGGCGCCATTATCCGTGGAAACATAACCAATCTTGCGTTTTATGGGGGATAGCATTGACAACACCTTTTTGTCAAACTCTTCCAAAAGGTTTTCTGCTGTGTGACTTTTCTCCAAGGCAAACATGGCTAGTGTTGCATGTTTCCGAGCAGCTTTGAAAACTTGGTCCGGGTCAACACCTGCGTTTAGCTTTGCTATAACACCTGAAAAAGAGACCCAGTGTGCAGTGATGCACATGTAATCATCGCCTGGCCCACTGGTCCACATGTCTGTTGTCAGATGTATTGTGTGAACAGCACTCTTCTGCAAAGCTGCCCCAATCGCCTGCAGCACATCTTCATGTAGTGCTGGAACCGCAACTCTGGCAAAATAGAACCGGCTCGGAACCTTCCATTTAGGGCAGAGCGTTGCAACTAATTCAAGAAAACCTACCGCTTCTACAAAAGAAAAAGGTAGAAGGTCCACAGCTAGCATTTTAGCCAGCTTAGTGTTATACAGACGCGTCAGTGGGTGGTTGCGTTCATATGGCACGTCTGAAGTAAGCATTGTTCTAATGTTGCCCTGGACCAAGCATTTACGGGCTGATAATGACTTCGTTGACCCAATTTTGCTCGCTGGTGAACTTTTGTGCGTTGGTGTCTCACTCGCTCCAACACTCTTAGTGTGCCTCACATTGGGTGTGCTGCTGACAGGGGTACTGGGTGTAAGGGAAGTGTTTGACACGTCTTCTTCCTGCTCGTCATCATCAGATGAAACATCAACGTTTCCTTGAATTTGGCCTTTCTTGATCGCATCTAGGTGCGCAAACCATTTGACAGTGTGCTGTCTCCTAAGATGACCTCTCTGGCCTCCGGTACCATAGTTGGTACCTGGCTTACCACGACTAACTGCTTGCTTACAAATGGTACAAATGGCAAACTTTGGATTTTTTGGACAAACAGTAAAGAAGTCCCAAACGGGGGACTTGAAGTGTCTGTGGGACATGGAGGAGGCGGCGATACTGGTGGTGGTGGTCATGAAGCTAATGCCAGATGAAGTGGAGGATCTGGATTGCCCAACTTTTGTACGTTTTGCACTTTCACCGCCACTAATTAAGGTCGAGGTTGACGGAGGTCTCTTCTTGCCAGAAAGAAATATGGAAGCGGGACGAGTTGGTGTACTACTTAACTCCAATGATTGTGGTGTTTCCACTGCCTCCTCATCGACAACATCATCATCATCATCACGCTCAGCAGCTCTTCGGGCTAGGGTCAAAATGTCTGTTTGCTGCATGCCCGCTGGGGCTGCAGTGACCTTTATGATGACTGGGTCGTCGTTGGCAGAGTCTTCATCAGCAGCAGTATCCGCCACTTCTTGTTGAGCCTCATCACACTCCATAAGTCTGAGACTTTGGACGAGCTTCCTTTTACGCTTAAGTACCTTTGTTGGATCATGGTGTGCCTCACTCTCAGACGGCTGTGGTGCTGGTTCCCAAGTTTGATCCGTATCATCAGAAGGAGGTGTGCTTGAAGAGGATGTAGACACCACCCTTGATCTCTTCCTTGCTAGGGTTGTGGAAGACAATGAAGGATCATCAGGAGGAGTGGCTTCCTCAAATGATACCTCGCCTTGATTGTCGATTTCCTGATGTGCCCCTACTTCGGGAGGAACAACTATTGTGGGCACTTGTTGTGACCCTCCATGCACCTCTGCATGCGCATCTCCTTGCGCTGCCTCTCCTTCCACATGTACTTGGGCTTGTACTTGCACATGTGATTGTTGTTGCCGCTGTGGTTGTTCAACACTCGTCAGATGAGCTACAACAACCTGTGTTGATTGAGGGACATTGCTGCTGCTTTCTTGCGATGAGCCAACATCACTGGTCGATGGTGATTGAAGAAGTATACTGGCTGCCTCTGCAGCACTCAAGGGCTTGGACTTAAGTTGGCGTGGTGGTGGTGGTGGCACTGAGCCCAATGGAGCGGGGGTGCTGCTGCCAGCTTGGTCCCCAGCAGATCCCGCTGCAGCTGCTGCAGGCATACTTTTTTTTTTACTCACAAAAAAAGGGGCGGGCGGCACACCAGTGTCCTTGGTAACTTGCTTCTTCTGCTCCTTACTGGCACCTTTCTTGCTAGAGGAGCTACGGGTTACTTTTTTTGGGGCCATCTTCTTCAGAGCAGGTCAGCAGGCAGCAGTTGCACGAGTTGCAGAGGGTTCTGTGTCCAGACGTGACGTCGCGTGACGTTATGCTGCACACACCGCTGCAGGACTTCTTCCTGGCACTGGTGGTTCTATTGAGTCTTCTTGTGCACCTAAAAGCAATGGAAGACAGAGGAACATCAGTTCAGTTATACACCCCAAAAAATCGACAAAACACAGAAAAATGAGCACAATCCCATGCCATCCATGATGTTTACATTGAAGACACCCCACAGAAAGACTAGGGACATGCAAGTATGCAACACTCACTACCCCTGGGCATAAGGGATGAAAAGTAGGCAAAATAAGTGCAGGCCTCAGACACTGCCTCTCCTCAAAATGGCCCCCTTACACCCCAAGCACATGTTGCTGCCTGTACCAGCCAGCACTCAAGATGGCCACCACCACCACCCACATGGCCAGTCCACATCAACAGTACACCCCCAAAAAACAGAAAAACAGCCAGAAATCACCACAATCCAATGCCATCCATGATGTTTACATCAAAAAGAGTGAGACAACACCACAGGCACACTCAGTCCATGCACCACCACCACCCCTGGGCAAGCAAAAGGCCACACCAGCAGCCCCCCAAAAACGACAAAAAACAATAAAATAAGCACAATCCCAGCCCATCCATGGCCTCAATTATGTTTAAATTCAAGAAGACACCCCACAGAAAGACTAGGCCCATGCAACACTCACCACCCCTGGGCAAAGGGCCACACCAGCAGGCCCAAAAAAACGACAAAAAACAATAAAATCTGCACAATCCCAGCCCATCCATGGCCTCAATGGTGTTTAAATTCAAGAAGACACCCCTCAGAAACACTAGGCCCATGCAACACTCACTACCCCTGGGCATAAGGGATGAAAAGTAGGCAAAATAAGTGCAGGCCTCAGACACTGCCTCTCCTCAAAATGGCCCCCTTACACCCCAAGCACATGTTGCTGCCTGTACCAGCCAGCACTCAAGATGGCCACCACCACCACCCACATGGCCAGTCCACATCAACAGTACACCCCCAAAAAACAGAAAAACAGCCAGAAATCACCACAATCCAATGCCATCCATGATGTTTACATCAAAAAGAGTGAGACAACACCACAGGCACACTCAGTCCATGCACCACCACCACCCCTGGGCAAGCAAAAGGCCACACCAGCAGCCCCCCAAAAACGACAAAAAACAATAAAATAAGCACAATCCCAGCCCATCCATGGCCTCAATTATGTTTAAATTCAAGAAGACACCCCACAGAAAGACTAGGCCCATGCAACACTCACCACCCCTGGGCAAAGGGCCACACCAGCAGGCCCAAAAAAACGACAAAAAACAATAAAATCTGCACAATCCCAGCCCATCCATGGCCTCAATGGTGTTTAAATTCAAGAAGACACCCCACAGAAAGACTAGGCCCATGCAACACTCACCACCCCTGGGCAAAGGGCCACACCAGCAGGCCCAAAAAAACGACAAAAAACAATAAAATCTGCACAATCCCAGCCCATCCATGGCCTCAATGGTGTTTAAATTCAAGAAGACACCCCTCAGAAACACTAGGCACATGCAACACTCACTACCCCTGGGCATAAGGGATGAAAAGTAGGCAAAATAAGTGCAGGCCTCAGACACTGCCTCTCCTCAAAATGGCCCCCTTACACCCCAAGCACATGTTGCTGCCTGTACCAGCCAGCACTCAAGATGGCCACCACCACCACCCACATGGCCAGTCCACATCAACAGTACACCCCCAAAAAACAGAAAAACAGCCAGAAATCACCACAATCCAATGCCATCCATGATGTTTACATCAAAGAGAGTGAGACAACACCACAGGCACACTCAGTCCATGCACCACCACCACCCCTGGGCAAGCAAAAGGCCACACCAGCAGCCCCCCAAAAACGACAAAAAACAATAAAATAAGCACAATCCCAGCCCATCCATGGCCTCAATTATGTTTACATTCAAGAAGACACCCCACAGAAACACTAGGCCCATGCAACACTCACTACCCCTGGGCATAAGGGATGAAAAGTAGGCAAAATAAGTGCAGGCCTCAGACACTGCCTCTCCTCAAAATGGCCCCCTTACACCCCAAGCACATGTTGCCTGTACCAGCCAGCACTCAAGATGGCCACCACCACCACCCACATGGCCAGTCCACATCAACAGTACACCCCCAAAAAACAGAAAAACAGCCAGAAATCACCACAATCCAATGCCATCCATGATGTTTACATCAAAGAGAGTGAGACAACACCACAGGCACACTCAGTCCATGCACCACCACCACCCCTGGGCAAGCAAAAGGCCACACCAGCAGCCCCCCAAAAACGACAAAAAACAATAAAATAAGCACAATCCCAGCCCATCCATGGCCTCAATTATGTTTAAATTCAAGAAGACACCCCACAGAAACACTAGGCCCATGCAACACTCACTACCCCTGGGCATAAGGGATGAAAAGTAGGCAAAATAAGTGCAGGCCTCAGACACTGCCTCTCCTCAAAATGGCCCCCTTACACCCCAAGCACATGTTGCCTGTACCAGCCAGCACTCAAGATGGCCACCACCACCACCCACATGGCCAGACCACATCAACAGTACACCCCCAAAAAACAGAAAAACAGCCAGAAATCACCACAATCCAATGCCATCCATGATGTTTACATCAAAGAGAGTGAGACAACACCACAGGCACACTCAGTCCATGCACCACCACCACCCCTGGGCAAGCAAAAGGCCACACCAGCAGCCCCCCAAAAACGACAAAAAACAATAAAATAAGCACAATCCCAGCCCATCCATGGCCTCAATTATGTTTAAATTCAAGAAGACACCCCACAGAAAGACTAGGCCCATGCAACACTCACCACCCCTGGGCAAAGGGCCACACCAGCAGGCCCAAAAAAACGACAAAAAACAATAAAATCTGCACAATCCCAGCCCATCCATGGCCTCAATGGTGTTTAAATTCAACAAAACAGTTGTATCATGCACCCATAACCAACCCTGGTCCTACTGGATACTGTGGCTACCCACAATATAATTTATTTAATTTTCTGAAAAAGTTCCAAAATTGTACTTGCAGCAACTGTAATGCCCCAAACAAACTTACTTGTGAAAGTTGATTTCTAATCCAAAAGTGATCCAAAGACAGTCAAAAAGGCCTCAAATCCAAATATCCAGCAGCACCCACAAAAAGTAATCCTTCCAGCTCCAGATCCAAATGAAAGTGACCAGGAGATGGACAAAGCACTGGGAGGAGCCTGCTGGACAGGAACAGGAAGTTGGAGACTGTGGGGCACTTCCTTCCTCCCCCCCCCCCCAAAATGGACTCCTTGCAAAAAAAAAGGCCATGCAAATGTCAACCTGAGGAGTGATTCTGATAAAAATCATAATTTTCTGAAGGTTTATCCTGTTTGCTGGTGATTTTCTTGTGCGAAATTGCAAAATCTCTATTTCGCAAGTGCGAGATTGTTCCTTTCCGCCGCAACTACATGTTCGCAATTGCGAACTCTCGCGAGGTGTGCTGTGCAAGGTGGCAAGCCGCGAGTACGTATTCGCGGGCGACAAACTCCCGCGGGAACACGCAGCAAGATCTAAAATGGCGCGTCACTCGCAAAGAAAAACAACTCGGCAAACGCTAAAATGACGGAAAGTGAACGCCGTGCACCACGCCGCGCGCCGCAACCAAGCAAAAAATCCGCCGCGAGCGGATTCACGGATTTTCGACAAATTCGCGAGCGTTCGCGGATTGCGGATTTGCCGAAAATCCGAAAAATCCGCGAGCGGAGCGGATTTTACGCCCATGCTTAATGGGGTGATAATTTTTACATTGCGAGTGGTCTTTATCAGGTTTAGGAATTATGATAATTAACGCATCCAGGAAGGATCCAGAAGCTTGAGCCGCTGTAATAAAGGAATTAAATAGTTGCAATAATTTTGGTGCAAAAAAGTATGAAAGGTGGAATAAAATTCAATAGGTAGGCCATCAGGACCGGGTGCCTTAGCTTTTTTAAGGGAGTTTATGGCCAAAGTGATTTCCTGAAGGGTGATGTTCTTTTCCAGAAGGGCTAACTCATTAGGAAGGGATGAGGGACTAGGGAGGCCATCAAAGAAAGAAGACAAAGATTCAACGGTAGGGTGTGTGTCATCAGTGTACAAGGATTGATAATAATTATGAAACACTTCTGCAATATCTTCATCAGATGAGACTAATTTGTTGGTCGAATCATTAAAAAAAGGACCAACAGTTTTACGTTTAGCTTTAATCTTTAGATAATTTGCCAACATTTTCCCCGCCTTATTCTGACCTCCATGAAATTTGGATTTAATTTTAAGAAGGGTATTACATGCCTCATTAGTGATAATTTTATTGAGGTCCGTTTTGGCCAGGATTAAGTCATGAAGGGCTGAAGAGGATGTAGAGGAGAAATAAACATGTTCAAGTTTTTTAATTTTTTGGATTTGTTCTTCATACTTTTGCCTATTGAGTTTCTTTTTCTTGGCTACATAAAATATAGTAAAGGCCCTGAGGGCAGCCTTAAAAGCATCCCAATTATTAGAGATAGAAGTGTCAGAAGGGTTATTAAATAAGAAGAATTCATCAAAAAAAATTGAACTTCTTTCATAAAAACAGTGACAGACAGGAGAAAAGCATTAAATTTCCAACGATTAAATTTAGAGGAGATAAGGGAGAGGTCAAGGGTGGTGTAAACAGGAGCGTGCAGATATAAATATGGAGCCAATTGTCTATTTTTGGATAGATTTACTAACCATAATGTAATCATTTCTTGAGCGGGTACGGTGCACATTTGAGAAGAACGTATATTCTAACAAGTCAGGATTACACATTTTCCATGAATCATAAAAAGGACGGGCAGCAATGGCAGATTGGAAATTCTTATGAGTCTTGTCAGGTTGAAATTTGGAAGTAGAGAGTCTATCTGAGAAAGGGTCTAACCATTGATTAAAATCACCAGCAATTACAATATCAGGACAATCAATAGAGAAAATAAGAATTTTAATATTTTTCCAGAACTGGGGGTCAGGTCTTACTGGGCCGAAAATGTTAAGCAGGACCATAGTCTTGTTCTGGATGACAACCTTAGCCATTGCCCAGCGTCCTTCATCATCATTTGAGAGGAAATAATTTGTACATTTAAAGCTTTATGAAATAAAATAGCTACCCCCCCTTTTTTATTAACAGCAGGAGAAAACACAACCTGACCCACCCAATGATGTTTCAGCTTAAGAGATTCAACATCTGAACAATGCGTTTCCTGGAGAAAAACAACTTGTGAATTAAATTTCGATAGATTAGACAATACCTTCTGATGCTTAACGGGGTGACCAAGACCTCTGACATTCCACAAGACAAAGTTACACATGTTGGTAAGGAGAGGATGGGCGACAAATGGAGATGACACACTTCAAGGAGATAACTACAAAAAGAGAGATAGCAAACAAATAAATCACATGAAAAGGAAACATTCACCATATTCATATTTCTAAAGTATACAGCAACTAGAATCGGAACAAACAACCACAGAGACTGCAAGTGATGAAGGAAAGACTGTTCAAGGTGAGAGTACCAGAGACAGAGAACGAACAAACAAAAAGCACAAATAGGGAAAGAGAGAGAAAAGGGAGAGAAGGAACAGGAAAAGAGATAAAAAAGAAAAGCAAGCAGATCAAGGCATATAAACCTGATCTGAGTAACGCAGTACAACCGAAACATCAGGGACGAGGATACGCCAGAGAGGGAACATACCCCCACCAGCTGCCACGGAAAGGACATAATACACAACTTAAGATGTAGAAACAGAGCCTCAAGAAGAGAAGCATAGAGTATAAGACGAAGGTGTAAAGAAAAGAAAGTGAAGCCAAAGAGAGCAACAGTGAAGAGCAGAAAGGTGAGAATTATTAGTTAGCAGTATCCATGTTGGATAGAGAGACACTCTGCAAATACGAGTGGAGTTTTTGTGGATCATCAAAAGAGCGGGTACGACCATTGTGCGTGATTTTGCAGAAACAAGGATGGAGAATACCGTATTGAATATTCAACTGTCTCATTAGTGGACGAAGATTCAAAAATTCCTTGCATCTGGCATTCGTGGCTGACGAGAGATCTTGGGCAATAAAGATGTCGTGACCAGACCATTGAAGACGACGTTTGAGTCTAGCAGCTTTTAGGACAGACATCAGTTCTGTGAACTCAAGAAACAGCATGATGATGCCTCGTGGTTTGGTTGCATTAGAGTTCAAACGACCTAGACGATGGGCTCTCTGAATGTTGAGGGGATGAGACGAAGGTTGAAGTTCCAAAAGTTCTTGAAGGAATTTCCGTATAAAAGCCACCACGTCAGGACCTTCCACATTTTCCGGAATACCATAAACGCGTAGATTATTCCTACGATTACGATTTTCGAGATCCCCGGTATGTAGTTTCAGCTTGTGGATTTCCTGCTCCAGCATAGGTATCTTGACAGAGACATCCTGAATAGCACTTACACGTTGTTCCAAATTCAGCACTTTGCCCTCCATAATGACCCATCGATCCTCGATCTGTTAAAGCTTCTCATTGGTGGCGGTCATGAATGGTTGAAGCCCTCTGACCTCCTCTAAAATAGAGTCCAGTACTGGATTTGGGGAAGACTGAATAGGAGAAGGCGGGTCTTTTTTAGGTCTTTTGGGCTTAGCACCTGCATTAGATAGTTTGGAGGTTGATGAGTCTTGCGACATGCTGTTATCGTAATGAAGTGCGCAAAGGAAGGCGACACTAGACACTAACAGGCACTCACTATATATAACAAGCAAGATGCCTATACTGCCTACACGACCCTTGATGTAGCAAAACGAACAGCAGCTGTAGAAATATTAAAGACAAGCATGTTGGTAATAGAAAGTAAAGTACATGCACGCAAGTGGACGATGTATCCTTCAATTTTGGTTAAAAGATATCGATCCCCCCTGGATATCCAGCAAAAATTAAGGAAAAATCTCAGAGAGCGTCTTCAGTAGATGCAACACATGTTAAAGGAGAAAAAATAGTGAGGCATGCTACACTTCGGGATTCAATTGAGGGGTGAGAGGCCAAAAAACAGCAAAATTACACTGCGCATCATCAAACCTAAAATGGCGGCCATGATTCCTCACACAGGCAAGAGGAGACAGGCATAATCATGAAAAGCAACACTCAGGCTAGAGCGCAGATGAAGCCCCAGAGTCATTAAAGGTTGATGAAGCCAACTGGTAAAAGGGATGAGGCATTAATTACAGCAGCAGTGCAGCATACATTAAAGAGGAGAAATCGCCATGAAGAGAGAAACACGGACTCGGCAATCCAAAATGGCGGCCGCCCGAGGCGGAAAACGAAGGAAAGTTACCGTTTCGTAAAAGCTTCAAAAAACAGCATAACCAGAGCTTCAAGCGGTCACCTCTTAATCAGGACACCTTCCGCCGCTCCTCCATGCCCATTAAACCGCCAAATATTTGAGTAATGAGGCTCTACGGCATTCGGGGAATTTGTCCGCCGCGGAGCCTACGGTAAAGCTGTCCTCGCTCTCCGGCGCGCAAGCCACGCCCCCCAGTATTTCAGTTTTGAACTTTAAGATCCCCTAGCTTAATGGTGTGACATCTCTACCCATTGTTTTCCTTATCGCCTTGGGCATTTTGTTTGATAGAGAGGATACCTAATATCAAATTATTTAATGGCTACAATATCCCTGTTTACACAATAGTGCACCGTTAAACTGGTATGTCAGGCACAGACAGGGACAGTGTGCCCTATTACAATCAAGATCTGTGACTGGGGGTGAGTGTCTGAAAAGTTTCAGCGCTCCGTCCATCATCTCCTTCAGTTTGCTCTATTACAATCAAGAGCAAGAGCTGCAAACTTCCTCTTCTCTAAGAGCAGCATATAAGTGAAATAAAGAGTGGCTGTTTAAAGTAGCTGCTCCATCTGTTCAGGAAGCATCCCCCTACACTTCAAAGTAAGTACAGATATCCCCCTGCAGATGGGTGCAGTACATAAGTGAGATGCAGAGGGATGTCTGGAGCCCTCTTGGCCGTCTAGAAGGCTGCCCTCAAGGAGGGCATTGGCTGTGTGCTACCTTTTTGTGGTGAACAGTCAATGGGCCTCTGCACCCACATCCAAAATATGACATTGTGCAGAGGCAAATAGTTGTCATCATTTGTATAGAGCCACTCCCCCCCAGGCCACATGAGGACATGCCCACTATCAGTATTACCTAAAGGGTCTCAAAATACTGCAGAGCCCCATGGGCCCAGGAAATTAGTGCACATGTCCGTTGTTCCCCCAGGACACTGTCTGTTTTGTGGCTCCTGTTGTTCCGCGTTACTTTGTCACCTTTTTGATTAAATCTTACCTAATATTAGAGGTGGTATAGTGTTAGTTTCCTTATTCTTGCTGTCAGTATTTTTTACATCTGCAGTTCCAAGTTCTATACTACAAATGTGGCCCAACAGCCTTGTAGTGCTTTACATGAATACCAGATTTGATTACTCAAGCTTAGATTAATTGTTTTAGGCGCAGGGAGATTAAGTTATTCACAATGAAAGGATGTTGAGCAGGAAATGGAATTCGAACCAGGTTCGCCCAGTTTCAAAGTCAGCAGCTCTTGCCGTTAGACCACATTGTCTCCACCAGTGCATATTGTCTCATTTATTTCATCCAGGAAACTCGCTGTCCTTTTCTTTAACAGATTCGTAATCAGTCAGCTGTGTGCCCTCCCTATTGCTAGCAATTTGGATGTCAGGCTCTTGTCTGTCAGCAAAGTAGCCAGCACCAGTCCTGATTCAGCTTCCCTGTAATGTTTTTTCTTGGGCTTGTAGGAATTCTTTGCTGAAGCTGGGCAACTCCTGGGTGTTTCACACAAAACGCTTGTATGTGTGGCTGCACTTACTGGATCATGCCTTTGCCATGGGACTTTGAGGTATTGAAGGTAAACCTTAAAATGGGGAACTCGCCCCCATTTACATGTTTTTGTTGTTGTTGCTATGTGTCAAATGGGGGGTTCAGATTTGAGATTTTGTTCCACTCAATATTCCTCATTACGAATTGAGATCTTTGCAGGCCTCAGGCTGTGTTTTTGATTGCCTAATTGATTCTTGTTGAACTCTGTTTTTTTTGTAATAGCAGTTTTCTTTATTTAATCAAGGCTCTCACCCCGCCTCCAGCGTTCACTCTTTTATATGATTGAGTGCAGTGGAGTCTTTTGGATATCAGAGGATTACACGGTGGATCTGCCTGCACAACTGGGACACCTATTACCTCTTACTTGATTTCCACTCCCATTTGTTCTGGGCTTGAGAATAGGATAAGTGTTTCTGTAATACATTTTTAGGTTGATCTTGAAACACGGTGTGTCTTATTGCTGGGGTTTAGTAGCTGATGTGGGTAAGTAGTTTGTAGGTATGTGCAGAATTCTTGAGCTTGCAGAATATGAAATAGAAAATCCACTAGTCCTATGTCACACTTTGCACCCCTAGATTCATGAGCACCTGTTAGGGGTGGGTGACGAATTCCGCTCTGCCGGTGGAGTTCGTGGAATTTTGCTCACTCCGTACGGAGTGTGGAGTTCCAAAAAACTCCATAAAGAGGTGCAGAGTTTTCCCTCTAGGAACGTCCTTTTCCTCTCCTAGAGATCGCAAACAGCCCTGTGGCAGAGGGCTTGTGCGCGGCTATTGGAGCGCTGAGGCAACTCAGTCTTAACTTTATTTTTCTGCTGACTACGAGCAGGGAATTTTAATTTCTTAAACTCCTATTCTGCTGATTACGAGCAGCTGCGCTATTTTTAACAACTCCCCTTCACTTGCCCTGCTGATTTCTAGCAGGGGCACTCACCTTCCATCCTGCCTGGTCCTCCCTAGAAGCCAGCCACCCGCTGTGGACTAACCGCCTAACGGTGCTCCCCAGCGACCGCGGGCGCCATTTTGGATTGGGTTGGTCGGCGAGTTCGACCTCCCCCACACCCCCAGCGTCATATCCTATTTTAGGAACGTCCTTTTCCTCTCCTAGAGATCGCAAACAGCCCTGTGGCAGAGGGCTTGTGCGCGGCTATTGGAGCGCTGAGGCAACTCAGTCTTAACTTTATTTTTCTGCTGACTAAGAGCAGGGAATTTTAATTTCTTAAACTCCTATTCTGCTGATTACGAGCAGCTGCGCTATTTTTAACAACTCCCCTTCACTTGCCCTGCTGATTTCTAGCAGGGGCACTCACCTTCCATCCTGCCTGGTCCTCCCTAGAAGCCAGCCACCCGCTGTGGACTAACCGCCTAACGGTGCTCCCCAGCGACCGCGGGCGCCATTTTGGATTGGGTTGGTCGGCGAGTTCGACCTCCGCCACACCCCCAGCGTCATATCCTATTTTAGGAACGTCCTTTTCCTCTCCTAGAGATCGCAAACAGCCCTGTGGCAGAGGGCTTGTGCGCGGCTATTGGAGCGCTGAGGCAACTCAGTCTTAACTTTATTTTTCTGCTGACTACGAGCAGGGAATTTTAATTTCTTAAACTCCTATTCTGCTGATAACGAGCAGCTGCGCTATTTTTAACAACTCCCCTTCACTTGCCCTGCTGATTTCTAGCAGGGGCACTCACCTTCCATCCTGCCTGGTCCTCCCTAGAAGCCAGCCACCCGCTGTGGACTAACCGCCTAACGGTGCTCCCCAGCGACCGCGGGTGCCATTTTGGATTGGGTTGGTCGGCGAGTTCGACCTCCGCCACACCCCCAGCGTCATATCCTATTTAAACATTTACCATGTGTCAGCGCAGCGGACGAGCGCAGCGGGCGCGTCGTAGGCGCGCCGGAGTTGCGCCTGAGTTAAGCCCGTCTGTGCCCGTCCGCGTCCGGCCGGGGCTAGGGGCTCTCCCTTATGCCCCTTTCATCGCCTATTCCTCGGAGAGTCGTAAACATCTGCAAGGTAATTGGCCGCTTCCATTCTCAATTAGCTGTACCATCTCTGCCCTTGGTCTTGCTCCTTCCCCTTTGTTGCCCCGTTCATCCCCTCCTACCCTCCCTCCTCCCCTGTCCTTCATCCTATTGAACACCAGATCGGCGGTGAAACACCACCAAGATCTGTTTATTCTGCTTGACTCCCATAAGCCTGACATACTGTGTCTAACCGAGACATGGTTTTGTGAGTCCTCATTGCCATCCCTCTTGGCGGCTCTTCCCCCTGCTTATGCGGCCCTTCGTGTTGACCGCCCGGCTGGGAAAAAAGGGGGTGGCGTGGCATTTATTGCTAGATCAGAGTATAACTTTCAACTTCTCCCTTTCACCTCTATCGACTCCACTGAGTACCTCGTGGCTCGCTCTGCCACTTTCTCCCCCCCGCTTGTTTGTCTGTTAACATATCGACCACCCCAGTCTACTCCCTTGTTTATATTGGCCTTTCAGGATTTACTGGGCACGTTAGTGGTCAACTATGCTTCCGTCTTGGTGTTGGGCGATTTCAACTACTGGCCCAACGATCCGTCTGAATGCCCAGCTTCAAAGCAATTTACTGAACTACTTCAGTCGCTAAATTTTACCTCTCATATCCTAGTCCCCACACATATAGGCGGCCACGGGTTAGACCAAGTCTGGTCTTTTAACCATTCCATCTCTTCCATATCGGTGTCCCCTTGTCCATGGTCTGACCATGCTTTTGTTTTTTTCTCTCTTCACCTCAACCTTGCTGCTAAGATCCCGCTGGTGAAAAACACCTGGGCACGGAATTGGAACCGTGTTGACCTGACTTCACTATCATCCTCTCTCTTACTTTCTGCACCCGACTTGGTCGGTTTACCTTCCTCGTCACAAGCTGCTGGGATTGATACCTGGCTTGTGGAAGGCTGCAATTTATTAGCCCCCCTATGCCGGATATCAACCAAAAGACCTAAGGAGGCGAATCGGTGGTTTAATGAAGACCTAAAGGAGAAAAAAACTCTTACTCCGGCGTGCTGAGAGATCATGGAGAAGGGAATATTGCCCCCTGCAGAAGACGCACTACACCACATTATTGCAGGAATACAAAAAAGCTATCTTACAAGCCAAAACCGCCCATTTTTCATCTAAAATCTTAACAGCAGGTAATCAATCGAGAGAAATTTTTACCATCGTCCAGGAGCTAGCTTTTTCGGAGAGGACTATGTCTAAACCTCCCCCCACCCAATCTTTGTGTGATTCTCTGAACCACTTCTTCCTTGAAAAAATTGCGAATATCAAGAGCAATATCCCTTCTCCTTCTGCCACTTATGTGGATCCCCTCCCTCCTATCCTTCAACCCTGTCTAACTTCAATCCCCCTTTTCACGGAAGAGGTGTTCCTGGAAACACTCCTCAAAGTCAAGTCAGGCTCTCCAGCCGATCTTTGTCCGGCTCGCATTCTCCAACAAATCTACTCCGTTTGTACACAGCCCCCCATTATCTTCCTAAATAGTTCCCTGGCACAAGGGGTTGTGACTCCAGCCCTCAAAGCGGCCACTATTGTGCCTATTCTGAAGAAACCAGGCGCCGATCCATCCACTCCAATTAATTACCGGCCCATCTCCTTTCTGCCCTACCTGGGCAAGGTGCTTGAGCGCCATGTTGCCTCAGCACTTAGCGCTCACGTGGAGGCTACTGGAGGTTTGGCATCCTGTCAAGCGGGTTTCCGTCCTAAGCACTCCACTGAGTCCGTCGTGGTGTCGGTCCTCAACAACCTCAGGGAGCGCTTGGACCAAAACAAACATCAAGCTCTGGTGCTCCTCGATCTCTCCGCCGCTTTTGATACCGTGGATCATTCCATCTTACTTTCACGTATCAGAGCGGTGGGAATCGGGGGTTCAGCACTAGTTTGGCTCTCGTCCTTCCTGCGGGATCGCACACAGGCGGTCCGGCTGGGGGAGTTCACGGCAACTCCATTTAAGATCACTTGTGGTGTCCCTCAGGGTTCTTCTCTCTCTCCCCTACTGTTCAATCTTTATATCTACCCTCTAATCTGTGCACTTCAGCAGCTGGAGGTCAATGTATATAACTATGCAGATGACCTCCAGCTCGTTTTCAATCTGTCCTATTCCCCCCACGCTATCTCTAATTTTCAAACTATCATGATCTTCATCAGGGACTGGATGAGCCACAACCATCTGAAGCTGAACCCGGATAAAACCGAGCTGGTGCTCACTGGTGGCTCTTCCAGTCCCTGGAACTCTTCCTTTTGGCCCTCTTCTCTTGGTTCCTCCCCTGTCCCCTCCTCCACAGTCAAGACCCTAGGTATAAAAATCAATAATCATCTTACCCTTCACTCACAAATCAGTTCTGTTGTCTCTTCTTGCTTTCTCATGCTCCGCACTATCCGCACTGTGTCCCGATTTTTTTCCCCTCTGGCACTTAAACTTATTATGTCTGCCCTTGTGATCTCCCGGCTAGACTATGCCAATGCCCTGTACAATTGCAAACACAACAGTGATGGACAGAATGTGGATCAATGTCACACATTCACCCCAGTCCAAAGATCTGGGCCCAAATCCATCGTTTTTCCACTCCACACCACCCTGGGTTAGACAATGGCGATATGCAAATCAGCGCTGACCCTGTGCCCCATGGGAACAGTCCAGTCCGAACTACAAAAGCCATGTCCTTCCCAGAACGGAATCAAGCATCCGAGGACCGGCCCGGTTTCGAGGTAACACCTCTCATCAGCCCGGCTAGCTTGACTCCAGTGGTGTGGAGTGCCTGGGACTCACGTCTGAGCATCCCCAGTACACTTAGAGCGGTAATTGCAAACACAACAGTGATGGACAGAATGTGGATCAATGTCACACATTCACCCCAGTCCAAAGATCTGGGCCCAAATCCATCGTTTTTCCACTCCACACCACCCTGGGTTAGACAATGGCGATATGCAAATCAGCGCTGACCCTGTGCCCCATGGGAACAGTCCAGTCCGAACTACAAAAGCCATGTCCTTCCCAGAACGGAATCAAGCATCCGAGGACCGGCCCGGTTTCGAGGTAACACCTCTCATCAGCCCGGCTAGCAGATCTTTTGACTGGGGTGAATGTGTGACATTGATCCACATTCTGTCCATCATTGTTGTTTTTGCAGTAACCGCTCTAAGTGTACTGGGGATGCTCAGACGTGAGTCCCAGGCACTCCACACCACTGGAAGCAAGCTAGCCGGGCTGATGAGAGGTGTTACCTCGAAACCGGGCCGGTCCTCGGATGCTTGTTTCCGTTCTGGGAAGGACATGGCTTTTGTAGTTCGGACTGGACTGTTCCCATGGGGCACAGGGTCAGCGCTGATTTGCATATCGCCATTGTCTAACCCAGGGTGGTGTGGAGTGGAAAAACGATGGATTTGGGCCCAGATCTTTTGACTGGGGTGAATGTGTGACATTGATCCACATTCTGTCCATCATTGTTGTTTTTGCAGTAACCGCTCTAAGTGTACTGGGGATGCTCAGACGTGAGTCCCAGGCACTCCACACCACTGGAAGCAAGCTAGCCGGGCTGATGAGAGGTGTTACCTCGAAACCGGGCCGGTCCTCGGATGCTTGTTTCCGTTCTGGGAAGGACATGGCTTTTGTAGTTCAGACTGGACTGTTCCCATGGGGCACAGGGTCAGCGCTGATTTGCATATCGCCATTGTCTAACCCAGGGTGGTGTGGAGTGGAAAAACGATGGATTTGGGCCCAGATCTTTTGACTGGGGTGAATGTGTGACATTGATCCACATTCTGTCCATCATTGTTGTTTTTGCAGTAACCGCTCTAAGTGTACTGGGGATGCTCAGACGTGAGTCCCAGGCACTCCACACCACTGGAAGCAAGCTAGCCGGGCTGATGAGAGGTGTTACCTCGAAACCGGGCCGGTCCTCGGATGCTTGTTTCCGTTCTGGGAAGGACATGGCTTTTGTAGTTCGGACTGGACTGTTCCCATGGGGCACAGGGTCAGCGCTGATTTGCATATCGCCATTGTCTAACCCAGGGTGGTGTGGAGTGGAAAAACGATGGATTTGGGCCCAGATCTTTTGACTGGGGTGAATGTGTGACATTGATCCACATTCTGTCCATCATTGTTGTTTTTGCAGTAACCGCTCTAAGTGTACTGGGGATGCTCAGACGTGAGTCCCAGGCACTCCACACCACTGGAAGCAAGCTAGCCGGGCTGATGAGAGGTGTTACCTCGAAACCGGGCCGGTCCTCGGATGCTTGTTTCCGTTCTGGGAAGGACATGGCTTTTGTAGTTCGGACTGGACTGTTCCCATGGGGCACAGGGTCAGCGCTGATTTGCATATCGCCATTGTCTAACCCAGGGTGGTGTGGAGTGGAAAAACGATGGATTTGGGCCCAGATCTTTTGACTGGGGTGAATGTGTGACATTGATCCACATTCTGTCCATCATTGTTGTTTTTGCAATGCCCTGTACAATGGCATCCCAGCCTATAGCCTACGTAAACTCCAGCTCGTGCAAAACCAGGCAGCACGGCTGGTGTACGGTCTCTCCCGCTTTCATCATTCCACGCCACTACTGAAGGCGCTACACTGGCTGCCTGTCCAGCAACGTGTACTCTTTAAAACTGGTTGCATGGTCTTCCAGGCACGCCAGGGAATGGCCCCTGTTTTTATTTCGTCCCTGTTAACAGAATATGTCCCCACCAGACAGCTCCGATCTTCTTCCCAATCTCTTTTACAGGTCCCTCGCTATAAGAGGAAAAAAATGGGAGGGTCCAATTTTTCAGTTTTGACTCCCACGTTTTGGAATTCCCTCCCAGACCATCTACGAGCGACCAAACATTACTCCCTCTTTCGCAAGGGCCTGAAAACTTTTTTGTTCGTCCAAGCTTTCCCGCAATAATTCTCTCTCTTTACTTTTTTGCTTCTCATGCCTCCTAAAGGGCCAAGAAACCGTCTGGTGTACGTTGCGCTATATAAATATTTTAAATTCAAATTCAAATTCTTCTGTGGCTCACCGACGTTAAGTTTGCAAGTGAGAATAATCATACACTAGATCACCTACAGGTACGATTTCTCAAAGCAGGTCACTTCCGCTCTCGTTGAGGAAGCTGCCACTCGAGTAGAACATCTACACAAGGGGCAGAAAGAAGCAGTGCCCGCTCGTGCTGCGTGTGGTGCCGTTCACGCTGATTTCACAGGCACAACTCCCAGCACTTACAATCAGCGCGAGCAACATGATTTACCACATCCTGCCACTTGCAAAACCCCATGGAGCATGGCAGGGTTTTTTTTTTTTGCACTGTGAACTTTGCCCAGACCTTGTACCTGTAAGAAACAGCTCTGAAACCTGTCTTTGTCTCTGGCCATGTGTGCTTGGTCCTAGACATGGAAACAGCTGAGCTAAACTGATCTTCTTTGTGTCACCTACTGCCATTGAGAGGTTACGCACACCTTCACCTTTTCACCCTATGATCTGTTTTACAGGTGAATACAGAGATGTCTGTAAAATGTGTAATCATATTCAATTATGGGCAATTGTGCTATAAATGCCCGGAAAGAGCATAGGTTACACAGTACAACATTTGAGTATTAAAAGTGATAAATATAATGTGGGTTTAGAAGATAAAACCTTGAGTTGTACCGTTTAATACCATGACTGTGTCCAACTAGTGAGGAAGAGGAGAATATTTCAAGGTTCACCAGGATTTAAGCAACACAAGCATGTTGGTGGCAGCATTCTGTGTAGAGATCAGTAGTAGTGAATAGGACCTTGTTACCATAGCGGCTCACTTACTTTTTTAACAGTTCCACTGCTGTGAGCTTAACTCACCCTTGGCCTACATCAGGTAGATGTAGAGTGCTGCATAGTGCAGGAATAGTGACTGTGTGCTGGTTCTATGCATGCCTGGGAAGGGTACAGTACAGGGCTAGGTTAGGGCATATACTGGGATGTTGGAAATTGGGTCTCTAGTTGGCAGAGGTATGCACCCTGTCTTAGTAGGGACAACAACAATCCTAGTCAGGGTAAGCTAGAAACACAGTAAAAGATAACTTGTGTTCACTCTCTGGTAACTTAACTCAGAGCAAGCAGGTGTATCTGAAGAGGCAATGTGTCAAGTATTTGTGTAACACACATGCAGTAGCACAATGAAAACAATGCAAAGATACTCCACACAGGTTTAGCTAAATAGAGACTAATTTCATAAGTAATAGAAGATGAAAATGACAAAAATCCAAGAAGTAGAACCAGAATTATGACTGTTTAAAGACTAAACCATAAATAGTGCTCAGAGGCTACTTGAGGTTGCGCTAGTCTTGGGAAATCCAAGTTCAGGCTGTCCGAGATGGAGGTCAGTCCAGCTACAGTGCTCATGCAGCTCCCGCTGACAAAGTACCTTGGATGGAGCAAACATTGATGTTGTCCTTTATGATGCAGGCACTGCGTTAATGTTGAGCAGTGCTCTCTGTCATTGTTGAGCTGCACAGTCCATCAAGGCAATGTCATCTATCGACTCCTGCATCAGCATCAAAAGGCAACGTGTCGATTCCAATCAGCACAAAGTCGCCACTGCATCCATCATAAAGCAAAAACAGCTGTAGAACCCACTTCTGAGGCACATGACTTGATTGGAACCTCAGGCAAGGGAGGACTCCCAGATGGCAGAGTCCAGCAGCAGGGTTGCTGGAGGTCTTTGATGACCCTTAGACTTCAGGACAGGGAGAAAGTCTTGGAGTCACTCTGGGGTTCAAGTGAGATGGATTCAGTACTTGTCGTCAGCAGGACAGAGATCAGCAGAGCAGCTCAACGAGGCAGAGAAGCAGTTCCTTCAGAACAGTCAGTCAAGCGGAGTGGCAATCTTTGCAGCACAGCAGTCTTTACTCCTGGCAGAGTTCTTTACAGGTCCCGTAGTGTACTGACTTGGTAGGGTTAGAGCCCCAGTACTTATTCCCAAATTTGTCTTAGAAGTGGGGGTGACTTCAAAGCAGGTCCTTGAAGTGAGCAGGTCCGCTTTACATTCTTGGAAGCCCAGGCCTGCCTGATGAAGACATGAGGAGGAGAGAAATCCCCAAGACAGCTACTGTATTGCTGCAGTCCTGTGAGCTGGGTGGGACACACACAGAAAGAAGGAAGAGACTCTCTTTACACTTCAAAAAGCTGCTCTTTGGTTTAGTGATAGATCACAGGGAAGTAACCTGGAAGCATCTCAGAAGGGAGATGGGGCTGGTAAGGAAATCATAAAGATTAGGGCTGGGGGGCTGGGATTAACCTTTTGATGCAAGCATCAGAGTGGCTGACAGTCAGGCATGAACCTTTGTCACTCCCATTGTATTAGAGGAAAATCAGCCTAGGAGTTGTGCCTGCTGTGACAGACAGTCTTATTAATGAGGAAGGAAGAGAAGGAAAATTGTCCACTTCAAAAGAAGCAGCAGTGCAACATAAATATTGATTGACTCAGACCCTAAATTACATTTTTGTGTCTAGAAATGGGCTATGAGAACGGGAGGTTGAGACCCAAAAATCTGTCAAGTAGCCAGACAGACTATGTAAGAAGAAGAAGCTCTGCAAGACTTCTGCCTGTGACTGGGACTGGGGACAAAGGCCTGCTACTTGCTAGGTGAGAAGACATCACCCAGGACACCAAGAACACCTATCCTAGACCCTGAAATGCCTGCCTGCTTGCCCTGATCAGTGTTGCCTGTGAGGAAGAGGAGAGCGTTGGAGGGAGTGAGGGCTTTTGGGGGGCCCTTCAAGAGGATTCACTGAGTGAGTTGTGAGGCTGTGCACTGACTGGGTCATTGCCCATATGCCGTGTCTCCTCTGCGATCCCCAATGCTAGGAGAGGGCTGCTGGAGAGTGATCTGAGAGTGAAGCGCTGTGCAGGCCCTGGGCAAACATGTACTACCGCATTACAGTAAGCCTGTACGCCAGAGAGGGCCACTGGTTATCACAGCTGAATCCTTGAGACCCGTGACCATCTCAGTGTCGACATTACACCAAGAAAGTTGGCGCCTGTGTGTTTCCAAGTACCGCAGCAACCTCGTATGCCAGGAGGGACTGCTGGTATCTATCTGCAAAAGCATTCCAGTCATTAGCCAAAGGCGAGACTGAAGCTACTTTAGAAATTAATTACTTCTTTTGTTTCCTATAAAAGCAAGTATTTGACGGGACATTGATTTATTGGTTATACTGTGTGTCCTTTGAGTTATGAGTTGTGTTTACTAACCAGTATCTACACACTTGGGATCCATTGTAGGTTGGACCCCGCAACATCAGGAGTAAAGGGCGTCAACCACCACAGTTCGGCCCAGTAACTCCTGCATGCCTCTTGGCACTCAGAATTGGGTTCTGACAAAATGACTTGCATCATTTGGTTTTTAGTTTAATTAAAGAATAGAAAGTGATATGAGGAAGATATGGACAATCAAAACTGAAAACACAAATCAAACCCTATTGAAACTTGCTATGTCATCACTACACCACTGTAAACCACTTATACAGGAGATTGAATCTATGCTGTGGTATTCTACTTGCTATGTTGTCTCCGTTCATACACAGGACGCCATCAGACCAAGATATTTTGTCCGAAGATGTCAGAACTGATTTAAGGTCTTTTACAAACTGTAACTCTGAGGATGTGATCTATGCCATGTTGCCCTTTCACTTAATTTATGCTGATCAAGCTACCCAAAGTGTAAAAATGCATATTATGGAACACAAGAGCTGCATTCGATGTGGAATGACAAGAACTTCACTGGTTGATCCTTATCAATGCATACATCACTGGGCAGATGGCAAACAAATTTAACAAGTGCTACCAGGACCATGTGGTGGCGAACATAAAGTGTTATCAAGAAAGGAACTTCAATGGATAGATTTAACTGACTTTATTGCTAATGGCTTGAACTATGTTGAGGTTTGGAGACTGTGCTATTCTGACACTGCATGGTTTGAAAAGTGCCAGCTATTTGATGGACTTATACTATGCTGTAAACTCAATGTGTGTATTATTTTTAGATTATTTACATTTAATAGATGAGACTGTGAATCTGACTGCATTTGTTTTTCTCAGATTATCCTCATTCGTCTACTGGTCTTTCTTTATTTCATGCTCTCTTGGCTTGTAAGTCTGTAGTTCATTTAATTTCTAATATTTTCTTCCCTGAGTGTCACCGCCTTAACTGCATATCTTTACTGTGGACTCCTTTCTATAATTTTCTAGCACTGATCTAGCGTGGCTGAAAAGTGGGTGATAATTTATTGTTTGCTAGCTTTGGAGGGATGATAGTATTTAGAGAAATACATGTTGTTACTTGAGGTTGTGAAATGTGCAAGTTACGTCATCTCCCACCCATGTAACCACATAATGGAGAACTGTTATTACGCACCCAAACCAATCTCCTGTGTCTGGTATCTAGTAAACACAAGGAGATAATGGACGGAGCGCTTAAACTTTTCAGACACTCACCCCCAGGCACAGATCTGGGTTGAATCCATCATGGTTCTTTAGCTCACTTCGCCACCATAATTCAGACACAGCTATATGCAAATCATCTTGACCCTGTGCCTCAAGGGAACAGTCCAGCCCGAACCTCCAAGCCATGTCTTCCCTAGACCAGAAACAAGCATCCTGGGACCGGTTTCAGGCTAACAGCCCTCATCAGCCAGGCTAGCTTGAATCCAGTGGCAAAGTGAGCAAGGGACCCACGTCTGGGCATACCCTGCCAACTTAGGGCAAAAAAAGCAACCACTGGAGTCAAGCTAATCTGGCTGATGAGGGCTGAAAGCCCGAAGCCAGTCCTAGGATGCTTGTTTTCAGTCCAGGGAGATCCTAGCCTGGAAGTTTGGGCTTGACTATTCCCATTCTGTGCCGGGTCTGGACTGATTTGCATATGGCTGGGTCCAAACTGCAATGTCATAGTGAGCTAGAAAACGATGGATTTAGACCCAGATCACTGTACTGGGGTGAATATAGGACATTGTTCTGCATTCTATCCATCAATTGTTCTTTTTGCATTTGTCACCCTGAGTGGGACGGGAATGCCCAGTCGTGGGTCCTGTGCTCACCATGCACTGGAGTCAAGCTATCATGGCTGATGAAGGCTGAAAGCCCAAAACCAGTCCTAGGATGCTTGTTTAAAGACCAGGGAGTACCTGGCCTGGCAGTTCAGGCAAGACTGTTCCCATTGGGTGCAGGGTCAAGACTGATTTGCATATGGCTGGGTCCAAACTGGAATGGCATGGTGAGCAAAACAATTATGGTTTTAGGTCCAGATCTCTGTACTGGGGTGAATGTATGACATTGCTCTGCATTCTGTCCGTCAATTGTCCGTTTTGCATTTGTCACCCCGAGTGTGATGGGTATGCCCAGACGTGGGTCCCATGCTCTCCTTGCCACTGAAGTCAAGCTATCCTGGCTGATGAAGGCTGAAAGCCCGAAACCAGTCCTAGGATGCTTGTTTAAAGTCCAGGGAGTACCTGGTCTGGCAGTTCAGGCAAGACTGTTCCCATTGGGCGCAGGGTCAAGACTGATTTGCATATGGCTGGGTCCAAACTGGAATGGAATGGTGAGCAAAAAAACAATGGATTTCGGCCCAGATCTCTGTACTGGGGTGAATGTATGACATTGCTCTGCATTCTGTCCCTCAATTGTTCTTTTTGCATTTGTCACCACGAGTGGGATGGGTATGCCCAGACGTAGGTCCCATGCTCTCCATACCACTGGAGTCAAGCTATCCTGGTTGATGAGGGCTGAAAGCCCGCAACTGGTCCTAGGATGCTTGTTTCCAGTCCAGGGAGGACCTAGGCTGGCATTCGGGCTGGACTGTTCCCATTGTGTGCAGGGTCAAGACTGATTTGCATATGACTGGGTCCAAAATGGAATGGTGAGTAAAAAACAATGGATTTAGGCCCAGATCTCCGTACTGGGGTGAATGTATGACATTGTTCTGCTTTCTGTCCATCAATTGTTCTTTTTTCTGGTATCTAGTAGCAGGAGCACCAGGATGCTTATGTGTCTGGTCTATCCACTTGATGCAGAAGCATGCCATTTTTTTCAGTGCTCCAGTTTACTTACCTGGTACATAGACTCTGTGTTCCTTTCAGAATGATATAAATTAAGTCTTTTGATCATTTATGGTTCCTGACCTGTGTGGCTATTTATTCCATACATTGTGAGATCTTAACAACTTTATTTGGGATAAACAGACAATTACACCTGAATGCAACTCATGTTCTTTTATCTGTGACATATGTGTTTTCGCTATGGTTTGCATATTTTAACCAAGACTTAACAAGGCTGGGACATAACCTGTATGATGAGGTGGTAATATTGTCTATCTATTAATAAATTTTGCCTTGGAATCATGGATATTATTTTATTTATTTGATTGTCGGTTGTATGGTGAACTTCTGTTTTCTGATTAGGTCTGTCAAATACCTCTATGAATCATATATCAATCAATCATTTATAAAGCGCACTACATACCCGTGAGGGTCTCAAGGCGCTGTGGGGGGGGGGGCACTACTGGTCGAACAGCCAGGTCTTGAGTATCCTCCTGAAGGTCAGCCGGTTTTGGGTCTGTTGTAGGCTCAGTTGGAGGGTGTTCCATGTCTTGGCGGCGAGGTGGGAGAAGGATCTCCCACCGGTGGTTGTTCTTCGGATGTGCGGGACGGTGGCGAGTGGGAGGTCGGCGGAGCGTAGCTGGCGGTTGGGGATGTAGAAGGAGAGCCGTCTGTTGAGGTAGGCTGGGCCAGTCTTGTTGAGTGCCTTGTGTAAGTGGGTGAGGAGCTTGAAAGATATCCTCTTGTTGACGGGGAGCCAGTGCAGGTTTCTCAGGTGGGGGGTGATGTGGCCGTGGCATGGTATGTCGAGGATCAGTCATGCCGAGGCATTTTGGATGCGTTGTAGTCGTTTCATGAGCTTAGAGGGCGTGTCCATAGTCAAGTCTGCTGCTGACGAGGGCCTGGGTGACTGTCTTGTATCTGTCGGGATCCATCTGTAGATCTTGCGGAGGTTGTTGAAGCAGGAGGCGGAGATGCCGTTGACCTGCTTGGTAATTGAGAGCGTTGAGTCGAGGATGATTCCCAGGTTGCGTGCGTGGTTGGTGGGTGTGGGGGCTGCCCCCAGTGCCATCGGCCACCAGGAGTTGTCCCAGGCCGAAGGGTTGGAGCCGGGGATGAGGACATGCGTCTTGTGCGAGTTCAGCTTCAGACAGCTGGTCTTCATCCAGTTGGCGACGGCCTTCCTTCCTTCGTGGAGGGTGGCTTTGGCTGTGATGGGGTCCTTGGTGAGGCAGAGGATCAGCTGAATGTCATCGGCGTAGGAGATTATGTTGAGATCGTGCTGTCGGGCTACGTGTGCGAGCGGGGCCATGTAAATGTTGAACAGCGTCGGGCTGAGGGAGGATCCCTGGGGTACACCGCAGAGGATCTCGGAGGCTTTGGAACAGAATGGGTGGAGGTGGACGCTCTGGGTTCCGCCGGAGGCGAAGGAGGTGGTCCAATCCAGAGCCTTGTCTCGGATCCCTGCGGCGTGGAGGCATGCGAGTAGTGTGCGGTAGCAGACGGTGTCGAAGGCGGCAGAGAGGTCTAGGAGGATGAGTGCTGCAGTCTCGCTGTTGTCCAGCAGGGTCCTGATGTCGTCAGTGGCGGCGATGAGGGCAGTCTCGTTGCTGTGGTTGCTGCGGAACCCTGACTGGGAAGGGTCCAGATTCTGTTTTCTTCAAGGTATCGGGTTAGCAGTCTGTTGACGGTTTTCTCGACAACCGTGGCTGGGAAGGGGAGCAGAGAGATGGGCCAGAAGTTCTTGAGGTCTCTTGGGTCTGCCTTAGGTTTTTTGAGTTGGGCGTTGATCTCGGCATGTTTCCAGATCTCTGGGAAGTTCATGGTCTCAAGTGAGAGATTGATTACATTGCACAGGTGGGGTGTGATGGAGCTGCTTGCTCTTTTGAAGACCTGGTGCTGGAATGGGTCCGACGGAGAGCGGAGTGGATTGAGCTCACAGTCTTGATGGTGTCATCGATGCTCACGCTGGCCCAGGCTAGCAGGGGGTAATGGTTGATGGTGTACGGAGGGTCTGTTGTGTTGCTGTCTGTTGGGGCTGTCTGGGTGTTGAAGCTGTCATTGATGTCTGCTATCTTGCGGTGGAAGAAGGTGGCGAGGGAGTCGCACAGGGCTTGCGACGGCGGGATGTCAATGGTGTTGGAGCTGGGGTTGGAGAGTTCCTTCACGATGTTGAAGATCTCCTTGCTATTGTATGTGTTGTTGTCGAAGCGGTCTTTGAAGGAGGTCCTCTTGGCGGCCCTGATGAGGTGGTGGTGGTTGCGGATGGCGTCCTTGTGTGCTGCGTGGCTGTCCGGAGTTTGTTCACTGTGCCATTTCTTCTCTAGTTTCCGGCAGGCTTGCTTGGAGGCTAGGAGTTCTGGGGTGAACCAGCTGCCCCTCTTGCTAGTGTCTCTGTGGGAGGGTCTCTTCAGCGGGGCGAAGGTGTTGGCGCAGTCCTCGATCCAGCGACTGAAGCTGTGGGCAGCGTCGTCGGTGTTGGAGGGTTCGGTGGGTGGGCTAAGAGCAAGGTTTGTGTGTAGTTGGTCTTCGGTGATTTTGCTCCAGCAGCGGCGGGGGATCTGTTGGGTGCAGTGGTGTGGTGGGTTTCTGGAAGGCGAAGTGGATGCAGCGGTGGTCGGTCCAGAGGAGTTTGGTGGTGTGGCTGATGGAGACATACGGGCTTGAGGAGGAGACTGGGTTGAGCGTGGGGCTGGCGGAGTGGGTTGGCGTTGTGACGAGTTGCTTCAGTCCGAGGTTGTTGAAGTTATCGACCAGGGTTGTGGAGTTGTTGTCGTTGTCGTTCTCAAGGTGAAAGTTCAGGTCTCCGAGGAGGATGTAGTCGGTGGAGGTCAGGGCGTGCGTGCTGATCAAGTCAGCGATGGAGTCGCTGTACTGGGGGCAGAGTCTGGGGGGTTGGTAGGCAAGGGTGCCTCTGAGGGTGGAATTAGGGTCTGTATGGATCTGGAAATGCATGTGTTCGGCGGTGCTGAGCACGTCGTTGGTGCTAGTTGAGACCCTGATGCTGTTCTTGTAAATGATGGCGATTTCTCCTCCGACTCCATTGGTGTGGTCTCTGCGGGTGATCTTGTAGCCGTCTGGGATGCCTATGGCGATGTCGTGTGTGGAGGAGTCGTTAAACCAGGTCTCTGTCAGGAAGGCGACGTCCGGGGATGTTGTGTTGAGCAGGTCCCAGAGCTCGACGGCATGCTTGCGTGCAGAGCGGGTGTTCAGTAGTATGCATCGGAGGTGGTTGGGGTCTTTCTTGGTGGGTGGTTTGTCGGCTCTGAGGCTGGTGTAGCTGCAGTTTCAGCAGGTGAAGGGGCCGTGTGTGCGTTTCAGGGCAGCCTTGAAGCAGATGTGGCTCCGTCCGGAGTTGAGAGCATGCAGAGTGCTGGCGTCGTAGTGGCGGCAGTCTTTGTGGCGGGTGCGGGGGCCATGGGTTCTTGCGCTGGGCGCAGTCCAGGCGCGGATGGGCGCAGACGGGCATGCCTTCTACGCGCCAGCGGCCGGCATATATGGGGAGGTAGGAGGGAGGAGCAGCTGGGAGGCGGGGGCAGCAAATAAGCAGTGGGCAGTCAGGGGGGCGGGCCGCAGGGGACGCGACGGTGAGGGACACGAATGTAACAGGGTAAAACGAGTGGCACAGAAGGCAAAAGGGCACAAAAAAATGACCACAGCCGCAGGTTTCTCCCATGATCTGTATGTTCCCGTTCATATCATCTATGGTGATACTCACTCACTTTTTGGATTTAAAACTCAGTGTCTTTTGGCATACTCTTATATTATATGCAAGTTGTGATTCACTTTAGAGCCAGAGCAAGTACATTTTTTTAAGTATCTGTATTTATAATTCTATTTCTTTCAGAACGTCATTGTTTACCCTCAAAAGGCTTCTACTGTAAGACTATCAGTTAAGGGAGGTAAGACCTATTTTGCTTGTGCCATCCTCACAATTCATATTTGTATATTACTAGGAAGTTAAAACTCAATTTCTTTGATGTTTTACTATTAGGCTGCTCCCCCTTTGTCCTGATGAAGATCCGTGGATGAACTGCAGGATGGGTTGAAATGTCAACGGTTGAACTTCTTGACTATTAATTCTTTGTAATGTCAGCAAATAGTACTCAAATACAGGGTCTTTTTGATTGAATAATTGCACTACATTGTCAACAATTCCTTTGAATGATGTGAAAAACTAGTGCATTATTGCACCTTTGTTATCAGTAATTAAATAGGTTTTCTTTTTTTTTCTATTGTATTGATTTCTTGCCATTGAAGCATAAGCGAATCAAGCTTCTCCCAAGATAATCTTTGTTTCCTTATGATATTCACCCAGGTGTGAAATGTTACTGAGTTGCCCTGTAATTATTTCTTTCATTCTCCATTTATTGTTGCGGCACAGACAGTTGTTACTAGTTGATGCTGCCAATAGTAGTGCATGTCTAATGTAGCATTTTAATCATCTCTATTATATGCATTCCCACAGGCATATTTTCAAACGATGAATATCTAAATGTAAAGATTCTTGTTAACAAATAATTCAAATGTGTTTGTATTTTTAATTATCATTCAATTACAGCTATTCTCGACATACAGAAAAAGATACAATAATAGATATTAGCAAGGTAAGCTTCACTGTGATGTAAAGCCCCTAAGATCCAACTAATCTGATTCCATTTTAAGAAGGGACCTGTCACCATTTTAGACAACAGACGTCGCCATTTCAGTGATAGAGGTCGACATCTTTCTCAAGTTACGCAGAATCATTGTGATGTCTGCCTTTTGACGCAGATGTTGTCTAATCATATCTTTCTAAGAACTGTGAAAGTGTCAGGTCCTTCAACTAATGACAGATATAACACCTAATGCGACATCAATCTGGGTCAAGTGTGTGCACATCACCACCTCAAGGTCAAATATTCACAGATACAGACATATTGCCAAAATACTGTAGTCTTAATTGACATCCTCTTTTGTCAGAAATTCCAATCTAATAAGATATAGTATATAAGGACTATCATTCGACCACTTGTAAGGAGAGTTTCTTTACCCAAATTATCACACAAGATTCTGCATGAAAACTGCCTCACCTACTGCTGGCACACTTCAAAGATGCTACATCTTGCTCAGTGCTGATAAAGTTGAGTCCTGGAGGAAGGCTGCTACCTCAGCGCATGATTGCCCTTCACAGGGAATACTGCCTTTATGTGAATATTGATAACAAAAGCATATGTGGTGCTACTCTTCTCCCTAAGAAACTCTAGATTGCAAGTTGCTGTGCTTTCCATACTCTTTGTAAGTGTAGCACATAGAAATAGGTTTTTGAGTGTTAGCACTTCGACAAGATTTTTAACATGTTAGATATGTTCATTTTATTTTTGCTGATTACATCGTGCTTTCTTGCTGATTTAATGGCATACTGTGTAGTTATTTAGAATGTACTGAAAAACAGGGTTCTGTTGTAATAAATGTTTTTACTTAAAACTGTCTATTCTTCTTAGTGCAGTCTGTGCGATATTGTGAACAACAAAATAGGTTTGCTTTTATTACGGCACTGTCCCTGATTCCTTTATTGGGATTGGTATTAATCCAAAAGAAATAACTCTACTTCAACAATAAATTGGACATGGTTCTGCGCGGCTACTACCACTTTTCTTTCACATTAAGCACTGGTGCATTGAACTAAGTTCACTTGTCTCACCCATTGGTGAGAATGCAAACCTTATAGAACTATGCCAAAGTCATAGTTTAGTTAACTACTATTTCTGCAAGTGCTAGGGAAAAACCATGAACTAACCTTCAAAAAGAATCAATATTTCGTTTTTGTTCACGAAAGTGAGGAATCTTGCTGCTGCTCAGCTGCCTTTCATGATTTCTAGGTTTTCCCATAAGTGAGATCTTTCTTGCAATGTTCAAATGAAAATGATATTGAAGAAGTGAGAATAAGAAACACTAATAGTATAAGTCAGATTACTAGTGTTTTAGGGATGAACATTAGATTCTGCATAGTATTGCTCTTGTGATATCTGGCACCAAATGCTCAAAATACTTTTGTGTAGGAAATATAACCTTTTTGCACATAATCTCATTTTTTTGCTATTTTCTTCTGCTGGTTTTTGCACTCTGCATAATACAAAACTACTGTCCAGTACCCAACATATGAGCGACCGCTGAGCCTGCACTCCAGGTGAGGTCGCCCCCCCACGCACCACTGCTCTCTGCCTCGCTCCTTTGCCTGCTTCTTGCTCCTGACGCCGGACGACCCAGCCGCCGCTGAGCAGCCCGACTCACCTTTTTTTCCACCGCTGCCTCCCTGCAGCCCCGCCCCCCTCCTGCCCATTCGCCGCCCCGCTCCCGCTACCCAACTGACCCTCCCTCCCGGCTCCTTACTTAAGGGGACCGCACCAGGCGTAGGGAGCGACCGCTGAGCCTGCACTCCAGGTGAGGTCGCCCCCCCACGCACCACTGCTCTCTGCCTCGCTCCTTTGCCTGCTTCTTGCTCCTGACGCCGGACGACCCAGCCGCCGCTGAGCCGCCCGACTCACCTTTTTTCCTGCCGCTGCCTCTCTGCGGCCCCGCCCCCCTCCTGCCCATTCGCCGCCCCGCTCCCGCCACCCAGCTGACCCTCCCTCCCGGCTCCTTACTTAAGGGGACCGCGCCAGGCGTAGGGAGAGACCGCTGAGCCTGCACTCCAGGTGAGGTCGCCCCCTCACGCACCACTGCTCTCTGCCTCGCTCCTTTGCCTGCTTCTTGCTCCTGACGCCGGACGACCCAGCCGCCGCTGAGCCGCCCGACTCACCTTTTTTCCTGCCGCTGCCTCTCTGCGGCCCCGGCCCCCTCCTGCCCATTCGCTGCCCCGCTCCCGCCACCCAGCTGACCCTCCCTCCCGGCTCCTTACTTAAGGGGACCGCACCAGGCGTAGGGAGCGACCGCTGAGCCTGCACTCCAGGTGAGGTCGCCCCCCCACGCACCACTGCTCTCTGCCTCGCTCCTTTGCCTGCTTCTTTCTCCTGACGCCGGACGACCCAGCCGCCGCTGAGCCGCCCGACTCACCTTTTTTCCCGCCGCTGCCTCCCTGCGGCCCCGCCCCCCACCTGCCCATTTGCCGCCCCGCTCCCGCCACCCAGCTGACCCTTCCTCCCGGCTCCTTACATATGATGCCCCCTTCCACGCGCAGCGGTCACGCGCAGCGGACGTGCCGATTGTGCGCCGAAGGTGCGCCAAAGGCAAGCCCGTCTGCGCCCGTCCGTGCCTGGACCGCGCCCAGTGCCAGGACCCCTGGACCCCGCCGATGCAAGATGACCCGACAGACCTACGATGCCGCCACCCTCAACGCACTCAATGCCGGCCGGAACCCCGCCTGCTGCCGAGCCACCCCGAGACGCATCCACGGACCCTTCACCTGCAAGGCCTGCAAGTTCACCTCCCTCCGAACCTGCACCGCACCCGCCAAGCCAAGCACCAGCAGCAACCACCTCAAGTGCATCCTGCTCAACACCCTCTCCGTCCACAGACACGCCGTGGAACTCTGGAACCTCCTCGACGCAACATCACCGGACGTCGCCTTCCTCACGGAAACCTGGATGAACGTCTCCTCAGCCCCACACATCGCCATCGCCATCCCGGACGGGTACAAGATCATCAGGAGGGACCGCGTCAACCAGACCGGAGGAGGCATCGCCATCGTCCACAGGAACACCATCCGCGTCACGACCGACTCCAACGACACCTTCGCCGCCGCCGAGCACCTCCACTTCCAGATTCACACCGACCCAAAGACGACCCTCAGAGGCACCCTCATCTACAGACCCCCGGGACCACGCGCAAAATTCAGCGAAGACATCACAGACTTCATCAGCTCGCACGCCCTCCCCTCCGCTGACTACATCCTCCTTGGAGACCTCAACTTCCACCTGGAGAACAACAAGGACCGCAACACCGCCGCCCTGCTGGACAACCTCGCCAACCTCGGACTCAAGCAACTGGTCAACACCCCCACCCACTACGCCGGCCACACGCTTGATCCCTTCTTCTCATCCAGCAAGCACATCACCTTCAGCCACTCCACCGGACTCCACTGGACCGACCACAGCTGCGTCCACTTCAGCTTCAGAAGAACCACGACCCACCACCACCCGCTACAGGTTCCCCACAGAAGCTGGAGCAAGATCACCGCCGACCAGCTCACCACCTCCCTCAGCCAGAACCCACCCGCCAGCACAACGGACCCCAACGAAGCAGCCCGCAACTTCACGCAGTGGCTGACCGCCTGTGCCGACGACCTCGCACCACTGAAGAACCCTCCCAGCAGACCCAGAAGCAAGAAGGCATCCTGGTTCACCGACAAACTCAAGGACTCCAAGAAGACCTGCCACACCCTCGAAAAAGCCTGGCTCCTTGACCAGACCACTGACAACATGACCACCCTCAAAGACGCCACCCGCAAGCACCACCAGCTCATCCGCACCACCAAGAAGAAATCACTGAAGGAACGACTGGACAACAACACCCACGACGGCAAGGAACTCTTCAGCATCGTCAAGGAGTTCTCCAACCCCAGCACCGGCAACAACGACATCACTCTGTCACAAGATCTCTGCGACTCCCTCGCCTCGTTCTTCCACCGCAAGATCGCCGACATCCACAACAGCTTCAGCACACCATCCACGCACCCAACCGTCGAACCAACACCCCCCACCACCACTCTCCGCACCTGGACCGCGGTGACCACCGAAAACACAGCCCGCACGATGAACACCATCCACTCCGGATCTCCAACCGACCCCTGCCCCCACCACGTCTTCAACAAGGCCGACTCCACCATCGCACCCCATTTCCGGAACATCATCAACACCTCCTTCACACCGCCACCTTCCCGGAGAGCTGGAAGCATGCCGAGCTCAGCGCCCTACTGAAGAAACCAACAGCGGACCCCACCGACCTCAAAAACGTCCGTCCCATCTCGCTCCTCCCTTTTCCTGCTAAAGTCATTGAGAAGATCGTCAACAGACAGCTTGCCGCCTTCCTCGAGACGAACGGATCCCTCGACCCCTCGCAGTCCGGTTTCAGAGCCAACCACAGCACCGAGACCGCCCTCATCGCAACCACCGACGACATCCGAGCCCTGCTCGACAACGGGGAAACAGCGGCACTCATCCTCCTGGTCCTCTCTGCAGCGTTCGACACTGTCTGCCACCGCACCCTAGTTCAACGCCTCAGCGACATCGGCATCCAAGAGAAGGCACTGGAGTGGATCATCTCGTTCCTCGCCGGAAGAACACAGAGAGTCCGCCTCCCCCCGTTTCGATCCGAGGCTACCGAAGTCATCTGCGGTGTACCGCAAGGATCATCACTCAGCCCCACCCTCTTCAAGGTCTACATGAGACCTCTTGCAACCATCGCACGCCAACACAACCTCAACATCATCACCTACGCCGACAACACCCAGCTGATCCTCTCCCTCACCAGAGACCCCGACACTGCCAGAACCAGCCTACACGAAGGGATGAAAGATGTCGCCGAGTGGATGAGGAACAGCCGCCTGAAGCTGAACTCAAACAAGACGGAAGTCCTCATCCTGGGACCATCGCCCTCCGCCTGGGATGACTCCTGGTGGCCCCCCGCCCTGGGCACCGCACCCAAGCCAACAGACCACGCACGCAACCTGGGCTGCATCCTGGACTCCTCTCTCTCGATGACCAGACAAGTCATCGCCGTCTCCTCATCGTGCTTTCACACCCTGCGCATGCTTCGCAAGATCTTCCGATGGATCCCGACCGAGACCAGGAAGACGGTCACCCAGGCACTCGTCACCAGCCGACTGGACTACGGAAACGCCCTCTATGCCGGAACCACAGCCAAACTACAGAAAAGACTCCAGCGCATCCAGAACGCCTCCACCCGACTCATCCTGGATGTCCCCCGACGCAGCCACATCTCCGGCCACCTAAGAGACCTGCACTGGCTCCACGTCAACAAGAGGATCACGTTCCGGCTCCTCACCCACGCACACAAGTCTCTCCACGACCTGGGCCCCAAGTACCTCAACGACCACCTGACCTTCTACACGCCCACCCGCCAGCTACGGTCTACCAGCCTCGCCCTCGCCGCCGTACCACACAACCGAAGAGCCACCGCCGGAGGAAGATCCTTCTCCAACTGGCGGCCAAGACATGGAACTCCCTCCCCATCCACCTTCGGCTGACCAAAGACCATCTCGCCTTCAGGAGACAACTCAAGACCTGGCTGTTCGAGCAGTAGCAGACCCTTTTCCCCAAGCGCCTTGAGACCCTTCCGGGTGAGTAGTGCGCTATACAAGTGTCATGATTGATTGATTGATTGCTATTACACCTAAAAATGTGTCAAATTGCCTTTGCTCCTAATCGACATGTTTAACTTGCCTTTAAATCCTAGTTTATTTTACAAAGGGTGTCCTGGGCCTGTAAGTTAAATATGACTAGTAGACTGCAGAAAACATTGTACCACCACTAAGGTGATAATGGAAGACATGTCTCCAGGCCTGTCCCTGCAGCCTGTGTATGCAGTTTTAAAACTGCCAATTCAACCTGGTAAATTAAACTGATAGCCAGGCATAAACCTTCATTTTTAATGCTTACAAATCACTGCTTATGTAGGTCCTAAATGTCCACAGGGCTAGGAGCATGGTATTTAAAAAGTAGGACATGTCCTGGCAGTGAAAACATCTACAGTTCTACAGTCATTTTCCACTTAGCAAGGCTGGCTCTTCCATGGGAAAACACTGGGTTACATTATAACTTCTTATAAACTTAACTTCAGTTTGGGAATAGCTAGAAAAATGATTCAAGAACTAATTTTAAAAGTAGTTTAAAATCCAACCTAATGATATAGTCGTTTTTTATATAACTATTTTGAAAATGAAACTTTTAGAAAGGTTCCATTATTAGGCGTGATCCAGATGTGCCTTTCGGTCATTGTTCACTGTCATACAGGAGCTGAATTGCTCCTTGATCAGGTGTGATGTGGCCCTCAGTGCTGAGACAAAGGGAGAGGGGTTGACCATCTCCTGATATGATGTTCAGCTAGGATTGTGACCAGGGACCTAGTTAACTTCAAAGGATAAACTTACCCAGTCTCTGACAGACATAGCTCACACCTGGGCATGTCCCCTTGTATTGCTTATCTAGCTTGTAAGGCAGTGGAAGAAGAACTGCCACCAGAACTGGTTTTGAGTGACATCAGGAAGAGTTTTGCCCATCATGAAAGCCTCACTTTTGGGTAGGTTTAAGGAGCTTTGCAAAGAGAAAGAAAGGTTATTGATGTAGGTGTATAGGGGCATTATGCGATAGTATACAGTAAAGCACACAGGAGGTGATGAGAAACGTATTGGGGAAACCCTGGGAATGTTTGCCCCATTGGTTACGTAGTGGCCAGGAGTTTCCCTCACCAACAGGCTAGTACTGGGCATACATGTGGCACTCTGAGTAATCTTTTCTGAATACTGCTGCACCTGTGGAAGACAGATGAAAGACTACACTAGCCATTTTGATCTACCACAGCCTGCAGCACTGCCCCACTGGAAACATCTGAGCTCCAAAAAAGCGACTAGGTCCGAAGGTAGAAATCTTCACCAGGTGAAGGCTCAACAAAAATATCCAGCTGGCGAGGGACCCTCCTTGAGGCAAATATTTTAGTCCTCCTATACTAAGCTATCCCACTGAAAGCCAAAGGTTTCACATGGTCTTTCTCCAATGGCTATCCTGCCTCGTAGAAAACTTCTCAGCTACAGCCTGCTGTCTTGTCCTGCTGAGGATTTTTTGACTTCCATTTTAGAGAATTAGGGCCTTACTAGGAATTTGGCAATCCATAGAACTGCCAAACCCATTGGGGCTCTTCGAACACCGCCACACTGCAGGTTCACCCGCAGCATTACGATTGGGCAGTTGGACTGCCACAGAACCACTGTGACCGTCGGGGATCCAGGATCCTACGAAACTCTTGCATCGGTTAGATGCTGAAATTTGCTGGTGCTGCAGCAGTAGCGATTCAGAAAAGGGGGCAGCAGTAGCACCATCAAGCATATTTTGAATTGCCTCTCCACTGCCCTTTTCACTGCAGTCAGCCAGCCATGAAAAGTGGGTGGGAGGCAACAAAGCAGGACTGCCATTGTCAGACCGCCGCACAACCGCTTTCCAGACTAGGATTAAATCCTAATGAGGCAGACGGCAGCTCCGCGGCTTTGATGGTCCACAGCAGACGGCATGTTGCATGGTCTGCAGTAGGACCGCCAAAGTTGTAATAAGGCCCTCAATCAGAAAGTAAAACCTTTGGCCAGAACAAACCTATTCTCTGCATCCTACCTGTGCTCCATCACGGTGAACCTTAACTAGTGCCTAGGTGCCAGAGACGTGCAACCAGATTACCATGGTAACACTTTTTGGGTTACATGTCACAAAATTGTAAAATTTCTGAGAATCGCAATTATGTCATCACAATTTATAATGTATGAAACTCAAAGAGTTTCAGATATTGATTCCTAGGGGGACGCAAATCGCTCTGTGATAGACCACAATTTGCGACTGCTAGGAATCGCAAAAATCACAGGGATGGTGGCCTGCTGGGGTCAGCAGACCACCATGTCCGTGATTGCTTTTAAATAAAGCAATCTTTTTTGTTTTAAAGCACCCCGTTTTCCTTAAAGGAAAACCAGATGCTTTACAAAAAGTAAAATGAAATGTTCTGTGGGACCACTGCCGGCACTTCAAATGCTTTTACAAAATTCACAAACCGAATCGCAAATTAGGGTTTGATGCATGGCAAGAACATTTCGATACATATTTGCCTCAGAGAATGTGATGGTCAGTGGTGGGGGCAAAATTACTATTCAAACTCAACAGGTGTTTGACTCTGGGAATGTGTTGGTCAGTGGAGGAGGGCAAAAACAATATTCTAACTCCAACTGGTGTTTGCCTTAGTGAAATGGTGGTCAGAGGAGGGGAGCATAATTACTATTGAAACTCCAACAGGTGTTTGCCTCAGTGGATGTGCTGGTCAGTGGTGGGGGGCAAATTACTATTCAAACTCTAACCGGTGTTTGCCTCAGAAAAAATGCTGGTCATCCATAATCACGAGTAGGGCAGATTGCAACCTTTTGGGATACTATCTTGCAGATTCGCTGTAATAAGCATCCCTCAAAACGCAAAGGGCGAGATTTCTCAGACTGTGATGTAAAATTTGCACTGCAACCATCTCCTAATATTTTCATTAGTATACCTTCAGCAGGAATAACTTTCCTCACAGAAATTCATTGTATTGCAGCTATTCAACAAGTCCACCAAATTTCAGAGATTACACTTTAGTGAATTACTGCATGTAGTGCTTTAGATCTGCATTAAAATGTAAGTTAGGCCCAGCTGGAATTTTAATTCTGTGAGTGGAATTGGAGAATTTGGGTGACTCAGCGTTACACTTCTAACATGGATTATCCGCCAAAAGCTGTTAATTGCTGCATGGCAGAATTTTTTTCTCATTTCAGTAACATGATGACAATGGGCAAATTGCGAGTCTTCAAAATGCAAGCTGGGAAGCATCCTCTAGCACGATTTCCAGTCTCTAGAAGAACTTGCGGCGAGATTTTGCAAACGTGAGCAGTTGCAAACGGTAACTGTCAGATGGCTGCTTCCCGACTAGATTTTCTACTTGAGCGCCAGCAAAATCAACTTGAAAACAACATGGTGCAGTCAAGCTGATTTTCCAGTGCAAAGGGCATTACTGGCAAAAAAATTGTATGGCTAGCAGCACAACATGCATTCACCACCCGTTGGAAGAACCCTGTGAAAACTTGCATAGTTTTTATGTTACTCTGCGTGATTCCATAGAGTAAAATTCAGTGAGTCCCACCCAGGACTAATGTAAATACCAGGTATGAACATATTGCTGTTGAAAGAAGTACCGTAAATTAAAGGAAATCCAATTGTTGCTGAAATGGGTAATAAAAACACAATTTCTTCAGAAACTGAAACACCGATAAACCAAAAAATACTTTACAGCAGCAATCTAAAAAATATTACATTTTAAAAATAATAAAGAGGAAATGTCTATTGTTTCTTATTTTCACTCTGTTCATCCATGTGTTTGGCTTCCTAGTGGCACATGTCATGTGCAACACCTTTAGTAATTGTTGGACTTGGCCCTTTTTGGCAGGTTCACCCCTAAACTTTTTGCAGTTTCCTAGCCTGTTTCTGTAACCTGGTGCTGGTGATTTTAGGCCTCTGCACACTTTTTCACTGTGGTCCAGTGTAAAGTGTGTGCGCTCTCTGTGTATGTGTCGTGAGAGTGGCCTGCCCTCCCTTAGGAATGCATGGGGATATGTGTGTCCATGGTGGTTCCTGATGTGTGGGGAGTGCAGGGGGCGAGTTTGGTATGTGCGAACTCGTGAGATTAAATGCTGAGCGATGGTGTGCGCAGATTAAATGCGTCTAAGGTAGAAGTGCCACTTTTAGAAGTTGGCATTTCTGTGTGCAGTGAATTTGAATTGACTGTCTGGCTTGTGAGTGACAGGGGCTGGCTGGTGTGCTTGGCTCCAGGAGCCAGGATGGGTCTGCCCGGTGGTGAATGGGGAGATCTGCATGTTGATGGAAGGGAGGAGTTGCACCTGGGACCTGAATAGGGCTGTGCCTTCCCTACACAATGCTGGCTCCACCCCCTGTGGTGCGTCTGATGTCCCTAGCCTACCCAGTAAAAGGGAGAGAGGGGCTGAGCAAAACAAAGTGCTCAGGAGTTCCCCTGAACCAGTTTTAGCTGGTTCTCCCATTGCCTGCACCCTTTTAGACAAAGGAAATGTGTGTATAAAAGGGGGCTTTAACCCCATGAAAAATGTTCTTGTCTTGCTACTTGAAACAACCAGGGGCGTGCTGCTGCTGGGGCCCAAGGGAAGGCTTGCCTCCCTGGGCCCTGCCCTGCCCCTGGATGCTTGATGGACTTTCCTTTACCAGGAGCTGGCAGCTCCATTTCCTTGCCCTGGAACCTGGGACTTGATTTCTTTGGCCCTGGGAGGGCTTGCTTTGCTTTAAGAGGACCTGGCTTTTGTTCAGCTCCAGGGGGCGCGCTGCCTGCATTCCCCTGGGGCACTGGAGCTTCGCTGTCCCGGGGCTGCACAGCGCTGCTGGAGGGGGAATCCCCAGGATAGGGACTCCCCCGTGAGGGCGGCCTTGTGGGTGCCACCCCGCTTAATTATCCTTTAATGGAGCGGGTGCCCACCTCGCCTGATGGCCGCTTGTTTGGTTATTTGTTTTTATGTGCTGGTGCCCACCCTGTGACTTTGCCCGTGATTTGGGGGTGCCCACCCCGCTTTACACTCTGAACACCGAGGGAGCCTACCCCTCATTTGCTGCCCAGATCACCGCCCCCGTCCGCGGCCCGCCTGGTTGTGGGCGGGGCCGCTGGACAGAAGCGGAAGTGATGCTGTGGCAGGACCGGAAAGTGTGGAGCGCTGGTGCGGGGCTCCCATGAGCGTGGAAGCCCCGGGATGTGCATCGCGAGGGAGAACGGGAGCCCACCCCGCCTCCCTGAGCATAACAGAGGAGCCCCGGGTCCCAGGAGGGGGGCCTGGGGAAGGAGAGGCCCAGAGTCCCCGCCGGAGCAGAAGAGGAGCCCTGCCTTTGCCTAAACTGGTGAGTGGGGGCTCGTGTCCGTAGTGCCAGGGAGGGGATCAAAGTCTGAACAGGCCCGCAAGAGAGGGTGGGCCGCTCCTACGAGGGGGGACATGTCGTTTGTTGCCCTTGTCTCGGTATTGAGCAGCCCCGCCTGCCAGAGAGCCACTCCCACGTGGGGCACAGAGTCTGAGCAGCCTGGGTTGCCCAGTGGGCCGCTCCAACATTGCGAGTATGGCTTAAAGGGCCAGAGGGGCCCGTGGGCATTTCGCTAGTTCTCCCCAGAGTGAGGCTGACCTCTACAGCGGCGCCACAGTTGCTGGCCCCTGCAACGGTCATGACATGGTTATTTTAAGAGCCCCTTGGCTGCCAAATTTGGGGGCATGTTTATTTGGTTTAGAGCCAGATGGCTCCAATGCTCCTAAGCTGTTTCGAGAGCCTAGATGGCTCAAACGTTGGCGCAATTTCTTCCCAAGGACCAGTGAGAGCCCCTGTCGCCTTCGGACTATTTACAGCTGCCCAGCAAGTAGTGGGCAGCTGCACCGTTTAGGCGCCATTTGAGTAAGAGTCCCTGAGAGGGACAGAAGTGGCACAGAGGTGCCAGGCCTTCCACAGCTGCGCAGCACTTAGTGCCAGCTGCAGCGTTTAGACCCTGTTATTGTTCTCAGCTGCCCAGCAAGTATTGGGCAGCTGCAACGTTTAGGTTTGCACAGATGGCGCACCCCTGACTGGCGCTGCTTTGGCAGCAAGCCCTGACATTCTGGACACAGGGCATTTGAGCCCCTTTGGAGATGGCCAGTTGGCCAGGGGGACAGGTAGAGGTATAGGGCGCAAGGCCCTAATGTGATTTATGTGCTGAAGTGATTGTGGTGCTAGGAAATGTATGCATTTAGTATGTTTTACGCACATTGTTTCATACCTCTAGATATGGTTTAGGCTTATGAGGTTGTTTTACCTATTTAGGTTTGTGTTAGTGAGATTATACTTCACTGTGATTTACGCCCCTAATGTGAGTTATACTTAGGAGGTAGGGTCTAATATGTTTAGACTAGTGAGAGATTGCATAATGTGTTTATGCTGGTGAGGTTGGCGCTGGATGTGATTCGCACCTGATGTGACTGTGCATAATGTTGTTATGTTACAGGTGGAGGTGGAGTACAGTGATTACCAGTGGATACTGGTTGTATGTTTATGATCGATGTTCACTTGTAGCAATTTCTGCTAAGTGCTGATCCTGACAGTGGCCCACGTGGCCCTGTCTTGTGTAAATAATCCCTTGTGAATATTCCCTGTGCCAGTTGGCACAGTGTATGTTATGTGTTCACTATTCTAATGTGTTATGAGACTACAAAGGCTATTTTTATATAACCTTGTGTGCAGTTCCTTTTGTGGTGTGCCTGGGATGTTGTTGCTGTGTGCGTAAGCAAATGATTTACACCTTGCCTCCGGGATAAGCCTGACTGCTCGTGCCAAGCTACCAAGGGGGTGAGCAGGGGTTATCTTGGCGTGTAACTCCCTTGCCCTGACTAGAGTGGTGGTCTCTGCCTGGGTATGGTGCAAGCCTTAGCCAACCAGAGATCCCATTTCTAACAGTAATATTTATGGTTTTTAGCCTCATCGTTTTGCATTCTATGTAGGAATTGCAGTTCTGCATTTACCAATATAAGTGTGGACCTAAAAAGGACAAAATGCGACTGTAAAATAACATTTTTAAATCAGGCTGGCGTCACCAAACATAAGACAAAGGATTTTGCGTATGAGTCCACGTGGATGCATTACTTGGGCGTGTCTGAACATCTGTTTAAATGGCTTCCTATAAGAAACTGGATGGTTTATATATGCCCACAACCAACTAATACAAAATCTGAAAATGCTCTTCTTTGTATTTGCAAAATGCCATGCATGAGTGGCCTCCACAGTAACAATATTTATTTCTAATCTGATACTTGTAAATCTGAGTTTGTAATGGGAAAATATTACAAGTCTGAGACGGCAAACAAAAACACCTGGGCCCATATTTATCATAGTTTTGTGTAACCCTTGCTCAACACTAAAGTCAGGTTTATCAAGCCACCCAAGACCCTTTACGCAGCCCTGCATGGCTTGATAAATCTAGAGTAATGAAAGGCAGTTAAAACCACTGCCTTGTGTTACTCTGCCCCGGGAAGGCGTTCCAAGGGTGAAGCGTGGGTGTTTCAATGCATTCACCAATGTATTTTGGTGCATCCCCAGATTTACCATTAGTAGTAGACCTGGGAATGCATTGAAATGTTACGCCTCTCCAGGGGAGGTGTAACGAGGAGAAATACCTTTATTTCTCTTCATGTTTTCCTCTTTCCCCGTGTACTGCATTTGCACACTTGCAAAGAGGAAAATGTCTCTTGTTTTTGGAATGTTTTTTGTGTATGTTCCTGCACAAAAACAATCCTGTTTACAATGCAGGCACCCTTGTACTTTGTTGGAAGGGTGCCTGCATTGGCGCTAGGCAGCCAAAACTGAACCGGCCTGCATGGATGAAAACGCTGTTTCTCTGCTTGTGGTGGCCCTGGAGGACGTGGCCACCATCACACGTGTTCAAGGGTGCAGGGGGAGCTGCAGGAGCAGCGCAGTCTCCCCAAGCACAAGGAAGAAAAGTCCCGCCCTTAGTCTCATGGGGACTTGAAAAGGATAACCCCTCAAGGACTCAGCCAGCATTTAACACCTTCTGGGCTGGAACTTTTGTTCCACTACTGAGGGTGTATGAAGAAGTGCATCAAGGAGTGAAGGACTGAGTTGGGGTTGTCTGGAGAAGGGCATCCCCTGGAGGTGAAGAGGTGTAATTGCACCAGAAATCGATTTATGGAGGTTATTTCTTATTGACGGACTGAAGGTCACGTGTGTAATGTGAAATACCTGTGTAAGGTGATGTCATAAGTAAAGTGGAGTTATGTTGCCAGACGTTCCTGCTAGGTTGTGCGGCTGTATAAGCGTAATCCTGTGATTTCATCTGTGATCCCTTTAGGGGGTGTAATTGCAATGCATTCTAATGATCCACAAATGTAATGAGTAATGCCATTCTAAAGTGATGCTTTAACATGTATTCTTGCTGCTGCGCTTAGGTGAAGAACCCAGGATGCCGGCCCTTAAGATATAGAGGTGCATACTTTATGGTCAATAGGAAATGCCCAGTCAGGGTTATGTGTCACCAAGACAGGGTTACCTATTTTAAATGCTTGTTGAGATAATGGGGCTGGTGCCGGTGCGCAGGATCCTTGCTCCAGATTATGTTCAACTAACTGCATTCGGGGCAAGATGATGTGCAAACCTGGGAGAAGTGGTACTAGACTCCACCCCCCCCCCCTGCGGGACGGGTGGAGATGTTGTGCAATGTCACAAAGTAATTCCAACAGCTTATGTATATTTGTAAATTGGTGCATAGTATTGAGTAGTGTGTGTGTTTAATACATGTACTCTTACTTTTATAAAGCAAAGTACAGACTGGACAATCAATTATTGAGTGTTATTGCTGCACACCTGTAATGGCGATTATTAGCCCACACCACCTCCATTGAGTAAACCTTAGACTGCTCTGCAACGCTACCCTCTGAGAGTCAGGCGCTGCCCTATGGTGTTTGGTTCCAAGTGAAGGAAACATGTGACATTTTTTTGTGTGCAGGCCTCACAGATGCTGCCTTGTTTTCCAACAATCCCTCACTGGTTCTCTGATGCACAGCATCCAGTGATGTCCACTAGACCTCTTCTGAAACACCCACCCAGGTCCAGTGTGACACCCATCCCCCAGTGCTCTCCTGAGTCGTGAACCTTGTACTCTCCGAGGGCACATCACCCTTTTCTCATTTCCTGCACACCATCATGTGCCCCTGCCATGCACAACAGTTTGTGCTAGTATATGCATGATATTCGGTCTCCGTTCACTGACTTCTGCATGTCACGGTTGCCTCTGCGATTGCTGTGCTTTGTGAAAACTTCCTTTGCTAGGTGTGTTTTTCAATGTGGGATGTTGGTAGGCGCTGCGGTTGCACCAGTAAGTTGTGTGCTCACAAGGCAATGCACTATGCAAAAGCAAAATTATCGACTTTCTCAAGGCTCCGTTTAGAAGTAGTTAACAGTAACTTCTTTATGCAAGCCGAAAACATTTTAAATGTATTTAACATCCATTAGCCTAAATAACTAATAAACTTCCAAGCTAAACGTTCGAGAGCCAGGAATGGACTATGCCTAGAGATAAGATTGCTTTTTCGTCAAGAAAGCGTTAATTAGATGGCGAGGCGGGTCTTATATTACACAGATTTCTGTGAGAAATCCCCGGCGTACAGAAGCAGCGCATCGCTTCCTGCTCAGACGTCAGGCAGCCACTGCTGCTGGGAAGATATGAATCTTTCGGATTTATGGCACTGTAACAAAGGCTCTGTCAGGAAAAATGTACAGCGGAGTTTTATGCAGCACCACCCCTGCCAACAAGCAAATCTTGTGATGAGATCTGCTGCTGATAGAGCACAATGGATGCTGTTTATCACTCGGGAGGCAACTGTGCAGATATTTATAGCAGGTCAGGCCAACAGGCAGCTAGCTCCTTCCACATGCTTAACCTTGACTGTGTTCCCGCTCAACCACAGCATTTCCATCATGGATTCAGACAGGCCTTTGTGTTTGAAATACCTTCTCGTCATGAGGCAAGATTCGAAATAATTTGAACAGGTGTCTTTTGCACAATTCAATCTTAATTGCCAATTGAAAACTTGAGTAAATGCCCAATGATGCAGACGTTTTTGTTGAACTGATGCCTTCCGGTGTATGTACTTTGTGGTGTCTTCTATGCCTTGGCTGACCCGATAGTGTACTTGTATGTGGCAGACATCAATTTTAAAGGTGGTGGGACGTGTCAGTTTCATGGGACAGAGTTCATGGATATACACACAGACCTCGATATGATCCAGTGTAAATTTGGTAGAGACCAAAACACAGAGGCATATTAGCAAGGGCCATATTGCCACTTTAGCAGCACTTTTTTGCCGCTAAAGCGGAGATATATTTATTGCCCTCTCAGCAAGCTGTCGCTAACAGCACTTAGTGACAGCTTTCAGGCGATAGCGAACGGTTTGGGGCCCGCTTTGCATGTCAGCGATATTTATCGCTAATGACATGCAAAGTGGGCATACCCAAACTGTTAGCGACTGAAAACCGTCGCTAACACAGCCATCGCCTATTAACAAGGCAGGCAAAGCGATAAAAAAAATCGCGCTAAACGCGATTATCGCTATAATCTAATGTCTACTAAAATCATGACTTACCTGTTTATCTAATGGGAGGTTGATTGTCCAGTTAAGTCACCATTGGCGTTAATGCATGAATATCGCTGGATTTCCAGCAATATTCACGCATTTCGCCGCTATTGCTGGATATTTTAGCCCAATGGAGAAAAACGTTGCTAAGAGCATGTTTTCTCCGCTAACATATCCAGCGTTAGCAGCGATAAAAAGAAATGCGCTAAGTGCATTTTGCGATAAATATCGCTATTCCTTGCTAATATGCCCAACAGTTTGCTAGGTCCATCAAGAACTGGATCAAAGGTCATCTAACTTCAATCCACAATCTATCAAGCACAATAAACAATTGCAGTTGTTCAGAAGGAACAGAGAGTTTAGCGCTCTGCTCTGTAGGGATAAAACAGGCAGCAATGGCTCTATAGCACATGGGGCCCTACAATAAATATATATATAATTATTGTATATAATTTCCTTATTTCAGATCAGTTGTGATGTAAGTAGTCATCTGTAGTAAAGCAATCACAAACCTAATGTTAGTGCTCATCTGGTGGATATAGGTCTACATTGAGAACAGAACTAAATGGGTGCCTGGGGCTTACTTACATCACAGGCGTGTTGGATTGTGTGTTAATGAGTAGGAACTACAGCAGGAGCCTTGTATCAAAGCAAGTTAGGATGTTGATGCATCCACTCCGTGAAGGAAGTTTGATGTAGGAACTAGTGAAGTAAAATGTCCTGCCTGTCTGCGTGAAATGCTGTGATCTGATTGGCTGATGGCATGAGTGTCAAGCCACTCAATGAGGTAGAATTCTCTTGAGATCTGGTCTCTGAGGGGAAAGGAGCTAAACTCATAGACACTGTTCTGCATTGCAAACTCGGCATGGGTGGTATGCACTTGATATTATCCCGAAACGGGGGATATGCCTAATAATTCCGGTCTCCCCACCTGATCCGGACTGGACCCTCTGAGGCCCAAGCGATGAACGTTGAGGAAGCATACCCACAGAGTCACTGGTGGGAGATTTTCCTGAGGTTCTTCGTGACTTGGAGGCGGAGCACATTTTCACCAGGTGTGAATGCACAAGAAACGGAGAAGAGCTGCAGGAAATAGATCCTCAGTTCCTCAGTTGATAGTAAGTGGACAAAGTGCAGCACGCCGCCACTAGGCGCTGCCAACTTACTGAGCAAGTCACTGAGCTCTAGGAGGGCACTTACAGCATGCCTTTGCTTTTCTTTCCAAAACAAACATAGTCCCATTGTCTCACACTTTTAAAGATGGAAAAGACTGGTGCCGGAGATGGAGATGACTGGAATGGGACCACCACACAGATGGAGCATTAAGAGACCTTGGGGCATGTTATCAAGAAACGGCGTTAAAATGATCGCCGCTTTTGCGGCAGGAAACTGCTGCTAATGCGGGGATAATGGGCTTGATAATATGCCCTTGTGAATTCCCATAAAAGCCCATGTTCTGGTGTGAACATGGGCTTCTATTGGAATTCTCAAGTGCATATTATCAAGTCCATTATTGCTGCTTTAGCGGCATTTTCCTGCTGCTAAAGCAGCGATAATTTTAACGCCATTATTGATAATATGCCACAGGATTCCCACATCAGCTCGGGATATAAATTTGATTTTACTCTTTACAGTTGACTGCCCGGAAAAGGTATAGGATGCTTTTGAGGCCAGCATCATTAACCCCATTCTGGAAAGGCTGAGGCCATGTTGCTTAATTGGTCACCTTGCTGGGACAAGGAATAATGTGAATATTACTGAGTACAGTGCACAGCCTTCAGCATATGTGTTTATTTAGGAGATAAATGAAGGTAAGTTTTGGCCCTGCAATTCGAAATGAGATCTCTTTGATTTAAAGCTATTACATGATATGGCTCTAAGTACATTATGCAAACACTGACCAGTCAAAATGACTGCTCCTCTGCAGCTGCTGACAAACAATATTCAGATCAACATAAATGAGTGCCACGCAGTGGTATAAACTAACACTTAGGCCTTCATTACGAGTGGACAAGATATTTGGGAATACATTTTCCAGTAGATCCAGCCTGTGATATTTACAGATCCGCCTAACAATGCCTGGAGAACTTTCCCTCATAAAAAGGCCGGAGTTAAGGGTTTACCTGCAAAAAGCGATGCAGAAACACAAGATTTTGCATGATATGGCAAAATCCATATGGGCTGTGGAGACTGTGAGAAAATGGATCATTAGTTGAGGTGGATAGTATTCCATCACAAGAAATAATGGCACTATTCTTGTTAGGTCCAGTAAAGGTTTTAATAATTTAAACCTGAGCTCAGCCCTGGTAGCCACGGCACAGAGCAGGCAGGCTTAACTTCAGAAATACCAAAAGAAATAAACAGTTGAAAACACAACACATGAAAAATTCCACTCCCATTTTTAAAAAATAGACAATAATTTAACTAACAAAATGACAACATTTCATTAGTATAGATGGGCACTTTTTCTCCTACAGTAAGGAGTATTGGAGAGAAGAGCAAGGGCATGTGGTGGAGTTGTTACTGAGTAACCTAATTTCCAGTAGAGCCACCAAGAAATTATGACCTATTCAGTTTTTTTTTTCAAAGAACACTTCCAGATTTGTTCTCATGCACCTTATGGAAATTCTGTTCTTAGTCTCATGCACCTTATGGAAATTCTGTTCTTAGCCTGGGATCTGTGGGACTAAGGGGATATACAAAACCTCCTCAGTGGATCTGTGGCTGTTTAAATAATGTTTAAATATTATCAGCAGATTAATTTAATATTAAAGGAGCATGTTGTACATTGCAATGCACAACGAGACAAGCACCGCGTTGTGCCTGCCACCTGGTGTATGGCAATGAAGGGGGGGGTACCATTGGTACCCCCAGTGCACCCACTCACCCCGCACCCCATCTGGGGCCCCCAATGGGCCCATAGAAAGGCATGCCCACCGCAGTCATCATAATATTGATGGCGGTGTCTTGCAGGCAAAAAGTGAGACACCGGGGGGTCCCGATGCCTATGGTAACATCCTGCACACTTTCACATGAACCACTGGGTTCTCCTCTGGTATATGTGTATGTCAAAAATAATGATAATTCAAATTGTTTTCATTTGTATCAATATTCTTTGTTTATTCTTTCTTTTTCATTCGTTTGAATCCTTATGTTTTCAAAACAATCCTGTATCTCATCTCCCATTTACCCAATGCATTTCGGGTCTATGGTGACCCTTCTTCGGGGGTCTCTAATAAAGAAAATCAAGAAAAGGTCGCAATCAGCCCTTAAACTGAAATTACATTAATGCATAGTACACTGCGTTTATACAATGTGAACAAACATCTATAGTTCACCAAATAACCTGTATATACCATCACAGTCATTATTTACATCACACTTCTTTGTGTGTATCAACGTTAAAAATTACAAACACCAAAACTGGCCAAAATTTAACCAAAAATAATCAAGCCCCATGTTAGAAAATTATACCAACTACCATTCCGTTGTTCCACTCAACTAAATCAAAGTTTACTTAAATAAACATTATTAGCGCGCATTCTGTGCCTCCCTCGTTTGTGTACTTACTGGGAAATGGAAAGTGGAAAGCGTCCCTCGTTTACGTGTTCTCAGCGAATCCACTGTTACCTTACATCCTTAGTATCGCCTTTTAAAGCTCTCTGCGCGCTGATTGGCTTAATTGGCGATCACATGATCGCGACCTCGGACTGCGTAGTCCTTATAGTATTTTATTTGTTTAATATCATTACGCTCTATGTGGATGAAGATATTCGCCAAGATATCATCGATATATCTTTTAAAGACCATAAGACCCGATGACCAGTTTGTGTCTTGAATTATGTGATCGTGCTCAAATTTGGCCATAAAGGTGTTTGCGTAGGACGGTGCCCCCGCAAAGCCCATAGACGTTCCACTGCATTGTTCATAAAACTCACCTTCCCAATTAAAATAACTGTGTAGTAGAGCAAACTGTAGTAGTTCAAGCATTAGGGTTTTTTCTCCTCCACATATTTATGAGACTTTCCCTATCCAAAATGGCCGACACCAAAGTTAATATGATTTGTTTTAACATATTTTATATTGTTTTCACCTTGAGTGAGCCCAGTCACGTAACATAATATTGAATAACACTGCTTTGTAAATATTATGTGTTTAAAACGTTGAGCGAAAATGATTGAAAATTGTTCATGATGTAGTTGTGTCAGAATAACTATTTTTCTTGAAATTAGATTAATTTCATAGCAGCGCATAATTGGCGAATATCTTCATCCACATAGAGCGTAATGATATTAAACAAATAAAATACTATAAGGACTACGCAGTCCGAGGTCGCGATCATGTGATCGCCAATTAAGCCAATCAGCGCGCAGAGAGCTTTAAAAGGCGATACTAAGGATGTAAGGTAACAGTGGATTCGCTGAGAACACGTAAACGAGGGACGCTTTCCACTTTCCATTTCCCAGTAAGTACACAAACGAGGGAGGCACAGAATGCGCGCTAATAATGTTTATTTAAGTAAACTTTGATTTAGTTGAGTGGAACAACGGAATGGTAGTTGGTATAATTTTCTAACATGGGGCTTGATTATTTTTGGTTAAATTTTGGCCAGTTTTGGTGTTTGTAATTTTTAACGTTGATACACACAAAGAAGTGTGATGTAAATAATGACTGTGATGGTATATACAGGTTATTTGGTGAACTATAGATGTTTGTTCACATTGTATAAACGCAGTGTACTATGCATTAATGTAATTTCAGTTTAAGGGCTGATTGCGACCTTTTCTTGATTTTCTTTATTAGAGACCCCCGAAGAAGGGTCACCATAGACCCGAAATGCATTGGGTAAATGGGAGATGAGATACAGGATTGTTTTGAAAACATAAGGATTCAAACGAATGAAAAAGAAAGAATAAACAAAGAATATTGATACAAATGAAAACAATTTGAATTATCATTATTTTTGACATACACATATACCAGAGGAGAACCCAGTGGTTCATGTGAAAGTGTGCAGGATGTTACCATAGGCATCGGGACCCCCCGGTGTCTCACTTTTTGCAAGACATTGATAAAAGTGGTTGTAGACTTAGCCACTACAGGTAGCAGTGCACAACAACGAAGGAGTTTGAAGTAAGAATAAGTCAAGTAAAAGAGTGCTGGACGGACCCTATCACGGTGTCTTGCAGGCACCACCACAATATTGTGGGCCTTTTCCACCCGGCAGGCAATCGTGACAATTGCCTGTCAGCAGAAAAGTGGCAGACGGTCTTTCCATCCGCCGCGGTACCCCGCCATGGTAATATGGCGATGGGTTAATGGGGCCGAGCGGGGAGTTATGGCGTGCGGATCCACACCCAGCATAATGACCCCCTTAATGTCTATATTTATTTATTCAGTGTCAAAAATGTGAAATCCATTACATATGCCATTAATGGAAATTAATTGCATTTAAAGAAAAAGAAAGTTACATTAACAAACTTATTGAAATATTTTTGGATGAAAAAAAATGAAATATTAATTTATATATAATTTTCTAAACTTTAAATTACATTTATATATATTTTTAAATAGGCCAACCACTGATACTGGAACACCTTCCAATGGCAAATAATAGAAGCAGAGACCTAAATTATAATCTCACAGCAAAAAAGTTAAATGAAATTTGGAGCTGTGAGTGCCACAAGTTGAGACCAAGGCATCATTTATTTAAAAAATGCTGGCTCCCACCTGCACCCATGGTGGGTGTCATCTGAAGAGCCGGCTGGGACCATAGGAGCCTGGGGCTCCCACTGTGTACCTGAGGAGACTTAAAGATGTGGGTTTCCCTGCTAGGCAACAGGACACCCAAAATTTCATCATCAATAATTTAACAATAAGAAATGAGCAGTAGAAACCACTCCTTTATTATTCAATGCTCTGGCAAGGTGCGCGCCATAATGCCCTAGGGCATTTGTTTATTATTTTTTTTGTTTCTGGTGGTGTCCCTAGAAGGGGCAGGATAATCACCAAACATGTTTTTATGTTGGGGGCTGTAGGGAATGCAGCAGTCCCCTAACAACATAAAAAACACAGGGGCATATTCTCAAGCCTCTATCGCCACTGGAACATCACTTTTTCTGACGTTCCCCTGGTGAGAGGGTCAGCGCCTTATTCTCAAAGCAGTGTTAACCCACTTAACATGGCTTTCAGCCACGTTAAGTAGCTTAACACTGCCTTGAGAATAAGGCCCCTTTCATGCTAAATTTAGCATGAATGGGGCGTGCAATGGGTGTTGCGGTGGGCGTTCCTCCGCAACACCCATTATGATCAGCACTGCCTACTCTTATCAAGGGCGGCGATGATAGGTGGCAGCGCCGAACTTAAGACCAGAAAAATCCTGGTTTTAAGTTGGCGAAACCAGGAGAAATGCTTTATTTTGCCTAGTTTTTGCTTTTTCCATTGTGAAAAAAAATGCCGTTTTGTAACTTTGATGTGTGCTGCACGAAGCAGCACACATGAAAGTTATAAAATGGTATTTAGGATTGTTTATGTGCAGGAAAGAGTACCTTCCTGTACATAAACAACCCTCCCCTGCACACAGACACCCTTGCTCTCTGGTGCAAGGGTGCCAGCGTTTGCGCTAAGTCATGAAACTTAGCGCCATCGTAGGCAGAAACGCCAGGCTGCACCACATTCTTGAGAATAGGGTGCAGCCTCGAGTTTCCAAAGTGGTGGAGAGAGGCGCTAAGCTAAGGAGGCTATCGCCTCTCACCACCACTTCCTTGAGAATATTCCCCATAGTAAGTATACTGGATCATAGAATCTAGGACCTCGATAGAGGTTACCATATTTCTTTAAAGCACTCAGAGCTGGAGGTCAATGCTTTCAGCTGCTGGAGTGCTAAGACCTCTAGTGGTTGATTTTATGGTTATACTTAGTGGCCTGAACATGTTTAAAAAACTCAAACACATGTTAATGTTTTTTTTAATGGGCTTTTAGAGTTAAGTGAAAATGTTTGTTAAAACATACTGGTTTAAACTAACAAAACAGCTGAAAATAACCAATTATAGTTATCTCAAGTAGCTGGAACAAAAGTCGTGCCCATGCCATGCCCTGCTTGGTACCTCCCAAATTACATCACTCATCACATGTTCTATGACATCACTGATAAAATCAGTGCAGCATCTGAAATGGCATGATTGATGACAACATAGTCCATGGTGGGGCACGAATTATAGTTACTTTTGGACATGAGTTACAGTTACTTGAGATAACTATAGCTGGTGAATGTCAGTGGTTTTGTTAATTTAAAACAGTAGCTTTTAACAGACATTTTCAGGCCCCTTTACCCTTTGATTTTTTAAGTGAATTTCTAAAGTTTCTTTTAAAAAATACCTAATTACACGCGTTTTGTTAACCTTTGTTTGTGTGAATATAAATAGACAGACAGACTGACAGCTAGATATATAGATAAGGAGATAGATAGATAGATAGATAGATAGATAGATAGATAGATAGATAGATAGATAGATAGATAGATAGATAGATAGATAGATAGTTAGATAGATAAATAGATAGATAGATAGATAGATAGATAGATAGATAGATAGATAGATAGATAGATAGATAGATAGATAGATAGATAGATAGATAGATAGATAGATAGATAGATAGATAGATAGATAGATAGATAGATAGATAGATAGATAGATAATTAACTGTTAAAAAATAATTCAAAAGATAAATATTATAACAAAAACGTTATTTTTATGATAGACTAGCCTGATAAACTTTTCACTGTAAAAATAAATGTAACTTTATCTTTTTTAAATATGTAGTTACATTATTTTAAACTATTTCTATGCAAATCTTTTTCTATAAGTTTTAATATTTGATAACTAAATATAAACCTTTTACTTTAGTTGGGAGTTTTACATAAATATAAAACAAAATAATGTTGATATTATTTATGTATTTAATTTAATTAAGCTTTTAATTAAAAATTAAGTTTGATATGCTGTAGTTTTTTTAGCTTTGTTCTACATTTAAAATAAATAATTATGCTTTACCGTAGTGAGCTCGCAACACCAGCGGCAAAGATCTACCAATTGTAAAATATTGAAAAAGGTGAAAAGTTTACTAAACTTCAAAAAAATTAGAATAAAATATATTTGTGTTAAACATTAATGTTAAATAATTGTAGGTTTACTGTAAATGTGGAGAAGCATTTCAAAAAGTTACTGCATTAACAACTTAATTTAAGTATAAAATGTAATTATTTTGAATGTATTAACTTCAATAAAACATATTTTAGGAGGTTTCAATAGACAAATTCTCACGTAAAGTAGACAAATATTTTTGTTATGTATTAGAATTATTAAAAATTATTTATCAAAATAATTTAATGTAAACGAAATATGTTAATGAAAAATAATATTACGTTATTTTTAAATACCCAAAATGTTATTGAGATATGTTACAATAAACAAAGAAATGCTTATTTTTAGGTAATATTTGTAAATAATTTACATTTTTTAATTTTTAATTAAACATCATTCCTATTATAGAGCCCTATCGTCATTATTTTCAATGTGGCAGTACATATGGATGACTATGGGCCTGATTATGATGGCGGTCTAACTTTCATCCGGCTGCCATACTGTCGGGAATGGGACTGCCCGACTAGCTGTCAGTGATCCGGCCATGGTAATTATGATGCAACCACCTTCAAGGTGGTCACAATGTATTTTTATTTATTTATTTATTTCGGTATTTATAAAGCGCGACACTCATCCCAAGGGATATCACGGCGCTATGAACCAAGAGAGACTACTGAGGCATTGCTGGGGGGTTGTGTTTTAGGGAAGGGTTACGTTTTAGGGAAAAGGTGGGTTTTCAGTTTTTGTCTAAACTGAAGATAGTTTGTGGTGTGTCTAAGGTCGGAAGGTAGGTCATTCCATCTTCTGGCTGCCAGGTAGGAAAAGGCGCGGCCACCTGTTCTGACTTTGTAAATACGCTTAGGTTTGGCCAGAGCTGATTGACTTGAACGTAGATTTCTGTTGGGAACGTAGAAGTCGATCCTCCCTTGGAGAATTGTGCGGCCAGTTTTGTGAAGAGCTCTGTGCGTGTGGCTTAGTAGTTTAAAGGCAGCTCTCTGGCGCATCGGTAGCCAATGAAGTTTCTTTCGGCATTCCGATGCCGAGTCTCGCTTGCCTTTATTACAGACCAGTTTGGCCACCTGGTTTTGCAAGACCTGAAGGCGGGAGAAGAGTTGTTCGTTCATCCCTTCAAATAATGCGTTGCCATAGTCCAGGCGGCTAACCAGTAGGGCTTGGGTGACTGAGCGTCTGCAATCCAGGGGTATCCAGGGGAATATCTTTGAGAGAAGTTTGAGTATGGCAAAACCCTTGCCCCAGAGTGATCGGACGTGGTCCTTCATGGACAGGGCATCGTCCATGATGATCCCCAAGTTTCTCGCGTGTTGTTTTGGAGCAGGGGCCAGTCCTAGTGTGGGTGGCCACCATGTGGCGTCCCATATAAGTTTGGCTCCCCCGAACAAGAGAATCTCCGATTTGCCGGCGTTTAATTTTAGGCAGTGGTTGTGCATCCATTGGGCCATCTCGGAGAGACAGTCGTGAAGCTTTTTCTTTGTTGTCTCAGGCCCTTCATCCATTGCCACCATCAGCTGTGTATCATCAGCATAAGAGCATATGCCAATGCCCCACTTCCTTCCAATGTCGGCCAGTGATGAGATATAGACATTGAAAAGAGTGGGGCTCAATGAGGCCCCCTGGGGGACCCCACAGCCGATGGTGTTGGGTTTTGAGTGGAACTGACCCATATGCACTGCCTGGGTACAATTGCTCAGGAAGGATCGAATCCAGTTCAGTGCTGTTGATTGCATTCCTTTACTCAGGAGTGTGTTTAGCAGACAGTCGTGGGAAACCGTATCAAACGCCGCTGACAGGTCAAGCAGTATCAGTGCCACCGATCCCCCTTGATCGGTGGAGCATCTGATACTGTCCGACACTGCCAGCAACGTTGCCTCGGTGCTATTGTTAGCTCTAAAGCCGGTTTGAGATGGATCCAGGAGAGAGTTATCTTCCAGATACCGGGTCAGTTGTATATTGACCGACTTCTCCAAGGCTTTGGAGAGATAGGGAAGCTGGGAGATAGGTCTGTAGTTCTCTGTATTAGAAATGTCGGATCCTGCTTTCTTCAAGAGGGGGGTCACGGAGGCGTGTTTCCAGGCCTCTGGGAAGGTAGCGGTGGTTAGCAACTTGTTGAAGAGTTGGGTGACAAGGGGGCAGAGCGTGGGTGCGATTTTGGAAAACACGAAGTGGGGGCAGGGGTCCGAGGGGGATCCGGATTTGACTGTGCTCAGTAACGCTAATACCTCCTCTTCAGAGAGTAGTTGAAAACTAGTTAGACGAGGTGTATTGCCTAAGTCTAATTGGTCGTTGCGTCTCTCTGATGTCATTATGTGCTCGCCAGGGTTATCCGGCTTGCTAGGGGTATTTAGGGGAGTGAAGGTGGAGTATATTCTATTGATTTTATCGGAAAAGAAAGTGCTGATGCGCTCACAGGCCTCGGTTGAGGGGGTGAGGGTTTGTGAGGTGCTGGATGGTTTGCTAAGCTCCTTCACTATTCTAAACAGTTCTTTTGCTGAGTTGCTGTTCTCATGAATACGTTGAGTGAAATACGCCTTTTTTGCATCTTTAATGGCCAAGATGTATTGTTTCCGTTTGGTAATATAGTTTGCTCTCGCTTCACTATCTTTCATCTGTCTCCATAGATGTTAATTTTTTTGGCATTCCTTTTTGAGTTTCTTGAGGTGAGGGGTGTACCATTTCTCGTTTGTGGTTTATTTCCTCGATTCCCGCATGGGGGCTAATTTGTCTAGCGTTTGCCGGATTCCGGCATCTAATAGAGCGACGTCTTTACAGACGGGAGAATCATCCGCCGGTGTGGTGGCTGTCTCAAGAAAATAGTTTTGAAAGTTTGATTCATTAATTAGCCTCCAGGCTTTGCTGGACATGTGCGGGGTAGTTCTGGGCTTCGGATGTTTCCCGGGGAGTTTAAATGAGAAGGATACCATGGAGTGGTCGGACCAGGATAGGGGTAGGATTTCTTTAATACCGGTTGACTCAATGTTGGTGAATAGTAGGTCTAATTTATGGCCAGCTGAATGTGTAGGGCCCACTATCCACTGCTTCAGTTGTAAAATTCCCATGTCGTATTCCAATTGGGAGGATCCAGGGGCATCCGCTTTTTCATAATGGATGTTGAAATCGCCGACTACCATATAGTTTTTGTTTTTTAGACAAAGTTGTAGCAGTTGGTTCAGTAGTTAGGCGCTTAAGCTAGCTTGTTGCCCTGGGGGGTTATATATGACTGCTCCGGCTATAATGGTAAGACCTTCAAAAAGTACTTTGAAAGGTAGGGTCTGATGTTCGGTATAAACAGTTGTAGTTTCGGCGAGGCATGTTAGGTGATCCCTAAAGATCACAGCGACTCCGCCACCTTTTTTTTTGCCCGGTCTGTCTTGTGTAATAATTTTGTAATTAGGAGGGAGGGCATTTGCTAGGTCTGGAGCACTGGTTTCAGATAGCCAGGTTTCGGTAATAAAAACCAGGTCTGGGGCCTTTGATGTCAGTAGATCCCAGATGTCCAGGGCGTGTCTAGGTAGGGATCTGGCATTAAAATATAGACATTTCAGTGCCAGATGGTTTTGGTTTTTCCCGATGATTGTGAGATGGTCAGTTGGGGTTTGACCCACGCTAGACCAACGGCAGGCGAGACAGGAAATGGGTCCATAGGATGAGCCAGGTCCGGTCTGGGTGCACAGATGAGTTTTTGTATTCGTATTAACTTTGTTAATGGCTAGCAGCTCACTGCGCGAGTAACGGATAGGTAAGGGCAGAGTTGGAGTAGAACCGATAGGGGGTGTAGCCCCTAGTCCCGGTCGGTCGCGGCCTTCGGCGCGCAAACGTCGCGCCAGCTGCGCGACCGGAATATGCACATGGTTTATACCACTGCGGGGGGGTGGATCGACTTGGGGGCGTGGCCTAAAAGGGGGCATGGCTTCTGCTCGTGGCGAGGGCGCGAAGGAGTAATGGAGTTTACCGTGCAGCGTCAGCGCTGGCTCTGCTGTGACTAACTGCTGGTTCCAGGTGAGTGATTAAAAAGTACACAAGTAATCTGTGACAGTTTGAAATTTTAAAATAACACAAGTAAATCTGTGACAATTAAATTTTAAAAGAAATGCCTCACTCCCGGCTTCCGCCTCAGGAGCACAACTCTAAGTTGATTTGTATTGTGGCGTATTCTGCAGGCTGCAAGCACACACCCCAGAACAAAAAAAAAACACATTTTGCTTATCCCTGCACTACTTGGCAGGCACCATGTAGTGCCTGCCATTTGGTGCAGGGATATGTAGGGGGACACGATAGGTGTCCCCAGAACCTAAGGCTGAGAGCAAAGGGGCAGAGGGGCTCGTAGGGCCCCACAAAGTCCCTTTCTGTCTGCCTTTTAATGGCTGTTTGACCGCCATGAAACGGCCGGTGGAAAGGAACATTGTAATCCCTACGGTGGTGCCAGAGCAAGTCCTGCCACTGTAGTAGGGATTCAAGTCCCTCCGATGCTCCGATGGGCTCCTTGAACCTGTCGGATGCGTGGCGGTCGGTCTCTCTGACCGCCAACCATACGCCTGCCATTGTAATGTGGCAGGCGGACCTCCAAGGTCTAATTGCGGTGCAAACGCCACCGTCGGGCTGACAGTGGTGGTCTCACCGCCATCATAATCAGGCCCTATGTGTGGAGCAGGACTAACTTAAGTTTATTAAGTTTGGAAGTTCCGTTTGTGAATAGGAAAGGGTTTACTCTTTTGCAGGTGAGTTCATGTCCTCAGTAACTGATCCTAAACCCTCTATTAATCTTCCCTAATACCCTCCTCTTCAGTCAAGGTAGTCCTCATTTTAGAGCCACTGTCCATTTAGCCCTAAAATGTAGATTTATGTGTGCGGAGACTCCTCAGCTGGGATGGAGGCATCCACACAAAAAAAGAGAGGTGTAGGTGGGACCTCCTTATGTAGGTTTGTGAACTGCATTTTGTAGTAAGTACTGATGCACTACTTCACGTACTACAAAATGCTATTTATGAAGCACTCCCAAAAGTTGCTATCCTTAACTTGATTTGTAGAAGCAGCACAAATGAATCAGATCATGTGGATGATCAGTGGCCTCATTTGAAGTGCTAATGAGAGCTGACAAAAAAAGCATGCATCAGGAGTAAAAAGGTCAAAGAGATATGCTCTGTTATAACTTTGTCTTTTAGAAATTAAATCAAATATGGAAATGGTTCAACCTTCCCATTAACATAAACATTTTGATTTTCAAAAACTTTTGTTTGACATTAAACAAAATATTTCATAATTTATGTATTTGTGTAATGTGTACTAGTTTCTGTAGTTGTGTGTATCAGTTTGAGGTTCAAATAGCAGAAATTGCTAAAGAGTGTCCCTACCTTCCAATAGTCCTTCAATGGGGGGTCCAAAAAAGTCAAAAGATGATGGCGGGGCAAACCTGTAGGAAGACATCATACAGTGGGACACCTCAGAAACTTTGATGTTGCAGTGAATTTGACAGCTATGGAGGAGGAGATAGAGTTGATTAAAAAGAGGTAAAACATTAGTATTCTGCAGAGAAGCATGTAGTACAATTATGGCGATCGAGAAGGTAAGGAGGTCTAGAAAGTGTAAAGCCTCGGAGCAACAGTCACTAGGTTCAACAGAAAACCTTTGAATGCTGAGAAACATTGATTGGAAGGGGATGTGTGAAACTTCCTAGTTTTTGCATGAAATTTCTCAAAAATGGAAAATAAAGAACTCTAGTTTTCAGGTTTTTGTGTGAAAATCTCATATAAGGTCCAGTGAAATAAAATGATAATCTGGTTTGAGCAGAAAATATTTTTCGGCAAGAAATTCTATGCTTGAAATTGTCTTCCACTGGCAACATTATAAAAACTGCACATAATGCGAAATTCCAAGAAATTTTGCAAATTTTACACAATGCTAAATTTCTTTTATGTACTGAAAATGGAGCCTGGACCTAATAATTAGGAATAGGCAGAACTGGTAGAGTTTGACTCCACAGATTCAAAGAAGTTACCTAAAAACTCAGCTAGATAACGTAGAGTTCTGCAAGCTGAGGAATCCTGGTCCGTCCCGCTGCTCATGCAAATTTTTAATGCCGGGAACTTGTCCCACACTGTAAAATTAGAGCGAACTGCACTGTGTGGCGTGCCAGAGGGGACTGCTTCTTTCTGCCGCTAAAGTACATTTTCTACTCGAGTGGCAGCTTTTTCAATGCGAGTGGTAGTGACCTGCTGCGACCAGCTGGTGGTCTAGTGCTTATTTTTTCCCGCTTGCACTCGCAACTTAACGCTGGCGAGTCGCAGTTGGCGGACTTTTTGCTGAACTGAGTGGGCAAAATACTGCCCGCGCAGTGGAGTTTACCACCCCCTACTAATAATGAGCCAAAGTAACCAATCCTACAGCTTCAGATTGGTTTGAGTGACAGTGATGAAGTTTAACCTACCAAAGAACAGAAAATCCTTCAAGGTGTAGCACACTAACCAGGTATTCATACAATCTCTTGCATGCGGGCAGAGGTTTTTCACTACCAAGCAATTCGAACAAATTCAAGAACTTGCTGTCTCCGAGCTGAGTTGTGAAAGAATGCAAACACATGGAGAGTGATGCAGGGTTACAGATTGGCCTGTGCCGCATAAACTGTATTTACCATGATGTTGTAGGAACGCTACAAATGGGTGAGCAACCTCATCAAACAATAGTGGCAGGCAGATGAAATTGTTGCACAGTTGGACTGCCCTAGTAAACTCAGGATGGCTGTTAGCATCAGACATGGCTTTTTGCAGCAAGGTACAACCTCTTAGAAGCCGCATGTTTACATGGAAAACATAAATGGAGTAGTGGGGAAACATAGGGCCGGAGTACACCTTCCAGATGACAAAGTACTTTAGCCTTTTATTTTCAAAAGTAGGAAATGTTTTCATGTTATGTCTGTTTACTCTGTTCTGTTGGATGCAGGAAATTTCGAGGGAGACTAGAGTGGTAGAATAAGGTGCTGTCTAGTGAGGTCACCCTGAATGCCTATGGAGAATCATCAGTTGTAACTAACTGTACATTCAGGCAGGAATGTGTTCTTAAGTTGTTGGGAGACCCCTTTTGTGGAAAGATGTGAACGGTTCGATTGGCCAGATGTTGAATGTCCACTTCCTTGTCAGCATTCCTCACACAGCGAGACACAAAAATGAGCAGTAAATGTGCAACTGATGACTGATGGATTAACTGACCTGGTAGATGACACAATGTGCCATGTTTTTATCCTAGATTGAAGTGTGGGTCCTCCTAGCACACTGACGTAAAAGTTAATATGCAGCACAACAATGTATTTGTCAAATCATGTTTGTAGTGTAATGTCTAGCATTGTGTCACAATTGATGGATCTTGTCCAGTTATTAAGCAGCCACGGATTTTGATATAAACATAAGGACAACTAAATTTCTATGTGGGCACACCATGAGATGGATATATTTGTGTATGATAATGGATACAGATTTTCCAGGAGAAGGCCCGCGGATGACTGAGAATGTTTCAGCTTTAGCGTATGATTGATATACGTAAACTTCTGACGGGTCCCGAGGGTCTGGCCTGCTTTTGAAGAGGTAAGAACATAGTCCTGTCTTTCTACATGTGTGCATGAAAGTGTGTCCTTGTGAATAAAGTCTTCAAAAGAATAAGCACCAGGCATTACACTTTTTTGGAAGCTTGATAGAAAAACTGCATTGAAAGATTGACATCAAAATAACAGCTTTTAAGAATGCCTCCAATGAGGATGCATTCATATGTATTCTTTATTGTTTCAGGTAACTAAAACCATAACAATATCGCAATTAAAACCACAACAGTATTGCAATTAAAGAATAAGTTAAGAAAAAGTGCAAGCGTTTGTTCTAAACAAACAACTACGGGGCTCGTTACGATGCTGGGCGGACAAGCGTGTGACCGCAGTCGAAGCTGGATTGAGACCGGCCAGCAAGGAGTCCCTGGTCCCACCCACCACATTTTGATCAGACCGCCATGGATGTTTGGGGGGAACCATGTATGCCCTACTGGCCACTTAGCAGTGGCCCGTGGGGGATGGAGGCCCAGATTGGGGCCACCAAAGTCCCATTCTGACAGCCTTTTCATGGCGGTGGGCCCACCATCAAAAGACGGTGCAAAATGGACATCATGGGCCTAAAGGTGGTCCCTGGGACCACTGCCAGCCCTTAAAAAATATTTTCGCCTGCGTTTGCAAAGGGGAAGGAGTCCCCTGGGAACCGCTTCCTTTTTGTGACGCCATTACCACCCTCTAGAAGAGGGTGGTAATTTGCGAGTGTTTTGCGACTGCAATTGTGGTCCCAAAACATTTGTACATGGGGTTGCGCCCGCTATTAGGGAACACCCCTCACTAATAGCGATTCGCAATTCCAAAATAGCCAGTTGCAAATAAATTGTGACTTGCTATTTTGGTATGGTACATACCCCTATTGGTTTTTGCATACGCAAACGGGTTCGCAAACCCGTTTGCTCATGCAAAAAACGTCATACATCTGGCCCTTAAACTAAGAACTATAACCTTTCACAACTACTTCACACTACCTGAGAATCTTCTAAATGATCTAGTGATTCGATTTTTCGGCATTTCTATTTTAAACTTGTGGAGAGTTCTACTAGTTGCTTGATACATAAGCTCTGAAATTGCATAACGTAAGCTTTGAACTTCACTAATATTGGCCTCCAGGTCGTGACATAAAATGTAGATTTTCCAAAACCTAGTGGGCTGAAAATCTGGATTGTATTAAACACACACAGGCTAATATTATCCTACCCAGTTAAGCCAACCCATTTAACATATATCTGATTGTTTTCTCATAGTTCAACTGTAAATTGGACTGACATCATGGCAAAGTGAAAAATGAATTACTTAACAAGAAGAAGTGAGAGATTATAGTGAAAAATTAAACGTTTTACTGTTGACTTTACAGTTTGCCTGCAGCCAATGTAAAAGAAGGAAAATGGCCAGGTGCACAGTGTTTTTATTGAACTCTGGAATGTTGAGTAGTTCTGTGGTGTAGTGTCAATAAAAGAGACTGCATAATAATGGCCACCGGGTCTTGACATAAAATCACAGGTCCTCAAATAGGCCAAACATTTAGCTGTGCCACAGAGTGGATACCCTACCATTGCAGTGCTCAGGATGCCATGAGTTATTGCCCTCATGTTGCAAGTCTTTCCAGCTCAGGCCTCCAACAATAGATATTTTCTTTTTTCCACAGATAATATAATGCCAGTGTCCACAAGGTTCCAATATGTAATGCACACTTTAATAAGTCAGACTGCACATTGCTCTAGTATGGATTGCACACTGCCACTGTATGTAAGGTAGACATTGATATGGCAGCACAACACTGATAATCTAGTTTCCACATTGCTGAGTTGTTAGGCATGCATGTTCATAGCACTATTCGGATTCCCCTATTAAGTTAAGTGCACCTTTTCATGACAATTTCCACATTCTCATGACAGAAAATAGCAACAAAGTACCAGTATGTGGAGTACAGTGGCTTTCCCATAACCGCATTATTCAAGTAAAAAATCAATTTTAAAACTGCAAAAGCTTTTAACTTCTAACTTTAGAACTGTCACGTGTTTCTTTTCCAGTGCCCACTTTGCCACACTAGAGAGCACAAATAGCAATTTCTCCAGCTTGACCACTGGAATGCGATAATTGGACGCATGACATTACTAAATTCTGAAGTGTATGAAATAATTTCCATTGGACTCTGTACAATTGTGTGTGCTTAAGGACTTTTGTTGTTTCAACAACACAGTGTCCCTGATATTTTGGGTAAAGAACCAAAAAAAAAAAAACATTCTTTATGAGTTATGATTTAATTGAAGAGATACTTTAATACTTTCAGATCTACCCCTGTAACTGGGGCAATATTTATTCAAATAATGACGTGTTTATAAGACACTTGCCTGGTAATCTAACATTTAAAGCAAAGAAACAAATGTAATACAGTCCTTATTACTGACCTTAAGGAAAGTGCCTTGCTTTCTCCTTCACAAAAATAGTAAGATTTCTGGGATTTATATTTGATCCCACACTTTCGATCATGTAGGGAATTCACCCTTTCATGTGGCCTACCCAGTTATGTATTGCTTTTATGGGATTGGATATGCTGCCTCTGACAACTAGGATAATGCCAGTGCATATGATTTTACCACAACACATGGTGATGGTAAAAGACTGGCTAATACCAATTGGAATATTCAACTTTTTTTATGGAAACAGTGCATTGGTGCACAAAGTGCGCTAGTGGCATAAAAGTGTTACATGTGGACTGTGGTGAACATTTATACCGCCTACGAGAATGACATCAAATGGATCACTTCACTCCTGCAGCTTTATAAGCAATGTTGTAACAGACATGTAAATTAAATAGTTTTTGAACTGCATAAAAGTAGTGCATTGGAAACTGCAAGCTTTGGGTCCAAAGGTTAGATTATCTAAAATTGAAATTGGTATCCCACAGCAGCAAAATAACACACATGCTCTTTTCCATTGTATTTACTGTGTATTGGATTGGATTGCATTTATGTAGCAGTTGGTACCCGTGGTGAAGTATTGAGGCACTTTACACAGGGCAGCACACTGCTCTGCACCCCAAGTTTCAAGGTTACTTGCTAAATGGATTATTGGATATTGTTGGTTATTGTGATTAATCTTGTGCCCTTAAGGAGACCACTCCATGCAACTGCATCAGTTTCTCAGTGGTAGGGTAGAATACATTGATAGGGATAGAGGTGATCATTAGCGGGGTCTATGTGAGTGTAGGTACATTATTGGTGGGATTAACAGATAGTCTAGAAAAGATTAGGTATTGTTTTTTTGCTCGGGTATGGTTTCAAAGAAGGAGAACTTGTGATCTATGAAATGGGGTGTAGACAGTTTGGAGAAATACAATAATAGAGATTAAGGCAAACATGTGTGCAACTCAGCAGTAAACTGTATTCCAAGAGAGGACGAAGGGATGGAATGTAAGAAGAGGGTAATTCAAAAGAAAACAATATTTGGACATTTTAAGTCAGTTAATTTTTCATGCTAGGTTTTAGGAATATGGAGGAAACATTTTGGGATAGCATGCAATCTGAGAATGCAAAACTGTCAAAAGAAACAACATGATTTGCTTGTGAGATCGTGCTGCATTAGGTAATATTGAGAGGCATTTGAAATGATGGGCACGTGGGCTGTCTACTGCTTGGTTACCTCTCGATAACTGTAATTAAATAAAGGAATAAAATACATCAGAGAGAGTATGGTCTACTGACGCCTATCATGTACAATTCCATTAGTATGCGAAACCCAAAACTTGGCACTGAAATACCATGTGCATGTTAAATGTGTGTACAGTGAGAGTGTGACTTTGTATATGTGAGTCTGAGTACTAAAGCCACTGGGGTCAATTTTAGATGCTCCTGGTGTAGCATGATGCAAGATGGGAAGTGAGGATAGTTCCTCTTTTGAAGTGTATTGTCTGCATTTCTTTGGCTGGAGACCCAGACACTGAAGCAAGAAGGATGTAGAAATCGGTAATTCTGTAGAACCTGACTGCAGGCACTTTGCCTTGCTGTACTATTTCATCGGTCTCGCTGCACCCCATCTAAAGCCAAAGGCACCACCCTGATTGCAGCCCCATTTACCCCCAAACTAGGAATACAATCCAGACACCTCTTGAAGCTGGATCCAGTTCCCAGACTGCAGCCAACATCCAACGTTTGTTGTCAAAGAGAAGAGTGTCCTTGCAATTGTTAAGAATAGAGAACGAGGGAGTCCACAAGTGCCTATTTAGAAATCTGATCTCACAAACGCAGACAAACTTCCCTCCACCCCTTGTGCTCTACCTAAAACAGTCTGCAGAGCTTCACGACCCATGTTAAACAATACACACTTAAGAACACCAAAAACAATTAGCCTACCCTTAAAAAAGAATCAACACATCTGTTTTTATTAGACCCTCTAGCAACACTGTCATTTGCACACACCGCAAACACGAGCTTGTCTTCCCTTTCTCAATTACCATCCTACCCTTTCCATAATCTGTCTAATGTTACTCTTTAATACCCAATTTACCATCAAATTTAGCGTTGAGACTTCACGACAAAGTGCCCTATTCCGATCTCGTAAGGACAGCATCCCAACCGAAGAGAACTGGAATGCTTTCCATATGATTCAGTGCACTGGAGTCTGAGCGAGTACGATGCATCCGCATGCTAACGGACTCGGTTTGCTCGGACTCCCTTTGAACTCTATGGGAGCCTGTATACTGGACGCATACACAGGCTCACATAGCAAAAAGGGGTGGTTGGTGAAAAGCGTACACCCTGTGGCGGGCACCCCATGGTGCCCGCCACACTTTGCATGCTTCGATTGGGGAACCCATGGGCACCCCAACGGGTCTGATTTGGAGGGCTCCAGGTGAAGTGGGGCCTGCTATGGGCTCCCAAAGAACGATTCCGCCAGCCTTTTCAATCCAGACATACCAAATCATGAAGGCTGTCTGAATTGTTTGTCGTACTTGTTAGCTCGTAAATAGAGTCCCTAGAGCTGTACAAATCATCTCCGCACGAGTCATACAGACTCGATCGGGTTCCTAAACGATTGGTCAACGCGGACACAATATCCGCATCGTACCTGGTTGTTCGGAATGTGTGACGATTCGGTCGGGAACAAGGGCTCTGTAATGGTTTAGGCAATTCCGTACACGATTCGGACTCCTTCCTTACGAGATCGGAATCGGGCACCAAGTGTCAGTCTGCCGACCCCACCCACAAAATTCTACTCAATCTGTCTTTATCTCTTTCAGCCCATTCTTTCCATTGGGTACACATAAACCCTGACGTATAAATAGAAGCTATTCTAATCAATTTTTTATGGTCACAAGTAGTTTTATTATTCTACTGTGCCCTCCTTTACTGGTCCTAAAGGGGGTGGTGATGGATGGAGAATCTGAACCAATCAGAAACTCACACCCAGTCAAAAGATCTGGGTTTAATCCATCAGCGTTCTTTAGCCCACTTTGCCATCCCAGTTCAGACATGGCCATATGCAAATCAGTCTGACCCTGTGCCTCATTGGAACAGTCCAGCCCGAACTGCCAAGCCATGCCTTCCCTGGACCGGAAACAAGCTTCCTAGGACCGGTTACTGGCATTTCAGCCGTCTTCAGCCAGGCTTGCTTGAATCCAGTGGCAAAGTGAGCAAGGGACTCACGTCTGAGCATACCCTGCCAACCTATGCTGAACAAAGTGGTACAAATGGGGGTGGTGATGGACGGAGAATCTGAACCAATCAAAAAACTCACACCCAGTCAAAAGATCTGGGTTTAATCCATCACCGTTCTTTAGCCCACTTTGCCACCCCAGTTCAGACAGGCCATATGCAAATCAGTCTGACCCTGTGCCTCATGGGAACAGTCCAGCCCGAACTGCCAAGCCATGCTTTCCCTGGACCGGAAACAAGCTTCCTAGGGCTGGTTTCTGGCATTTCAGCCGTCTTCAGCCAGGCTTGCTTAAATCCAGTGGCAAAGTGAGCAAGGGACTCACGTCTGAGCATACCCTGCCAACTTATGGCCAACAAAGCGGTACAAAAGGGGGTTACTGATGCATCCGTAAAAGAAACTATGCCATATTTTTGTATTCTACCTACATACACATGTATAACTGGCCCTATGGGTCAAATGTGGTCACAAATGCAAATGAAATATATGTTGAAGAAAAAAAATGCTAATGTCCTTGGAAAAAGAACATGTATTTGTGGCTGCCCGAGAAGGACTGATGCCTCCGTTACTGCTTCCCCTCATACTTAGCTTTCAAAGTACTTCTCAATAATCAGATCAGCCTGCCTCCTGTAGGCTTAGAGTGATAAAAGGCAAAGTAGTGGCATCATGAATAGGGCCAGCTGCCTAGTTGCATTAGGAATCTGTGCTGGAAGCCCTCACTGGAGAAAGTGCTTCAGCTAGCCTTTGACTGCTGACCGTGGCCCGGGTACTGTGCAGAAGGTTCTGGCTGCAGAAAGTGGTTCCACTGTTGCTCCACTGCTTACAGTAGCCTGTTACTCTAAAGGCTCCTCCTCATTATATCTAAAATCTTTAGGATGGACCAGGATCTCCTCTAGCTCCTAAGGCAACTGATAAGATCTGAAGATTTGCCACATCCTGAGATTATAGATAGGCTAACCTATTTTAGGTTTAAAGCTATAATAACTGGTAAAACCCCACTGAAAGGAAAACTCCCTCATTAGTGTAAACATATACACACTGATAAATACCTGCACAACAACAAACATTCAAATAAAGGAACGTGAGAAAGAAAGAGGCATTTGTATTTATTTCTCTAGGGGCCAACACAATGTAACTTTGTTACATTTACCAGCAAGATGGACTGATCTAAAATTATTCTGCATGAGTATTATTGTCTAGGGATGTCATTAAAAATAGTTTCTTCTTCCATTAGTTTTCTCCAGTTGTGTGGGGTTGAGTTATTATTGCATGATATAGAAGCATATTTTTGGGTCTGATCTAATTGTTTTATACACTGCAGAGAATTTAAGGATATTAAAATCGTACTTGATCGTTTGGCACTGTTTACTTTTTTTACTGATTGTTGAAATGGTTGACTCATATGAATCTTGTCCAATATGTAGTGCCACGTTTACCAGAGACACAGAACAAGTCCATATTGACAGCAGGTCAACTGCCAAGCACTCCAGGCTGTAAACATTGAATGCAAGCTGTAGTGGCAGGCAGGTACCGTGAAAACAGTGCTGTCATCATGCACATAGGATAGTGGTGAGAATATGACACAAGACTTTCCACATGCCAACAAAATTCATAGCTGCAAGGGTTTCAATTGTTTTGTGTGATACCTTGAGCTAATCCAGTCTTTTTACCCAACTGCATTCCACTGCATATAATGTGATGTGTGTGAAACGTCAGGCCTGAGGAGAATGAGCCCGAACTATGTCCATGAATTTAATTATTAAAACAGTTCAATATATCACTCGTACTTTTTAAATTCAATACTAGGTATGCAAACCAGACAGAGTCCTGCCAGTGTGAGTATAAGAGGTAATGAGGTATAAGAGAAGGTAATGAGATGTGAGTGTGCGAGTGCAATGCACATACTTTGTATGCTTGAACTCCAACAGTCTAACATAAGTGCATCAAATGCACTGCCAAATGGAAGACACTACATACCAAGCATTACTTCTTTAAATGTATTATGTGCTTTATAAAAATCACTGCTAAAACATGATTGGTAAAAACTGGATAAACATAGCTTTGTTTGTTTTGAGGGTTCGAGGGTCTGGGGGTCAGGCAGCTGAATAAACAGTGATTAGCACTGATTTTAAAAGGTTTTGAAAACATTGAGAAAACACAATTGAAATCCACAAAAATAAACACTGAAAACAAGACAGCTTAATTATAACAATATGTGAACAAGGTGTTGCAGAAGGCATTATCTTTTTGCGCAAACTCAAAGTGTTGAGCTGATGTTTTAAGAACGATTTAGCTGCTGTCTGTGCTTACTCAGATTACAAATGTTTCCTGGTTAGATGAGTGGGCTCATGAAGCCTGGTTCCTTCCCTTTTAACCTACAGGTTAATGATTCCTTCTGTTGTGAACAGTTTTCAGGTAGGTGATTCCTTCCCCATGCACAATGTGTCACTTCTTCTCCTCCAAGGTAAAAAGCAGCACCTCTGACTACCCTTGATGGCCTCCACTAAAGTATCCCCATGCCCTCAGCCAAAAACCACACTTAGTGCCAGCAATCTCCAGACACTCAAGTTCAAAGCCTCGTCTTGGGTGACAAAGCATTGCAACAGGACCCAATGGTTCTCACTCTGCAGGGGTCTATCCCCAGGGCATAAACTTTCAAATCTCTATGGGTTCTGGGAGAGAGAGAGGAGATTGGCCCTACCAATCCTGGAGAGTCCAGTTACAATTCAGAGATAAAAACCAAGAGGCACTAATTGTATCCATTTCCTAAAGCTCTGTGAGTCTTCAGTCTCCTTTTCAAGGTATTCCTTCCTGTGCAAGAGGTTTTCAATGAAGGTGGGGAATCTTGTTATCGGAGGGCCCGCACCACATCTATTATTGCCACATCATTCCTCCAGATATATCTAACGCTGTCAATGTAAAGCACTGAATATCAAGGATGCTGGGATATTTCCAAGATTTTTAAAATCCCCTACAGATGTTCGGATCTGCTCTGCTGTGTTTCTCTCAACCCCTCCAGTACTCCTCCTTCCCTCTCAAAACTCAAAGGTGTACACTAGAAGCAAGTGTATACATAACACTACACTATCTCTTTTGTCTAGGCTGAAAATATGACCTGATCCAATTATCAGAAGAATGGTGGAGTCCACTAGTGAAATCCACAGCCCTGCCCACTTCCTCCTGCATCAGAAACTAATCAAATCTGGAACGAGGGATTTTGTCTGAAGGGCCTCTGATCTACCTGCTGGGAGCATAATAATTATCTATAATGAGATAGGTTAGCCAAAAGCAAACTCTATTACCTATGTGATTTGAAAAGTTATAACTTATACACAACCATATGAAAGTACTCATGTGGAGTAAATGTGACTTTAGATATCAGAACAGCAGAACACTACAGCTTCTATACTTCATCAAACAAAATGGCACTTTTCCAAAAACTCTAAGCTAACTTACCAACTGTTGACAGAGAACCTGGTCATTATAACCTGACCCTTAAAGCTTTCCTGATGGTTATGTAAATGAGGAGTTATTTTAAACAGAGTCAACTCATTCCAAATACTGAAAAAAAACAGAGAAGCCCAGTAGAAGACTTCTCTAGCTATGGAATATGGCAGAGAAATTGATTTGTTAATCTCGGAGTCATTTAGGGGAGGTAGTGCTTTAGGTTCAGATATGACATTTTTTGGTCCATGAGGTAGATTTTATGGGTCAAACATGGATAAGTCGAAATTAGTTCTTTGGTTCACTTGTAGCTAGTGAAGCTGGTTTGTTGGGAGAGATTAAATTAGCTCAAAGTTTTGAACCAATCTGACCACCAAACTTCTAATGTGCTGCAGCTTTGTGATTTGTGATGATTGTGAACCACCAAAGGGCATTACCGCAATGTAATAAGTGTGCCAGAATGCAAGCCGATACTATGGACTGCCAAGCATTTTTTGGAAGAAAAGAAAAACACTTTCTCAATAACTTGAGCAGACTGAAGCAAGAGTTGATAAGCTACGTAGCCTTTATCCGTCTGTTGTGTAGTTCCTATAAAACTATATAGGATCTGCGCGTTTAGACAACATAGACTGTGGGATTGGCGTCCAGACTGATTCCAGACACCCCCACCGGTTATGTTTGCCTCTATACCAGCTAGCTCACAGTACCACTGTAAACTCTCAAGGAGAGAATAGCTCTTCCAACTCACTGAAGCAGAGATCCTGCAAAGGTACCGACTCCACCCAAGAACCATCCTGGACTTGATCAGGGACCTCCACCCATATCTAGAACACCCAACCCCAAGAGCACTCGCCATCCCACCCCATGTACAGGTGCTGTGCTGCCTACACCTTCTTGCCTCTGGGAGCTACCAGCACGTGATAGCCAGTGTAGGTGGAGTGTCCCAGAGCTGCCTGTCATGCTTCTTCAGAAAATTCCTAAACGTCATGATGCAGAGGATGGAGCACTACATTGAGTTCCCTGAGACACCTGTAGAACTAGCAAGGACAAAAACCGAATTCTATCAACTTGCACAGTTCCCGCACATAATAGGCTGCATCGATGGTACGCACATCCCACTATGCCCACCTGCAGCAACTGAGCACATTTACAGAAACCGGAAGTCCACACATTCAATCAATGTGCAGGTGATCTGCAACGCTAGCAACATGATAACGGACATTGTAGCCAAATATCCTGGGAGTACCCACGACTCCTACATATTCACCAACAGTGGGATATACAGACGCCTTGTTGCTGGTGATTTTGGTGATGGATACCTACTGGGTAAGTATGTGTGAGACACCCTGACAGTTCATGCAGAAGGAGCACTCCTGAGTATGTGACTAATCTTATTATCCTTTCCCACCCAGGTGACAGTGCATATGCCCTGCGGTCATTTGTGCTCACCCCCTACCTGAACCCATCCATCAGGAGTGAAAGGTATTATAACGTGGCACACAGAACAACACGTTGCGTGGTGGAACGTACATTTGGGCTGCTGAACAGTAGATTTAGGTGCCTCCATAAGAGTGGAGGTGCACGGCAATACACAGCAATTATCTGGTGCAAGATTATTGCGACCTGCGCCATGCTGCACAATCTAGCCACCAAGGAGGGCACAGAGACAGAACTCACATATCATGAGGACATTGATGATGGGACAGTACAAGCAGATCACAATGCAGCAGGAGCAGCACCAGCAACAGATGGTCGACTGCGACGTGCTGAAATTACCAACAGATACTTCTAATTGAGCGATGACACACAGCCAGGTCCAGTGATTGGAACACTCACTTTAATGTACACAACTGCACCTTCCAAAAAAACATTAATCAAATTAAATGCACCTTGCACAATGTTTTGCCAAAGTTTCCTCACTTTGACTTGTCCTGTGATCAATATGTCTTTCAATGCTTGCGCTTACGCATGATGTTTTGCGAGGCACGGGGCTGGGGGTCTACATGTGCAGTGGTGCCGGTGTCTTCGGCATGGAGTCTGCTGCTCCTACGTATGTCCTGATTAGGCGTGCTGGACCCACTCCTGCTCGTTGACTCCTCAGTGTCCCCAACAACCATGTTGCCACCTGTGGCTGTCAGCTGTCAGCTGTATCAGCTGTGTCAACATTGCCTCCATTGCTGAGGTCACCCTCCCCATCCCCCGGGACAAGTCACTGCAGCAGTGAACAATGTCAGTCTGCAGATTAACAGAGCGGCGACACTGAAGGGTGGTGGAAGTTGCCAAGCGGTTAATCGACTGATTGAGCAGCCTGACCTCGCGCCTGTACCTGCGCCTCTCTTCTTGGTCACTTTGCAGCCTGTCACAGAGGGTGCCCATGCGCTCCTCCATGCCCCTCACCCCCTCTGCCATGGACTCCATCCCTTTGCCCATTGCCTCCATCCATTTGCCCATGGCCTCCATTCCCCTTGCCATGGCACCTATCCCCCGATCAATGTCCGACATCCTGGTATTCAGGATGCGCACCTGCCGGTGCACAGCCATGATGCCATTGGCCTGCATACGCTGGACTTTCACCATTGTGGCTTCAAGCCCAGCGAAGACACCCTGCGCATCTTTCCCCTCATCCTGCTCTCATGCCCTACGGACACGCTCACCTACACGGCCAGATCCCAGTGAGCCAAGTTGTCCTGCGTGGCCAGCCATTGTTGGTGTAGTAGGTCTGGGAGCCACTACCACTTCCTCATGGGAGCTCTCCAGGATCCGTAAAGGTGGGACATCCTGCCTCCTTGGTCTCACGTGTTGTGGCTCCTGCTGGTGCTGGCTGAGTCTGTGTGTCGAACAGCAGGGGCGAGAGTGGCTGAGCAGTGGTGTCGTGCTCCATTGCTGTGGGTGCCTGGGGTGTGGATGTTTCCTCAGGGACAGTGGTAGGTCCAGCAGTGTCTTTTGCCTTCTCCCGCGCAGACGATGTTGCGGCACTACACTCCCCTCCCAGCGCTGCTCTGCGCGATGACTCTCCTGTGAACAGACATGGACAATGATCAGCTGCCTGTTTTCCCAACACAGATTCCTAACACACATTTTCATTTGCCTAGACTGTTTGTGCATGGGGAGTGTGGCATGGCATGCAGGGTTTGGTGTTGGCAGCTTTGATGTATGTACCTATGACTACAACTACCATGATGCATTGCTGGGGACTACAGTCATGTGTGCTAGATTGTGAGTGATTCACCCACATTGGGGAAGGGGCCTTGGAATGGGTGGGGTACATGTCCATGCATCTTACCTTTCTTACTTGCAGCTCTGGCTGAGCTATCAGCATCCCCGATCCCATGTATGCTTTCAGGCTCCATGGTTGATTCCACGAGCTGCTCCAGGTCGGTGAGGCTTGGGGCACGGCTCTTCCCCCCACCGGTTGCTGCTGATTCCTTCCTCTGGGTGGCTAGTTTTTTTTGGGTGGTGATCCTCAGATCATACCACCTCTTCTCCATGTCGTCAATTTCTCTGTGGGTCACTCCTAGAGCATTGACCTTGCTCTGTATTGCCAGCCAGGTTGTTCTCTTTACAGACTCTGCTACATGACTACAGCTGGCTGTAGTGCTGCACAACGTCCTCCACCAGCACCTGGAGCTTTGTGGGGCTGAATTTCACCTTTCTCTTCCTGTCCCCTCCATCCTTTTGTGCCTCCTGGGATTCCATGCTGTTTCTCTTGGTCTCCCTGCAGCCTGCTCCTCTGTCTCCCTTCCAGCTCTCTCTGCAGTTCGGTTGCTCTGCACCTGCATGGGTGTGGCCACCTCCAGGTACTGGGGTGTGGTACTTGCACCTGATTGGCTGATGTCTCAGATGCCGGGATGTGGGGTGTGGTGGGTGTCCCTGATTGGTGCTCAGGCTCACATGTCATGTATTCGAAATTTCGAGATCGGATTTTACCGATTCGGTATTTACCGATTCGGTATTTCCCGATTCGGTAAATTCCAATTCGGTGTCTCCCATTCATTCCTATGCGACTGGAAGGCCATAGGGTTGTATGGGTGTTACCGAGTCGGATATTACAGAACCGGTAGATACCGATTCGGTATTTACAGAGTTTGAATACCGATTGATACCGAATCGGTATTTTATACCGGATTTTTACCTACATTTAGGTTTCCGGTTCATAAATACCGATTCGGTATGAGTCGGTATTTATGAACCGGTAAAAATAAATTACCTACATCAGGCCCATGGTGTTTATATACCCAAAGTGGTACCCTCAGGGGATCGACCTTGCTGTGTTATGTCGGACTAGGATGATGGGAGGAATGACCCTTATACATAGTTATTATGCAGGAGATGGTAGTCCTTCTGAGATTCCAAGAATCCTCATGCATAATGAATGAGGCTAGTTTTTGGAGAAAACACCACGTCATTTAAGCAGTACCGTAACTAGGTTAAAGGTCACTGCCAAGAACCGTTAGGTAGTGTAATGGCAGAGAAAGAGGGAGAGGTGTGGTGCCGCGGCCAGGGCGACTGACGGTGGAATCTGGGGTTCACGGTTCGATCCCCGGTGCCGGCAGCAGATTAGTCCAGCACCATGTGGCTCTGGGCAATAGCTTTCTTAATCTTCCCGACGGCCCCAGCGCCTCGAGACCCTTACGGGTGATTGTTCGCGCTTTACAAATGTGGATTATATTATATTATAGAAATATAGGTGAAAGGTCTGGTTACTACCTGAGCCTTTATCGGGATACCTGTATGAAACATAACAGTCTGTTAATTAGCTTGCAACCAAGAACAACATCACATATAGCATCTCTACAAGCTTGTCATTCATAGGACTGCCTACCTAGAATCACTCTACATAGCCATTAGTACTCCCTTTACATTCCTCCTTGCATTTTATGATCGGTATCTTGTAAAAGCTCATCCTATTTGGCTCACATTTTCAGTGGCCCATAGCACTCTAACGTATGCACAACCACCAGTTTGTGCAGACAGAAATAGTTTTAGTGGACTCTATCACACCCAATCATTACTGTCAACCCAGTAGTTTAATAAATTGAAATAACACCACCAGAAAATGTGTCTGTTACATCCAGATCTGAGACATCTTGTCATGCATTAGAAGATCTAGTCAAAATACAGACAGTTGTATCACTTTCTGAATCAGAACCAGTTAAATAGGAAACAACTGCAGAAAGATTCAGATTGATTTATACATTGAAAGTGGTCGAAACCCTACATCTATCATCTTTCCAGGATTGATAAATGAAGATAACATTGACACCTTTCAAAGACTCAATTAAATACAGGCATGAACCAAAGGATTTGGATAAAAAACAATGGCAGGCCCTCAGCAATGTACAAACCAACCATGATATTGAAAGAAAAAATACTGATAAAGGAGCTGTAATTGTTGTACTGAACAGATTATGACCTGGAAGCAAGGCGACAGTTGTCAGATTGTTTCTGTTATGTTACTTTTGCACACGGTGTTCTAAAAAGGAATGTCTAAAGTTAAATAAGACCTTATCAACATGGAAAGAAATTGGTCTTTTAGCTGATGAAGTATAGATTGTGAAAGACTTGTTACATTGGGAAGAGGACACCGCCTATAGGCTATTGGACTCTGTTGCTGAGGAGGAGTGGTGCATGTGGCAGTTAGGCAACATCAAACAAGAATTGAAACAGGCCAAAATTCAATATCCTTGACTAAGCACAGGAGAGTAGTGTGAAAAGTACTGTTAACTGATACATTTACAGACTACTTGTTTTATGCTCCATGGTGGATAAGGTCTGGCTTTCATGAATGGCAACTTTGCTGTACTTCATTTAATGCCATTTGCCAATCAAAGAGGCCACTCACATTTTGACTTGTTTCCCAGTCATCGAATAGCATTGCCATCCCAGGAAGGAGGGAGTAATTTTCCCTTAGGTGTGTATGGGTGTGCACATGCATATGTGTGTGTGTGTGTGCACAAACATTTTTATGTTCCTATCAAGGATTCAAGGTAGATGCTGGAGGATCGCATGATTCTGCAGAACACTTTGTCTGCTCTGTGGAGGTGCTCTTCAGGTGGGTGTGGGATACAGGACCTTCTGAACTAGGTAATAAATGAGTCAGAAACATGAACTTATTTAACTAATGATCATTGCTGCAATGTGTTGATCAGCTGCCTTGTTATATTTTAAGTTGGTTGGTGTTTACATAACACTTGGTAAATATTATATGTGTAGTTTTTCTATGACGCAACCAATTTGCATAAAATCTAGTATGTAATATACTGCTGCATTAGGTGTATAATAAGGGCTCTCTGGGCTTTGAATGTATTGCTTGCATTTCATACAGTGGTGTCAAATTGTAATTACAGGCACTAGGATGTGCTTAAGTGTCGCACTGCTTGAAGGTCATTCATAAAGGTGTTTCAACAAGTATTGGGATTGCACGTTGCAGTAATGCAAGTACCTGCCCAGGGCACAAGTCGGGGATACAGGCGGGTGGACGGCGTCCACCCATTATTTTCACAGGCTGAACGCCGTCCACCCTGCCAAAAAGTTGGGCCCCACTAAACAATGTGCTGAACTTGTCCCGGTGTAATTTCCAAACATCGGGACACTTTCAGCAGCGATTGCACGTTGTCTGCTTTTCATCTGCAACAAGCAACAACGTCCAGGCGGGGACCGGGCTTTCTTATTTTAGACTCCTGCTGGGCCTATAACAAAGGCCGAATGGAGAGGTCATCAGGCCTCCTTTTGTTCGAGTCTACTGGCTGGGAGCAGTCAAGACCCTCACACCTAAATGCATCAGAGGGAAAACAAAGGTTAGGACTTCACACATACTTAAGAGAGGCAGCTTTTCATTTTGTTAAGGCTATGTTTACTAGATATGCATGCAATGTAAGAATGTTAGATGTGTTGGTCTCTCCCAGTAGTTGTACATATCAATTCCTGTGATGCCACAAGCAATGTCACGTGCAGTGGTGATGTCACGCATCGTGATGTCACGCGCCATGGTGTCACTTGCATACTGCCCAACTAGATTAGTTACCCCACTTCTTTTTTTAGACTTGTGCCCTGTACCTGCCACATATTTAAAATGATGTCTATGGAGATTGTTAAAACCCACATTCCTTTAGACTGAATTGAAAACTGTTTCTTTCCACACAATTATGTCCACAGATTGCATGCTATCACAAACAATCTCCACCTGCTATATTCCTTAGAATAATGCATGAAAAATGGACCATGAACTAAATTTGTCCTCCGCCCTTATTTTTTTAACATACTTCTGTGTCCTTTCTACATGCCTCTTCAGTATATAAACTACTCTAAATGTCATGCCTATCTGTCTTAAACCTTTTTTTCAAATTGTAAGAAAATGAATTCCAGCAAACACTTGCTTTTCATGTAGCTACCTCTAATGATCTAGCCTAAGGCACTAATTGCCACAAATAAACGGGAGTAAAAGCATGGAATTATATCCTTTAGCATGTAAGATTAACCCCAAGAACCAATGGACTGACCACTAACTTTGAACTCTCAGGTATTGATCCAGCAGAAGGCCAAGGTTGAACATTTCACAAAACCAAATATTTCAATGTGGCCCATACACATTTACCCAAGTATTCATTCCCTGGCCAAACCGCTGGAGGGTCAAGTTTTATAAGTTCTGGTTAGTTCATTCCCTGTAAACACAAAACAGTTTGAAATAAAACTCAATGCCTAACTAATCTTCACAAATCAACACTCTTTCCTCTGGTCGATGGACCATTAGTTGAGGTAGTTGATGGTGATATTAACTAATTCGCAGAAATCACTGAAATAAGCATAGACTCTGGGTAAGATTCGTAAACTTTATCTAAGATTTCAGTCATAAATTTGAAAGCTCATTAAAACAGATTCACAGTGCAAACTCCATCATTCTACACATGGGAGAGAAAAGCTCATTCAGCAAATCCATTCTTTGACACAGAATTCATTCAACAAATCAAATGCAAAGAGAGTGGATAGATGTAGAGACAAAAAAGCACATAATAAAATGCATTTGCAAACAAATATACAAATTCTGAGACAGAATGATAATTGCCTAATAGAATGAATGAAAACCACCCCTCTGGCCAAGGGACTGGCGGGGGTCCCCTGAATTAGGATCAGGAGACAAAGACTATAGGACAGCATCAGGACGGGACCAATACTTACTAGACTTCTCTACAAACCTGAAGCACCAGGGCGATTCCCTATTTTATACTCTCTCCCTCCTCGATATTCTTCCTCAATCTTCGAATCTTATCAGGATGTCATTTGGATCTGAATCTCCCCAGTCTGCTCGCGCCTCTTTTTCTCGATGATGATCTTGATGCTCTCTCTCGATGCAGCACACTCGACTCTCCTCTCTTTGATGACCCCTTCACTAACTTAAGTCACTCTAGTTATAGTCTTATATCTGCATATCCTATCCTCAAAAGTTGCAAATATTAATGAAATATGGAATATCATTGGAAGGGGCTGGGGGAGTTTTCTTCACACCATGCAGACATATTTGTTTTTATTAACATACTTATTGCCTTGCAAACCCTTCCCCTTTAGCTCATTCAGGTTTTCCTCTTCCCATGCACATATTGTTGCCATTGTAATAACATTCATTCAATACAGGATACATAGACAAGTGATACACTTCTTCTTTTCCCCATTTCTCCTGTCCTTGGTGTCTGGCAGTCATTCAGTCTCGGTTATCGTGTCACATTATGAATTCACTGAGCATGCCCAATTTCATTTCAGTTGTCACCATTTTCTCCTTCTGTTATAGGCTTACCCGTCCTGAATGCACACTATTAATAAAAAAATCATAAGCAGATGTTATTTTCTTAAACATATAATTCTCACTGTTCACTGCCCACTTCTACTCTATCCCATGTTTTTATTATCTCACTGGGTAAAAGCATTATTCAACAGCAGCTTTCTATTAAGTTCAAGCAAGCAGATGCCAGGCATGCGGTACCTCACGACTAAATGTTAGTCCTTTCTGCTCATGCGTGAGGTTTTTCCCTCTCAAAGCGAGTTAGTCACATTATCTTTACATCATTCTGGTTTGCACATGTGCAAAGCGTTTTTGCAAATCAAAGCGGGTTTTAATCGCATTGCATTTTATTCCTCATTAATTAAGCATGCGTAAAGCTTTTCTCCCAAATGTCAGTGTCTCGTGTATATCAGTTTTGTCTCATCTACCATTTTAACAGTTAGTGAAAGATAATGGAGGATTTTGTTTTCTTGAATCCTTCCTCCATCAGTAGCGTGCTACTCGCTATAAAATGATTCAACTCCTCATCAGGTCTTGTGCCCGCTTTATAAATGCAATTTCAATTCATTCTTTCCAGTGATTACCAAAATATATGGATATTCATGTCTAACATGCCGAAATCCACCTGCTGTTCCCTAAAATCTCAGAATATGTGCGGTTCATTATACCCAATAAACCTTCAGCCTTGCAGAGTCAGATATTATTGTATGTAATCAATAACAGGGCCTTTTATTAGAACACAGGAAACTACAGATTTACATTCTCTATTGCAGAATTAGGAAACATCCTGTTCTTAAAGAGCACTTGACTACATGCTGTCCAGAATACACCCCGACGCAAGCCAGGAGGAGAAGGTGGGGCAAGTACTGGTGCTTCTTTGAATCCAGCAACGCAGATTAATTTTGGTGTATTCACAAACCTCTGGGTTGACCACATTGTCCAGAACACATCAGTCCCAAGCTAGGTATGGTAAAAGGTGGTGCAAAAACTGCTGCTGCACTTAAAGTGCTTCTTTGAATCCTGCAATGCAGGGTCTTTTTGGTGTGCTCACTTGCCTCTGGACTGGACCACATTGGCCAGAATACATTCCACCACAAACCAGGGGTAAGGGAAGGTGGGGCAGAAACTTCTCCAGTTCTTAAAATACTTCTTTGAGTCTCAAAGCGTGGGACGTGCCCGGGCCAAGGTCAGGTCAAGAGCAGGTACATCTGCACCCATCAAAGTTGGAAAGAGGCAGGGCTGGCCAATCCCTCTTTATTGTGTTACTTAATCCTGTGTTCATTGGTTTCCTGAACCACTGGTACTGAAAAAGTGATGTTGTTGCCAAAATAGGTAACAGAAAATCAACCAATACCATGTGGGGGGAAAGAACAGAGGACCAAAACAGTACCCTAAATTATAAACTATCTTACCAGTGTGAAGGGGGCAGTTAATACACCTCAGATTGGCCTCATCGAAGAAAGATTAGAAGCACAGCGCCAATCTATGCATTTTTTGAGCGGAGGGTGAAGTGTTGGTGCAACCAAATCCCTCAGATGTATTACCTGGAAATAAGAGTACCTTTGTAAAAAGTTGATAATGTTCAAACTTTAACCCTTAAGCCATGCATATTGCACAATCCTTTATCAATTATTTCAGATAGCGCATTGCAGCCCAATAGCGCCCCTCTAGTGAAAAAAAAGAAAAAGAACGAAACTCATTCTCTACATAATACAACAAACAACATCTGTTGAGAGTCCTGTTGTGCCATCTGAGGCGGACCAGGGAAGCGAGGGCTTCTCTGTCTCAGGCATTTCAAAATGTATAGATTTGAATACTCTGTATCAGGACTCAGTGAACATAGAGACTGAGAAGTTGGCCTGGCATATGATATCCACTATTCTAGTGGGCACCTTGCACCAGTCCAAACGACCCTCATTGATGGTAGGTTTAAAGTCAACCTTTATAGAAGGCTATCCAAGTGGTAGCTGGGGAGAGCAGCCTTCAGGCTAAGACTTAGAGGCGAGTTAAGCTAGTTGTTTTACCAATTATAATCTCTTGAATGATCAAATGAAAGCACACCACACAAGGTATATATCAAATATATATGTATTTATTCTAAACACAACCCCTCTGGACTCTTTATGAGTTCAGAGGTAAAAGTACAATACAAGGAACTGAATTAGCATATGTTAGACCTGACATCATTGGCGTGAGTCTACCTTCCAATTTTTGACGGATTGCCTCCTCTGTTTTGGCACATTTTTGCTGGTTGTATGTTTTGGGCCCTGTGCCACTGCTAATCAGTGCCACAGTGCAAGTGCTCCCTATATTAAATTGATATACTGATTGGATTCCATGATTGGCTTATTTGATCTACTGTACAGTGCACCATGTGTGCCCAGGGCTTGTAGAGCAAATGGTGCTGGTGGGCTTGCTGCACTGGTTGGGCCACCCACAGAAGCAACTTGTAAAGTGTGTCTCAGGCCTGCCATTGCAAGGCCTGTGTGTTGTCTGTGACTACCATGTCGACTTGGCCAAGTGCACCCACTTGCCAGTCCCTAAACCTTCCCTTTGCTTCATATTAGACACCCCTATGGTAGGCCCAAGGGCAGGGTGCATTGTAAGTATAAGGTAGGACATGCTCTGATGTGTGTAGCATGTTCTAGTAGTGAATTACAGCCATTTTCGTTTTTCACTATTGAAGGCTACCTGTTCTCATAGATTAGACTGGGCAGTGAAGATTGTTACATCCCTACAATCATAACTGACTCAGGGAACATGGTAGAAATTCGAGTTTAGTATGCCTGAACTCAGAATAATAAAATACATCTTTTAGTAAAGTTTATTTTAATATTCTGTGTTTGCAAATACCACTTTTAGAAAGTAGGTATTTCCTTGTCTAACCATTTGAGCCCGCCTCTGCTGACTTGTGTATTCCTTGTCTGGGTTTGTGTGTGAGAGTGCTGGGGAAATTCCAGGAGACAGTCTGGGACAGCCCAGTGGTGAATAGGGAGATTTACCTCCAGATGGGAGGGGGAGAGTGCACCTGGGACCTGGATAGGGCTGGGCCTTCCCTCCACAATGCTGGCTCCACCCCCTGTGGCTTGTCTGATGTCTCTGCCCTGTCCAGTGAAAGTAGAAGGGGAATCCTGTCAACAGAGCACTCCAGAGCCGCATATTCCTTCCCCTGTGCTGGCTCCACCTCCTGTGGGGTGTCTGATGTTTCTGCCCTGCACAGTGAAAGGAAGAGAAGAGTCATGTAAACACTGTGCTCAGGAACTGTTTAAACTAGGCAGAGGCCTCTCTGCCTTCAGAGAACAAAGGATTTTTTGGTATAAATATTGGGACCCAGTCCCACAGACTTAAAGATCACTTCTGGAACAAGAAACCTTTCTGCCAAGGAGAAGAACCAAGGAATCTGCAGGAGTTTGGACTGCCCCTCTGCCAGTGTGCTGTTTGCTGGGTTGGCCTGCAGTGGTTGCTTCATTGCCAAGGGAAAGGAGAAGGAACTTTGTAAGGACTTTCATCTACAGAATATTCTCCAGTCACTTGCGTGCCGCTGGGAGCTGGAAGCGCGACGCATTGAGAGAAGCGTGTCGCCGCCGCAGCTGAAATCATCGCAACGTCGGAGAAGCGAGAGTTTGTCGCATCTCACTGGAAGCGTGTGTTCATGGAAGCTGTCTGCTGTCGCATCGCCGGAGAAGCGTGATGCATCGAGAGAGCTGTCATCGCATCACCCGAGAAGCGCATCACAGGCCCTGTCGCGGCTCCAAAGTATAGTCGTCGCAAGGCTGCTAGGGCGTCATCGCATCATCATCGCATCGCCGCATCAAGGGCGCCATCTTCTCGCATCGCAACTGGATCATTGCATCATCATCGCATCGCCTCAAGGCGCCATCTTGCGCATTGCAACAGGTCGAGAATCTACGCATCACCTCCGCACCGTTAAGGCTCACGACGAGTCCCCTACTCTGCGCAAGCATTGAGGAAGGACGCAACCATTCCCCCGGGTCACGGAACCGACACATCTCCCCTTTTGCAAGCCTTTTGTTCACTTTGCGTGCCGCTTCCAAGAACTGTGTTGAGAACTTTTTCGCATTTACCATCAACTTGAATTAAGAGACTTTTATCATCTTTTAAGTATCCTTTAGTATAGTATTGTGGATTTTTGTCGTTTGTGGTCTTGTGTTTAAGTCTATATAAAGAATACCTATTTTTATAAAACCTGTGTTGTGTCCCTCTGTAGTGCTATCACTGTATTACTGTGTATATTCACAAATGCTTAACACACTGCCTCTGAGATAAGCCTGTCTGCTCGTGCCAAGCTACCAATGGGGTGAGCAGGGGTTATTAAGGAGAGTAATCCCCTTGTCCTGACTTAGAAGTAAGGGTCCCGATTTGGACAAAGGTGATAACCATTGCCAACTAGAGACCCACAGATCTAACATTGTTGGTCAGCGGTGAGGATTTGGACTTTGCATTTGTGTTTCATATACAGTAATTGGTGCACACTACTAGTGAGTGCAGACCAAACGCGACCACATACTTTTTTTTGATAGAATCCTTTTTCCTTGGAACTGTTATTTTTTCTAAATACTCCCAATTCTTACTACCATGAGTAAACCAGCATCTGTTGCATCTATGGATCTTGATTTTGAGGAAGAGAGGTTGGAAACCTACACTGTGAAACAGCTCAAGTATCTCTGCAGGAAATTGAATGTTGCTATACCAGGCATTTCTAAAAAGGAAGACTACCAAAAGGCGCTGAGGGCCTGGGTAGAAGCCAGAAATGTCCCTGATCTTATTGTGGAGCCTGTTGGGGATGCAGATGGGCAAATTGATGGGATAGAATTACCAGCCAGGGGAGGGGTACCGTCCCCACCTGGCAGCAGCATCTCTTCCAAAGACCTGTCCCCCAGACAACTGGAAGACAGGGAGAGAAACAGGGCACTGAAGCTGGAGTTGGCTATGCTTAAGATGGAGGGTCAGAGGGAAGCAGAGAATAACAGGTTGTCTTTGGAAAGAGAGAGAATGAGAATGGAGCATGAGAGAATGTTGAGGGAGTTAGAGATCAAGGCCAAGGGCTTAGAGATCAATTCCTCTGGTGGCAGCGCACCATCTGTGCCTTTAGTAGGCATGGTACATATTCCCAAGGATGTCATCAAAGATTTTCACAAAGGTGAAGATATTGGTCAGTGGTTTGCAGCCTAGGAGATAGCAATGTTGGCCCACCGGGTCCCTGAGAAGGATTGGGGAGCGGGGTTGTGGGGCCGCTTTGTCACTGAAGGTAGGGACACTTTGTTAGACCTGCCCAAAGAACATAGGATGTCTTATAACCACATGAAGGAAGCACTGATGACAAGGTATGGGTTAACTCCAGAGCTCTATAGACAGAGGTTCAGGAATTGTAAGAACCTGGAGGAAACCACTTGGGTAGAATATGTGTCTTTCTTTTGCAGAGCCATGGATGGTTGGGTGAGGTGTAGCAATGTTGATAATTTTTCAGCTCTCTATGATTTGATTGCCAGGGAGCACTTATCTGCTAATTGTTTTCCAGAGCTACGCCAGCACCTTGTTGATAGCAAGTTGACTAATCCTAGAAAGCTTGCTGAGGGAGCGGACCGCTGGGTCAGTACCAGGGTCCACAAGGGTCTTGTGGCAGACTCCGCCAAAGGTGGGCAGGGTCCCCAGCAGAAGAGTGGGGGGGACAAGAGTAAACAGAGGGAGTTCCAAAAAGGTCCACAAAGTTATTCCCAAGGGAACCAGGGTAAGCGTTCCCAGCCTCCCCCTGAAAAGAAGTCAGGACCCCAACAGGTAAACCTGTTCATAGTGGGCCTGTTACCTGCTTTCAGTGTAAGCAGGTGGGACACCGTTGGTATGATTCCCAGTGTCCTCAGAAAGGACAGTATGTGCCACCCCATGCACCACCCCGTCAGATGGCCAGTGTAGCCCTGGGTGGGGAGAAGATGGGTGCCCAAGGTGGGTGGTGCCCCGCAGAAATGTCCCTTGTCTCATTAGGAGATTTTGAGATGCTCTCTAGAACTCAGCTGCCTGATAAAACTAAGAAATACAGGCAGTGGGTGACCATAAATGGCCATAGAGTGGAGGCTCTCAGAGACACAGGAGCAAGTGTGACAGCTTTCAAGTGTCACTTGGTCTCTGAGGAGCAGGTAGTCCTGAATGCATTCTTCCCAGTTGTTGCCGCTGACAACTCAAAGAGCCATTGCAAGGTGGCTCAAGTTCCCTTTGAGTGGGGGGGGGTCTCTGGTACTCTTCAAGTAGCTGTGAGGCCATCCATGCCTTTTGATTGTCTGTTAAGCAATGATTTAGAAAGCTCCCCTTGGGCTAAGGTGGAGAGGAAGGCGCATTTGGAAATGTTGGGTCTGCTTGAGTGGGCATGTGTGACCACTCGTTCTATGGCAGCTAAGGGTGTTCAAGAGACCCTGAAGCCTGAAAGTATGGCCCAGGGATCTGCCTTAAAGAGAAGAGGTCAATGGCGTGGGACACCAGCCCCTATTGGTCCCACAGTCCAGGAGGAGGTAGACCCTGAGGGGGATGCCCTGGAACCCACTGGTGAGCAAGTTTCTGAACTGGGGAACCTACTTGAGCTGACCCATTGGCAGCAAGAAGGGGGTCCCTCCAGGGAGGAATTTTGTGAAGAGCAAAAGAAGTGCTCTTCTCTTGTAGGTTTGAGGCAACAGGCCACAAACCAGGCAGCAGGTGATCAGTCTGGATCACATTGGATCTACTGGGAGAATGGTATCCTGTATAGCGAACCTAAGTTTGCTGAGCCTGGGTCAGCCCGTGGGTTGGTGGTACCCCAGCGCTTCAGAGCCTTCCTACTGGGTTTGGCTCATGATGTTCCAATAGTTGGTCATCTGGGGCAGAACAAAACCTTTGAAAGGCTTGTCTCCCACTTTTATTGGCCCCAGATGAGAAAGAGTTCAGATACTCATTTAAGGACTTGTCAAACTTGCCAGGCAAGTGGTAAAAGTGGAAGGAGGCACAAGGCCCCTCTCCAACCTTTTCCCGTAGTCAGTACCCCCTTTGAACGGGTGGGCATTGACATTGTGGGGCCACTGGACCCCAAGACAGCCATGGGCAACAGGTTTATCCTGGTCTTGGTGGACCATGCTACCCGGTACCCGGAAGCCATTCCACTCAGGACAGTGACGGCCCCCGTGGTGGGACGTGCACTGATGGGGATTTTCTCCCGTGTGGGGTTCCCCAGAGAGGTTGTGTTTGACCGAGGTACAAACTTAATTTCCAATTATATGAAGACTGTGTGGAAGGAGTGTGGTGTTAGCTACAAGTTCACCACTCCTTACCACCCACAAGGTAATGGGCTGGTTGAAAGATTTAACCGGACCCTTAAGGGCATGATCATGGGTCTTGAAGAACCAATAAGGTGTAAGTGGGACGTCCTTATGCCATGCCTTCTGTTTGCCTACTGAGAGGTGCCGCAGAAGTCTCTAGGGTTCAGCCCCTTTGAGCTTTTGTCTGGTCACCTGGTAAGAGGAACTTTGAGTTTGGTAAAGGAAGGCTGGGAGCAATCTCCCAGGAAACCTCCCCAGGATGTATATAGCTACATGTTGGCCTTCAGAAACCAAACCAAGTGTTTCAGGGATCTCGCTCAGGCGAATCTGGAAGCCAGCCAGGAAGAGATGAAGCGGTGGTACGATCAGAATGCCACTCTGATTGAGCTTCAGCCTGGACAGAAAGTTTGGGTCATGGCCCCTGTGGAGCCTTGTGCGCTCCAAGACAGGTGGACTGGTCCATATGAGGTGGTGAAGCGCAAGAGTGATGTCACCTATCTGGTGAACTTGCGGTCTCCAAGGAACCCTTTAAGGGTCCTTCATGTTAACCGCCTGAAGCCCCACTTTGAAAGGTCCGAAGTAGGCATGCTCCTAGCGACAGATGATGGAATGGAGGAGGAGACCGAGCCTCTTCCTGACCTCCTGTCTGCAACAGAGCAAGATGGGTCAGTGGATGGTGTCAGCCTCTCTGCAACACTGACCCCTGATCAGCAGCAAGATTGTCACCAACTGTTGGGGCAATTCTCTGATCTATTTTCCTTGGTTCCTGGTATCACAGATTGGTGCGTCCATGATGTGGACACTGGCGACAGTCCTCCTGTTAAGCACAAGGCTTACAGAGTGACTGACAAGGTTAGGGCTTACATCAAGGAGGAAATCTCCAAGATGTTTGCTTTAGGGGTCATTGAGTCTTCCAACAGTCCTTGGGCCAGCCCAGTGGTCTTGCTCCCAAAGGCTGCCTCGGCGGGTGCCACACCTGAACTCCGGTTCTGTGTGGACTACAGAGGGCTCAATTCAGTCACCAGGACTGACGCACATCCCATCCCCCGGGGCTGATGAGCTCATTGATCGGCTAGGAGCTGCACGGTACCTCAGCACGTATGATTTGACGTCAGGGTACTGACAGATCCCCTTGACCGATGGGGCTAAGGAGAGGTCAGCATTCTCCACACCAGATGGGCACTATCAATTTCGGGTTATGCACTTTCAGGTGAAGAATGCCCCTGCCACCTTTCAGAGGTTGGTCAACCAGGTGTTGGCTGGACTGGAGGATTTCAGTGCCGCCTACCTGGATGACATTGTAGTGTTCAGCGCCAGTTGGGAAGAACACTTGCAGCACCTCTGGGAAGTGTTGATGACACTGCGCAAGGCAGGCCTCATGATCAAGGTAAGTAAGTGTCATATTGGGCAGGGCTCCCTTGTGTACTTGGGTCACCAGGTAGGAAGTGGCCAGGTGGCGCACCTACAACCCAAGATTGATACCATCCTGGCATGGGAACCCCCAAAGACTCAGACAGAGGTGAGAGCCTTTTTAGGACTCACGGGGTACTACAGGAGGTTTGTCAAAGGGTATGGCAACATGGCTGCACCTTTGACTGAGCAAACTTCCTGGAAGCAGCCCAAGAAAGTGAACTGGACTGACACCTGTCAGAAAGCTTTTGATGCCCTTAAGACTGCCATGTGCACAGCACCTGTGCTTCAGGCACCCAACTTCTCAAAAGAATTCATTGTACAGACAGATGCTTCAGAGCATGGTGTGGGGGCTGTTCTATCACAGATTACTGAAGAGGGCTTTGACCAACCTGTAGCCTTCATCAGCAGGAGGTTACTTCCACGGGAACAGAGGTGGAGTGCAATTGAGTGTGAGGCATTTTCCTGTGGTTTGGGCGCTGAAGAAGTTGAGACCATAATTGTTTGGGACTCACTTCCGGGTTCAGACCGACCACAGGACCCTCAGATGGCTGATGCAGATGAGGGGTGAGAACCCAAAGTTATTGAGGCTGTCCATCTCCCTACAGGGTATGGACTTTACTGTGGAACACCGCCTTGGTACAGAACACGCCAACGCTAATGGTCTGTCCAGATTTTTCTGCCTTAGTGAAGAGAACTCCCAAGGGGAAGGGTGGTTCTCCCCACATTTCAGCTGGAGGGGACACGTGTTAGACCTGACATCATTGGCATGAGTCTCCCTTCCACTTTTTGACGGATTGCCTCCTCGTTTTGACATATTTTTGCTGGTTGTATGTTTTGGGCCCTGCTGCTAATCAGTGCCACAGTGCAAGTGCTCCCTATGTTAAATTGATATACTGATTGGATTCCATGAATGGCTTATTGATCTACTGTCAGCCCCTAGTACAGTGCACCATGTGTGCCCAGGGCTTGTAGAGCAAATGCTGCTGGTGGGCTTGCAGCACTGGTTGTGCCTCCCACAGAAGCAGCTTGTAAAGTGTGTCTCAGGCCTGCCATTGCAAGGCCTGTGTGCAGTATGTGACTACATTGTCGACTTGGCCAAGTGCACCCACTTGCAGTCCCTAAACCTTCCCTTTGCTTCATATTAGACACCCCTATGGTAGGCCCACGGGCAGGGTGCATTGTAAGTATAAGGTAGGACATGCTCTGATGTGTGTAGCATGTTCTAGTAGTGAATTACAGCCAGTTTTGTTTTTCACTATTGAAGGCTACCTGTTCTCATAGATTAGACTGGGCAGTGAAGATTGTTACATCCCTACAATCCTAACTGACTCAGGGAACATGGTAGAAATTTGAGTTTAGTATGCCTGAACTCTGAATAATAAAATACATCTTTTAGTAAAGTTTATTTTAATATTCTGTGTTCGCAAATACCACTTTTAGAAAGTAGGTATTTTCTTGCCTAACCATTTGAGCCTGCCTCTGCTTACTTGTGTATTTCTTGTCTGGGTTTGTGTGTGACAGGGATGGGGAAATTCCAGGAGACAGTCTGGGACAGCCCAGTGGTGAATAGGGAGATTTACCTCCAGATGGGAGGGGAAGAGTGCACCTGGGACCTGAATAGGGCTGGGCCTTCCCTCCACAATGCTGGCTCCACCCCTGTGGCTTGTCTGATGTCTCTGCCCTGTCCAGTGAAAGGAGAAGAGAAATCCTGTCAACAGAGTACTCCAGAGCTGCATCTTCCCTCCCCTGTGCTGGCTCCACCGCCTGTGGGGCGTCTGATGTTTCTGCCCTGCACAGTGAAAGGAAGAGAAGAATCAGGTAAACACAGTGCTCAGGAACTGGTTTAAACTAGGTAGAGGCCTCTCTGCCTTCAGAGAACAAATTATGTTTTAGTATAAATATTGGGACCCAGTCCCACAGACTTTAGATCACTTCTGGAACAAGAAACCTTTCTGCCAAGGAGAAGAACCAAGGAAGCTGCAGTAGTTTGGACTGCCCCTCTGCCAGTGTGCTGTTTGCTGGGTTGGCCTGCAGTGGTTGCTTCATTGCCAAGGAAAAGGAGAAGGAACTTTGTAAGGACTTTCATCTACAGAATATTCTCCAAGGGCTTGAACTGTGCTTGCCTCCTGCTGAAGTCTCAGGGCCAAAAGACTTCACCTCCAGCTCCCTCCTGAATTTCCTTGCTGGGAATTCTGACTCCAGTCACTTGCATGCCGCTGGGAGCTGGAAGTGCGACGCATTGAGAGAAGCGTGTCGCCGCCGCAGCTGAAATCATCGCAACGCCGGAGAAGCGAGAGTTCATCCCATCTCCCTGGAAGCGTGTGTTCATCGAAGCTGTCTGCTGTCGCATCGACAGAGAAGTGCGACGCATCGAGAGAGCTGTCATCGCATCACCGGAGAAGCGCATCGCAGGGCCTGTCACGGCTCGAAAGTATAGAGTCGTCGCAAGGCTGCCAGGGCGTCATCGCATCGTCATCGCATCGCCTCAAGGCGCCATCTTGCGCACCGCAACAAGTCGAGAATCTACGCATCACCTCCACACCGGTAAGGCTCACAGAGCCTTCCTACTGGGTTTGGCTCATGATGTTCCATTAGTTGGTCATCTGGGGCAGAACAAAACCTTTGAAAGGCTTGTCTCCCACTTTTATTGGCCCCAGATGAGAAAGAGTTCAGATACTCATTGTAGTCCCCTACTCTGTGCAAGCATTGAGGAAGGACGCAACCATTCCCCCGGGTCACGGAACCGGCGCATCTCCCCTTTTGCGAGCCTTTTGTTCACTTTGCGTGACGCATCCAAGAACTTTGTTGAGAACTTTGTCGCATTTACCATCAACTTGAATTAAGAGACTTTTATCATCTTTTAAGTATCCTTTAGTATAGTATTGTGGATTTTTGTCGTTTGTGGTCTTTTGTTTAAGTCTATATAAAGAATACCTATTTTTATAAAACCTGTGTTTGGTCCATCTGTAGTGCTATCACTGTATTACTGTGTATATTCACAAATGCTTAACACACTGCCTCTGAGATAAGCCTGTTGCTCGTGCCAAGCTACCAAGGGGGTGAGCAGGGGTTATTAAGGAGAGTAATCCCCTTGTCCTGACTTACAACTAAAGGTCCCTATTTGGACAAAGGTGATAACCATTGAAATTAGAGACCCCCAGATCTAACAGCATACGATAAGTTGCACAGTATACGTTATGCCCTAGGGACCTCACAAACCATGTACTAAAATAGTGGTATAAGAACCACGTGAGAGATAGAAAGCAGGTCTAGGGCCTGTAGAACCGCTGGGGCTACCAGGAATCACCCAAGGTCAGGAATCAGGAGGCCCACGGGGGACGCGTGCAGTGTCTAAACACAGCCGCAGATCACCATTGACTTTCTATGGAGAAGGAACAAGTTACAATTTTAAAGATTAATGGCACTTAGAGGTGAACTACGATGGAACCCTTTTACACTAGGACACTATGAGATTCAAGACCCACCGGAGTACTCGTGTTACCTCACCCAGGGAAGCCGGTGCATAGGTGTCTTTTGGTATCGGGTTTCGGCATCGATTCCTATGGAGAGCTGCGAAGAAATGCTGCAGGCGACCAGAGTAAAGTGTCCGGTTGGATCCAAGGGTGGATCAGAGATGTGAAGAACCTGAAAGCAGAGAGGAAAGAGTCTGGGTCACTAGCCAGTGACCAGGATGGCGAGGAGAAGATGCCAGTCAATGTCTGTGTTTCAGGTGAAAGAGGTGAAGCTTGACTCTTCAGCCATGAGGACCAGGAGGCGTTGACGACAACCAGGAGCTGGATTCAAGCTGTCCCATAGAAGATGTAGCTGACTGCAGTGTCAGAATCTGGATTGGACCAAACAAACCTTGGCAACAGCATCACACGCAAGATGACAAGATTGGCTTCGGTGCAGACCAGCAAGGTCTGAGGGACTCCTCCTTTGAAGAGGAGTGAGAGGACATCTGGAGCAAACAGGAAAACTAAAGAAAAAAAGTATTGGCCTTTGTGGGGGCTCACTAGCCAAAGAACTAGGAACCACAAAGGCGCCTCAAGCTGTGATGAAGAAAGGGGACTCACGGGTCATTTGTGGAGTGCTGGCCTCTGTACTTCTGTGCAAAAGGAGCTCGGGCAGGGGATTCAAATACCCCAATGCACAACTTTGGGATACCTCGGGAAGTAGGTGCAGTTGCAAAAATGCAGGATGTCGAGGAGTTCTGGTCCCACGTCTCTCGTGTCAGCTATGGGTCTCAGCTTTGCTGGGAGCTCGGGTCAGCTTCAAAGATGTCTGGAAGTCCATGTCCTGTATTGCAGATTCTTCGGGATCGTGCGGGAGCATTGAAAATGCAGACCAGCAAACATGCAGTTGGTGCCTGTTTGAACAGGGTGGTCACTCCTTGACCACAAGGGAGATTTCTTCCATCTTACAGTCGATATGGAATGTCGAAGGTCCAAGATATATGTTGCAGAGATTCGTCCAGGGTAATCTAAAGTCCTAGGGACTGGGGTTCTATACTTATAGTAAGTTTAGGGGTTGGACTAACTCTAAGGTCCCTCGCAGTGTCTGAAAAGCATTCACTGAATGCAACCCACCCTGCCCCAATACACTAAAGTCTGTCTGGGGATGGAGCACCTCCCTGGACAGGAAACCTATTGTCCAGGCCTCCTCTGATGGAGTTTCGTCCAGCAGCAAGAACGCAGACTCGTGTCTGGGGCAGCAGCATCCATTTTGTGATGCTGGAGCTCTGTTTAACTTTAACCGGGTTTACCAGTAAGTACATGTCTTCTCCCTCTAGAAGGGTGGAATGCTACCCCCGCCACCAGAACTGGCGGGGGGTAGTATTCCAAAGTGTTTGACACCTTACACGACTTGTTTTGATAGAGCCAAACCAAAGTTAGCAATAACCGCGAGGATTATAATGCACTGAAGAGTATATGATATGGCTATATCATAGAACAGCTATAAGGAGATGGTTCCGAAAGCTGCAGAGGGGCTCAGCTCATGCTAGGGCACCCTCTCACACAAAACCGAGCACTATGCCTTCAGGATTGTCAAGTCCTGCCATAGAAGTGACTTATAGGATACTATGTGTCTATATATAAGGTAGATATAGGTATACTATATCTAAGTAAGGGGTGCTTACCCCACCTTACCCAGGCTGCAAGTGCAGACCTGTGGTTTCAGTTTGGAAGGATAACCAGGGGTGGCACAATACATGGTGCAGCCCCTGGTAGGCCTCTGGGGTACCTATGCCCTGGGTACCTAGGGTAAAAGCTACAGGGACTCACAAGGGTAATCCAGTAACCAATCTTGTATGTACCTAAAGTACATGGTATCAATTTAGAGAGAGAACAGCTAGGCTGTGGGCCTGATTAGCAGGGCCACAGCCATACTAAAGTCACAAAAACCAGTGAAACACAGCAAAAAGTGGGGGTAACTATAGGAAGCAGACCCTACTCTCCTACAGAGACTGCTGGCGTTTCCTCAAGTCTACTCTACCTACACATGTCACAGAGAGTTAGGATTCTCTTTTGCTGCAGACCAAGTCAAGCTCTGTCTGCTTCTACTGTGGGTTTCCTTTAAGGGTAGGCGCAAAATCCGTTCCGCACGCGGATTTTGCGGATTTTCGGCAATTTTTAAATCCGCGAATCTCGCTAAATTGCCAAAAAATCCGCAAATCTGCTCGCGAGCGTTTTTTTTTTTTGCATCAGAGGTATGGCACAACCGGTGGCATCTTCGTGGATACATATGCAGGCAGGATTCATTCTGGCACGATGCTCCTGTCACAAAAATTAAACCTCAACAGGAAGCACTTACAGATATAAATAAAGTAGGTGCCCGAGTTGAAGCTCAAATTCAGTAACGCATTATAATCAGCCCAAACAACTAGTGAGCACGGTTGAGGCTAGGCAGGTGTGCTTCCTCCCCATATCTACCGTCTACGTGACCAGGAGGCTGCTTTCTCCTCATCTGGTGCTCTGATCGGTCTCTGACCCTTTATAAATAAGAGGCATTTGAACTCGCATAGAAGCCCCGCCCCACACACACTGGGGTATGCAACTTCTTCCCGCCCTTTCCTCACTCTCATGGACAGCTCACTCGAGGGACCTCGGCGCCTGTCAGCGCGGTGGCAAAGTTACAGACACATGTGGTAACTGGAGACAACTCTTCTGGGCCTTTACGCAGCTGTAGTGTAGCAAAAGCACTATACATTTACGCAACGAGGTAGCACTTACTGATTAGCCAGTAGAAAGTACTCCAGTTGAGTAGAGGTATGGCACAACCGGTGGCATCAGCGTGAATAAATATGCAGGCAGGATTCATCCTGGCACGATGCTTCTGTCACAAAAATTAAACCTCAACAGGAAGCACTTAGTGATATAAGCAGGTGCCCGAGTTGAAGCTCAAATTCAGTAACGCATTATAATCAGCCCAAACAACTAGTGAGCACGGTCGAGGCTAGGCAGGTGTGCTTCCTCCCCATATCTTACACCTACAATTAGACGTAATCCTTGATGGAGGTCTTTGCATCCACGAGTTTCTCTAGCACAATCCCCTTGTACTTCCTGTGAACAGGAGGCTGCTTTCTCCTCATCTGGTGCTCTGATCGGTCTCTGATGCAACTTCTTCCCGCCCTTTCCTCACTATGATGGACAGCTCACTTGAGGGACCGCGGCGCCTTTCGGCGCGGTGTCAAAGTTACAGACACACGTGGTCATGATGCAAATCCGCGAGTTTGCGGATTTTCGCGCAAACTCGCAGATTTTTCCGCGATTTCGAATAGTTATGTCAGAGTTCCCTTATGTCAGATTCAGGAGCCGAGCTTTACACAACAGATTATAAAAGACTGTTTCGCTTTGGACAAGGCTCTGCCTATTCTCTTGTTAGCTTATTGAAAAAAATGCTTTTCATTTGCTGCGGTTGACTGAGCTCTTTAGTAACCCAGAAGATGTTAAGTGAACATACAGGGCCATGGAAAGCAACTGAGACCCCGCCTTTCCGCCTCTCAAACTGTTTCAGTATCTGGAGCAACAGAATCTCCCACAGGGAGGAACTAGACATTTTCGCGCACTAGGTACAGCGCTCAATACATCTACTTTAGTTCGTAATGATGTACCTTAACAAGCCTTTATACTAAACAAGGCTTTCTCTCGATTACTGGCTTTTAATTACTATATGTATCTTTTCATAATGTTACACCTTCAGATCACCGGACGGGATCCTTTCTTTTGTAACACATATCGTTTGGCATCGGATATAACTTGAAACGATTGTCCGAGCGACTGATCATTTATCAGGTACATATTGCTAAAGATATGACTCTTTTTCCTTGTACTACTGGAACGACATGGGTTGCAAGTTTTAAAACAATGTTTCTGCGCCTTTCAGCCACTCCTCGGACAGAGCTAAAAAATAGGGAGAAGTTTCCATCCACCAGCCCTTTTCTACGCCAAGAAAAAAGTAGCATTATTTTGCTTTTCTACCTTGCTCCTGTATATGCTGAGCAAATACCAAATCCTGGGGGTATAAGGCAATTTAGTTTTACTCACAAGAGTATCGCTCTTCAAGCACCTTTGCTTTTCTGCTCTAACACACTCTTTCAATCGTAAAACACTGTAAGAATATTAGCCCTCGGGTAAATATTTCTTTACACCTTTCTATATTTTTCCTTCTGCCTTCCTGTGCACTGTGAGAGAACATCAACTGACACATTTTTGTCCTTTTTTTTGCACAACAGATTGTATAGATATTAACATTATACACTGAAGACAATTGATTGTGTGTGTAATGTGCACTACATTTTTGTATATTTGCTATCTTACAGCCTTGAGAAAGTTACTTAAAAAGTAACGAAACACGTGTCGGCTGTCATCGGCTGTCTCAGTGACCATCAGGATTTGGAGGGCCCTTGGACTAGGACCCCCTACGTGGCCGCTAAATATGTTTCTTTTTGTTGTAGTGCCCAAAAAAGCTTTAGCAAAAATGTTGTATTGACTATGAATTTCTTTATTGAAACTTTGTATATAATTTGTGCCTCTCGAACAACAGTCTTGATATAAATGTGAAGATTAATGTTGTACTCACCTACACACAATACTCTTAAGCACAGAGACATTAAACACAAAATAAGACCAAATATTCACTTCTTAGATGTTCTCTTCTTTATGATCTTTAATTTTTGTATATATGTTGTCCCTTTGAGCATGAATTGCTCTCTTTTGTAACTACAATTGAGATACACCAGACAAGAATAGATTCTTTGCAACTTAACATACAATATACCATAATTGGTGATAGCGCAAAACATTAGCGTGCCGAGGTACAACCTATCTATCTATACTAATATAATAAAGAGAGAGCCCAAACCTTTGAGGCGGGTAATCTCAGGAACCACAGCACCAATCACAACACCCAATACAGCGTTGGAAAGGGCAGTTGCAGCAGAAGGACATAGGCTATGCAGACGCCCACCATATATATTTAAAGGGTAAAAGAACTGTGCCAGCAAAGTAGTCCCTTGTGGGCGTGTCTGGGTTGTGCTGTGGGCGTGTGCTGGGGGCGTGACAAACGCAGGGGGCGTGTGGTACGTTCCGCCCTTCATGCCATGTCTCATATCGTGTGCTGTGGGCGTGTGCTGGGGGCGTGGGCGTGTGCGGGGCACGGGATTACGGGGAAAAAAAACGAGCGTTGTGCCCAATATTTGATTGTTTTTTTCTTCCCAGGTTCTGTACATTCCAGGTCCAGGTGTCCACCCTGCTTCCTTTAAATACCCCTGCACCCCATAATCATAACCCACCCTTACTCCTTAAAATACCCCAACATCCTTAAACACTAACCCATCTTAACCCTATAAATATACCCTGTACGCCAAAACCCAAACCTATCCCTAAACCCTAATAATACCCCTGTACCCCAAAACCCAAACCTAGCCCTGAAACCTATAAATACCCCTGTACCTCAAAACCCAAACCTACCCCTGAACCCTAAAAATACCCCTGTACCCCAAACCCCAAACCTAGCCCTTAACCCTAAAAATACCCCTGTACCCCAAAGCCAAACCTACCCCTGAACCCTAAAAACTCCTGTACCCCAAAACCCAAACCTAGCCCTGAACCCTTAAAATACCCCTGTACCCCAAAACCCAAACCTAGCCCTGAACCATAAAAATAACCCTGTACCCCAAAACCCAAACCTAGCACCGAACCATAAAAATAACCCTGTACCCCAAAACCCAAACCTACCCCTGAACCCTAAAATACCCCTGTAACCCAAAACTCAAACCTAGCCCTGAACCCTAAAAATACCCCTGTACCCCAAAACCCAAACCTAGCCGTGAACCCTTAAAATGTAATGCCATGTGTTATAATGGCATTGCGGAGTCATGGTACTTTCGTAATGAAAGGATGCAGAGTGATGGTATGCAGAAAGAAAGTTGCGGAATAATGGGTGTTTACCCTCCCGCGGTAAGTACATTGGTGGCATTGGTGGCACGGCGGCCCACATCTCCAGCAACATACTCATATTTTTTCACCACCGATTTGAAAAATGCACAGGTCTCTCTCATTGATGGCCAGCACCGACATACACTTTTGGACACACCTCGCGTCACAAGTTCTAGAATTGCGAACTTTAGAGCTGGGGAGCTACGTTCGAATCTCGGCATCAGCTCAACATCCTGTGATTCCAGGCAAATCGCTTTGTCTCCCCGTGCCTCCCACAAATGAATGTGTTCTTCTGTAATGTAAATTGTGCTCATGCCATGTTGTCGAGTTCGCGCTATATAATATTGCAAGGACAAATAAAGTAGGGAAACTCGAGTTCACACACTACTGAACGCACACTCTTAAGTGCATTAGCAGTGCACTTTAAATTGGAGCGTTTCACAGGCCTGTCACAGATAAGAAATGCTATCAAAACGAAATCCTACAAAACAATAAATATACTACTGGCCGGCAGCAATTCATACAACGTTGGGACGGGCTGCTAGTTTACCATATATTCAATAGCAGGTATCCAGTACCTGTTGATTAGACATCCTTGGTAGTGGGATGATCCTGATACTTTGATCGGCACCGTAATTTTCAGAAGCTTTGTGTATCCAAATATATACACCTTTGTACTGTCAAATAGAACTGGATGTGCGACCATTTTAGATCACCACTACCTCTCCTAGTGTAATTTTCGAAAGCAACTGCATAGTGCGAATCTCAAGGACTCAAGGCTAGTACAGGATCCAAGTAAATCCAAGTAAATCCTCAATTCAGTACCAATTTGATTTACTGACAGAGACGGGCTGGAACTACCAACTGATGGTTAGAAATCCTCAGCTCAGATTTTGACGCATTTTAGATTAAATACTGTGATACTTGCTTTGAAAATCTTGTTGAATGCCCCTGCCACAATTATATTGCACAGAGCACTGTGCACTTGGGGGCAGATTTATGAGTTCTGGCGCATCTCTGCAAATCAGCAGGGATACCCCAGAACTGATGCGTCACGCAATTCCCTCCTTGCGGCACCACAGATGCGCCGCATTTACAATGTGGCGCACCATGGTGCAAGGAAGGGCAGATGCGTGATGCATCTTGTGGTGTACGGGCGGCGCATTGCTGGAGTAGCGTCGCAAGTGCGACGCAACTCCTGCAATGTACAGAGGCCACCCATACATAACGTGGTGCGTCACTCCTTACGCCTGCTTCAAGCAGGCCTAAGGATTTGACCCAGCAGCGTCGTAAAACTGACTTGTCAGTTTTACGCGGCTTTCCTACGAGGGAACGCCCACCCTGCGACAGAACGCCCACATGAAACCTGACGCAGGTTTCATGTGGCGCAGGTCTTTACAACGTGACGCATCTGCCTAGATGCGTCACGTTGTAAATAGGTCGCAGGGATGCGCCATGTTTCCGCGCCGTTGCAGGGGCAGATTTATGATGACTGGCGCATCCCTGGGGATGCGCCAGTCATCCTGCGCCGCTGCTCCGCCACCCATGGTGCCTCCGCATTTATAATGCGGCGCACCATGGGGCAAAAACGGCACAGATGCGTGACGCATCTGTGCCGTAAAGGTGGCGCATTGCTGGATCTGCGTCGCAAGCGCGACGCAGCTCCACCAAGGCTCGGGGATGCCCCATCTCCACAATGCTGCGTCAAGACCTACGCCTGCTTCAAGCAGGCGCAGGGTTTTGACGCAGCATTGTCCTTAAAGTGACTGAGTGAAATCTCATAGATTTCACTCAGCCACTTTTAGGAGGCGTTCCTGCGCAGGAACGCCCCCCCCTGCGCCAGAACGCCTCCTTAAGGCGCAGGGCTTTACAACGTGACGCATCTCCTAGATGCGTCACGTTGTAAATAGGGCGCATTGTTTGCGCCGCCGTTGCGTCAAATAAAGTGACGCACCGGCGGCGCAAGGCCTTCATAAATCTGCCCCTTAATATTTTTTTGTAAATGTTATACTTTTCCCAGGAAAAGGTATTTTATTCTAGGTAAGTTATGACGTCCTTTTAGCATAACTAGGGATTTACAACAATTAGCTTCAGTTGGCCTGACCATAATTAATTTTATTGCAAGAAATATGAAATCATTATGCTCTGGTAGCATTATGAATGATGTTTTTAAGATAAAAATACCCAGCTAAGCATCCTTAACTGTTGGGGAAAAAAGGGTTAAAGCTGTCCACCACTCAGGGTTTTAATTGAACAATTTGGACATCCAGGCAGGCCTCGTGATTCGCATTGGCGTGTCTGGTTGCGGCTGGTCTAGGCACACTGCCACAGCAATAGGCCTGGAACCCCTGGGGCGCAGGAGGACCGACGGTCAGGCTCAGATTACAACAATCACTGCGGCAGCACGCAGGCCACCTGCAGGAGACGCTCTGCCTGCTGTGTCTGAAACTGTGGATTTAGCAGCGGATTGTGAAATTAGGCCCGACTGACCTCGAACTTTGTAAACAACATTATGCTTTTCACTGTACAGCGTGCAGTTCAGTAAATCTGTGTGCAACTGAGGTGAACAATAGCACAAAAGATTACAAAGGGGAGACCATGTCCAAAATGATAGACGCATTGTCACGCAAATCAGCGCAGCCTGGCCGTTTCCAGAAACAGCTGCACCTGACAGTGGCACGTGTTTTTTTTTTTTTTTTTTTTAGATCTGCCAAGAAACAATAATGTGCGTCGTTGGAGGTGAGACAAGAGCCGCGTTAGCTGAAGTGTTGGCGGCAATTAAATTCCAAACAAGCTGGATTGTTGCTTCACGTGGTGTTTATCAGCCCATGCTCTAAAAGATCAGCGGGGATTGTTTTTAAGTAGGTGTTTCTGGCCAGCCTCAGACCGAACAAAAGCCCAAAGAGGCGGGGGAGAAGACCAGCAGTGTGGAGTAAAAAGGTCAGAGAGAAACAGGTGCTGAAGCATTTGAAAAACATGTCAATGGCATTATTTCTACTCCATGGGGTGGTGGTGTACACGCACTGACTCCTGAAAGGTTTTTAGTTCCATGTTGTGGCAAACGTTTTATTGGATTTTTGGTGAATAATTTTGTTTTTCTTAATGAATAAGTAGTTGAACGATTCAAGTGCTATAGCATGGTTTATTAACTTTTATTTGTGTAAATGGGTGTACTTCCTCGCATCCCCTTTCACCTCCATACTACCTAGCAAATATAAACACGGACTATAAAATGATGGATGGTTGCAATTTTGCAAATACATTCCGTTAGTGTCTAAAAGAGCTGAAATAGATACAAAACTATTAACATAGTGAACAACAGAAACTAAAAAAATGTGTTTGATCTTGTGAGTCATTCTTCAACTTGTTTTGGGGCTCACATTCATCAAATATTTAAAATGCATTTTTTTCCGTGCAGTATTCAGTTTTGCAGTTACTCAGATTAAGGGGCTCATTATGATGCCAGACGGAAGGCCATCAGTGCTGGTGGCAGTTGTGCAGAACGTTCATTTTCCAGCTCCAGGTGCTGTCATTCCGACCACCAAATTATAATGGTCCCAGTGACAGGGCCGAACTGGCCGTAGCAGGCATCGGTCGTTTCCCCGGTGGGCTGCTAGGGTGAGGGCCAGTTTTGGGCCCCTGGGGGGGCAATTTTGTTACCGGCGGTCAGCAATATCGACCCTCTGTAACAAAATCGCCCGAACCCGGCCCTCACAAACTGCTCGGCTGCACTCCCCTTCACCCCTAAGGGGGGTGCGGCTGAGCAGTTTGGCAGGGCCGGTTTCTGTTCCCAGTCCGGCCCTGATCACAGAGGCCATTTACCATCCGGCGTGGTCTATCAGGATCCGCACGAATTTTGCGTACGCAAGGGTGGCGGACGGAGCCAATAGAACAGGACCGTTTCATCCGCCAAACAGGTTATGTGCAACAGTCACTTAGAAGGATCTCCCGCCCCATCTCAGCGGCTTAAATCTAGGCACCACAAGAAGATGCCTACTGGCCGACCTGAGGTTCCTAGTAGGAACGTTATGATGAAATAATGCTTTGATACCGTCCATGCCCCTGCCATAGTAGGCATTATGAGTAATGCAAAGAGCTTTAAACATGACCCTGCGGTCAATTGGGAGCCAATGCAGAGACCGAAAGGAGGATGAGACTGAATGATGTTTAGGCACATCAGTCACCAGCTTAACCGCAGCGTTTTGCGCCAACTGCAGATGCTGGAACTGTTCCTTATTAATACAATAATCTAGTCTGGAGAGTATTAAAGCAACAACAACTTGTTTGCGGGCAGTGAGTGAAAGACTCTGTGCGACCTTCTTTATGATCCTTATGAGCCCGAAACAAGTAGCCACATTCCTATTGATCTGTATCTGTAGATTGAGGGACAATTAATTGTCCAACAGGACTCCCAGGTTCTTACCGTGGGGAACAGGGCCGGGGCAAGTACCCAAACATTATGGCCACCACTCCCCGGACCAGATGTTTGCCTTGTCCCCAAAAATAAGAACATCTGTCTTCTCGCCATTCAATTTAAGATAGTTTTTGACCATCCATGATGATACTGCTTGCATACAGCTTTTAAAATTGCAGGCAGCATCACTGATGTTATGAGTGATGGACATCATGATCTGCGTGTCATCTGCATATGATAACATTTCCAGACCAAAAGATTTTTTACCACCTTTGCTAGCGGGGCAATGTAGATATTAAACAATGTATGGCTCAGCGAAGAGCCCTGAGGCACCCCGCATAGCAAGGGGGTTGGGTCAGAGTAGAAATTGCCCAGTTTCACCGTTTGGATCAGATCACTAAGAAAGAAGGGCGAGAAGACTTAGAGCCGAGCCTCCAAACCATATCTCCCTGAGGCGATCCACAAGCCTCAGTGGAGAAAGGGTCTCAAAAGCTGTGGTAAGGTCCAGTAAAATCAGCAGAGTAGTATGGCCTGCATCCACCTGAGTGCGAATGTTATCAAGCACCGTGGTGAGTGCAGTTTTGGTGCTATGATCATTTCTAAAGCCATGTTGAGACCCATCAAGGATTTGGTGGTCTCTCAAATAGGCACTCAAATGATGGTTAAGGTGAGATTCTAGGATTTTAGCTGGGGCTGGCAGGAGAGAGATGGGTCGATAATTCTTCAATTCCAGCTAATCCAGTGATGGCTTTTTTAAGAGAGGCCTAACTACTGCCGCCTTCCAGGCCAAGGGGTATTGCTTGCCCTTCAGAAATAGCCAAATTAAGGACAGTGGTGAGATGCGGTAAAATGGCATCTTTTGCACTCTTTAAAACTTTCAGGGGACAAGAGTCCATTAGAGAGCCCGACTTAGTTCCTTCTAACACATGGTCTGTACTCTCCAAAGACAGACTCTGGAAGGAGAGTAAGCTGGGGAACTTATTGTTACTAGAGCTTTCCCCCAAGCCACTTTCGCACTGAATATCTGAGTCCAGATTAAGATTTTGGGCTTCCAACTGAGTGTATATCACTTGGATCTTTGTACGAAAGAAAGCTGAGAGCCTGTCAGAGAGCTCCTATGACACCTCACTAGAGTTGGTAATTGTAGGAGGCATCAGGGAGTTTACCATATTAAAGAGCTCTTTAGAAGATTTAATAGACTCAGAGACCCTAACAAAGAACCTTCCCTTCTCTTCCAAAAGGGCTGCCTAATATACCTTCAGACAATGTTTATGCAGGTTTCTGCCTGATGATGTAGGCTCAGTGCGCCATGATCTTTCTAGCCTCCTACACTCCTGTCTCAGCTTACGTAGTCTATCAGAAAACCACGGAGCTGAGGGTCTTTTCCTTGCTGAGTAATGGGTTTTTAAGGGGGCTAAACTATCCAGTACTTCTACTAGCTTTTTGGAAAGCTCAATTACCGCTAAATTAGCACTTAAGTGACCTGGAATATGAAAATTTACCAAGGCGGTAGCCACATCCTCATTACTAATCAACTTTAGTTTCAGTTTTTCAAGCTTTTTCTTGTTATGGGGTTGCAAGAACCCTGACGCCGGGACCCTCAGATTAAAATGAAGGGCAAAGTGATCTGACCAAGCTAATGGAAGGGGATCTCCTACCCTAATACGGTGATCGTTGGAAAATATCCCATCCAGAGTGCGGCCCGCCACATGGGAAGGGAGAGTGACTAGTTGAGAAAAGCCACAACTATTAATATTTTCCAAAAGGGATAGGGTATCATGATTTGCAGAATTCTCTAAGTGAAAAGTAAAATCACCAAGAAGGGTGAAACTAGTTATATCTAAATCAGGCTCCAAAAGCTTAAACAAATCCTGAGGAAAGGAAACCCTAGATCCCGGTTGCCGATAACAAAGCACTCCGGAGAAACTTTCGGTGGGATGGGTGTTAATAGAGAAGTATAAGGCCTGATATTGATCGGCCGGAGGTGTGAGTGCGTCGGAGCGACAGGTAAAAGAATCCCTGCACAGAATGCCCAATCCCCCACCGCGTCTACCTACTCTTTCAAATCTTGTGAGGCAATATCCGTCAGGGATAGCCTCTACCAGATTAGGGTCTGAAAAATCATTAGCCCATGTTTCTATTATAAATACCCAATCGGGATTTTGTTGTAGTACGAAATCTTTGAAGGCAACATTATTTTTAATCAGGGATCTAACATTTATCAGGAACCCTACGACTACCTTCACCATGGCCTTGTTGATAACCGGGCTCTCCTCTTCTCCTCCTGTAGTTCTGAAATCAGAGAACGCACAAGAGGGGGATAATTTGTTAGCCAGAATATCGGGGTCCATGGTCTGTGTGCAATGGGCTGTAGCCTTACAGATACCCAATAGTTCCTCTCTGGAGTACCTCAAAGCGGCACTTCCATCAGGCAACAAAGAGCCAGAAACCCCGGCGTCTGGCGTGGACTTGACACTGACGGGCTGCGCGGCTGGCAGGGCATGCTCTTTTTATGGGTTTTGCGCACTAGAGCGCTAACCCAGCTGTCTCCGCCTGTGACCCTGCCGAGGAGCAATGGCGCCTCGTGCACCTTCCACAACAAACGGTAACAACTGCGGTGGAACGGGTGAGAGGCAGGACTTCTAAAAACAGGGAGACTGTTCCCAATTGCGTGCAAGGTAAGCGATTACAGTGTGTGAAGAGGCATACAGTGGAATAGGGAAGAAAAGAGTGGTGTAGATGGAATAGCCTATAGTGGAATGTCGTGGAGTGCCAGAGAGCGTATTCACTGGAGTGGAGTGGCATACATTGGAATAGCGTAGAGTCCAGTGGCATTGAGTGGACTGGCATACAATACAATAGAGTAGAGTGAAGTGGAGTGTTGTAAACTGGAGTGTCGTACAGTGTGGTAGCACTCATTGGAGTGCCATACAGTGAAACCATACAATGGATTGGGGTAGAGTGGAGTGGCATTGAGTGGAATAGCATTGAGTTGACTGGTGAACAGTGTAGTGGCATACAGTGGAATAACTTAGAGTGGAGTAGTATACAGTGGAAGGCCATATAGTGGAGTGGCGTGGAAAGGAGTGTCTTCGATTGGAGTGGTGTAAAGTGGAGTTACATAGAGAGGAATAACGTAGGCTATAGTGGCACAGAGTGGAATGCAGTAGAGTGTAGCGGGTTGCAGTGGAGTACCATGCAGTGGGGTGGTGTAGAGTCAAATAACATAGAGCATAGTGGTGTACAGTGGAGTGACAAAGATTGGAGTGCCATATAGTGGAATAACGCAGAATGGAGTGTCATAGAATCGAGTTTTGTGCTGCAGGATTAGCATAGACTGTAATGTGTCAGAATATAAAGTATTAGGTGTAAATGCAAATGTTTGCAGTAGATGTAAATAGTGCGCGTAGTGTTAAACTTATGTGTTAAAATACTGAGTGCCTTATTACAAGTCTTGACACCGCCATACTCGCGGTGGTGATTTGAACACCACTACCTGTCCACCCAAGTACGAGTGTGGGACCGCCACAAGACTGCTGCCTCTGCTAGGATCAAGGATCTCGCTGTAGCGGCGGTCTGATAACAGCCTAAATATGCTGGTGGTGATGATGCGGCCCCACCGAGCATATTCTGACCTGCATATCCACCACCCTTTTCATGGCGGTGACTCTGTCATGAAAAGGACGGCAGACATGCAGATAAGGGGTCGATTCTAGGCCTGGGGATGCATGAGGAGGCACACGTTGGTCCCCTCTGGAACTTCATACTGCTGTTCTGAGAGTGATGCAGCACGTTGTACCATGCACAACATGATGCATGCCACACCATGCAGGAACGTGCTGCATCACTCTCACAATGGCAGAATGCTTTTTTGGCTCTCCTATGAGCTTAACATAGCTGCGAGACTGTTGCAGCACCACTAGCCCTGGATTACACCCATAAACTGGCAAGCAGGCTCACCACGGCCTTAGCGGTCTTCCTGGGGCTGCTGCGGTGGCTTTCTCATTGGAAGACCGCCAAAGTAGTAATGAGGCCCAAAGCAATATATTGTGCCATGGTGTGCTGTGATGTGCCACGGCATACCTGGGGGCATGGCAATAAGAAGGCAGTGTCTGATTGGCTAATGGCTGTCTTTACAAAATATAAAAGGCAGCCATGTAGTTCTCAGCACACTTTTCGATTTTATTGCTTTTCCCTACCTATTACCACTTTATGAAAGTAGTAATAGTTAGCGGAATTTATGTATAATGTTATAATGTTATTGCGTTCTATATATTTTTCCAGCAGTTTAGGGAGAACAGCAAATTCTTTTAAATTCTTTTTATCTATATAACAAATAACGTGGGAGGAGCACGTGCTCAGTGTCACACAACAACACTGGCAACACAATATAGCCCATTATTGGCGTTATATTGATGATGTCTGTATAATCTGGAGAGGGTCGTCCGAAGATGCATTAACCTTTGTAAATGACATCAACACTAATGAACTTAATTTGAAATTCACTGCCATAATTAACAACAGAATTACTGAGTTCTTAGATGTACAGATGTATATAGACAACGATGAGCTTAAAACTAAGCTACCTCGTAAATCCACAGCGGGCAATTCGATCCTTCATGCCCGGCGTGCCCATCCTATTCACACAATTAATAGTATCCCCTATGGGGAGTTTATCCGAATTTGTCGGATTTGTAGTGATAGGGCTTCGTTGGATGTCTGTTTAACAGAATCAGTACAACGTTTTCCTAATAGAGGTTATTCCCAAAGAATTCTGGATCAGGCCCTAATTAAGGCCAAGTCACGTGATAGTGAATCTTTACTTGTTTCTAAAGATCCTACTCCTAATACTACTGAATGATCAGTCAGACTAATCACTACTTTCTGTGCTCAAGAAAAGAAAATCCGCCGTATCATCTGTGCGGAGTGGCCTATCATCTTAACTGATATCATTTTGGGCCCAATTATGCCCAGCTTACCAGCCATAACATTCAGACGGGCACCGTCTATGCGTGATGCCCTAGATAGACCCACGCCTGAGGTTCTCCCTAAAAAGTATTGGCTTAGTAAAATGGGATTCTTTAACTTTAAATGCACATCTTGCCGTGCCTGCACCTTTGCAAGAAATAATACCCACTATGTAACAGCTTTTAGTGAGGTTAAAATTCCAATTCAAGAATATTTAACTTGCAGGTCTGAGTTTGTGGTGTACAAACTTAAATATACCTGCAATCTTGAATACATAGGGAGTACTAAACTCCCTGTGCATAAACGAATTTTGCAGCACATAAGGGCTATTGTCAACTCTGATAGCAATTACCCTGTGGCGAGACACTTCAGGTCTGTGCACAACAATCAACTAAAAGACCTTGAATACACTGTCTTATGTTCTGTTCCTCAGCCCGGATGGGGTGGGGATCGTGAGAAACTGTTAAGACAGAAAGAATCGCACTTTATTTTATCTTTAGATACCAGGGCTTCTAATGGATTAAATATAACGGAAGATTTACATAACTTCCTTTAACCATCCAGTAGAGAACCTTATTTATTTTGCTGCATCTTTCATATGCAAATCCAAGCCTTACAGTCATAAAGAAACGTATTCAATCATTTATCCATCGATTGAATGTACATAGGCTTGTTTTGCAAGGAATTCTGTCTGCTCTGCAAGGCGAGTTTGTCTAATTATCTGATCAATTGGAGAACAATGCATTTATGTATGTGTTTATTCTGAATCAAATAGGACTAATTACCATATTACATGCGCTTTTTTGTTCAGTATGAATTAGTGATAAAAAGTATTCAGTTTGTATCTAAATCTGTAGATATAACTATAAGACCATTTGATCTAAGTTTGTTCTCAAACTGCCTTAATAGCTGTTAATATTCGCATTATTGTTTACATTTTTAATTTGTACATAATGTTTGCACTATGAATAATTGTATCAACTTTTATAGCACGTTTGCACTTTATACGGACAAAGTCGACATCGTGGACAATCCTGAAAGTTGTTTTTTTCTTATAGCCTTGCAATATAAATAAACCCACTAGTGTATATAGTAATCAATGTAATCTGGAGAATTAATCGTCAAACGCATTTAATAATGGTTCACTATTTATGACATTCTTTGTGATTTTTATCAAGTTTATGAAGCTGAGATGTACTTACATATTTACGTCATTATTAGGATGTATTATTATATATTTTTTTGTACCTGTTTCATGTAACTGTTGCCATTTTTGCGGATATTTTTTTATTATTCTCCCATTTATCTATTGTTTCTGACACTTGTCTTGACAATATGTTGGTAATTACATGTATATTTTTTTGAGGTTCCTTCCATTGCAATTTGCCAGTTTAAAATCAAACATGTTCTCTATCTTTAATCAGCACTATGCTGTTTGCGTTACAAACTGATGTCCTTGTGAAGTCCGTTATTTCTTTTTATTTTACTCATGGTATGGGTGTGTATAACACTTTTTTCCTATCTCTATGTTTACTATATATTGGCAATGTTTTCCGGCGCGCATCATGTGACCAAGCTCCCTTGTGGAGCGAAACGCGTCTTGGATGGAAATCAGTCCTTTTATTTGTTTGTAAATGAATGTATCACTCTGCTACCTGTCTGAGGATTTATATATTTGTGCTCTGATTGCTGCAAGCGCGGACGGTGAATGTGAGGTCTGCACCTGATCTCTTTTCGTCGTGTTTTGACGAACAGGAACATTGTTTGATGATATATAGATATATATATACACATATATATATATATGTTATATAGTTATATATATGTTATATTCTTGTCGGACCTTTCATTACTACAGAGAGAGAGTCGATGTTTCACCAAAGAAACTGCAGTCATTGCGGCTCATTTTCTCTTTCTAGGGAGAAGTTGTTGTAATCTGTATGGGCTGGTCCTGCCCAAGAGGAACGCACCGCCCACAAAGAGCGCCTAAAAGCACCCGCAATTGGACCATATCGTTGGAAGTGGAGACACATACAGGGTGCTTAGGTGCCGCCAAAGACTGGACTTTGGTCGGGTCCTGGGTGAAGTAAAAAAGACATTACCTTTGGCTTCCGGCACGGCAATAAAATCATCGCGGCAAATGGAGAGGGGACTATGCACTACACAGACCAGCATGCATTGGACAAACTGCCTGACGTGACGCCCACCAGGGGGAAATAAGCTACGGTCGAGGTGTAGTGTGGCTGCCTTTAACTGAGAGCTGCAGGAGTGTCGTCTCTGAGGAAGGTCATAGAAATGACCGAAATGCATAAGACAGTAAGACATATGCCGATTGGAAGATTAAAACTTGTTTTAAAACCGGGAGGAGTTGCGGCTCATTTTATCTTTCGGGGGAGAAGTTGTTGTAATATATATATATATATATATGTATATATATATATGTTATATAGTTATATATATATGTTATATTCTTGTCGGACCTTTCATTATTACAGAGAGAGAGTCGATGTTTCACCAAAGAAACTGAAGTCATGCAGTATTATGAAAATACTATAGTTTATTGCATGTTACCGAGAACCACCAGATGTGTTTCAGCTGTCCTGCAGCCTTGCTCACTGATCAGTCTGAAAATAATGTTACGTGGAGGTTGCTGACTCCGCTACCAGCCGACCCACCCTTTGGTCTGGGGCACGGTTGAAGCAAGCAGTTTGTTCAAGTGGATATATATATCCACTGCTCTGTTGCAAGATGGAAGCCAGCAGCTTTTTTCAAGTGGATATATATATCTATATCCACATGAACACACTCCTGGCTTTGAACATGCATCAGACCAGTGGATATATATGTATATATCCAATTGAACAAGCTGCTCTTTCTATCTATATCCACTTGAACAAACTGCTGGCTTCTATCGTGCAACAGACCAATGGGTGGGTCAGCTGGTAGTGGCACAATATATTACTGAGTATTTTAACACATCATTTTAACATTACTTACACTATTTGCACCTACTACAAAAAAGTGCATTTACACCTATGAATCCATATTCCGGTCACATTACATCTACATCCATTCACCCACTTTCATGCTACGTCTGTTTCAAGTACCACAGACCATATATTAATATATATATTACCTACTGGCAGTTGCTAGTAGGTAGTTATAACTACAACATAAATTCCATAGGAATTGCATTTTTGGATTTGCCAATAACTTTGGACACTTTTGACAAATCTTCATGAAATTTTCAGAACTGATGCAACACTCACTTCAGCTCCTATCTTGAAAGTAATGCACCATCAAGCAGGGCTGAGAAGCAGGGGATCCTTAAAAGCGTGTTTCCCCATGTTAAATCCCATAGGACCTTTAGCTAGATGTTGGCCGAAGAAATGGCCTTTTTCTAATTTGGTGTAAATCCGTTCAATAAGTTTTGTAGTTATATAAAGAAATTTCCAGTTGTATATATAGGGACGGGGTGGATCTGCAACCCCTTCCATCTCGTGCTGATATTTGATTGGCTGCCAAGAGTTCAAAACAAGAAGTGTTGGCAGCCATCTTATGACTCAGTTGAACTGAGTCACAGGAAAAAAAGAACTAAAAAGTAAAGGGGGCAGGGTAGGAACATCCTGACCCCCCAGGCCTCTTGGGGAGGGGTCCCACTGGATCCGCAAATCCCTCAGAAGAAAAACACAACAAAGCACGGACTCCTGCGCTTCATTAGTTATCAGCCCCCGGGTAGGCCAAGTCTAGGGGGCATTATGTAAAAAAGGAGGGGGGCACCAGGGCCCCCTCCTACAGCTTATTATACCCCAGGGACAACCAGCTCCCCAGGGCTTCTTTAAATATTAATGTGGGGGAGACTTGTGTGGCTTCCCCAGCTGCCCCAGGGACCACCACCTCCCTGGGGCTTATGTATTTTTAAATGGGGGGACTTCTCAGACCCCCCAGCCCTGGGGACTGCCAGCACCCCAGGGTTTTATTGGAAACCTGGGCGGGGCTGCCTGGACCACCCTGGGTCCCAGCATCAGCCACCTCCCTGGGGCTTTAATTTGAAAAAAAGCAGGGGGCCACTGGACCCCTGCCACCCCGAGGACCGCCACCTCCCCAGGCCTTTTTTTACATTGAGTGCGGGGACCACCACTGCCCCTGGGCAACATTAAGAAAGGAGGGGGCCAAGGGTGCCCCTCCTGGACCCATAGATGGCCCTGGAGACAGCCATCCCGAGGGCCGGCTCCTGCAATGTCCTGGGGTGCCCACATCCGGGACACTGCAGTTTGCTATGACTTGGCAGGAGCTTTACTGCTCCCACAAAGCCATCAAAAACATTGCATCACTTCTAGTAAGTGAGAGCAGAAAAAATGCTCTTGCTTACTAGAAGCAGAGCAGAATTACTTTTGGACAGAAGGAGCTGCATATTCAACAGCTCCCCCTGTTCAAAAACAATTACACCTCCAACAGGATGCCATGAGCCGGCAGAGACCATGGGGACCTTCAGGCTCCTCCCGTGGTACTGGGTGGGACCAGAGCACCAAGTAGTGTGGCCAGGCCCCGTGGCCAAAATTGGCCCCACTTTCTTTATTAAAGAAAATAATTTAAAAAGAATAAGCTGGCCCGAGGGATGGAGTTCCTGGTGCCATAATGAGCCGGGGGCCCTCTCCCCATTCTAAAAATGCCTGATGCCGGGGGATGGGGTCTATGAGGCCAAAATCCACACAGTAAAGGGAGGCCACATGACCCCCCCTTCCTTATAATAAAACAAAGAAAAAGCAGAGTGAAACATCCTTTACCCTGCATGCGTTACTCCACAGTGCCATTTTACACCACAAAATCTTTTGCAACACAGGGCTTTACACCGCAAACTATTACAACGCATTCCCCAAAGTAATGCCATGGTGGAATTAGAATAGTAAATTGCATTGTAATGGGGAATGCGTTATAATAGTTTGCGGTGTAAAGCCCTGTGTTGTGAAAGAACTGCAGAGTAAAGACACTTGGAGTAAAAGTGTGCAGGCTAACGTGTCCTATTCCCTCCCAGAGCTCAAATGGGCCCTTGGTACCCCATCCTAAGGGACATAAATTTACTACAGTGGAGTAGGCGCAGGGCTCCCTCAACCTGCCTTAAGAAACCACAGGGACTGTATTCTTCAGGGCCAAAAGCTATTATTTTAGGGGAGGGGTGCATGCCCCTTCGATGACCCTTAATAGGTCCCAGAGACCCACCCCCATAGCCAAACATATTTATATTAGGGGAGTGTGTGTGGGTCCCCCATTCCTGAGCCCAAATTATCCTAGGGGACTCCATCTCTCAAGGCCATAAATTAATGGAATGGGGTCCCCGGGCCTAGTAAGGCTTAGGGAGGAGGGCCACATGCCCCTTCCCAGTAGTTAATGTAGTGGACCAAAGGGATGGGGTCCCTAGGGTGCAAAATGGGTTCAAGGAGGGGACCTACTCACACCTTCACCCCAAATATTTATAAAAAGTGGTGGGCCGCCATTTTTTTTTTTATTGCCACAATCTCGTGGGAGTCCTGCAGGATTGCAGTAAACATGGCCACTTTTTTTTACTATCTCCCATAAGGCCTAGGGGACCAGGGTATCACTGCTAAACCCCCTTGCATTATTTTGACTTTTTAGCTTCGGGACAGGGCAGTAAGTCACCAAGTCCTGTAGTAGCTACCAGCCAAATTTTTCTTCTTGTTGCTGGTAACCAATCAGTGCACTTACTCCAGCGTATCTCCCATGAGAGTAATTGGTCCAAGGGAAAATAAGCTCCCTGGGCAAATCAGAACACTTTATTTTTTTTTATTGGGCTCGAGAAACTTTCGTGAGAGTCCTCAAACCCAACCGTACAGATATACAAATATTTTCTTAGCTTAATATCTTCAAAAGGATTTGCACCAAATCAGTTCAGCAATTTTTACAATATCGCTTTCGAATAAAGTATAGGAGTTTTATGTTTTGGGACTCTCTTTTTTCTTGGTCCCTGTTTCACTAATCACCCTCAGTAAATTTCCAGTTTTTTTAACATAGGCAAAGACCTTATTACCATACCTAACTGTAACATTGTTTTTCGTTAATTCTAGGGAAGTTGAAATTACCATACCTCACTATAACATCTATTTAACCTTTGGGCTTTTTTTTTAGTTAATTTGAACATATTCAGCCAGGCATTTGCAACTGGATTTGGCACAGGCCCTCCCTGCTGGTGACCATCCCACTGAAGCCTGAGAGGGGCAGAGGAGGGGAACATGGCGGAACATGGCGGCGGCAGGCTAGCAGCCGCGATACCTCGCTCTGGGCTCTAGCGGGACCTTTTTTTTTTTTTTTTTTGCTCTATACTCCCTGACGAGGGCCGAATTCAATGTTTTCAGGCTGGATCATGGTTTTGATTTCTTTTTCACATTAAACTGTCTGTAAAACATCTTGTTGCCGCTGATCAAGTTTTACGGTGTATTCGGAGCTTGCCGGTAACGCGCGTCCACACCCCATGCTTGGACTCGCAGGGGGCGTGCTCTGTCCGCACTCGCAGCCGGCATCTGCACACTCCTTGCCGAGCCTGTCAGTTCTGTCGGTATTGCGGACGCTGGTCGTTCCCACACCGGCACCTTGGAGGTGGGACCGAGCCGCCCTGGAGCACCGCCGAGGGAGGCGGGCTCACTCTCTACGTAGAGACCTTTTTCCGACGGTGTCGACAGCGGCAGACACGGAGAGGCAGCAAGCAGTGGCGGGCGGAGGCGGAGGCGGCGAAGACTCTGAGTATTCCGGTACACTGATTACAGCGCCTCCCGAGGGGTCTGGTGGCCTCGTGCAGCTGGATTATTCTCCAAATGAGGTGAAGGGGTTACAAAGGGCGAGGGAGGAGAAGAAGGTTGCCAAGTTCTGTGAGCCATATGTGGCTAAGCTTGTGGATCAGCCTGTGACCCCTGCAGTTGTGCACTCTGACCTCGTGGGTAGCATAAGCTCAGCGCTTGAGGTCATAGACCAGGCTGTCTGTCTAGTAAAAAACCCATACTTTCTAAGAAGTGGAGCTATCACCCAACCTGAAGCAAAAATAAAATCAATCTCAGAATCTCGCAGAAAAGGTCGTAGAGGTGGAAAACCAACTAAAGTAGGAAGTGTACTGAATAACCGAGGGGGGTCAGTCTCGGAAAAATCTAACTATTTCTCTGCCCCAATACTGGAGTCGTCACAGACTACCGTGCAGGAGGTTCAGGACAGCGCTACTGAGGACCCTAAAGCAATAGTCCCAACTAGTCTAGCACCCATCAGGTTCACTAGTATTAGTGACGGTACAAAAAATACGCTTTCCAAGTCCTCCTCATACCTCTCAGTAGAAGCCAAGCCCAAAAGATCCAAGAGGTCTAAGTTAAAAAAAAACGGTTTTGGACCCGGACACAAAGATAACACCTTCTTTGCGTTAATACTTTAAGGCAATTCCCCAGGTCCTGAGTCTCGCACATGCCAGTCATTTCTCCACTGTAACCTCTTCTGAGACAAGCCCAAGCCCTAGCCTACCACAAGTTGGCAATATGGCCGCTGTCTCTGTACTTCCAAATATGGAAAACAGGCAAACAACTGCTATACTAGAAAACTCTGTAAACTCTAAAGGTGACAATGACGTGCTCCAATCCAACATGAAAATGGCTGTCCCACTCAACACCACAGACTCCGGCCTCCCCGACAGTGGTAACAACCATGAAACAAATGACTATCAGGGAGCAGAATCAGCTCAAGTACTTGAAGATTTTCCAACTTCAGCCCAAAGCTCTCAGAGTTCTCAGAGTACTATACAGCAAGTAAATCAGATATCTCAACCTCTTAGTCCTGTAGTCGCTATCTCTACCCCACCTTCAGACCTCTCTGCAATACTAACCATGATTTCGAACTTAACAGTCGATGTTAAACGGGGATTTGAGGAGTCATCTAAAATCCAGAGAGAGATTAGGTCCTATTGCGAATCACTAGACAGCAAAATTGAAGGGACCGTCGGAAGCGCCGGAGGGACGCGGCACAAGTGACTGTGAATTGTCCAGGTCACGGTCACGGACACGTGGACATTTGGCACGGAGTCCTGAGGAGTGACGCTGGTATGTGCTGACATAGCGCACTCCAGGTCCATTTTTAATGTGAAAAGCTTGAGAATAACAAACCCCTCAGTTGCCCTGATGAAATCGCCACAAGAAGGAGCGATGAAACATGTCGGTTTGAGGAGATAATCTGTGTTGGTATACAAGTAACCAATTTTATCTGGTAGTGCTTTGCTGCATCACAATAAAACGGTACTAGCAAGCAAAGCACCACTACCCATTTTATTCGTTTTTGGTGTGGTTTGTTTGGGGTTTCGTTACGTGTATTTGTACACCTCTCTTTGTTGATCACTATTTGTGTTCTTTCTTCATATTTTCTCACTATTCTCAAGTCCGCACTATTTTTCTGTTAAGTGCACGTTTGTCTTTTCACAAATAGAGAGAGTCGCCGATGATGAGAAGTGGGTATACCGGAAATTACTGACCGGGAACCCCCTCGGGGTGTTCTACCGTGAGGTACTCTCTCTATTTTTCACAACTTTTCTGGTGGTGAATGATTTGGTCCTGTGTGATTTATTACTTTTAAGTGAAAAGAGCACATCCAGACCCTTTTGTTTATGTTATTGGACATATCAAAGGTAGGAGTGATAATTTATATCCCTACCCGGTCTACGCAGAATAAGGATGTCTACATGGGCGAGGCACTAATTGTTTGAGGACTCTTTGAGTGGGGGGCTGCCTTGCACATCCCCATCCCCCTGCACCCCTCTTATTTATGCGAGGGCTGTATTCAAGGACAGGAGCCTTGGAGGAGACAACAGCAGTGATGTCCATAGAACTAGACAACGCTAATGAGGAGATACTGAAGCTTAAAAGAGAAGACACAGCGCTGGCTGAAAGAATAGAACATTTGGAAAACAATGCGAGGCGATGCAATATTCGCATCCTGAATGTACCAGAAGCTAATGAAGGCACCAACATTAAGGCTTACATTATCCAACTCCTAATTAAAACTCTAAATCTAAAACACACAGAGGAGGAACTTAATCTAGACATTCAGCGGATTCACAGGGATCCATTCAGGCGTAATCAACAACGTACAAAGCCCCGCAAGATTCTAGTGAATTTCCACACGTATCAACTCAAGGATCATATTTTAAATTTAGTCTTAAAACAAAAATCCCTGGCAGGCGATGGATTTTCCTTCCAAGTGCGCTCTGACTTGTCAAGGGCGACCCTTGACAGACAGTGGGAGCTAGGTCAGAGGATGGAGGCATTCAGAAATTTGGGAGAATCAGTCCAGTTAAGCTTTCCTGCAGCTCTTAAAATCATGCTAAACAACAAAATGTTTAACGTCCGAACAGTCCAAGCAGCCGATGAACTATTATTAAGTTCGGGCGCCTCAAAAAAGTAATTCTAACTCAACTACAATGTTTGGTGGCTCTTCTTATAAACTAGTTCATAGAGTTTACAGAGCTTGATTTTGACTGAACAGTATACAGCTAAAAATGAACTTGCGTAATGAATGCACATAGAAGGTAAACATAATAGTTAATTTAAGAAGAAAACAAAAAATAAAAAACACTTTTATAACACTTTAAAATCTCGGAAGGTTCTATTAAAAAAAAGAAAAAAGAAGGGAAAAATAAATAAATAAATAAATAAATAAATAAATAAACACACACACCACGTAATAGGAAATTATAAAGAGCACCTGTTTAAGAACTCTTTTTCTACCTGTATAAAACTCTATAGTTACCACTTTAAGCTATTTTAGTCAAATTTTCACACCGTTAACTCTCCAACAAAAGGCTCAACAGATTTAGATATATTCAGCCCTATATGCTAAATAAGTCCTGTTCGAGCCCAGATAGAGTATCAGGGGTATCACAAACCGGATTCCTTCCGGTTGGATAATTAAGGGTTCCTCATGGGTGGGGGGGGAGGTTTTCACGAGGGGAAGGGGTTAGGCAAATAAAAAATAAAATGTTTCTCACTTCTAAAGTGGTGGTCGATAATTTTGTAATTAAATATTGGACTTATCTTCCTTATTTTTGCAATATAAAACTGAATGTATCTGTAGGACCCTTAATCAATACCAATGGACCCACCAATTATAAGTACCATTAAGATTCTCTCCTGGAATGTTAATGGCCTGCGCACCAAACCTAGAGCTAACACAATTATACAATATATTTGAGATTTTGGTGCTCAGGTCATTATTCTCCAGGAGAAACATCTGGTTGAAGCAGAAATATTGGACTTAGTAAGAAAGAATAGATGGATAGATCTGTCAGTTTCTACTTCTCAGACAGTCAATACAAGAGGGGTTGCCATTCTATTTAAAAAAACTATCACAACAAAGCTCTTGAAACAAAAGGTCGATCCTCTTGGTAGATGGGCAATTGCGTCTGTAACGATAGGGGGGTCAAACATTACATTGGTAGGCTATTATGGGCCTAACTGTGATGACCCTTCGGTCCTGGCCACATTGTTTTCCGAGTTGCTACATTTCCCAGAACCCATGATAATAGCGGGAGATTTTAACATTGTGCTTGATCCGAAGTTGGATAAATCTACTTCTAGCCGTCAACAGTCACATTCTAAATCTAGAGATCTACTAATTAAAAATATGCATCAATACGGTTTTATTGATATCTGGAGGGCAAGGTCGGGACAGAAGTCCGGCTTTTCTTTTAGAAACTATAAGTACCGTCACAGATCAAGGATCGATTTTATATTGGTTAACAAAAGCTTGGAAAAGTTAGTAAAGGATATAACATATTTACCATCACACCTGTCCGACCACTCGGCCGTACTCATAAACTTCGAATTACAGTCTCAAACCGCGACAAGGTCGTGGACAATTGACAGATCTTTTCTTACATCTTCTGAGGATCTGGAATATGTTATGGTGGAGACGCAAGAATTTTTTTTAATCAACATTGGTTCGGCGCGCTCTAGTTTAGTATGGGATGCTTTTAAATGCTCTCTGAGAGGGATCGTTAAGAATAAAACTTTGTTCCGTAAGAAACAATACACCCAAGAGGTTACACTAATAGAGGCCAATATATTAAAAGCTCAATCAGATTTGGAAAACTCAAATGATTGCCCAGATCATGTTATACATGCAAAACAGGAGCAGCAGTTAACAAAACTTAAAGGGCAAATGGCTTCTGTATTGAATCAGCGCATTCTGCAGAAGTGGGAAGCTAGTAAACTAGCCAATTTTGAATTCGGTGAAGGGGCAGGCAAATTATTAGCCTGGAAATCTAGAACAGACCAAACACGCAATAACATCAGCTCTATAATTTCTGATTCTGGTACAGCATCTTCGGACGCAGAAATAAGGTCAGTTTTCAAAGATTTTTTCCAGGCTATTTATAGAGAGGATAACAACATCACCTCTATTGATGTAGCAAATTGGCTCAACAAAATTTCCCTACCAGTACGTTCTAAAGAACAGGCGACTATATTGGACACCCCAATTCTGGTTGAGGAGGTAGCACTTGCTATATTAAATAGTAAATCTGGTAAGGCGGCGGGCCCGGATGGCCTTCCGGCTGAGTTATATAAATATATTGCAGCAGATATTGCTCCTTTTCTCACCAAGCTATTTAACCAAATACTGGTAGAAGGCGATTTACCTCCCTCATCATGGAGCAAAGCTTCCATTACGTTAATATTGAAACCAGGCAAAGAAGCCACCGCCTGTAGATCATATCATCCAATTTCAGTCTTAAACGCTGATTATAAAATCTTTGCGTCTATACTAGCCAAACGATTGGGACAAGTAGCTCCTTCAGTATTACATCCTAACCAAAAGGGCTTCGTTAAGGGCCGCCAACTCTACGAGTTAATTTATGACCTGATAGGCGCAATTGACATGGCAACTAACTCATCACAGCCCTTAGCTATTTTCACCTTAGACGCCGCCAAGGCTTTCGACAGGGTTAATTGGAAATACCTGTCGGGGGCCTTGGAAAAATTTGGGGTGGGGCGGGCTTTTTGCCGAGCTGTGGAACTATTATATCATGAACCTTCAGGGGAACTTGTGTAATCTGTCATTTCACCTGCTGTGCTTCCTGCTGACTTTTGCCGACTCTGCGAGGACCGTGACAACCTGGGTCTTTGCCCACCCGCCTCCCGCCGCCCGACCTCTTTTCCACCTCGGGGTCTGGCCGCCGAGTGGAGCGTGGTGTGAGCCCTAAAAGACCACAAGACCCAGCATCCTCAGCGGCATACTCCGCGACATTTGCGCGCCAGGAGGCGCTCAAATACAGCGTCACCCCGGTCGAGGGGGGGAACTTGTGTAATCTGTCATTTCACCTGCTGTGCTTCCTGCTGACTTTTGCCGACTCTTTGCCCTGCGAGGACCATGACAACCTGGGTCTTTGCCCACCCGCCTCCCGACCTCTTTTCCACCTCGGGGTCTGGCCGCCGAGTGGAGCGTGGTGTGAGCCCTAAAAGACCACAAGACCCAGCATCCTCAGCGGCATACTCCGCGACATTTGCGAGCCAGGAGGCGCTCAAATACAGCGTCACCCCGGTCGAGGGGGGGAACTTGTGTAATCTGTCATTTCACCTGCTGTGCTTCCTGCTGACTTTTGCCGACTCTTTGCCCTGCGTGGACCGTGACAACCTGGGTCTTTGCCCACCCGCCTCCCGCCGCCCGACCTCTTTTCCACCTCGGGGTCTGGCCGCCGAGTGGAGCGTGGTGTGAGCCCTAAAAGACCACAAGACCCAGCATCCTCAGCGGCATACTCCGCGACATTTGCGCGCCAGGAGGCGCTCAAATACAGCGTCACCCCCGTCTCGCGGGACGCCGGGCGTAGCCCGGGCCAAGGGCGGGCCCGTTTAAGCCCGTTAAAGACCGGGTAAGACTGGACTGGGCCACCCTATTGACATTTTTTGTTTAAATGATCTTCCCTTCTTGTGATACTTCAACTACTGTTGCTTTGCTGTGTCCCGGAGCTGTGTACTATTTTTGTCTTTAATCTCTGTGTACCCGTATTATAAGCATGTCGCCTAGAAACACAAGAAGCACTAAGACATCCCATGCTGCCCAGACTATTGGCCCGATTGATCACTTTATTGCACGAGCTAACGATGCTATCAATCAGGGTGCCCTCATATTAGAAAGGCGGGTCTCCCAGGACCTGGCTACAGCCAAACGTTCCTCTTTGGGACTATTGGCAGCAGCTAGAACCCCGTTGCGCCACCTAGACTCCGGCGCACCATTGGACTCCCACACTGTCCCTGGTACTGTGGATTTATCGGTGTCCATTGATCTTTCAGCCACTCAGCTATCTCAGTCCCCCTCACCCCATTCCCCCTTATCACTTGAGAGAACTCCGACTCTCTTTACAAATCCCAGCGGGGAGGACTCTTATACCCGGGGTTTAAGGGAGGGTGCTATATCGAAGAAAAGCACAAAAAAAAGGGAAAAAGAATATGCCCCAGAAAACCATTCCCCAGGCTCATCCACAATCCCCGATTCAATCTACCTTACAACTTTCACCCTCTAAATAAAGGTATTAGCCAATCTACATTACCTCAGCAAGAGGCCCATTCCATAACACCAGACATTATCAATCTCTCGTCTAATATGCCTAACAGTAGCCTAAACGGTAACAAGGATAGAGGGCACGGCCCTTGTACCCTAGATATTCACTTATTGGAAAGACTGGAGGTACTAATTAAATCACACATGCAACCCATTGTGCTATCCTTGTCCAAATTAGAAAAATCCTTAGAAGTGCTAATTTTAGAATCCAAAACCAAGAAGACTTCAACTCTTACTCTTCCCGTGGCTCAAACACTTAATACTAAATCCACCAAAATAGGGACAACAACGAACTGCCAAGTTCCTAAATCTATAACTACTACCGCAGTAGTTCATCAGAAACCGTTAAACATGGCTGTGCAGCAAACGATATCAACCACTGCCGCAAAAAAGGGCCCAGTTACACCATCAGTCCCAGTCTCACCTTTAGCCCCAGTTCCAACTCGTACTTCAACTCACGCCCCAAACTTAGTAAAAATCCAGTAACCAAAAATGCCGCCTACAACACCAAATGGAAAGGCGGTCGTTCTTATCATCTCCCCCCAGAAGCCACCCCGTTTGTTGTCATCATGACTGGGGTTCCTGAGTTAAACCCAAACTCAGAAGAACCAGGCTGGTCTTTAAAAAATAAAGTATTACATTGGTTATCAGCTAACAGGCCCCTTCCCCCCTATTCTAACAATAGAATCACAACGGTTCGCAGGGTCCCTTGGGTAGGCAAAGAGTCAAAAACAATTCACGGGGATTGTGTTATTATTAATTTTGAAGATCCTCAAACAGTTGAACATATTTGCTCCTGGGGTTTCCAACCAACACAAGACGGAATAGGTACAAAACGCCTGTCTTTCTTTTACCCTCCAGCTAACCGTTTTGTGTCAGGTCCAATATGGAACTGGACCCAGGTAGGAAATTGGAATAGAAGATCCGATTGGCCAGACTGGGCAGGGCAAGGGAGTAGAGATGCCGCGCCATCCTTTGGTTGGAGAGGTGTTCCTACATATAACTGATATGATTGCCTGTAGATGGTTGATTGACCACCATCTGTTAATTTCCAGGATAATGTGAATTCTTATCCCTCTGGACTATTACCGTCTACCTCACCAAAATACTTATCACCTCTGACCCTACCTCCTAGCCCCTTGTCATCGCCCCACATCGATGACACAATTGTACTAGCTGATTTACTTCTTCAATCGTCTTCTGAAGCCCAGCCTGCCCCTGTCGCTGAAGACAATCGTATTTCTTCCCACATTCCACTTCAATCAGGAAGTTCAGTTGACAACATCTCAACTGTCCCTACCTTGTTATTATCTGTATTATACAGGAACGCAGCAGGTCTCCGTTCTAAGATCGTCCTCAAATCATGGTTGGACTTTGTAAAAACGGTGATGGATTAAAACCATGATCTCTTGACTTGGTAAGAGTATTCTGCATCATTCAGAGACTCTGTCCATCACCACCCCCCTTTTCCAAAATCGGTTTTATCCACACTATGTGTGGGAGGGTAGGCTCAGACGTGAGTCCCTTGCTCATTGCACCATCAGGATTCAAGCAAGCCGGGCCGAAGAAGGCTGTGATGCCAGAAACCGGTCCCCGGAAGCTTGTTTCCTTCCCAGTATAAGAATTGGCTTGGTAGTTTGGTCTGCCCTGTTCCCATCATGCACTGGGACAGGAACAGACTAATTTGCATATAGCCAGGTTCTGAGCTGGGATGGTGCATTGAGCTAAAAAACTGTGGTAAATAAATAATTAATTACCGGTACTATTTTTGAATACATTAATAATAACAGATAGCTCAATAAATAAGAGGCAGGATCCGGGGAATCTGAGTCTAACAGGCTTTAATCAGGCACAAGGGAAAGGACAGGATCGGAACAGCCTGAAATAGAATGGCATAGAAGGCAGCTGCAACGTCTCATTAACAGTACAAGGTATATATAGTAAAACATCACTATTACATTACATACAGTAGGCGTAACAAGTGACAAGCGTAAGATAAGAACACATGGGCATGAGAAGAAGGCGTGCACAGGGCGTGCACGTAGACATGTGATGAGAACGTCACAGAAGTGTCATGAAGTGGGTGGATACATGGAGGGGGCTACCTGGGCAGCTGGAACCTTTAACCTAGTGGTGCGCGCAAACGGGCAATGACGTGTTACCGGGGAGAGCTGGGGGGCTCTGACTTCTGCACTAGAAGAGGAGACTAAAGTCTGCGGTGTCAAGACGACATGTACCTATAGCATATCTGGTATCTGGTGTTTGGAGTACATGTTGATAGAATCTAAGAGTTATCAGGGCAAAGGCTACTTGACACTAAGGCTGGTGCATGCATTTATTCTACATGTATTGCGTGTGCTATGAATCTTCCATGAATAGTAATACAGTAATTCTCTTGCATGGAGACAGAAAGACTAGACTATATCTGAAGCTTGTTTATATGGTTCGCTAGCTTAGGAATGTGAAGACGAAGAGCTGAACTGATAACTAGAGGCATAACATATTCTTGGCAGACAGGCAGGCAGAGCCAGGCCGGGCACCGCGCTGTGCGGCAGGAAGTAAGTGAAGGGTCAGGGATGCAGGTGGGGGCTGCATCGCTCCTCGGAGTGGGTTCAGGAGACTGGAGCTTGAATCTGGTGGTCAGGCCCTTTGAGGCCTAGAAACGGGGACAATTAAATGAATTAACGTGCACAATGTAAAACGTTGGCAACATAGGCCTAATACTCGTTGCTTTCACGAGAACTGGAAACTGGCATGCTAACGTTGGACACAACTATAATTGCGTCTTTAATCGATCATAGGGGGATATATGCATATCGATCATGCACATATAACATAGGATGGGGAACACGTAGGCACATATAACAAGGCAAAATTCAATTTTCCTCATTCCCTCCTTGTGCCCTACGTTTCCATCAGGAAACATCAATATTCATGATACCATCTATCTGTTCATATAGCATCATTTGCTCGTCTCGAATTGTCTTGGAACGGGACTTAGGACTTGGAATACAAGAGGTAGCACACAAGCCGCAAATCGCAGGGCCACATTGTAAACAGAGACAGCAACTGAATATAATCATTACTGCTATACCCAGGAATGACAATACTTTCCATCCCCAGGCAGATATTATACTCCAGAGCCAACCGGACCATGTCCAGGTGCCTGGATTCTGGTGTAACTGATGGGCAATTTTATGAAGTCTGGTTATAGCTGAATAAACAGACTGTGCGTTATTAGGAATGAAAATGCAGCAACTAGATCCGATGACTCTACAAGCTCCTCCCCTATCGGCCAGTATGACGTCAAGGACGAGAAGATTTTGGAGCACGACAAATCTCATAGCAGATTGCTCTTCAGTTAAGTTACCTAGAGCGGAAGTAGTCTCATTCACTATGGCTTCAAGGGTTCTGGTTAGCCTACGTATTAACTTACTATTCTGGACAGGACCTATGAAGAAAAAGAAACCTTTATTGAAATTTTGATATTGTTCTAATGCAGTTTCAGTTTGATCGACAATTGGGGACTCGGTCTCCCTTCTATGTCTAATGTGTACTAGATGTGTGTTTCTGTGATAATCGGATGGGGCTAGGAAAACTGGTGGCAATAGGAAGGCAATGTAACATGTTCCATCCCAATCGAGGGGCAGACGAACATATGCGGTCTGACCACACACAAAATAAGAATGACGTGAGGCTTTGAAAATAGATTTCCCACTGTCACTATACTCGACCACAGTAGTACAATCACTATGACCTACATGTGCGGAACCATTCTTTCTGACACATAATTCGCCTTTCACGGGTAGAACTGAAATAGCAGGCAAATCTGGAGTAGTCTCGGACTGAACATTCAAAACCATGAAATTCGAGGAATAATTACCTAGATCATATACTTCATTTTCTAGATCTAACCCTGTTCTATGGGAAAGACCTTCCTTGTCTGGGAAACATGTTCTATTCAGAAGGGACATATCATTTGAGGATGACGTTAACGTGGACCATGCTCCACATGAACCATTGTGTGAAAACGGATAGGGAAAGAGTGGCAGAACTCCCTTCGGTGTCTGGAAAGGGGGGAGTCGACCACACACCCAACAATTAGTGGCATTGCTGGTCTGATGCGAATAGTGTAACATTCGAATAAACGTATTATTGCGCATGGCAAGACGATAGGATAACTCGTGAGGAGGCAGGTCACTAAAGGTGTGCTCTACTGTAACATTAGAAGAAAAATGTACATGTGAATTAATAGGAAAACATAAATGTAAGGCATAACTTATGCAGGTAACCATAAGACTCAGAAATATCATAAATAATAGAGTAATAATGCATCGACTTTGAAGATTCTTACAATAACGTATTCTCTTAGAGTTTTGACTAACTCTCTCACTGTGTGGGTCTATCTCATACATGTCAGGAACCTGTCTAACCGTTTCACCCGAGAGGGACTTAGACAATTAAACTGGCTGACTTACTAGACCTCAGTTTTTCTTTATACTCCTGCTGCGGAGTTTTCTCTAACAGGGGAAGCTTAGAGTCAGTATCTGGGCAGTCCTTGAGAACGGGGCAGTCTTTGAAAAAAGTTTTTGGCCGAAGTCCATGGAATCGCTTCACATGACTGGAGTGCAACCACCCCTTGCGACCCTCGACCTTGATCGCCGTCCTTGTTGTCATCAATACGAGTCTTGGTTCTTTCCAGCGGGGCTCCAGCGGACTTGAACGATCAAAATTACGAATCAAAACGAGGTCGCCTGGTATGACCTCGTGCGGTTTCACTTGAGTGTTGTCTGGAAGAGCAGCGGCAACCTGTGAACGACAAGAGAGTAGTGCAGACATCAAGGAAGCCAGGTAATCTGTCAGCATATTACTGTCAACATCAGTAATTGTACGTGGTCTAGGCGTACCCCACATGTTTGGGGGACGACCGAACACTACCTCATAAGGAGACAGACCTGAACGGGAGTGAGCGACCATTCTCATATAGAAAAGGGCGACTGGCAGTGCTACCATCCAATCTACGCCTTTCTCTGCGCATACTTTGGCAATGCGGATTTTCAGAGTCTGATTATATCTCTCTACGAGACCGGCTGCTTCGGGATGTCGTACACAGTGGAACTTCCACTGGTACCCTAACAGAAGGGATACTTGTTTCATGAGTTCGGAAGAGAATGGCTGGCCGTTATCTGAATACACGACCCTAGGTAATCCATAGCGGGGGAAAAACTCACGAACCAACTGCCTGGCAGTGGTCGCAGCAGTGTAATCTGGAACTGGATATGCTTCTGTCCACCTGGACAAAGCGCATACAACTACGAGGACATACTTGAAACCTCGACATCGATCCATCTGAATATAATCCATCTGGAGGACTTCAAAAGGGTGGTCAGGAGGATGGAATCCACCTTGTTCCACCGGGACACCTTTACCTGGATTGAACTGACAACAGATCATGCAGGTACGCACTTTCTGCTTGGCTGCTGCTCGTAAATGCTTGTTAAACCAGAGGTTCTGAATACTGTCTAACATGGCTTTTTCTCCTAAGTGTGCTGGACTATGTGCGGTGTTAATAATGACTTGAACCATAGAGTCGGGGAGAAACCATGTGGCTTTTCCCTTCGTCAACCATCCTTGATCTGTCTGGACCCCTCCTTGTTCAGACCATTTCTTGATTTCATCGGGAGTAGCATGTGACTGTATATCTAGTACGTCTTGTGTAGGGTCCTTAACTGTCATACAAGTCGTCTGATCTGGAATGTCTGTCTGTGCCGTGTTAACTGGAATGTCTGGAGTCTGAGCTGTAAGCTTGGCTGTTCGATCTGCTAGATCGTTACCCTGGGAAATGATGTCAGTGACTTTCGTATGTGCCTTGCACTTCATGATAGCGATAGCTGTCGGTAAATGTATTGCATCTAACAAAGCTTGAATGAGGGGGCCATGCTGAATCTTGGTTCCATGAGAAGTCATAAAACCTCTTTCTTGCCAGAGCACTCCAAAGTCGTGTACGACTCCGAATGCATAATGTGAATCTGTATATATGTTTACTTTCAGGTTCTTAGCTCGTATGCAGGCTTGAGTCAGAGCGACGAGCTCTGCTGCTTGAGCAGACAGGGTGTCAATACGATGTGTTTCTATAACTTCAGTTTCAGTAGTCACTGCATACGCGGCTACTAGTTCTCCTGTACGTGTTCTCATACATGAACCATCCACATAAAGTGTCAGGTCGGGATCAGGTAATGCAATGTCTGTCAAGTCTTGTCTTGGCTTTGTCATGGTGTTAACAACTTCCACACAGTCATGTGTGGCGGGATTCGAAGTAACTGAGGGTAACAGTGTAGCGGGATTTAAAATGTTGCAGCGTCTGATTTCTATGTGTGGCTGAAACAATGTCAGTTCATAACCTGTTAAACGTGCAATTGTCAAGTGCTGAGTCTGTGTTCGGTTTAAAAGAACTTCCACGGAGTGTGGAACTTGTACTGTCAGGGAGTGTCCTAACACTATAGAATCACTTTGTCTGATAGCTAGAGCTGTGGCTGCAACTGACTTGAGGCACGCAGGCAGAGCCTGGGCCACTGGATCTAATGTGCTAGAAAAATAAGCACAGGGCTTGTATTGTCCTGCTTGATCTTGTGTGAGAACAGACAATGCAGTACCATCACGTTCAGTGACAAAAAGTGTAAAAGGCTTACTGTAGTTCGGTGTTGCTAATACAGGTGCATTACATAAAGCTTTCTTTAACTCATTGAAAACAAGTGTGTGTTCTTGGGTCCAAGGGAGGACAGTCGATACGGCTGCCTCCTGTGTCGTTAACTGTATCAGTGGCTTGGCTAGATATGCGTACTGAGGAATCCATTGTCTGCAGTAAGAAGTGAGGCCGATAAAAGCTCGTACCTCCTTCTGTGTCTTGGGCTGTGGAAGATGTGCTATTAACTGGATACGGTCAGGTGTCAACTGCCTACCCCTCTTGGACAGTAAGTGTCCAAGGTAGACCACTTGCTGGACACAGAATTGCAATTTAGAAGGGGACACCTTGTGCCCCATCTCGGCCAGGAAATACAAGACTGTAAGTGACGCACGTTCGCAGTCACGCTCAGAACGGGCTGTGATCAATAGATCATCAACATACTGGAGCAGAGCAGTGTCAGTTGGCATATGAATATTGTCTAGTTGTCTTTTAAGTGCTTGACTGTAAATACTAGGACTTTCTGTGAAACCTTGAGGAGCTCGTGTGAATTTATAGCTTCTTCCATTTAAACAGAATCCGAAAAGAAACTGGCTGTCTGGATGAATGGGGACACTAAAGAATGCGTTCTTGAGATCAATAACAGTAAAGAACGTAGCTTCAGAATCAATGGCAGTCAATAGGGAAGAAATATCTGGAACCACTGGGTACTGTGGTACGATACATTTATTAAGTTCTCGAAGGTCAATCACTAATCGATAAACTGGAGGTGCATTTGGATCAGTACGTTTCAGAATCGGAATGATAGGAGAATTACATACATTGGAGTCAGTTTCTACAACTACTCCTTGAGCAATGAGCTCGTCAATAATTTTGGATAAGGCTGCTACAGCCTCAGGTGGCAATTTGTACTGTCGGATTCGTGGTAATACAACACCTTTCTTCAGAGTGACACGATGGGGTGTGATGTGCATACAACCTACATCAGTTGGACCTTGCGCCCATAAATGCTGTGGTACATTCAATAATCGTGGATCAAAATCACGTAACACATAATGACCTTTAAAATCTCGTAAGAACAGTCGTACTCCTTCTGGGGAGCAGCATATAACTGCTCCTAATTCTTTCAGAGTCTTAATACCTAACAAATTTTCTGGACATGATTTCGTGAGTAACAAGTCTGTAGTTCGGGATAATGGACCAACTTCTAGAGTAACTGGTTTCGATATTTCATTAACAATAGGCTTTCCTGAAAATCCAAGGGAAACATTTCTTGAGCCTGAGAGTGGAGCCCCTGGAACCTCGTCATGACTGATGGTAGTCCTACTTGCCCCTGTATCAATCAGAAACTTTCTGTCTTTCCCTAATACTTGACTGTGTACATAGGGACCCTCTTGATCTACAGGAATCTCGATGAGAGGCAAGCCAACCTCCCTCTCTAGGCTGTTTCATGAATACGGCTGATAATCTGGATACTCTGACTGTGCGTACTGGTACATCTGCTGTGTAACGTGTTGTGTTGCAGCTATAGGCTGCGGTACTGTAACTGTCTGTGGTGCATTCTGCGGAGGTTGAGAATTCTGTGAAACTTGTTCTTGTCTAGGCGGACGTGGTCTCTCTTTCGTTTTACCAGTAGCTATGTTGTGTTTCAGAACTGCACATTCGTTTATATAATGACCTGGCTGTTTACAGTAATTGCATGTCCCTTTAACGGGAGCTGTAGGATGACTGGCTTGACTCGGACCCCTCTTCTGACTGTCTTGTGGAACAGACTGTGCAGCTAGTACTTTCATTTTCGTGTCTTTCATACGTCTCCTTTCGTGTTCCTGCTCCTCCCTGATTCTGTTCTGGTGGTACTGTAGCATCTGGAGCATCTGTGATGGAGTATTAGCTTGCCAGGTACTTTCGACTTTCAATACTCGATTTTTAACTTGTGGTAAAGAATTCTCAACTAGTTTGGTAACAAAAAGATGTGGATACGATTCACTACTTGTTTTCAGACCACTATTAATAATGAAACATTTCTCAAATCTAGAATAGAAATCACTAGTGTCTTCGTCTTGTTTCTGTTTACAGACGGAGATGGCATCCCAGTCTTCCTTTTTCGTAGCTAGTAATCTTGGCAACACTTGTATTAACAATTCGGGCAATGCTTTAGCTTTATCCCCAAGACCGGTACCTGGAACTCGTGTGTTATCTTCAGTCTCTAATGCGGTCCAATCTATCTTATTCTCTCCCACCTCCCATTCTTTTTCTTTGAGTTTTTCATATGTGCCCGCAGGCAACAGGACCTTTAACATTTTAATGATATCAGGATACGTGTATTCTCCCATACGGAGCATGTCCTTTAATTCACGGTGGAACCCTGCTGGATCTTTATCGTGACAGGGTATTAACTTTTTCATCTCTAGAAGTTCTATTTTCGTGATAGGGGTGTAAACAAATACTCGTTCTAGATCACCCCCCTCTCCCTTAACTGGATGTACTTCTCGCAACGGATTCTGTCTGTCTATGTAGAATGATTTTCTTTCTGGGGGTGGAACAGGAACAAAATGTGGATTCAGGAACGTTCTGTATTTGTGGCGCTGTTCTAGAATGACACTAATTAAATCGGTACCTAGACCTTTCCATCTGTTGAGGAGTAACTCGTTTAATACATCATGTAAAGGACCTGGATCAGAATGCTGATCCTCATACAGTGTAATGAGGTGCTGGATCATATACGTACCCACCAGACGCTGCTCGGCTGGGGGCAGTTTTCGAAACATTTGTGCCACTATTTCATCTGGAAACGTGGTAGAATCACTAGTCCATCGGACTGCTGATCGGGCTAGTTCTTGTTCATGCATTGTACTAAGCTCGCTATAACCTATTCGTGATTTTAGAATTTGATCGGTGGCCTGGAAAACTTGTTCAAGAGAACACTGTTCTGGTACTGGAGGAGGAAAAACTTTCTTGTAAGCTAGGCGTGAATGTCTGTCGGAAAATCTAGTTCTACCTACGTACGCTATTCTGTCGGGATTCTCGCTGTCTACCTCTTCACTTGAAGAGTCATTCTCTTTCTCGGTTGCTCTTTTTGCTTCTTCCTTCTGGTGTATACTTATAATTTCCCTACGAATTTTCCTGTACATACTTTCTATACAACCTTGTGTCTTGTGTTTTCCCTCGGCTATATTGTCACTCCACCTGGTCAGGCCTTTCATCTCGTCTTTGTCTTTATCAGGATAATCTTGCTCTCTTATTAAACAGTTAATCAAGAACTGTAAAATCATATTTTGAATCTCGGCTTTCCTGTGTGCCATAGCTTCGTGAATACTTCCTGGATTCTCCCCCGTACGGACAAAATGATATATTCTGTCTAGATGTTCCTTCATGTCGGGCAGGGTGGCCAAAAAGTTGGCAACCCGTCTTAAACGTACTGAATATAATACCATGTGATCTTCGCCTGGAACTGGATCATATATACAGTCAGTAAGAAGTCGCTTGAGGTCTGCGTATGTAGTCACTTTTGGCGTACGCTGTAACGCTGCTTCTCGCGGCGTCAGTCGTCTTACTTGAGGCGGGGTGATAGGAGCACCTCCCCCCGCTGCTCCTGAACTAGAATCGTCAGTTAATACTGTACGTGCTGGTAAAGTGACTGGCAAAACGGGTACATTTAATGTGGGCTGGTCTGGGGGTACTGGCACATTAACTTGGTCCCCGGGACCAGTGGCTGGAGGAACAGGAATGACATTATTTACAGGATGCTGAGGGTGAGCGGGCGGAATACGATTTGCATATGCTGGGACTGTGTCGTCCAAGTAGGACGAAAGAAAAATTTCAGCTGCGGTCGGTTTATGACGTAGCTTAATCGGGACACATGGTGGCGGTAAATTACAGGGTGCTTCCGGGGTTGCCTTCGGCAAGCCCTCGGCAAGAAGAGGATACATACCTTTAATAAGGGCATTTCTCTGTCTGTCTGACTGTTCTGCTCTAACTCGTTCACCTTCTTCGATTAATTCCCTTTCTTGGGCTTTTTCTGAGGATTCCCTACTTAATTCTGTTTTTCTGAATTCTTTTTCGGTTCTTCTATGAGATTCTTTGCGCCATAACTCGATGGCATCTTTCTGGGACTGTCTGGCTTTCTTTTTCCATAATGCTTCTTCTACTCGCATGATGCACTCGGCATCCCATGTACCTGATACGGGCCATCTATATTTCTCTTCAAGATCCTTCGTGTAATCCGCCCATAAGTCTAGATATAATATGGCATCTAAGCCATGCTTGTGATACATAAAGTGTCCAGGACTGTCCCTGGGAGGGACAGGAACTGCTTCTTCGAGTAACCCTTTTCTAGTTTTTATCTGACGTAATTTCGAAAACAGAGGCATTTCGGAGTTGTACTTGAACTAGACACAATACACAATAATCACAGTAATGAAATGGCAAACAAATCACTCATACCACGACATAGAAATACATTAATAACAGTTCGGACAGAATACTACCTGATACACTGAAAACATAACCCTTGAATTTCTCGAGAACGGACTTACTAGAATTACTGGATGCACTGCTAAAACAGTACAGAACATACCGGTCTCCTAAAGAGACACGTCATACAATACCCACCTAGATGGACACGTCGGACTGGATCTGCGTACCCAAACCCATCGGACCGGAGACAAACTAATGACCCCGTCTAGATACTCCCCCAGCAACGGTACTCACCGGGAAGCAAAACTTTAAGGCCTCGGACTGGACTGGACTGCTACGACGTCGGACTCCGAACTTCGGGCTTCAGAAACAGGTGGGCCTCCGGATACCTCGGACCTTGCTCTCTCGGCTTGGGCTCTGGTCGGGACGAACCGCATTCCTCACCGCCTTGTCTGGATGCCGGACCGCAGTCTCCGTCTCCTCCGTGGGCCTGAGGGAGACTTGAGCAGAAATATCTGCCGGTGCGCAGTAGAGGTTCCGTCACAGCTGTAGAAGGGTCAGGGGGCCTGCGTTACATCGCCGGCGCGTGGGGAAGGGGCTCGTCCCTATTCGGGCGCCATTTCTGTGGTAAATAAATAATTAATTACCGGTACTATTTTTGAATACATTAATAATAACAGATAGCTCAATAAATAAGAGGCAGGATCCGGGGAATCTGAGTCTAACAGGCTTTAATCAGGCACAAGGGAAAGGACAGGATCGGAACAGCCTGAAATAGAATGGCATAGAAGGCAGCTGCAACGTCTCATTAACAGTACAAGGTATATATAGTAAAACATCACTATTACATTACATACAGTAGGCGTAACAAGTGACAAGCGTAAGATAAGAACACATGGGTATGAGAAGAAGGCGTGCACAGGGCGTGCACGTAGACATGTGATGAGAACGTCACAGAAGTGTCATGAAGTGGGTGGATACATGGAGGGGGCTACCTGGGCAGCTGGAACCTTTAACCTAGTGGTGCGCGCAAACGGGCAATGACGTGTTTCCGGGGAGAGCTGGGGGGCTCTGACTTCTGCACTAGAAGAGGAGACTAAAGTCTGCGGTGTCAGGACGACATGTACCTATAGCATATCTGGTATCTGGTGTTTGGAGTACATGTTGATAGAATCTAAGAGTTATCAGGGCAAAGGCTACTTGACACTAAGGCTGGTGCATGCATATATTCTACATGTATTGCGTGTGCTATGAATCTTCCATGAATAGTAATACAGTAATTCTCTTGCATGGAGACAGAAAGACTAGACTATATCTGAAGCTTGTTTATGCGGTTCGCTAGCTTAGGAATGTGAAGACGAAGAGCTGAACTGATAACTAGAGGCATAACATATTCTTGGCAGACAGGCAGGCAGAGCCAGGCCGGGCACCGCGCTGCGCGGCAGGAAGTAAGTGAAGGGTCAGGGATGCAGGTGGGGGCTGCATCGCTCCTCGGAGTGGGTTCAGGAGACTGGAGCTTGAATCTGGTGGTCAGGCCCTTTGAGGCCTAGAAACGGGGACAATTCAATGAATTAACATGCACAATGTAAAACGTTGGCAACATAGGCCTAATACTCGTTGCTTTCACGAGAACTGGAAACTGGCATACTAACGTTGGACGCAACTATAATTGCGTCTTTAATCGATCATAGGGGGATATATGCATATCGATCATGCACATATAACATAGGATGGGGAACACGTAGGCACATATAACAAGGCAAAATTCAATTTTCCTCAAAACGGTGATGGATTTAAAACCATGATCTCTTGACTTGGTAAGAGTATTCTGCATCATTCAGAGACTCTGTCCATCACCACCCCCCTTTTCCAAAATTGGACTTTGTATATACCCACCAGATAATCTGTTTACAGGAGACCTGGACAACTGACCCAATACATTTACAAGGTTACAAAACATTTCACACCCCGGCAAGCATTACTACTCACGGTAGATCGAAGGGAGGCTTAGCAGTGTACATCTCCAACAATTTGGATGTAAAGAATATCACTGTTCTCCATACCACTTTAAATTACCAAATTATAATGGTTATTTTTAATAATTGTACGTCATACTGTTGTATTAATTTTTACAATAACCTATCCCCTGCAGATTGTGTGAAAATTGTATCTGATATTTCTCACCGTGTAAATGAGCAACGATTCAAGCAACCATCATCTGTCTGTAATGTAATATGGGGGGGGGATTTCAATGTCCCATTGTGCACCAATTATAAGAAAGGCATTTGCGGGCTTCTGGATGAAGAAGACTGTCCATTGACTCACTTTTCGCATTCCCAACAAGGCGACTCTCTCAATGACAGTCTCTTCTTATTATAACTGATGTACGCAAATGAACTCGTAGACCCCCCCAGAAGACTTCAGACCCACTTTCCACGGTAGGGTTTTTTTTTAACTACTATAGACTTTATTTTATGCTCTTATACCTTAAAGGGCAAAATTCTTAAATTTACCACTGGCTCCGAGATCTCAGGTGATCACTTTCCGAATAGTATCATCCTTAAGATAACCATAGATGATCTCCACTTAAATAGGAAGAGTTTACTGACTCAGAATTCTTTGGCCATGGTTAGAACCAACGGACTTTCTGTAAAATGGTCCAAGATCGATCCCACAATAATTTCCAGTAGGATCATATCCAAGGCACTTCCCTGGATAAACACCTGCCTGGCGGATGAATCTCCACCCGAGCTGATCATATCTAGTTTTCAGGAGATTCTAAACACTATACAGGCCGAGTTATTTCGCCATCACAAACCCGGTAATCAGACCTCTCCAAGATGGTTCAACTCGGCCTGTCGTAAAGCTCTATCTGCCTTAAAAAAAGCAACACACAATCCTGTTAGAGATAAAAACGAAATAGCCAAACTGAGATTAGAGTACAAACAGGCCAAAAATAACTGTAAAAGGGAACAAAAGAAAAAATTATGGGCCCAATTACACGCGAGCTGCCAAAGCAAGGACAGTTCCCAGTTCTGGCGTGTAGTCAAATCTCCCTTTTTGGCTGACATAAATTCTCACCAACACCTGGATGTGGCTGTGACTGCAGACGAATGGGTGACCCACTTTTCAAAGATCTTTAGTGGTTCCCCTTCGGTCCGCACTACACAGGCCACGATGATTGCTGATCCTCCCAGGATGCAGGTATACCCAATAGACCTCTATTTCAGCCTAAATGAGATTATAAAAGCCCTATCCTCCTCAGAAACCGGAAAGGCTCCTGGCCCTGACGGAGTCCCTCTTGACATCTTTGTTACCAACATAGACCTGTGGTCTCCCATCGTCACCCAGGTGATGGAGGCTGTATCAAAAATTGGCCTATTAGACTCCTGGTCATCCTCTATACTCCTTCCAATTTTTAAAAAGGGTAACCGAAATAACCCAGCCTGTTACAGGCCTATTTCCCTCCTGGATTCCATGGGGAAGGTCGTGGGATGCCTGATCCTGGAACGTCTCCAGGATTGGGCGTCTGAGAACAACATCATGACCGACCTGCAGTACGGTTTCCAGGAGGGGCTTGGCACTGTCGAACAGGCCCTAAATTTAACCCTCTTAATAGGCAAGTACGTGGGGGCAAAAGGGGGTAACCTTTACCTGGTCTACGTCGACCTTAGCGTGGCGTTTGACTGCGTAATACACGCCAAGTTGTGGCTCATCCTAGAAGATCTGGGTGTTGATCCCTCACTCATTAAGTTCTTACGTGAACTTTATTCTGACGCCACGGCCTGTGTGAGGTACGGGATAGGTGGTGAACTTTCACCCTCATTCTCAGTTACCAGAGGAGTCAGGCAGGGCTGTGTCCTGGCTCCTTTTTTGTTCAACTTATATACTAATGGGCTGGAAACAGCCATGTTAGTAAGGAACCAGGACCTACCTACTATTAGCCATCGCCCTATCCCAGCATTACTCTATGCCGATGACTCCGTAATACTAGCTAGAACATTTGTTCAGCTACAAAAACAGCTTGACAAATATTGCCAGTTCATGCTCTCTCTGGGGCTAAAAGTGAACAAAAGCAAAACCTTCGTTATGTACACAGGACCCAAGGTAAAGAATCCAAAACCCCTTTATATTGAGCAAGTCAGATTAGAACGAGCTAGAGAATACCCTTATTTAGGTATGTTAATTGATGACCAACTGTCTTGGAAAAGAGGGATGGCAAGCAGGAAAGTGCTCTATCAGAGAGCGACCTCGGCGCTTGTCTCCTTTTCTAGGAAGTTGGGTAAACCTGCCCCATCTGAATTGCTAAAAATTTATCATGCTAAATGCCACAGCATAGCAACATATGGCGCAGGTGTCTGGGGATATGTACCCACAGACGAATTGCAAAAAGTCCAAAATGGCTTTCTAAAATATCTATTGGCACTTCCACATAGTGCTCCAATTTACGGTTGCCATATTGAGCTTGGTATTGACTATCTCTCTGATAACATCACATGTCATCCAATTCTCTTATGGCACCGCATCTGGAACAAGCCACAATGCCACTTAACACGCTTCCTGATTTCTGATTGCTTAAATATGGTGTGTTGGAAGAAAATTCCTTGGCTACTGTATGTTTTTAATTTTCTAGAGGACCTGAACTGCACACAATACTTCACCGAGCCCTCCACACTGGTTGATATTAGCAGAAGTGCTTTGAAAAACCTATGCCTTAACCATCTAAGGGAATTACGTCTCTCTCTCGAAGTAACTAAACGAACAAATGTGCAAGTACTGATGGTCCAAGTTTCCGCTGGTATCCAGCCCTATCTTACTTTTTATCTATCTAATTATGAAAAATATTTACTGACAAGGTTTCGTTTTAATTTATTTTTTTCGTCTTGTCACTTTCCCCGTTGTGTCAAATTGGTCCCACGAACTAAACAAATGCCCGTGTGACCAAGTCTCTCCCCAATCGACTATTCATCTTATTTTGTTTTGTCGCTACTACAAGCAAGCGCGCAAGCGTTGGATTATTCCACTCTTGCGCCAAATGGGGTTGAGGACATGTCGTCCAGCATTTCTGGCACTTCAGCTGTTAGACTCACAATATGTGGCAAAGAATGTCGCCCTTTTTTAAAAATCTTGTTTAATGACTCGTAGTAAAATAGGGCCATTGTCTCATTGATTGTTGTCTATTTGAATTAATTCATATATAGATTTTATGTAAAGTCTTTTATTTTGCTACCCTATAATGTAATAAGGTGATTTTATACAATTGTACTTAAACTGTATGATGTACTTTTTTTGATTATCACAAAGTTAATCGAATAAAAGTTTATGAACGAACGAACGATGAACGAACCTTCAGCCTCGGTCTTGGTTAACGGCGGACTATCTGAACCTTTTACCATCACAAGAGGTACCCGGTAGGGCTGTCCGCTTCCGCCCCTACTTTTTGATATCTATATGGAGCCTTTCGCCCAATCGATTCGTGAAGATATCAACATCGCTCCATTTAGATATAGAGATTGGGAAAAAAAAGTAGCCTTATATGCTGATGATCTTATGATTTTAACATTGGACATCAACACAACGTTCCCATCAGTTATTAATTTGGCACAAAAATTCGGCAACATCTCAGACTACGAAATTAATGCCACAAATTCTGAGATCATGGCATGGAACAGCATAAATGCGTCACTCCCAGTACAAACTCGGGACAGCATGAGATATTTAGGTATAAAAATCTTACAAGATATCAACCAGGTTGCCCACACAAATTTTACTCCAGCAGCCAAAGACTGTAGGAACTTAATGAACTCTTGGAGACATCTTCCATTGACGCTCCTAGGCCGATCTAATCTGGTCAAAATGTCCATTTTACCTAAGTTGACCTTTATTTTCAATAGTTTACCACTATATTTTGAAAAGAAAATGATAGCAAAGATGCAGAGTGACATCACCTCATTCATATGGAGGAATAAGACAGCAAGAATTTCTTGGAATAAGTTGAGGCGTCGTAGGGAGAAGGGGGGTTTGGCCGGCCCTGATATTCAAATCTATGCCTGGGCATTTCAGCTGACACATGCCCGAATATTATTTAAAACTCCATCAGATCAGGGAGTCGGCCACATGTTTTCAACACTGCTAAAATGTGAAGGTTTAAATCAGACGGGATTCTTATTTAACTTTGGAGACCCAAAATTTTTAAAGAAAATTAAGTTGAAGACATTGCAAGGCCTGGCAAGAACTTGGTATAATATTAGAACCATTGCCAAAATAGGCTATTACTCTAACGGATCTCCTATATGGGATCTTCCGGCTCCACCGGAGTGGACTAAAGATGCTCTGACAAGCCCCCTAAAAGATTCTGGGATCTTAACTTGGGGAGATTTGTTTTTTGAGGGCGAAATGCTCTCCTGGGAACACATAGTGAGTAAGGTAGGCCCCAATCTCTCTAGACTCAAATATCTGCAGATCTCTAGCTGGGCGACTGCACAAAAATCCGGCCCCACTCGCCGTCCACAACAAATATTGGGAGACAATAGTCAACTAGAATCTTCCTTACTGGATATTTCCCTAACAACAAAACAGGTTTCCCACTTTTATAACCTAATTTTAGAGGAAATAGACGGAGTATTACATCTTCCCGATCAACTATGGGGTTCACTATTGCCGGCGGTAAATCTAAAAGAATTATGGAAGACATCCTTCACTGTTCTATGGGACATTATTAAACCATCCTGGCTGCGAATAAACCATCTCTTTACCCTTCACAGGGCTTATTATTCTCCTCAGAGGTTGTCCAAATTTTCATCAGGCACACCAGTAGTTTGCCCCCGTTGTGGTCAGGTGGCAGCCTCTGATGCTCATATGTTTTACGATTGCCCACATTTAACATCTTATTGGCAATCAATAAGCAACAAACTAACATCTTCAACAGGCACTACTGTAAATATAGATCTAAGCCTGGTAATTTTTGGAGTAACGGACTAAAAACGCAGTGCAAACAACAACCTTTTGTTCTACTCAATCCTGGCGGCTCGACAGGAGATTTGTAGGCGTTGGAAAGAGGCATCCACTCCGACACTACAAGACTGGAGTTCCTCCATACTTTCTATATCGAAACTAGATCTTTCTAGAGGTGGCAAACCAGAAAAAAAGAGCTTTCTGGCTTAAACTTGATTGGTCTCAATAATCAAAACTGTTTTTTTTTTGTTTTGTTTTTTTCCCCAGTTCCAATGATTACGAAGCCATGTCGCACTCCTTTCGCTTATTCATGCTTGTCCTTTACAATTAAGGTCAATCTGTGGTGTGAGCAGATAGTGGAATTTGGCTAATGGCAAGCATCATCCCAGGAGTATAAAAGGGTCTGTGATCTATTGTGAAACTGACTTGGCTGTAGGGTCCTGGTGCATCCTCATAATGATTGACCCCTACCAGTCCTGCACTGAGACAGCATGTCTATTTCTCAAGTCACACCTTTCCTGGTCCACGGTACTGATGGACCTGCCATGGTTGAGATGAGGAACAAAAAAAAGCCTGTCCTTCATGATCAACTTGCTGCCTCTTTCCCTGCTCCCCTCCTTTTTGCCCTCTGTTCTCCATCTGCACACCCCTACCCACACCTCCTGTCCTCCTTGGTCACCTTCCTGCTCCTGCCCCCTTCTGACTTCTGTCTGTTCTCTGTCTGGGTGCCCATGCTCCTCCAGATGTTCTCAATGTACAGGAATTTATATAGCGCAAATCACCGAGCGGTTTCTAAGCGCTTGCTTAGGGAACCCGTCCTGGTATTCCCCTGTGAGATAACCCCGGCAGGGTATCCGCAAGGTGAAAGCCAGGCATCCCGCCGCGAGGGGCCGTTGTGGAGATTAAGCAAGCTATTGCCCAGAGTCGCAGAGTGTGAACCCGTGAATCGAGTAGGCACCGGAGCGAGAATTGTCGAGTCCATGGACATTTTAGGACTCAAGACACCGCCGAGCCGGGAATTGAACCCTGGTCCCAGGCTGACCTCTGCTTCCAGATCTGCCTCCTCTAACCAGTGAGCCACACTTCTCCACCAATGATCAGCTTGCTACTGCTGACAACTGCCCTCCATTCTTTGTGTGCGTGACCATGCCCCCTCTCACCTTCCCTCCATGCTCTATTGTGCTGCCCTTGCCCATTCCAGCGTGCCCTCTGTGGTCAGCTTGTTACCCCTGCTACCTCCACTTGCCCTCCGTTCTCCATATGCATGCCCCACAACACCCTCCTGCACTCCTTGGTCTATTGTGCTGACCCTTCCTATACTGACCTGTTCACCGTGGTCAGATTGCTACCCTGGCCCCCCTTCTGCCTACCCTCCATTTACCAATTGCGTACCTCTTCCCGCCCTCTTTCCGCCCTGCCATCCATCTGTGGAGAGCTTACTGCCCCTGCCGGACGGCCTGCCGTACATGGTCAGCTTTCTGCCCCTGCTCCCACCTCCTCCTCCCTGCTCTTTGATCTCCATGTGAGTGCCCCTGACCTCTCCCTCCTGCCGTGGGCATGGTTTGTTTTGCTGATCCTTCCTCTAAGGTCAGCATGCTGCCCCCATCTACCTGCCTTCCATTGACTGAGTCTGTTCCCTGCCCCTTTCTTCCTGTCATGCATAGTTTGTTTGCTGCCACTGCCCCTCCTGCTTGCCCTCCATGCTTAGCTGGTTGCCCCTACCACCCTCCTAGCTGTCCTCTGTTGTCCTTTTATCAGGGGCGACTTCTCATACTGTTCCCATTCATAGGTGTCATTAGTCTGTGCAACAGAATTATTTTTATTGGTGGATGGGACTATTCAGCTTTTTGTCTAGAGTGCATTAAAATGAAGAGTGGGTCGACCATCTGTTATTGGTGACTGCAACTCATGAAAGATACTGGAAGTGCTGATGACATCTGGTAGGAGTAACCACTTGCACCCATTGAAGTGCCTAACCTTTGGTGATGGCACTACCCCTTCTAGCTCTAGTGTCGGTCATGAAAACAGCTGCAGGAAGAAATACTGTGCATGCCTGTCAGAGGCTTGTTTAATTTCTGTAGTTTCCTTACCTTTACCCCTCCGGTTAGGAGGATGCTGAAGGGATAAGATTAGGGCAAGGAATTTGCTCTATTAAGTCATCTGGATCAAAGGGGGCCTAATCTCACTTCTTCTGCCCCTAACACTTCGGTAAATCCGATGTCCAGGATGAAATGTATTGCTTTCTTGGTCCCTAAACAATACAATTTTGCTCAGTTAAAAATTGTGCTATATAAAATGTACTTACATCAGATTAAGGTTCCACAAAATTAGCAGCAATATATTTTGACCACTTCCCTGTTGAAATTTGCAACTATGACCACCTTAACTAGGTAATAATCTGGATTAGCTGCAGTTATCTGTACCTAAACCTCTGTACCATGGTACTTGGGTAAGAAACTACAGGCCACATTTATATGCTGGCAGGAAGCATAGTCTACATAACGGGCTGCCCACCTAATTCAGATGTGGATGGGCCTTTAGTTTAATCATGGCAGAGACTACCCCATCTCTGCTGTGATTAAACCCCTTTGATGTCCCAATGCATTAAGGGGTTTTAAGGCACACCGCTAATTCCACCCACCAAATTTAGGAGGTTGGAATTAGAGGTCAATTTTCACTTCCCGTCATCGCCAGGTCATGTTGACGGAGCCCTTCACCAAACTGCAAAAAGATTGACAGGAACCACAGGGATGACAGTTCCTGGCAATGCTTGAAGGAAAGACTGCCAGCTTGGTGGTCATTTCTAAACCTAGCAGATCTAGGTTTAAAAAAAAAACTGCATTGCCTTACCTCCGCCAAGGCAATTCAGTAATGTACATTATAAATCTGGCAGTACATACCCAAATGAGACAGAGTACCTAATTCTAAAAGATTAGCAGAGAGGTCTAGAGGGCTGTCTGAAGCACGCACAATAGAATTTGTAATGGAGTAAAACATGCAGCATTTTTTAAGAAAGTAATTCAAGGGAAGAATTTAGTTTAGTTAATTATTAGTGGTATTATTTTCAGTTTTTATCTGTCCTGTGGGTGAGCCCAACTGAAGCGCACATAATCACCATGAACAGATACCATTAAAATCATAGCAAAGTCCTAAACAGACCTTTCTTATTCGTACCAAAGCTATAGCCGTAATGCTTTCCTTTCCTAAGAACTCCTAAGGACACACAGTACAATTAAATAAGTCATTAGCATTTGCATTTAAAGTCTGGTTCTGTGTAATGGGTTTATATTAACCAACCACCATATATGACTCAAAATTAATCACCGCAAAGGCCCATTTTCGTTAATTGGGAGAGATTAGAACATTAAACTTGTCACATTATTTACAATCAAATTAGAAGGTTGCAATAAAGTTCATTAGGTCTACAGCCATAATTCAAGATGCAACTTTATGTTCAGAGAGGGCGGGCAATTTAATGAACTTTAACGGAGAAATTTCAAAACGGCAAGGGTATAATCAGTAGCCTCTGACTGTTTACATGCACCACCATGTGAACCGGAAGCTTGAAAACATAAAGATCGAAGAGGTTGATCTACATTAACAGCTGTGTTTTACGGCTCACCATTATTTGTTCTCCTTTAAAGAATGATTTCCTTTAATATTTGTATTTGGTCTATGATCTACCTGACCTATTTTATTTCCTAGTCTACAAAAAAAAAATCTTCAGGTTTCTGTCCAAAATGTCAGATCGGATGTCACCACGTAATGCACACTAATCCAACCAGGTGCACTACCTGGCTTTAACACTATACACACGAGCACCTGTCTCGAGAGCACGGTAGAAAGCCCTGCTTGTAAGTATGATTTTGGTCCTACTCATCAAATGTTCAAGCAACATTCAAACATACAGTGATATAATTGTAAGGACTAAAGTCCTCAACAAACAAGTCAGCTGCCCCCCCACGCCTTTGGTTTTTCTTTTGCCCCTAAACGTTCTGCTGTCTTGGTAGAATTCACACCTTGGTGTACTTGGGATATTCACAAACATTATTAACATAAATGCATACAGTGTAAATGCCAAATGCCAAATAAACAATAAACACTACTACTGCGCATGCTAGCAGGATGGCTCAGTGAGCTGAATGTTTGCTGCACAAACAAAACGCAATCTTTATGTACCGGGCCTTTCTTCCTTTTTGCAGGGGTGCAGCTTAATCACTTCAATTCCGGGGTGTGAATCTGACATTTCTGAACTAAAAAGCAGTGGGCTGTAGGGTGGAGGTTTGAGATGGCCATGGTTCGGGATGTACTGTTTCCATGAAGATCAAGGGCAGTACTGTCTGCATAATGTGGGCCTCTGGGATGTACGACATTACAACGCATGCTTTTACATCGCATGCTTTTACAACGCGAGTTTTACAACGCATACCATTACAACGCATAGCGCTTTGGGGTGCTGGATAGTGAATAGTTTAATTTACTATTCCAACTCCAGTCCCCGTGGACACTAGGGAAGGTGTTGGACAGTAAATTAAACTTATTCCCTATCCTAGAGCGCCCCCCAGCGCAATGCGTTGTAATGGTTTGCGTTGTAAAAGCTGCGATGTAAAAGCATTGCGTGGTAAAAGTTGCGTTGTAAGTGATGTTTCCCGGGCCTCTGTCTGGAGTGGGACAGTGGATGAACAATGATGGGTTGGAACCAATGATTGTTACTGGTTATACTATTTGCAAGCATTACTCCCATCACCTTTTGGGTGTACAACTGCCAGTAGTATGCCTGGAAACTTGAGACTAGTACAGTTTTCCAAGGCCCCTACTGCCAATATTTGTGAATTTCAAAAAGTAGTAAATTTGCACCACTTAAAAGAGCACTTCTTTGAATGCATACTTACTAGTTTTTTGGAAAACCAGTCCCTTTATACATTTAAGATCCCAATCCAAAAATGTTTTAAACCTCTTAGTGAATTTAAAACAATGAGAAACTACCAAACTAAGAAGGGTGTCACACTCCAAACATCCCCGCTGAAGACAAAACCCCTGCCCTTCCCTCCTAGGTCTGGTGATTCTTCTTGGGAACTGATGATTACAGTCATGTACAACACAAAGTCAATGATCTGGGATCACTTTAGATGTATTTTCAATGGACACACTGGTTTTCATTAGAGTTGTAAAATCGGTGCCAGGAGGCAGGGCGCCATGTTTGCAATCCTCACTTTCTACCAATCATTTATCAAGTGGCTACAGCCCCATGTACTAAGCCCAAGCCCCAAATAAAATAGAACACACAGGCTCCAAGAATCTGTGCGGGAGCCAAGACATGAAAACGTTTAGCATGGATAATGTTCAACAAACATAATGTAAAAACAATACCATCGCTTCAGAATTAAAAAAGTCTATTTCTTTAATATGCAGACGTGTTTCTCCTTAGTACATTAGATTATTTCACTGCATAGACAGACATTTATATAAGTTATAGGGGCAGATTTACAAGCCCTTGCGCAACTGATGAGTCACTTTTTCTGACGCATCAGTGTTTTGTTTTTTTTTAGCAAAATTTACAAGGTGACGCATCCACGGATATGCGTCACGTAAACCGAGATGCGACAGAATGAAGCTGTGCGAGATTTGGCTGCGTCGCGTAAGTATTAATATATGCAAGGTAGGCGTTCCTACTCGAAAACCAACGCATTTCCGGCGCAAGCATATTTATGTCATTCCACCGCATCGACACATCTACAAAATGCGTCACGCAAATGTGAAAAAGCGCTCGCAAACCTACGCCTCATAAACCTATGAGCAGGAAATGACGTAAGTACCCGGAAAGTCAAAAAAAGTGCTGCAGAGTTGTTTTGAAGCAGAGCAAGCAACATGGTTCTACTAATCCTGCAGCGGGGAGTTGCACCAAGAAGTCAACAACCACCAGCACAACGAATCCCACAACCTCACCCTCCACCATTACCACAAAGGCAGAGCAGGACAAAGGCGCGCATTTACCGTCCAAGGACCACCCTCATCGGACTCCGGGCCAAACAAGTCATCAAAAATCTATTGCCTCAAGAAAGCGTCAATTGTGACCCTGCTGAGGCAGATCACACCACAGCTACAGACTCCAAATGAAAGGGGGACCAACATCCCACCACTGACAAAGCTACTGGCGGTTTTACACATGTTGGCCTCTGGATCATTTCAAACAAAAGCAGCACAAGTGACAGGGGTCTCACAGGCATCTTTCTCCGACTTCTTCCCTTCGGTCTTGGATGCCATCATTCAACTCACAAGAGAGTGCATCCATTTCCCAAACACCCACCAGCAGCAGATGGACATTAAACAAGGCTTCTATGCCATTGCTGGTTTCCCACATGTGCTTGGAGCAATGGACTGCAAGCATGGTCAGCTTGTACCACCTGCAGCAACTTCACACCTGTACCGCAACCGAAAGCACACACACTCCATCAATGTCCAAGCTATTGTGGACTATCGTGGACTATATATCAATGTACTTGCTAAATACCCTGGGAGTGTGCATGATGCAGTGTTAACAACAAGGACCCCCTGATACGGATCAATATCCTGGGACAGGGAAAACAATATATGTAGAGTAACACTCCCAGGCATATACCAAAGCAATTACACAATAGATTAAACAAACAAACTAGTGCAGTTTAGAAAAAATACATTTTTAATTGGATTAAAAAGAGACAACACTAAAAATCAGTGCATTGATCACAATTAATAAAAGAATCCTATACTGGTACATCTGTATTCACAAAGGAATTCAAATTAAAAAGAGATTAGATGGCATCCGGTCGACGCGTTTCAACATAAGAATATGTCTTCATCAGGACATATACCATCCAGTTTCTGTAAAAAAGATCATAACAATATTTTACTTATTTGGCCTCCTATCGTAGAGTAATATAACTGAACTAGTTTGGGTTTGTTTACAACTTTCTATTGGTAAAACATTATTTTCACATTTATGATATACCGCTTTTTATATACAGATGTTTTACACCTACGCAATTGCAGGTTATATAGAGTCACTCATAGTGTTCCGTACATGCAAGCATATAGATACAATACAGCAGAATTAATGATAACTTAGGTAAGTGGCAAGGATAAAACCAGCCGAAGTTAGTGTGTTAAGAGCAGCAACGTAATGGAATGTCCGCTGACTGCACTTGTATTTTATATTGTCAGGACCTTACCTAATACATCAGTCCTCAGTCGTGGTACGATATCGATAAAAAAGACCCCAGATGAAGAACGTCCCATAACTTTCTATGTCCTGATGAAGACATATTCTTATGTTGAAACGCGTCGACCGGATGCCATCTAATCTCTTTTTAATTTGAATTCCTTTGTGAATACAGATGTACCAGTATAGGATTCTTTTATTAATTGTGATCAATGCACTGATTTTTAGTGTTGTCTCTTTTTAATCCAATTAAAAATGTATTTTTTCTAAACTGCACTAGTTTGTTTGTTTAATCTATTGTGTAATTGCTTTGGTATATGCCTGGGAGTGTTACTCTACATATAGTGTGCATGATGCATACATATTCCAAAACAGCATCATCAATGACCGTTTCCAAAATGGACAATATGGCAATTGCCTCCCTGTAGGTAAACACAAAGTAATGTACATACAAGTATACTCTGCAACAATAGTTGGCACTCTACCACATTACATGCCTTTAGGTCAACATGATGCAAGAAGTCAATGTGAAAATGCAGACCCACATATACACTATAACCACATAAAATACAGTACAAAGCTGCATACACACATAGCAGCATAACCTAAACTCCCAAGGGACTCCAAATAGGAATGCATGCAAATATCCCACATTACATTTTGTACATCAATAAGTCACACTGACCACATATGCTCACATGTCATCTAACACAAATTAACTATCAAAAGCTGCAGTGCGTTGTAATAAATGCATGTAAATAGTGAAATAATTAAATTATAATGGGCATCCATGTGTATATCAGTGCACAAAGTCATGAAGTATGTATACGTGCACCATGTGACAATCGTACCTGTTTAGGGGCATGTCAAGCCTAATGAGTGACAATGGCGGGCCAAATTAATCTAAACTGTGTACCACCAAAATGTGTTTGACCACAATGCCAGGCTACTGACTCTCCTTTGCACAGAATAAACCTCGGGCACATTTACATGACCCCCATGCCACCAGTACATCACTTCTCTTGACATACTGGTGGTGCAGGGGGCTCCTCCATATTTACAAGGAGAGGAAAAGCCATCCTGTGTGGCTTTACCTCTCCTTATCAATACGGCCCTTTCACATGCAGCACTTTGTGTTGAAGGGGCGTCCCATGTGTGTTGCTGTGGATGTTCCCATGCAACACCCATGGAACAAGACACATCTCCAGACTTACCACAAATCGTAAATCAGGAGGTGCGTATGAATGCCACGCCACCCTAGAGGTGGCGTAGCAAGGCGCATCAAGGAGAAATTTTTATGATTACTCCTCGGTTTTTCCTCTTTCAATGTGTCCTGCATTCTACAGCACACATCAGAGGTCAATGCCTGTACTTATTGTTGTTCTGATGGAAGGTGCCCCTTCCTGCACAAAAAACAATCTCCCCATGCTGCAGGCATCCTTCCACCATAGGGCAAGTGTGCCTGCGCCAGTGAATGGCTGCAGTTAGGTACTGCACCACCACAGGAGGATGCACAGAGATGCTACATATTCTTGTAAAATGTTGCATCCCTGTGCCTCTGA